>NC_090923.1:1100612459-1101237459 GCF_040938575.1 Ambystoma mexicanum
AAGGTCTTTGAGTGGGCATTACACAAGGGACAGTGTAATGTAAGATACAACATTCTTCTACCATAAATTGGTACGTTTTTTGTGGGTTAAAAATAGCAATATGCGCCCGGATACCCTAGGGTGCGGTGCTCTTTATAAATAAATAAACAAATAAACAAATAATTAAATATATAACATAATGCAATTACAAGAAGTAACACCACTTAACCTTTGACCTGAGATGTCACAGAAACAAAATCATATAATATGCTAGCCAGCTATTACTGTTTTCCAGTGATCCAGTGACATCACAAGAAATAACAAAACAAAATGGGTGAGCTGTGGGCACTGTGATCAGACTTCAACAATAAATGAATACACTGTCAGAAAGAAACGGAACTGCTTACATTGGGTGGCTTAAAACGTAATTGGCTCTACCAGCTTTTCAAAGTTTCCATTCCTTGTACGAACTGCCTCGTCCCTTCAGGCTTTTCAGAGTTACTGAAATGACATGAAGCTGGCTTTTTCTCCCCGCCCTATGTACTATTCGGAGGCTAATGAGACCTAATTAACTCAGTGCATCCCTGTTGCATTTTCACAGTTGAGTATGTCACATGACGGTATTGGCTTCAGCCCTGGAGGCCTTTTTGAAACATCAGCCAAACATGTAAGACTCCGTCCCAGCCATACGGCTCTTTTGGAGGCTCACCTGATTGCGATTGACGTTCCCAGTCTTCCTCGCTTGTCGGCACATTGACCTGACAAGAGAGGCTGACAGTTTCACTGCAGACCACTCCAACTTTGTCCCAGTAAAAAAAAAGAAAAGTAGTGGAACTATGTTCCCCACAGCCACGCCCCTTCACTGCCCTGCATTCCATACACTACTCCCCCACAATTGAAACCCCATGTATTGGTCCTGCCTTTCCCCCACTCTACGTAGTACAACAGTTATATTGAGACTGAAGAAAACACTGAATGAAAATGCACTTAAATGACCACCATTAGTTTCGATCATTGTCCCCCACAACATACAGCTTCATGCACCCCGCCCCTTCATAATCACCAGTGGCGCAACACCCTTCCACTGACCAGGCTTCAGCCCCCTACCCCCACTGACATTTTGGGCTATGTTAACTCGACCTGGCTGACCTATAGAGCCATGGCCAGACAGAACAGGACACAGGTGTTAAACAGCACCGGGTCTTCACTGTTAATAAAGGCCCCGCAATTACGAACACAACTCAAACTGTTAGCACGTGATCCAGGTTTTGTTTGTTTGTTTATTTTATTTCTATAGCGCTCCGGACCCGGGAGTAAAGGGGCGCTTAGTACAAGTTACAAGGCACAGTACATGGTAATAAACAGTAATAGTTGAACAACAGTTATATACAGAATATACAGACAGTGGAGGTGATAGCAACCAATAATGATAAAATGAGACATATGCAATATGTACAGTATATAGCTAAGTTTAACTTAAAGGTTGACTTTTTGTCAGAAGCCACCCAATGGCAAGTTTCCTGAAGGACTGGAAGGATTTTGATGACTTAATATTCAATGGCAGGGCGTTCCAGAGTTGGGAGGCGAGGACAGTGAAGCTCGAGCCTCTGGCTCTTTTAGAGGTGAATCTAGGTACTGTGAGACATAAGGTATTGGAAGATCTTGTGGTTCTGATGGAAGATTTCATGGTCAATTTGTTAGTAAGGTAGGGGGGGCTAGATGGTTGAGAGCTTTGTAAGTGAGGCAGAGGGTTTTTAGATCGATTTTATGTTGGATGGTGAGCCATTTGCATGTAGTTCTAGTGGCAGAGATGTGCTCACGCCTGGGAATGTTTAGCGCTGCCCGTAGCGCATTGTTTTGAAGGACTTGGAGTTTACTAATTATCGCTTGGTTAGCCCCTAAGTAGAGGCTGTTACAGTAGTCTAACTTAGATTGTATAAGAGCTCTGGCTAGCGTGAGGCAGCTGTTAGAGGAAAGAAATGGTCTACAGGCTCTAATTAGTTTTCCTGTATAGGCAGTGGCTGAAGCGGTCGAGTTGACTTGCTTAGTGAGGTTAATATTGGCATTGAGATGGAAGCCAAGTGTTTTCACGTTTTTGGCAACCGGGATAGTATTTCCATCAATTATGATGTTGGAGTAGTTGGGACTTAATTTTTTGGTGAACCAACAATGAGCAGTTCAGTCTTCTCGTCATTCAGGCAGAGGCCATGTGTGGCCATCCATGCCTGAATGACAGAGAAGATTTCATTGATCCTGGCTACATCAGTATTCTAACTGCCCGAGATGGTGAGGAGTATCTGGGTGTCATCCGCGTAGTTTGTGTAGGTGACACCCAGACGGTCCAGTTTATCAAAGATGGGCTTTGTAAAGATATTATATAGGGTGGGTGAAACACATTAGCCTTGAGGGACACCGCAAGTGATAGGGATGGGGTCTGCTGCTGCCACCGGAGAGATGACTCTCATGGTTCTATTGGCCAGGAAGAACTGTATCCAAGTGACAGCAGAGGGAGAAAAGTGGGCAGCAGAGGAGAGGTGGTTGCAGAGTATTTTATGGTCCACCAAGTCGAAGGCTGCTGAGAGATCTAAGAGGAGTAGGATGGCAGTCTTACCCTTATCTTTAATTTCGTCGATCTGACTTTTAAGATCAACCAGGGCAGTTTCTGTTCCATGTTGAGGCCGGAAGCCAGACTGACGCAATCCGAGTAATTGATTGGACTCTAGGTAATGCTGAATTTGCAAGTAAGCAACTCTGTCAAGGATTTTTAACAGGAAGGGAACAGTTGTGATAGGCCTGTAATTTGTGGGGATGGCTTGGTCCAAGGTTGTTTTTTTTAGTAGCGGGAGGACCCATGACTGTTTCAAATTGTTGGGTACCGAGTTGGCGGATAATGACATGTTTATGAGCTTAGAAATGAAGGGGGCGAGGTCTCTTGCTGCATCTTTTATAATCTGTGCGGGGCAACTGTCCCCTTTGCAGTTTGACGGTTTGAGGGAGTTTATGATTTTTTGCACTTCTAGTACAGTTACTTTTTTGAAGGTGAAGCCATGGTTAGTGTTAGGGGTGGTGGGTGGGCTAGGGATAGGGGGGCTAGGGGTGGGGCTACTATTAGAAAGTTGTAGTCTTTTATTTTCAATTTTTGTTTGTAGGCCAGTGATTTTGTTCGCAAGGGCATCTTGGATACTAGTGCACCAGAGTTGGTCCTTCACGGACGTGTCCGTAGGTGGATTGGGGTTTTCCAACTCCTTCAGGATGGTGAATAATTATTTGGTACTGGAACTTGCATTACTTATTCTTGTATTGTAGGCTTCCTTTTTAGTGCAAATTATTTCTTTTTTATAAAGGGAGGATGCATTTGTGAGATTGATTTTGTGTTCCTCTGAAGGGTTCATTTTCCAAAGGGTTTCCATTTTGGACTTTTTATTTCTTAGTATTTTAAGTTCTGGTGTGTACCAGGAGTTAAGATGTGCTTTGGGTTTACCTTTGCGTAGTTTTAGAGGGGCAACAAGGTCGATAGCTTTGGTCATGGCGTTATTGTAGGTGTCTACTAGTAAATTGAGGTCCGATGTGTTAGGATCAAGTTCAGGGTGGGTTAAACCAATGGGATGAGGGCTTCAGCGGTAATGTTCCGCTTATTTCTTGTCAGACATGCTGGTGCAGGTGGGCACTGTATGTGGTGTGGGTTATTGGTGCTAATGTCAAATGAAGGTAGGAAGTGGTCGGTCCATAGGAGTGGTTGGGGGTCTTTGCAGATAATGTTGCAATTGTGGGCAGCGAGCCAGTCTAAAGTTCTGCCTTTCTGGTGTGTAGGTAAGGTGTTAAGTTGAATGTAGTTGTGTTCGCATAGTGCATTAGCGAGGGAGGATGCTGGAGTGTCGTGAGGATCATTGTATCCCAAGTTAAAGTCACCTAGAATAATATTCTGTGATAAAGGTTTAGATTTTTCAGCTATGAGGGAAGTTATATCTTCCTCGAAGGAACCTACGGGACCAGGGGGTCTGTATATTAGTTCCAGGCTGATAGTATTCTTAGGGGTGGTTTGAATTTTAATGGATAGGTGTTCACAGGAATTTAGAGGAAGGGAGGTCACAGATCTAATGTCAAGCGAGGATTTGAATATGAGTGCTACACCTCCTCCACGGGCATTGGGTCTGTCGGCCCTGAGGACGGAGTAGTTGTCTGGAACCGGAAGGGTTAGAGAGGGACCTGCTGTGGCATGAAGCCAGGTTTCTGTGGTGGCGAGGAAATCCAAGTCTGCTGAGCGGATGTTGTCGGCAATTTCCGTAGGATGGGCCACAATGGATCTAACATTAGGTAAGGCTCCTTTGAGTGGCACAGTGTTTGCAATGGTGTTTTTATTAGAGACTTTAGTTGTAGGATTGTTAGTCATTTTGCTGAGTAAAGTGGGGAGTCTACAGCCTAGTCTGTCGTTACGGGTCGTGAGGTTAGGGTGGGCTGTAGGGCGATGTTCTAGCATATTGAGAGAGTTCTGGAAATTGTCAGAATGGTCATCTGTGGCGAGGTTAGGTAGAGGGTTACCTAAAGTAACGCTGATTTTAGTACTGTGGTCTGTAGGTGTACTGTTGGGGAAAGGAGGTAGGGAGGGCAGGAAGGGTGTGGGGCATGGAACGGGGTGGTGTCTGGGACAGCTACGCTTGGCGAGTCCATTACTGAATGGGATATAACTATTTCTGCTGCATGGCGTGCAATCGGGCATAATGCAGAAGGGGAACATGATGAATACTAGCCAGGCTGGCATAGTTCAGATATTCGGGGCGGGATGATGAAGGCACTAGAGGGATGGTGGATGTAGTTGGCTGGGCTGGTGCTTATAAGCCCTGGGGCAGACAGGCTAGTTAAAGGTAGCGCTGGATTCGAAATTGAAGCACACTTGCAAAATGGCGCGACTAACAGGCAAGTTTAAGGTAGCAGCTAGCTAGCGACCATAAGGCACAACACAATCAAATGTGGTCTATTAGCGACCATAATGCACAACACAATCAGATGTGGTCTGTTAGCGACCATAGGCACAACACAATCAAATGTGGTCTGTTAGCGACCATAAGGCACAACACAATCAAATGTGGTCTGTTAGCGACCATAAGGTACAACACAATCAAATGTGGTCTGTAAGAGACCATAAGGCACAACACAAGTCAAGTGTAGTTTGTTAGCGACCATACGGCACAACACAATCAAATGTGGTCTGTAAGCGACCATAAGGCACCACACAGGTCAAATGTGGTCTGTTGGCGACCATAAGGCACAACACAGGTCAAATGTGGTCTATTAGCGACCATAAGGCACAACACAATCAGATGTGGTCTGTAGGCGACCATAAGGCACAACACAGTCAGATGTGGTCTGTAAGCGACCATAAGGCACAACACAATCAGAAGTGGTCTGTTAGCGACCACAAGGTAGTCTAGGCTATTAAACTATGGAGGGTTAGGAAGCTGTGGGCTAGGTGCAGGCAAGTAGGCACAATAAGCCTCATAGGTAGAAGCAGATGGCTGGCACAATGTGAAAGTGGGTTTGTTCAACTAAATTGTCACAATGCAAGAATAGGCTGTTTCAATTTAGCTGTGGCAGTGCAAGAATAGGCTATTTCAACTTTGCTGTGGCAGTGCAAGAATAGGCTATTTCAACTAAATTATCACAGTGCAGGAGTAGGCTATTTCAGCTTTGCTGTGGCAGTGTAAAGCTGAACACAAGAGTGTCACGGTTAGTTAGTCGATTTAGGACATGAGGCAAACACTGTCGGAGTCCGTATTTTAGGAAGTGGAACTGCTGACGAACATACAGTAAAACAGCCTTTGTGAGCAGGTTATAGGCTGGGGCACAGCTGACATTGGAGTGCAGTTCATGCACAGAGGCAAAACATTGATCGGAAATGCGATTTGGCTGTAATACTACTTAACTAACTGCAAAACAGTTCTGGGCAAAGGGGTCGGCACTCACAATTTGCACATTATGGGCTATGGTGTTATTACCAAACATGAAAGGTGCAAGCAACAAAAGGCAGGTTATATTGTTCGTATAGTGCTAGCATACGTTATTTACAATGGCAGGAACAGAACGCTGAGGCAGTTGACAATTGATGCGTTAGACGTTGTGAGCCATTGCAAGAGACTTATACGAAATGTATGTAGTTCAGGGCGAATGGGCGATAGGTAAGCGCACACAATTATAGCGAGCGGAGTGGAAAGGCTAATCATACATGCGAGTAGCAGACTGTTACATGTGTATACATAAGCGGGTTGGATGGTGCGCAAGATATACTTACTCGCGGTGGTGGGCAGATAATTAGGAAGTGTACTGACAAGCTTTAACAGGCTGGCATGATCGATGTCGGTGACACAATTTAGCAGTATGTTTTTTATCCGAAATGTACATTGAACTAGTTTTGGGAAAAAAGGCTGTTTGTCAAAGAATTTGCTGTTGATTTAAAATGCTCTTTTCTTTGAATTTCTATTCATAAATATTAAAACTACAATGGTAAAAGCAACGTTACAGATGCTGTCACATGATCCCTTCTTCCCCCCATTTTTTTTAAGAGTTCATAAAATTATATTGCACACATAAAGTGCACATTTGCTTTGTATTATTTTAAAACATTGGCTTCTCAAAAATAAAGTCAATAGTGTTGCTGTGCAGTCCAGAATTGGTTGTCTGTCCTTTTCATTGAGTATTAGCCTTTAGTGTGAGCAAATGTATTGTCTCATCAAAATAATCGAGGCCCCATACTCTGTGTCGTTCCTCAAGTGAGTGAACCGTCTCTAGCAACTTGATATTGCAGGACTCCCCGTATAACTTTTCAACTACTAAATTAGGAACATAAAACGGTGGGCCTTATATTAAATCTGGATTATATGACACAGTAACCAGGAGGTAACAGCCGTTACCTCCTCCCCTTTTTGAATAGACTGAAGCAGCAGATCACCAAGCTGTCTTTTTCTCTGAAGTGAGTTGAGTTTGTGTGTGCGCGTTTCACACAAGGATGACATGGTTCACCCTTTCATGCAACGTGTTAGTATGTAGCTGGGACCGTCCCATTTTTATGTTGCTCAAAAAATAAAAACAGTGACCTTGTTTTTTCCACAAACCTTACTAAATTATCTGTGGTTATTGCGTGATGTAACTATGTAACACTGTGGCCACAAGAGGTAGGGGGTGGCCAATGGGGGATCTCCCTGCTATGTTCAGTGCAGGAGATGCTGCTAATGGGATGCTGCCCGGCCTTCCGATGTGCTGCAGATCCCTACTTTGCGCCCACACCTCAATGTGATTGTCCACTTACGGGTGTTTGTAGCTAATCACATCGAGGTGTGGGCGGAATTCCTTGGATTGCTGGTAATCCCAGAGACTCCACGCTCTTACTCGGAGACCTGGAAAAGAGCGTAAAACCCCAGAGTCTTTAGGATAAACCCGGATACGCGGCAGGTATGGTTGACGTGCGTTTTGTGGTGGTTTGTGAATGGGTGTATGTATTAAATAAACAAAAGTATTAGCGAGATAGCTCAGTTAGATGGTACACATGAGTTTTACCAGTAGAGGTCAGGAGCGAATCACCAGTAGAAGATTAATAAACAAACAAAAAACGGTGCCTTCCCCGCCATCTTGCAACGGTGCACGGGTGACACAAAGGATGCGAACGCCAGCAGATTTTCCCGAAAAGTAGGGAAACTTTGTACCTTTTAGTTCCTGCCAATTTCGGCCTCTGCCATCACCTCAAATTGCTAATTTCAATGGCAGCTGCTGTTGGAGATGTGTACTCTGAGCTTTAATGGAAAATAATGTTGTGGTTGCTTAGTTTTGCTGTGAAATACAGCAGAAGCGTTGAATTTGATAACAAAGCAAGCCATCTTTCATACTAAATCCACATTTTCTTTATATTATTTCTTTCAGAAATACAAATCTTTGGCAATGTTTGTGGCATGTTCATACTGAAAAGCAGAGGGGAAGGCTAAGTTAAATAGACAATAAATAAGTATTGTACGTGAACTCTGACCTCTTTCCTGGGCCTTTTTTGTTATAGTCTATGCCACCATATAGAACAAGCATTGGCAATGCCAACAGTTAGGAATTGTGTGTAGGCATGGGAAAGGCACTGCCTTACTGGTATTAACTGGCTATTCACGGTAGCAGTTGCAAAATGGTGCAAGAACCTGGGCATCTAGTAGCAGTGCCAATAGATCCCTAATACTTATAAACAAGCGAACACTGTTGGCTTTGCCAATGATTGTTTTTAACAGGACTTCAGTGAAGAATACACATAGTGCTCATAAATTTAGTGGCGGAAGGCAGACCTGGTTAAGACATTTTTAATTACACCAGTAGTGCCTTTACAACTCAAAATAAGTCATTGGGGGTCATTTCGCGTTTGGAGGCAGCCATGGTGCTATTATGTAATGAGACATGGCCCCCGACCCTCCCACTAAAAGATGGGGAGGCAAAAAGGGGGGGACAAAAAGGCATGCCATAAAAGTTGGGGGGACTTGTCCCCCCCACCCATCTATAATTACGCCCATCCATGAGGTGCTTCGATTTTAAGTTTTAAAGTCACCATTACTGGCATATATAGGTTGTGTGGCAGCAGCTTCATTCATGTGATTTAAAGTGAACATTGCTGGCATAAATAGGTTGTGTGATACAACCTATCTTTGCCAGTAACCGGCACTGTAAATCACATGCGTGAATGTTGAAAAGCTTCCTCTAAATTGCTTTTGCTTCTAATCCCCAAAACCAAGTCTACTGCAAAAGGATACAGACCATTTGCTGTCAGAGGACCCTGTTTGTGGGATGCCCTTCCTCTTCACATCTTAGACTCGCCAAATCTGTTTAGTTTTCGCAAAGCATTGAAACAGTTGCTTTTTTGTTAATTTCACCTTCAGCTGATTAATGCTAACACTCTACCCCCAGATGCAGTTAATCCTGCTAAGCTCTTTTGACATGCACCTTGTAAAATCCTGAAGTCAAATCAAACCCCCCAAAATCCTAAAGGTATGTCAAACAGTGCAGAGTGCAGCCCACCATCTAGCTAACTTAAATGCTATCCCTTTACCATATAATGACCCATCCAGATGTATCTTAAGAGCTTCAAAGAATATATAATCATTGAGAAGTACACGTAATGTTTCAGTCACACAGTAGTGAGAGGCACAGGGAGTCTCGTATGAAGGTTTGCCATGGGCCACATAGAGTGACTATTGAGGAAATCCTGCATTGCCAAACTTACCCTTGCACATGCACCAAGGTGATGGAAAACTGAACATTTTGAGCCAGTCTCTGCCACTTTTATGTCCAGCTGCTGCCCCTGCGAAAATAATCTGAATGGTGGTAGAAAGTTTCCTCGCCTGCAGGCCTCCTAAATTGCACATCTTGGGTTTTTCCACACTGTCTTTGTTATTAGGAATGCCCCTCTGATGGGAAGCAGTTTACTTAATGGCTGCAGCAGTAACCATAAAACAGTTTAGGGACGGCCCTCTCAAAAGTCTCAGCTTCAATTAATGCTAATTGTTCGATGCGCAAATGTTGTGCGCTTTAAGCGTGATTAAAATAGGCATGCCTTTTGTAGCCACCATTTGACAATCGGATGCGTTTATCACAAAGGCTATTCTGGTGTGTTTTTAAGACTTGCACTTAGTAAGACCTATAGGACAGTTTATGGATATCACAATGTGTTAAGTGTGGTATAATCACTCATTCATGGCTGCAGTCCAGCATTTATAATGTTATGTTGTCCAGTATTTATACTGCACGCATCTCAACCCTAGTGTTCTTACGGCACCTGAACTGGTCTGAGAGGTGGCGCATTGTGACCACGCCAGGGCAGGGAAGTATCCAGCATCGTAGGAGTGGGTAGAGGGGCGTACTATGGAAAAAGTCCTATTTCTTTTATCAGGGAAATCGGTTCTCCTAATGTGTCGTCAAAGAAGGTAGCAAGACCCATCTAGCCATCTTAACTGGCTTCCTTGACACTAGAGTTGATTTTCCTGTATTGAACTGAGTAAGTGCATGCAAACTAAACCAGTAATGGTTTGGCCAGGGTTTCCCCGGTCAGATTTTTTAAAATAATGTGTTGAATCATGCATTTCACAGCAAAAATGTCAGACCAATCGGCTGACCATGTAGAATTTACACTCCGCTCTGCAGTAGGCACGTGAAACACTCCAATAGATGCCAGGTCACAGATAGTACTCAGGAGCATCTTGTGATGGGTGTTGATGCTGGCTGTCTCCATAATGTAATCAGGAGGCCCCTCTCTACAATATATTTCAGCATTGCCCCACTTTCAAGCAAGTTATGCCAGCTCAGTACCCCTTTCATGCATTTTGTGTGCAAAGAAAGTAAGTAGTATAAGCAACTCAATGGCAATAGTAAAGACAGACACAAGTGATCACAGTTCAAGAGTGTTTATGAAACTGTATAAATGGGTTGGAAAAAACGCCTAATCTAAACCTAAAGCTAAGATTGGAGCAAACTACGACCATTAAATAATAAGGAAGTCCTAGTGGCGTCTTGCCAAATAAAAGGGCGTATACTAAAAAAAAAAAAAACTATTGCCAATCCTTAAAGCTAAGTACAAAAAGAGTGTTGGATAGTGTTCACAAGAAAAGAAAGAAGTGTTCATAAATGATAAGTCAAGATGGTATAGCCGGGGGTCTCCCTTCCCCACGTTTTTAGCACGGGACAAGGTAGGACTCCTGAGCACAGCACACTCTCAGGCTTTCCCCGTGCGAGGCTACACTTCTGTTCTCTAATATCAGGATCTTTGATGGTTAAGTCTCTTTTCTAAAAAAGTCTCTTGCCTCCGAGGACCTGATATGTTCAAAATAATAAAATAAAAAGTTCCTTTCCGTATGCAAATTGGGTGATGACTTTTCACCCCTGGAGCCCCCTCTTCCGGGCTCAGACCCTTCTTGAATGTTAGCCTCCCTCCGTCGGCTTCACTACGGCTTTTACTCAAAGATTTCACCTGTTGCATTCACAAGTCTCAATGTCTTTTTAAACAATTCACTGTGGACTTCCCTCTGACGGGTTCAGTCATGTCAACACAATGTTCATCGGGGCATCATGCTTCACCCCATTCTGCAGGCATTCCTCAGCCGGGTTCACGTTTGCCAGTTTGACACAGTTCACTTAATTGCAACACATTGCGGGATTCACTTCCATTAGCTTTTACCAGCCCCCACTTAGGCTTTCCAATGATTTGAGGGTCAAATACTTTTGACTGTACAGGTGGTTTTACTCGACCCCTGTTGGACCACTTTGACATTTTCCTTGCGGCTCTGGTAGGGCCTTCTGGTATAGGTAGTTTCAACACAAAAAAGGGATTCAGCCAGAGATTTTTGATTGAGCACCCATGTGGCGCCGGACCCCTCTGCAGCTGGTCTTTCCCCTGCGGTTTCAACAGTTCTTTGATTCACCCTATTTTGCCATTTTCAGCCTTTGCTCAACACAATTTGGTTTCTTATCGGTTCTCCCTCCGACTCACCGGCTATGATGAACCGCTTGGCTTTTCTTGTCTCTGTAGTCAAGGACAATACCACTATAGCAAGCCTCTCTCCCACCCTGGTTATCAGTGTAGGGGGGCTCCAGGTACCGTTGACATATGCTACAGCACACACCAGCTATTGTTTGCGGTCTCATGATTCCTTTCACGGAAGCTTTGTGGGTCTGGCTTGAAAAAGGCACGGTTGCTTCTCTCCTTGTCGCTACCTTTCTCCTCCTCTTGAACTGCCGTCTTGGAATAGCTGTCTCATTGTGCGGTCTGCCTTGCTCGTACTGTGTTCCATATTTTATCCCTGTGAGGAAGGGAAAGGGCTGTCAGGTGTGTGGTTCTGGTCAATTGCCTGACTTTGCCTGACCCTTATATTGGGCCATGTCAGGTAAACGGCTCTGGTGTTAGTCTGTTGTTTTTTCTGATGTAAGAACATGTTTGTGTCAGAAAAGGGGGCAGGGTAGAGTTTCTGAGTATCCTACGGGGTAGGATGGGGAAAAGGCATTATAAGAAAGGGGATAACCCATCTCACCCATCGGTGTCCCACTTCCACTCCCCGAGGACCCTCCATCCAGGTGATCCCCCCGCAGTGGTCCACCCCCAGGAACTGGATCCAGTAGTGATGCCCGTGTCCTGGCCACCTGGATGGCAGATCCCCAGGGATTAGTCAGGGAGACACCTTCAGGTTTCTCACCGTAGGCTGGTCTTCACAATACATGTCAGCATTCCCCCTGTAAAACACATTTTCATGTTGCTAGTGCCCAAATCAAATCCTGCAGTCTGTTTTAATTAATGCCTATGCTGACCCTGGTCCTGCATCATTGTCCCCACAAACGGAACCTTTTTCCCAGACATGTACACAGAAAAAAACAGGAATGGTTAATTATTTCACAAATGATATTGAAAAACTTGATATCTCCTTAAACTGCCCAATCGTCTTAATAAGGCCAGGAGAATAGCTCAGGGGCAACAGGTTTGTCTTGGAAGCAGGAAATTGCACAGCAACACAGGTTCGAATGCCGGGCCCGCGCTTAGAGACTGGTCTCTGGTATTGAGCGTGTTATAAAAGATTAATTAATTAATGAATAAGTACAAGACTTGGGCACCCCCAGAAGAGCCTTTGCGGTAAACCAATCTGCTTGCTTGCAGTCCTGATTTGAGAAATATATGCATGATGTACACAAAATGTGTACATCAAACAATCATCTGCAACACTTAATGAGTGCTGAGATTTATGAGGGGACAGGGCTACTGCTGCATTGTTTGCTATGTCTTTTGCCAGGGACGCAACCACACTGAAAATTCAGGGGAGGGGACTATACTAATGCTTCAAATTGTGTTTTTGTCTGCTGCTCGTTTAGGATCCATGTCCATCTGCACTTTACCATAATCCCATGTAAGATTGAGTGACTCTATAGTGGAGTGTCTTTGAGGTGTCAATGGACAGTGTGAGAAACCTGTCAGTATTCTCCCACCTACTCCCTCAGGATCTTCCATTTAGGTGGCCAGGGAAGGGCCATCACTTTTGGATCCTGACCCTGGGCATGGAGAAGCGAGGGAGGATCACCTGAGTGGAGGGTCACGAGGGATTGGGAGGAGGAAACCCAAGGGCGAGACATGGTATTCCCGTCCATTCCCAATAACACCCCAAACCCACTCTCCCTCAGCCTTCGTAGGGTATTTTCAATCTCCCCCCATTTCCCCCTCCCCATTTTCAACAAATACTGAGACGAGGAGGAGGCAACTAAGAGCAGTGAAGATTACCCATAGAAACAACATGGGCAAAGTAAGGGAAACATACTATAGAAAGAACTCAGGTTGTCCCATTAATAGTTAGGCAGGGTCAGGCATTTCATAATGACCACTCACACCGTACTCCACTTGACTGTTTTTTTAAACTATAAAAGGTGTGGTTTTTCACAAGGAGTTGAGTGAGCTGGGAACGCTGTCCGGAGCGGAGAAGCCAAGGAGCAGAGAGCAGCAGGAAGGAGTGAACCTTGGAGGAGAACGGCATGCCGAGACACTTGCCTGGTGTTTGTGAGGGGCCGCAGCCTGGCTAGGGAGCTGTACCTCCAAGGACCCGGAGTTAGGCAGCCTGTATTCTGCTGGTGACGTTAGGGCCAAAGCTCGCTACCTTGGGATTTGTGCCGGTCCCAAGTGTGTCTGAGGGGCAGGTGGTGAGACCCTGACCTCAACCCCGTGCATCCAGAGGGACCGCTTGTCAACACGAAGCTGCTCGGTGTGTTGGAGAGAGAGAAACTCGGTAGCATGCGTTCGGCTGAAGCAGAGCGGGAGAAAAACACAGTTTAAAGCGGCATGGAGCGCAAAGTGGGAAAAAGTGTACGAAGGACAGAAATAGTACGAAATGATGCAAGCAAGAGAAGTTAAGTGAAAAAAGGCATATGAAGTTGCGCTAGCGGCGTGGAAGAGAAGGTGAAAGACAGGCATTTTCAGAGTGCAACGAAGGAAAAGTGACAGAGATATTTACAGAGTGCAAAGCTTGCACAGTGACAAGTGTGCAGGAAGCACGAGAAAGAAACGGACTGGTGCAACGGTGCACGTTAAGGAAAAACAAAGTATGTAAGGAAGGTGCAAGAGTGCACAGTGAAAAAAAGGAACAGCAAAAGGAAGGTGCAAGTGTGCACAAGGAAGGAACAACAAAAGGAAGGTGCAGGTGTGCACAGGAAAGAAGCAAAGGATAACAAGAGGGGTGCAAGAAGCACCTGAAGGTGAAAAGTTTAAAAGGAAGAGCAAGGAATAAATAGAAGGGGTTACCGATCAGAGTGGTCACGTCTAGGAGGAGCAAAGAACCAGGCGGTTTCGAAAGAATCTGATTGTACCCTACAAGTGAAGTGTGTGTGAAAGAACTGTAAATAAAAAAGGAAAGGTACATCTTGACGAGCTGAACTTGTATGTGAAACCAGGAGGGGCCTAAGCTTGGGGAAAGGAACCCTGAGAGCCCTAACAAAGTGGAATACTTGTTTTTTATTCCGACATTGAAAGAAAAGAAAAGCGCATCCTGACAGAACAGAATTTGTGTTGGAAACTGAAAAGGGCCCTGCGCTTGAAGAGGGGAACCCCGAGTGGCCTAACCAAGTTGGAGACGTATTGTTTTGCAGTATTGAAAGGATTGAAGCTTGGGGAAGGGAATCCTGAGAAGCTTCAAGAGAAACTGTTAGATTTCTTTTGTGGTGTTTGGAATGTGAACAAGTTGAAACTTGGGCAGGGGAGCCCCAAGGAACTAAAGACACTGAAAGTATTTGAGAATATTTCAAGGGCTCTGCGGAGAAGGTCTTACGAACAGCCATTTTTGATTGAACTCATTTTTGTGAGATTGACCAAGCAACACCTGGTGAAAAGACCATCTGAAACCCACCTTGGTTTCTTATTTCTGTTGAACCACTGTTTTTCCTTTTTAAAGACTCCCAACCAAATTTTTTTGTTGAGAGTGTGGGCAAGCAAATGTTTAGACAGAGACAGAATTTGAGTTTGGACTATCAGACATTGACGGCCTTTAGAAACATCAGTTAGGGGAACCACCCCTTTAGAGTTAGGGATAGTTAGGTATTACACCAGTCTAGGAACATTAGCAAATAAAGCCTTTGAAATTAACCTCTTGGAGTCTGTGTCTCTCTTGATACCATGCCTGTCTGACACCTGCCATAAAACTCAAAGCAAGGGGCACAAAAGTCAAAGGGTATTTGTGGGGGATAGTCCAACAAAAAAATAAACACTGTTTAAAGAAAACTGGTAGGTTTAAGTTTAAGAAGCATGTTTCACTTTGGAAAGGTCTTGTTTTGTTGTTCCAATGAGTTTGTAAGCAGCACATTTAGAATACAATAGTGGACCCATCATATGGGAAGCCCTCTTTTAACATAGATGGCCTCCAACCCAATGTTACTCATGGCCCATTTATTACTGTGGTGTCTGTTTCAGACCAGAAGAAAGAAAAAGCAGGCTCAGAAAACTAAGACAGCGTAAATGTGATTGGTTGAAGTAGCACCTTTAGGGCTCGTGAAAGAATTCATTACCAGGTTATCAGGGAGGCAGGACACGAATTAGGGGAGGCCGGGTGGGGCAAAAAAGCAATGAGGGGTGGGGCAATTGCCCGTTTTTTCCACTCCATAGGGACCCCTACGGTTCTTTAATCTCTTAGCTGCTATGCATTTTTGCTCACTCCTGCAAACTTTCTTTCTCCCTCCCGTTCTTTCCCCGCCCGCTTGTTCTGTTACTTCTCTCTCTCATTATCTTTTCCTCTCTTTCCTTTGTATTTTGTCTCTTGTGCCTCCTTCACATTCTGTCTCTCACTCTCTGTATCAATCTGTCACTCTTCTTCACCTTTCACTTTAGTTATCCCCATCATTTCACACCCTCTGCTTCCAGTGGATTAAGTGGGATGCTAAATTGAGGGAAAAAAGGCTCTCATTAGGGGGCGTGACCTAAGTATGTGTGTACTTAGGTCACGCCACCTAACGAGAGCCCCCCTCACAAATGGGGCAGGGCCGGTGAAAGGCTGAGGCGCACCAAAGGTATGACACCAGTGTGCCCCAGCTCTCGCATGCAGCATGAAGCCCTTTCATTCAAGGCACCACAGTTAAAAACTACAGGCTTGAGCGCGTGGCCTGGGGAGCCATCGATGAGGCTGCTCCTTTAATGGCCTCCGTGTGAAGCCTGCTTTGGCGACTAATAAAATGCAGTTCCCGCTTAGGCAGTAGGCAGAAAGAAGCATTTATGGGGATCGGAATGCCTTATGCAATGCTGGTAACAAGCTGAGCCCGTAAGGCTTCTTCGTTCACCCGACTGCAGACTTTGTCTGGGGCGCCCGCCTTCGGAGCAGTCTAAAATGGCGGGCGCACCTCGCAGATCATAGGGGAAGAGACGCACCGACTCCGCGTCTTGCTGAGCCACCCTGGAAGGGGACCCGGGTGGCATGTGCATCTTACCAGCGGATTGCTACATGTCCGCCCGACCGCCGCGGCCGCAGGAAGGCTGAGACCGCATTTGGCATTGGACTTTCGGGGGATCCATTGTCGCTCAGCGCCGTGGGAGAACACAGCTCCTGGTCACGGCGCTCGGCTGGGCCTGGAGCCACCCGAGTGCCTCAGGGCCCTGGCCCTTCTGTGAGCAGCGGATATTTACGACAGTGCCCCCAGCCCCGGCGGGTCTCATATCCTTCACAGCGGATCCCCCACTACAACAGCGGTACTACGGAGGACCCCGCGGAAGACGTGGGCACAGATTCTGGTCCCTCAACCTCCCATGTTACAGGGGGAAATGAGCCCCATGAGCCCCGATCCCCTGACGCATCGGATGACCGGGACCACCACCTCCCACTGAGCGCCTGCACTACATGAGCCCCTCCTGCGTTCATAAATCATACAGCCCTCGCCCCGGCTCATAAGCGGTAGCCATACTATGGCGGCATTCTTACTCATCAATACTAATGTGGGGGGGGCCTCTCACCACTCCGCGCCACATGAAGGTGTAGACCCCGCTCCCCTGAGCGTGACAAGCTACGGGGCCCAACATCTCCTAAGCGCATCAGAGACCCTGGACGAAGGTGCCGAGGGGTCGGAATGCAAGGTGATTGCCCATCAGGATTTGACGGGCTAAAAGCTGACTGACTTCTGCTGCCTAGATGACCGGATCTGTCCTAAAGTGAGGATCGCCAACAAATGGTCCAGTTGCCACTGAAGGGATAGGGAACGCAAAATACTTAGCTATCTTTAGCGGGCTTCACACAGATCATGCCTAACTCCAAGGTGGATGTCTCTTGAACGCTCTTGGAGTGACTTACAGACCATTTTGTTCCAGTTGGTTAAGGAAGATGCTGACGAAGAAGGGTCGGCTTCTTGCAAGTTTATTGTTAAGGCTTCACGTTTCAAGCTCAAGTTAAAACCCCGGCTGCACTATGGAAACATGAAGGTATAAGACCTTGATGGCGAATGAGTCACACCTGGCCATGCCCCTTACCTATGGAATGTAAACGCCCCAGAAGACCCCCCACCACATCAGAAATGTAACTTTATTTTGTTGAACATAAAGGACCTAAACTCTCCTTTCAAATGGAAATCGACGCTGAAATGGCTCCAGGATATGGGAGGCACAGTGGTCTTCCTACAAGAAACACTCTTGCTGCCATCGGATTTCACAATGGGACCAAAAAAGAGGGTACAGGATTCCTTGCCAGAGGGGTGCAGTTCAAGGCGCCACTGTGCCCGGGGGGGCGATATGCATCAGTCAAGGGTTTTGTACATGGCCATCTTTACTCTCTTATCCCGGTTTATGCCCCCAATGAAGGTAAGGAAACATTCCATGAGGCACTGTGCAATTCCCTCCTCTCTTTTGCTGAAAGCCAAATAATCATAGGAGGAGACTTTAATGGAGTCCCTGACCCCATCTGGGATAGATCACATCCCCCGACTCCCAGAAACTTCAAGCTCGCTACAAAACGTCTCCATCTATTCCGGACACCAGAGGTGGTAGACTCCTGGAGGGTGCTTCACCCAGGCGAAAAGGACTTCTCTTTCTTCTCATATGTACATAGAACGTCCTCCCGTATAGATTTGATGCTGACCTCCCCACAAGACATCGCCTTTGTAGACGAAGTGGCCATAGGAACTGAGGTACTCTCGGACCATGCCCCGATTAAACTGACTCTTCCAGCTCATGACCTTGATCCTCCTCCTCGACGCCGCTGGAACCTATACGATCCCATACTGAACAAGATGCCAATGAGGGACTCTATTGCCAAAGTGATTCAGACCTTTTTTCAAGAAAACCCGGCAAACGACACATCCCCAGCTAATACCTGGGATGCCATGAAAGCGGTAGTTAGTGGAGAATTGATTGCACATGGGGCGGCATACCATAAACGCAAACAGCGAACCCGCATAAAACTGGAAGAAGAGGTCCAAAGGTCCAAAGGGCCGAGGCCCGCCACAAGAGGAAGGCGCTCTACAGACAGCCCGTAAGAAATTGGAGGCCCATTATGCAGTGGAGACAGAAAGGCTACTACGCTAAGAACGACAAAGCAAACAAACTTCTAGATGAGAAATTGGCTAAGGCAAAGAGAAAGAACACCATAGTAGGCCTAAGCGTCTCCCAGGGCCAGATCCAATAAGCTGATCGTGACAAACTGCAACTGGCAGCGACCTATCTCTCCGAAACAATGTCAGCATCGCCTCGAGATATGGCAGAGCAGATAAAATACTTGCAAGGTGCCACCCTTCCACACCTTGGCGAGCCTGACAGAAAGGGATAGCACACCCCGATCACAGGTGAGGAGGTGGAGGCGGCCATTAAGTCCCTAAAGCCTGGAGCCCCAGGCCCAGATGGATTCACGACAAGGTTTTATAAACTGTTTCACCTCCAATTGGCAGCCCCGCTAACAGCTCTTTTTAACTCATTCGGTACCTTTGGCTCTATCACCCCGTCTATGCAAGAATATATAACCATGCTCTTGCTTACACCCGGCAAAGATCCTACGGAAAATAGCTCATACAGGCCCATCTCCTTACTAAACATTGATGCCAACATTTACTCAAAAGTTCTCGCAAATCGCCTGGCCGCCGTCTTACCTACTTTGGCCGACTTGGATCAGACGGGGTTCATAATGTATAGATCAACGGGAGACAACATCCGAAGAGCCCTAAACCTAGTGGACATAGCTGTCCAGAATTTACACAAGCTGGCCCTATTGGCGTTGGACGCCTCCAAGGCCTTCGACAAGGTAGACTGGACCTTTCTACAACTCACTTTAAAAGCCGATCATTATGGCCCAGGCTTCCGTAGAATGGTCTTGGCCAACTACCAGTCCCCAAAAACACTTCTCCGGGCTAACCACAACCTGTCAGATCTGACCCCCCTAACCTGCGGGACTATGCAGGGATACCCGCTGTCCCCTCTCCTGTTCGCCCTGGTAATGGAGCCCCTCGCCCAGCGGGTTCGAAAGGATTTAAGCATTAAAGGCCTTCCTGTCAAAACCTCCCAGCACAAAATCTCACTCTATGCAGACGATGTACTGTTATCTATAACAGATATCCGTCCCTCCTTGATATCTGCTCTCCAGGAGCTCTGCAGATTTGGGAGGGTCTCAGGATTTGCCATCATCTTTGGGAAATCAACAGCCTTGGGGCTAGGCTTGGAGCCTGGGCAGCGTGAGGCACTGGGGCCCATGTGCCCGATCCACTGGAATGAGAAATCTATTTCCTACCTGGGAGTCCAGATCCCGGCCCACCCCAAAGTTGTATACCCACTGAACTTCCCCCTGCTCTTTAAAGAACTGGAGCGGGACCTTGAATCTCCTCCCACCATTTCATTATGCCTGCTCCTCCCTGCCCACTGCGATCCCTCTACCCCCCTACCTTAGGCGCATGCAGAGGAAAATGCTATGGTTTATATGGAGAGGCCGGAAAGCGAGGATATCCCAGAAGGCAATGATGGGCAATTCCCGGTTGGGAGGCTTAGGGGTCCCCAATTTACGTAAATACCAAGTAGCATCACAATTGGTGCAGGTTCAAGCCTGGGACATGACCACTGGGCCCCTGAAATGGGTGGAGCTAGAGCAGTCCCACCTCACACTTCCCCTTTGCTTTCTCCCACATATTCCCTCCCCTCTACGGAAGACCTGGGCAAAGACCTTGGCCTCCACCAAACATACCCTTACTATATGGGACTGGGCCATCAAACATAAGGGGATCCCACGGGGCCATGGCCCTCACTCCCCGATTTTTCCCAACCCGGCTTTTTCTCCTGTGTCCTATCCGATGAACTTCAAAAACTGGGCTACCAGGGTCCTTGAATCACTGGGGCAACTTTTTGAAGATGTCCAAACCTACTCTTTTGAACAATGTAAATCGACCTTTCAACTAACTGAAGCAGATAGGTTCTCTTACTTGCAACTTCAACATTGTTGCTCTCATCGCCAGACTCGGCAAACAGCTACACGAGCCTTTAGCCCTTTTGAACTTAACTTACAGAGCCTGCCGCAAAGGGTGAAAACCTCCACGCTCTACAAATTGCTCCAGGATGATACGCTTACCAATAGACTCCCCTATATGGCAAAATGGGAAGCATATTTGGGACACACTCTGGAAGACCAAAGTTGGGTGGACATATGGTCTAGAAGCCACTCTTCTTCCTTTTGCATCACTAACCAGGAATGTGCTTATAAACTCCTCTTGCGATGGTATTACCTCCCTACCCGCCTCCATCATTTTAACCAATCCCTTGATCCTCAGTCTTGGCGCAAATGTGGACACCCCGGCTCATACTTCCATATGTGGTGGACGTGCCCCATTGTACAAACCTTCTGGGACCCGTGTATCTCGGCCATAGAAGATATCACTCATGTGACAATCCCTAAGGGACCCGAAATGATCCTACTGGGCGTGCCAACACCGGAGACCTACCCAAAATCAGAGAGAAGGGCCAAACTCCTCACACAACTCCTGCTGGCGGGTAGAATCACAATTGCCCGCACTTGAAAACCATTGAGGGCCCTTCTATGATGTTATGGTGGATTAAACTCTGCGACATCTTGGTGGCTGAAAAAGTCACGACAGCCAAGGCGGGCCTCTTACACCAGTTTACGGACATTTGTGCCCCGCTTATGGCGTATGACAGGAACTACCCAGCGCTAACCTACAAACCACGTCCAGCCCGACTGGCCCTACAGCCGGGCACAGATCTAATCACGGCCGATCTTGTTTTACTGGACCAGGGGGAGGTCTGATCGGAGGATGGGGGGAATTGGTATGGGGGTAGTGGGTAACCTGCACTATAATCACTAAGTTTTAGTAGCAGTGATTTTAGGTCGTATTCTATATTATGTATGCTTGTATTATTTCCACTTGTGCAGCCGGTTTAAAATAAACAAAAGGAGACACTGGACCCTACAGCCTTCCTTCTGTTTCGGAATTCAGAGTCATCTGGCAGCCATGTAGTGAAAGCCACGGTTACACTGGCTGTTTGCAGATGTCAGTTCTTCTGAAGTGCTGACATCAGCAGGCAGTCTGCGTAACTGTGCAGCAATTCGGCTACACGGCTGCCCGAGGCGTTGGCATGGCTGGGGCTAGTCGGGCTGGGCCCTGGCAGTCCCTGCCCGCTTTTAAAGCTCTGCCTGCTTCAGTTGTATCGCTTTAGTTTTCTCTCCTGTTCAGTATATGGCCAGACTCACTCGGCTCTGTTCTCTCTGTCTCATTTTTCACTCCGACACCCACCATTATGCCACTACTCTCTCTTCTTTGATCTTTCTCTTCAGGGCTTCCTACTCCAGTGCGGCTCCTCTTCTCAATGTCTCCCTCGTCTCATGCATTATCTTCCGTTTTGTCTGTGCTTCCTTTTCTAATCCTGTTTCTTTACCACTCTGTTCTCTTTTGCCCCCTCTAGCCTGTCCCTTTTCACCTGCCCATTCAGTCCTGTCCCCGCCCCTGTCCCTCCCATGTTAACCTTTCTTTCTTGGCCGCAGGTAGCAGTAAAGGTCACAGGGCCTCATTCCTTCCCGTCTACCAGGGGAGACTGCCCGAACGAGGAAATAAACACAGCCTGCCTGAAGCTGTGTGGATTTTCAATTTCTCATACAACACGCTTTCCCTTGACCCCGAGGCGGCCTGGTCCCGTTCACATTGATATTTCATGGGGCTTAAGTGCCATGCTCGGTGTTTCTGCAGTTAGGCTAAACGACTGATAATGGTACTTCAAGCTGTGGGATTTGCGCCCTCATCCCACAGGAGTGACGTCTGATCCCACAGTTTATTTATTTTTATCAAAATTTTTAGGCCATCATTCAGTGTTAGAAAGAAAAAGTGTCACCAACATTCTTGGCGCCTTTTTTTTTTTGGGAGGCCAAATTAGCATTAAGGCACTTAAAACATTATGGTACTGATAAATGAGGACTGCGCCGGTCACATTGTATGACAACCAACCAGATACCAGCATTCCTAGACCCATGGGCAATCTGCACATCACTCAAGCTTCCCACAATGCCAGCTACACCTAATGACGCCCCATGCATAACCCACCCAGCCACACTTGGCACATTCTCAGTCACCACGCTCCCCATCCATCTGTAGACCCTCGGTTGTGTTATGTTACTCCAAGTTATCCTTAACCACAGCTAAGATCTGCCCTATCCTCAGCCATCGACTATTCCTACCCCTGGTCGTGCTATGTGCGTCTTCAGTTATGCCCTGCGTATCCCTCAGCCATGTTCCTATCCCCCATGTCCATACTCTACACACCAGCATCCGTGCTCTGCATACCTTCTGCTAGCCTCTGCACACGGTCAGAAATGCTTTGCACGCCCTAAACCAATCAGCCCACTCCCTGCTCACCCTCCGCACAGCCACGAGCAATGCTCTTAACAGCCCCAGCTGCCTGTACTTTCCTACCACAATCCATGCTTCGCACCCATGCCCTGCACACCTTCAGCTAATGTGCTGCAGAACCTCATCTATGTTCTGCACATGCGCAGAAGCACCCCAGACACACCTAGCCACAAACTGCAAATGCTCATGCGCCTTACTGCAATGTAGGTGAAAAGGAAGCTACACAATGAGGTAATCTAGGCACATCCAATTGGTTTTGTGGAGGGTTTAAACCCACAGAAGGAGACACACGGGTTTCTGGAGCTGTCCAGGGAGAAACGATGTGTGCATTCTACTGCGCTGCTCCCCACTCCGTTGGCAGTTGTAGGCTACAGACTACTTTTCTGTACATCTCTCGGTCCATAAATCATCAAGACGGTCTGTAAAGTTTAGTGAAGCGTATCCACCCACAAAGGCTTCGATGCGGGAATTAACCTGTAGTTTAACTTTTGTCAACCCCAAGAAATGGTAAATGCGGGGAAGGAGACACAGCAAGACATTCAAACTCTCATTAAGGAGCCAGGGACTTGAGGACTAGTGTTAATTTAACACCCTGACATTATTAGCCACAGAACTAGCAGAAATATACAGTGGTTTTAACAGGAATATCTTATTCTCCCTCCTCCTTTGTTTGTTCTCCCTGTGTAGAGCTATGTTTCTGATGTACGTTATTGCCACTGTGCTTCAGAAACACAAGTCACACAGGATAGGAGTTGCCAAATTGATGTATTTTATTATAGGGCTCGTTTGAAAAGCTATGATTCATTTATCTTCTTGCCTTCTGTCTCACAGTGGATATATATCATTGATTTTCCTTCACTCATTCGACTTACCTTTGATTTAGAATGTATATGTGACGGTCATGAAGGTTTTATCTTCGTCTCCTTCAAGGGATGGAAATAAATGTTGATATTCTGCCCAGGCCCAAGTTTTTCAAAATGCAGCGTTACACTGTCTTCCCCTGTCTTCTCCCGTCTTCCATCAGAAGTAGCCTATAGATTATATTAAATCTGCATATTTTCTTGCGCCAGTCTTTCAAGTTTTAAGTGAAAATCACTGTTAGTTCGACTACCTGTTCTGCTGGATTTGCCTGCTCTGCTGGATCTGTGAAAGTGGTAAACACCCTCCCAGTTTAAAATCCTGGGCAGATCACTGGTGACATGTGAGCACTATATAAAAACTCCTTTGTTCTTAGGGCATGGGCACAGAAGCAAACAGTGTATCTCTTTGTTGTACAACCCCCGCTGGGCTTCCGGGTGAAACACGTACCTGGCATTCATAATAATGCGGCTGATGTGTTCTCCCGTTTCAAACTACAAGAGTTCCAGAGGTACCTACCGAGGGCAAACCCGGCGATGATGCCTCTTCCCGAGATACTTTGGGGGCTTGGTGCCCAGACTTGGCCTCATTGATTGACGTTTCAGTATCAAGGAAAAATAAGAAGGCTTATGAAAAAAAATCCTTCTGGGAATTCAGGGACTTTTGTGGGGCTCAGGGCCCGAGTGACATATTTCATAGGGACGCAATAATTACATTTCTGGGTCAACTGTGGGTAGACAGAGTATCTGGGGGTGGTTGTCAGAACAAAGATGGCCGCTATCGGGTTCTTTGTGGACTTGCAGGTAAGGTACCCACCTTCTTCCAATTTTGTGGTAAATAAAGCACTGACTGACTGGAGGAGGGTGGTGGTCTCCCAGGGGGACAATAGGTGCCCCCTGAATCCTGAAAAATGGTCCGCTATCGTGAGGGTGTTGGGGGGGATTTGCAGGGACAAGTGGGAGGTGGCATTGTTCATGGCTGCCTTCACTACTGCCTTCTTTGGCGCCTTCAAGATGGAGGAACTGGTGGGCTTATTCACAACAGATCGGATGGGGGGGTCTGTCCAGGAGACATCTCTTCTTGGAGGGGGTTTATTTGGTGCACTTATGGTTGAGACGGCCCAGAACTGATCAGGAGGGTAAGGGCGCCAGAGTTACCGCAACAGTCCACGGCATGATAGAGATTTGCCAGTAAGGCTGTTGAGGGCATTCCTGGTCCACAGAGGCCCCGGGGGTGCGCTGTTCCTGCATAAAGATGGCTCATGCCTATCCAGGTTTCAGTTCAGGAAGATCTTTGAGAAATCCTTGTGGGGGGGGCAGGGCTCGTGGGGGGGTTGGGGTTTATCCACCATTCCTTTCGATTTGGTGCAACCAGCAAGCCTGCAGGGTATGAGTGCGAAGAAAGGCAGATCACGGCGATCAGGCGATGGAAGTCACACGCATACAAGGGGTATATTAGACCGCATCTCCTCTGTTGAAGACATGACAATAGGGGAAAAAATGAAGAAGAAAGGGTGGGAGGGAATTGTGCAGAAATTGGGGAGTGTATTATGGACGTAAAGTGTGCAGGGGGATCTCCCCCAGCTGTTTAATACCAAGGTGTCTCCAACATACTTTCTTTGTGTCATTCTGTGCAGGACAAACATAAAGAGGCCATTGGTATGGGTTGTGGGCCACTCATTCATTCGGAAAATGGAGCCGAGGGTCCAGGAGCACCCAGGGTTGTTAGCTGACATGGCAGCCTTCGACATACACTGGATTGGTTCGGAGGGCTTGCAAGTGGGCGAGGTGCGCTTGTTGGTGGATTCTCAGAAAAGAAAGAAGGGGTTGCCGGACCCTGCATTGGTTATTTTACACATGGGGCAACGATTTGGCACAGTTGAGGAGAAAGGTCCTGATAGAACCCCTATTGTCCCTCTTTTCTTGGTTCAGACTTTTTTGTCCGGGAGCTTTGTTCGCCTGGTCTCAGATCATTCCAAGGTTGGAGAGGGGGAGGTCGGGATTGGCACGCCCATTGAACATTTCAGCGCGGAACTTAAACAATGAACTCACCCGGCTGGCCGCATGCCAGAGGCACCTGCGAACCGTAAAGAATGGCCTGTTGAGGGGTCCTGGGACTTGTCATCAAGACAGGGTACATTTATCCTAATTTGAGACAGAACTATTGCTGCAGAACTTTTTGTCCTTAATAAGAACATTGGTACAGGTGGGGAGTGTCACGGACTAGTCGTCGACTCCCATGTAGCAGCTAGGGGAGGACCATGGGGACACTGAGATCCTGTTGCAGGAGATTCTGGAGCTGGAATAGTTCTGAGGCGAGGGCAGAGGGTACCCCCTATCGTAAAGGTGTGCAGCCACTGGAGGGTCTTGGCGGGGAGGGGCAGGATCAGCAGGCAGCTTGGGCTGGTAACAAGGGGGCTACCTCCTTCTATCGCCTCCCAGACTACTTGTCAGCATTAAGATGTTTTATTGCATTGTCATTATTACAGTGTTTTTTGAAGATTGTCACATTTTGTTTTGGAATATGTTTTGCGGTGTAGTGAAATGTGGCCAGAATGGCATCCAAAAATGACGTCTAGGTTGGTCACTCCTCCACTGGGGTCTGCCCCCCTGCAAAGCGCAATGTGTTTGGACTAGTTAATTTGATGCCATCCGACTTTAAGGTTCGGTTCTGGTTTCCCAGGGACTAGAGCCAGGGTTGTCCTACTCCAGGCCTCAAGGGCTGGATCCATGGCAGGTTTTCAGGATGCCCCTCATTAATATTCATGAGTTAAATTTGCATATGAGTCTAAATGCACGCACATTTTTCCACATGAATATTAATGATGGTTAGCCGGAAACCCGTCAGGAACCCGGCCCTCAAGGCCTGGAGTTGGACAACCACGCTAGACACTGTTTCCCAACATGCACCAAGAACTGCCCTCATTGTTGTGCAAATAACACAACATCGATCTTCATTTGAGGTGGCTTTTGAGCAGTTTTGGAAGGGGTAGAGTTCCTTGGCACCTAGATAAATACCACAGGACTTAAGTTGAATGATGCTATGCAGAGGTATTGCTGCTTGACATCTTATTACCTGGCGAACCCCTGGTTCACCTCTCCCCTCCACGTTTTGCTTGATTAAAACATATGCCAGCAAGGTTTAAAAAATAAGGAATGTTATCTAGGTTGCTGACGTTAACTTATGCTCTTGGACTGGTGCAGCGACAAAGCTATAATGGCTGAAGTTTGCTGCTGGGCTAGCACATGACTCCCAGATCCACGAGAGACCGCTTTTAGAAGAGTCTTCTATTAAAGCAGTCTGTTCCACCCCGCTCTTCAACAAGCTTTCAGAAAACTCGACACTGGGGACAGCATACAGAAACTGCCAGTGTCACTTATAGAGGTGCTGTCCTAATTTATATATATATATATATATATATATATATATATATATATGTCCTGCAATTTACAGACATCTCTTTATTAGGGTGAATATTGTGACCAATCAAAACAGAAGAGTTCATTATTCGCTTATAAGGGTTTTTTAATGAATCACCATAAGACATGTTCAAAATTTAAAATCGTGGACATTATGATGTTCCCATAATGGTCTTTGCTTTTATGCAAATCACCATGATTGGGTTCTATGAAGAGATTGATTGATATTTTATTTCTATCGCGCTCGTACACAAGTGTTTCAGAGCGCGACAAGGCAAGGGAGGGGAACAGGGGAGAACAAAACCGCGATCTTACTAGGCCCAGTGACATTGAGAACGCGCAAGTGCATGGGAGAGGGGGAGGGGAAAAGTGCATGGAAGGAGGGAGAAGTGGAAAGTGCGAAGCAGAGGAGAAACAGATAAATAACAATAATAAATAATTAAGGCAACAAACAGTGGTAATGCAGCCAGCAATTTGCAAGTGCTAGGTTTAAGTAGCAGGCAGGGTAGGTCTGATAAGTGCAGGAAGAAAAAGGGGTGGGGCTGTATGGGTACAGATACAGACCCCAGTGCAAGGGGTGGCCCGGAGGCAGTGCGGGAGGGTGGCAGGATGAGCAGGTACCTGGGCCCGAAGGACAGAGGGTGGCCAGGTGCACAGTGCCAAGAGAGAACAGATCAGCAGGGGAGAGGGGGGGCAAAGGCAGAAGAAAAGAGGAAGGTCTTGAGGTGCTTCCGGAACCGGAGATGGATCTCCTCAAGTTTTAGAGTGGCAGGGAGGCTATTCCAGAGGGAGGCTCCAGCCGAAGACAGAGCTCTACCCCAGCTTGTTTCTTTGAAAAACGACTGCCCCTGAGGGAGTTGGAGGTAGAGGAGCGAAGAGCTCGAGAGGGGAGGTATTTGCAGAGGGATAGCTGAAGGTATTTTGGACCCAGGCCGCAGAAAGCCTTGTTGACAATGCAGAGGGTTTTGAATTTAATCCTTGCATCCACTGGGAGCCAATGGAGAGATTTCTCAGCTGGAGAGATACGATCCCAGGGCTTGAGGCCAAGGACAAGTCTCACAGTCCTGTTCTGGATTAGTTGCAGAGGGCGGAGAGTAGAGGCAGATAGATTTAGAAAGAGGCTGTTACAATGGTCCAAGCTAGAGAGAACCAGAGCTTGGGATACCATTAGCTTCTGGGGGAAGGAGAGGAAAGGCAGAGTACCTCTGAGGAGGTGCAGTCGGAAATTTGACTGTTTAGAGACCTCAGAGATGTGGGCGGAGAAGGAAAGGGTGGAGTCAAAGATGACCCTGAGGTTCTTAGCCTCGCAGGTGGGGGTAGGAGGAGGGCCAAGGGAAGTCGGCCAGAGAGTGAGCGGAAAGGATGGTGAAGGTGTGCCAATGAGGAGGATCTCCGTCTTGCTGGCATTCAGACAAAGATCATTGGCGGAACACCAATCTTGAATGGCATTTAGGCAATCAGAGATGAGAGAGGGAGAGGAGGTGGCAGAGGGCAGCCTGAAAATGAGTTGTGTCGTCAGTGTAGCACTGGAAATTTGAGCAGAAAGTGGCAATGCAGTGGGCGAGAGTTGCCAGGTATTGGTTGAAAAGCCAGGGCGAGAGGTTAGACCCCTGGAGATACTCAGTTGTGCAACCTGGCCGGGGCCACGCCCCATCCTCCCCACAGCCCCACCCCTCCGAAGAGGTGACAGTTCCCCCAGTACATTTTTGCCATTTCCAGCACTGCATGCACGCACACTTGCCACATGTACAGCAGCACAACACACCAACTATGTCCTTGATGTTGCCTTGGATCTGGCTAGGAAATGGGCCGAGCAGGACTGAGGGGAGCTCCAGCAAAGTTATTCTTCCCAAAGCAAGCTTTGCTCTCTCCCGAGGAAATTCCCAGTTATGTTCCGGAACCAAGCACTCAACCAGTGCTTTCGAAGACTTGTCACCCCAGACTGAATGCAGAAACGGCCACAATTCTCACAACCGGTTCAGAAGTTGTCCAAATTGCTAAATATGTCTTGCAATTTACAGAAATATTTTTGTTAGGGTGAGTATTGTGACCAATTAATAGAGCAGAGTCCAACTTCCATTGCTTGCTCAAAAGGGTTTATTGCTGAATCACTATCACAGATATGTTTCAAATAAAAAATTCTGGGTATTCTTATGTTGCCAAAATGCTCTTTCCTTTTATGCAAATCTCCAGGCTTGGGTTACCCTACTGTGGTAGTGTGACGTGGCCTGGCATACTTCTCTCAGACCCGTCCCATGGTCCTGTATCCTCCCTGCTATCCCATGTAGCAGGGGGTTCCCAGAGTTAATTTTCTCCATTTCCAGCATTTCATTGCATGCCCTGTTACTGTTCTCCCTCTCCCCAATCCAGGTGCTTGCATTATATATTCCCACGATGCGCTAACTTACAAACACACGCACTCTGACATAAACACTCACACTGGCAAGAACATACCACCACAAAAAGATGTAAAAATGCACAATGTCGATGGCATACTTTATCAGTGACTGGAGAGTGAAAGTGGACAGTTTGCCTGGCTGCTGAATATGGAGGATTCCTTGCTCTCTGCCCAGTTCTGGGTGTTGAAAATGTGTGGAGTATCCCGGTAAGAGGGGGGGTAGGTCATTGATGCTGGTCGCCGACGAATACTTGATGAGCAGCTTATTGCCATCTATCAAGTATTTAGTGACCTGAATTGAAGGTAGGGTGGATGGGGAGATTGAAAGCGAAGACGAGGAGAAGGGATGTGAGTGGAATGGTTTGGGGTCAGTGTTAGGGAGAATTCTCAAAATGTGCTAATTCCTCTCTACCTTAGAGACCCTCAGCTCTTTTGCTGAACTTTGGGACTCTGTACTTTTTAATTCTGGTTGTTTTCTGTGTTTATTTTCTTTGGGTATGGAGTTTTAACCAAATCCATAGGCATCATCTTTTTTTTATTTGTGTCACACAGCACCCTCAGTGCAGTGACACAGGGATGTCTTTTTGACTTACCAGAGGTTTAAATACCTTCTCTGGGATAAACTACTGTTTCCCAGAGAATATAAGGTTAAATTGACTTTACTAGTCTTTTTAAATTCCTAGACCCAACACACACTATATTCCTATAGAGTGCTGGAGGGGTTACCTAGTATCCCGTGTCTAGAAACTCATGTATCAGTCTAATGCTACCCTTTTCTATCGAAATGGCTGGTGGCAGTGGTTTTACAACGAACTACCATGATTTTTTCCGACCGCGAAAACCGGTACCTAAAAATCACAGGAGCCATGTTTTTCAAGATGACGCCTTAAGGCCCTTTGTTTAAACAGGTCCCGGTCTTCTTTTTTCGCCATTTCTTTTTGAAAAGGTCCTTCTAGTGTTTGTCTCTGCGTGCCAAACTATGTTTGGTCCCTTTGTTTCTATGCCTATGGCGGGCTTAAGGACTCAAGAGCGCCTCTGGCGTCTGAGTGTCTGGGGTGGGCAGGAAGTGAGGGAGGTGCCCGAAGCTCCCTGTGCTTAGTCTCCTAGGAGACCCAAATGCACTCTGGCGTGATTGGCTGGCTGACTGTTTGGCAAGGACAGCCACCCTGCTGGGTGAGTGGCAGCTAGGCTGGAATGAATGGGAGAAAACTGTTTAAAATGCGAGTCTCTTGGACTGGAAAGCAGAGTCGACCACTGGAACGAAAGAACCGACGACGAGCTGGAAGAGGACGGCTGCTGCAACTCCTGGACCGTTGGTTTGTCCGGTGAAGCCCTGCTGCAGGTCCGAATTGCCAAGTTCATCTCAACAGAGAAGCCCCTTCAAGGACGACTTCTTTCTTTGAGTCGGTGGGACCAATCAACTCGTAAGACACCTGGATACCATTCTCAGAGCTGGTTAGGATTAACCAGGGGGAAGAACACCAGCTTGTGTGCTTGAATTACAGCTATTTCGAACTGAAGTGACTCAATTTTGTCAGCGTTTTCTGACAATCCCGTGTAGTGCAGGAGTCCCCCGACGTCCTCCCTCTTGACCCCACGACGGAGGCTTAGGAACAGTGAGATCTGCCAGGAACCAACGTCTTCAGCTGCATCTTTTGCTTCATACTGAGCTACTGTGCCAACCCGATTGAGAGAACGCCTCTCTCGCGGTGAAAGTTGGTGGAACTTTCCCAACTTGCAGGCCTAATCAGCTTATGACCAAACATATGATTCTTTTTCGTACAAACCACTTTGGATAACTTTTGCAAAGACTTTACCGTTTACTTCAAGAACTGCTCTTTCCTATCCAAGACAGTAGTCCATTGACTTTGGCCTAGGCCTATTGAACTGAATCGAGTCCTCTAGTAAACTAAAACTATTTGCACTGCCTAAGAAAGTATTTGTGATCTATTCTGCTAACTTGTGCGTTTTTACTCCCATTGAAAGTAACTGAAATGCCATTTTGCTCCTATTTCAGGGGAGCCTAATTTGTTTAGAAACTCATTGGTTTAATGTTGAAGTGTGTTTGTGTATAAAATTAAGTTGCCTCCTTCTAGTGAATGTTTTCTTAATGATTGTGTAATAAATTAATAAGTGTTTTATCAAGAAACCCTGAGTGGAAGTATCTACTTGAACCACTGTGATTGTAAGACCTCTGTGTAACCTCTTGTACCGCTCACATTCCCTCTTGAGATAAGCCTGGCTGCTCAGCTCTCTACCACAAACTGTGTAGTACAGACATATACCCAAGGTTGGTTTTTGCTTACACCTGTAGTCCTAATTGTAGGTGTTGGTCCCAGAGGGTACTGCATGCAATTCTGCCTAACAGTCTTGTTCAGATCCTGAGAGTAGCAGAAGGGGGTGTGAAATTGCCACAGTGTGAGGTGGGAAGGTAGGGCAAGTAATTACACTAGCAGCTTAAAGAGGTACCCATGATTTTCCTTAATTTTTGAACGTATCCCCTTTCATTATTTCTGACATGAATGTAATCCCCTTTCCCTCACACATATCTGGAGCCAAGAAGTTAGTAACGCCCATTACACTATTCTTATGCTTGAAAAGCGGACGACCACCACCTAGTCTCCAAGATTCTTTCTTATTTCCAATGACCAGATATCTTTCTGGCTCTTGTTGGTACAATCTGTGTTAAGGTCTGGTTTTAAGGACTAAAACAATATTGTGTTTTGTAGAGATGACTTGAAAATTACACCAATCACATGATCCATCAACATACATCATTCAAGACACATCTTTAAAAGAGGAGTATCCTTGTAGTTTTATTTCCCCCACCCTGAAGAGATGCATACAAATACCAGCATGCATAGGAATGTGTGCCTAAAAACATTGTCTGTTTTGCAGCTGTACTGTAAAAGACTTTAAAACACACAGTGAATGAACATGTGTGATACGGTCACTTTCTTGTATTGATTTTTCCATACAGTATGCTGCTTGTTATGCAGTCCTCTCATTTCTAATCACCCAACATTAAGACTTCTTGCGACACTTGCCACAGACAAAATGCACTTCCATTTGCCCATTCCCCCCTCACTTGTGTGTAATCAATGATACAACTATTCTCTTCCCATTTTGTATGCCCTAATGATATCAAAGAGGAGTGTTAAGAAGTTATTTGACCGACCCCACTGTGAGTGAGGCTCTCTGCTACTCCTTTTGTGCCTGAAAAGCCAAACAAAAACAACACACGGACAGTTTTTCCAGCCTGACTTTCTCTTCAATATGCTGTTTCCACTGACCAACTCAATATAAATGGGAGAACATAAAAGGAACACTTAAACAGAAAATCAAGAGTCAGGCCCCTATAATTTACACTTTAAACCTCACGTGTACGCATTTTCAGGGACGCAGATGCATACCACAAAATATAAAAAGTACTACCATTAGGGAAGGTGGGTTAGTCACATGCAGAACAAGTGCCCACAAACGTTCTCATCTCAAGAAGCATAGTCTCAGGGTAGGCAGGGCCATCTTAAGCACTTTTGGGGCCCTGGGCACGGACATCTTTGGGGCCCCACTCCACCAAACCAAAGGAATGAAGGGATCAAGAATACTGGTCGCGCTTCCCAACCCCACCCGTCGCGCTCACAACCTATAAGTTGATAGGTTGTCTTGCAGCACAATAAGCACGTTTACTCCCTTTAAGGCCCCTTGCCTCTTCATTCTTGCTCTAATCAGAATGATAAACAAGTAGCATTTGAAGACCAACATTAGCCGTCTACAAATGTGTTACTGTTCTAGTACATACAGGATACTTTTTATCAATAACATTCAGGAAGGTAGATTGACAGGCCGATTCATGGAATAATTAGCGCGGCGCAAGTGGGCATAAACGTGCGAATCGCAGTGGAATAGCGAAAATCGCAGTGAACGTGCGAAAATCGCACGAAAAGCAGCGCACGTCGATTCATGGAAGGCCGTGCGCGAGAAAACCAGCGGATGTGCGATAAAAAGTGCGCGGCGCACGTTAGCGCACAGGCCATCTAACAGCGTGCGCCAGGTCACAGCGAAAATCGCACAGGCCACAGCGAAAATCGCACATAGCGCGGCGCACGCAATAAAAGTAGGCGGAACACGGGCGTAACACTCGGAATGGGGAACAACTTGCCAAAACGTGGGCGTCACGGGGGAAGTACAGGGCACAAGTGCGCGGAACGCCCACACGCTCGCCTACAACACGTATTCATGGAATAGAATAGGGGAAAAAAGCGCACGCTCAAACCAGCGCACAGGCACAAACACGACCGCCACAAGAAAGGAGGCGGTAGCGTCTCTGCGGCTGTAAGAAATGTGCGCCAAAAGGTGCGCCAACAAATAGCACCTATATACTGCCATGATGAATGTCCCATACTGTGGCCCTCCAGGAAAAATGACGTGCAAAGGGGTACCCACAAACACGGACACCCGCTGACAAAAAATACGTGTGCATGTATACCGGGGTGCGCGGGAAGTGTCACACGCGATTTGCAGGGTACGTGCATCACAGGGGTTCGCGTGAAGTTATTCACGCGATCGGGCCTGGGGGAGCGGGCTATGTGTATTACAGGGGTTCGCGTGAAGTTCCACATGCGATCGGGCCTGGGGGAGCGGGCTTTGTGTATTACAGGGGTTCGCGTGAAGTTCCTCACGCGATCGGGCCTGGGGGAGCGGGCTATGTGTATAACAGGGGTTCGCGTGAAGTTCCTCACGCGATCGGGCCTGGGGGAGCGGGCTACGTGTATTACAGGGGTTCGCATGAAGTTCCTCACGCGATCGGGCCTGGGGGAGCGGGCTTCGTGTATTACAGGGGTTCGCGTGAAGTTCCACACGCGATCGGGCCTGGGGGAGCGTGCTACGTATATTTCAGGGGTTCGCGTGAAGTTTCACACGCGAATAGCCTGGGCGCGTGAATTTGAGGGGTGCGTGGGAAGTTCCTCACGCGATCGGGCCTGGGGGAGCGGGCTACGTGTATTACAGGGGTTCGCGGGAAGTTCCACACGCGATCGGGCCTGGGGGAGCGGGCTACGTGTATTACAGGGGTTCGCGTGAAGTTCCTCACGCGATCGGGCCTGGGGGAGCGGGCTTCGTGTATTACAGGGGTTCGCGTGAAGTTCCACACGCGATCGGGCCTGGGGGAGCGTGCTACGTATATTTCAGGGGTTCGCGTGAAGTTTCACACGCGAATAGCCTGGGCGCGTGAATTTGAGGGGTGCGCGGGAAGTTCCTCACGCGATCGGGCCTGGGGGAGCGGGCTACGTGTATTACAGGGGTTCGCGGGAAGTTCCACACGCGAATAGCCTGGGCGCGTGTATTTCAGGGGTGCGCGGGAAGTCCCACACGCGAACAGCCTGGGCGCGTGAATTTGAGGGGTGCGCGGGAAGTTCCACACGCGAATAGCCTGGGCGCGTGTATTTCAGGGGTTCGCGGGAAGTTCCACACGCGAATAGCCTGGGCGCGTGTATTTCAGGGGTGCGCGGGAAGTTCCACACGCGAATAGCCTGGGCGCGTGAATTTGAGGGGTGCGCGGGAAGTTCCTCACGCGATCGGGCCTGGGGGAGCGGGCTACGTGTATTACAGGGGTTCGCGGGAAGTTCCACACGCGAATAGCCTGGGCGCGTGTATTTCAGGGGTGCGCGGGAAGTTCCACACGCGAACAGCCTGGGCGCGTGAATTTGAGGGGTGCGCGGGAAGTTCCACACGCGAATAGCCTGGGCGCGTGTATTTCAGGGGTTCGCGGGAAGTTCCACACGCGAATAGCCTGGGCGCGTGTATTTCAGGGGTGCGCGGGAAGTCCCACACGCGAACAGCCTGGGCGCGTGAATTTGAGGGGTGCGCGGGAAGTTCCACACGCGAATAGCCTGGGCGCGTGTATTTCAGGGGTTCGCGGGAAGTTCCACACGCGAATAGCCTGGGCGCGTGTATTTCAGGGGTGCGCGGGAAGTTCCACACGCGAATAGCCTGGGCGCGTGAATTTGAGGGGTGCGCGGGAAGTTCCTCACGCGATCGGGCCTGGGGGAGCGGGCTACGTGTATTACAGGGGTTCGCGGGAAGTTCCACACGCGAATAGCCTGGGCGCGTGTATTTCAGGGGTGCGCGGGAAGTTCCACACGCGAACAGCCTGGGCGCGTGAATTTGAGGGGTGCGCGGGAAGTTCCACACGCGAATAGCCTGGGCGCGTGTATTTCAGGGGTTCGCGGGAAGTTCCACACGCGAATAGCCTGGGCGCGTGTATTTCAGGGGTTCGCGGGAAGTTCCACACGCGAATAGCCTGGGCGCGTGTATTTCAGGGGTGCGCGGGAAGTTCCACACGCGAATAGCCTGGGCGCGTGTATTTCAGGGGTGCGCGGGAAGTTCCACACGCGAATAGCCTGGGCGCGTGTATTTCAGGGGTGCGCGGGAAGTTCCACACGCGAATAGCCTGGGCGCGTGAATTTGAGGGGTGCGCGGGAAGTTCCACACGCGAATAGCCTGGGCGCGTGTATTTCAGGGGTGCGCGGGAAGTTCCACATGTGATTTGACAGTGTGGCTCCTCCCAGGTGTACCCTGTACACCCTCCACGGCCCCTGCAGGCAGCCCACACCACAGGGGACTACCCTGCATCCCTGGTCATGTCCCGCAGGCAGCCCACCCAACATGGGCATGCCCCCCAGCAAAGGCACATGTCTCCTTGAACTAATGAACACCAACACATGTCCCCTTGCACCCCCACCCCCCAGCACTGTGGGGCACCTGCCAGCAGGCCCCCACCCATGTCCAACTCATGTCTCCCACCACCCCCAAACCCCAGCCACCAGGGTCACCCTCCACCAGGGCCCCACTCATGTCTCCCACCACCCCCACCCCCCAGCACTGTGGGGCACCTGCCAGCAGGCCCCCACCCATGTCCAACTCATGTCTCCCACCACCCCCAAACCCCAGCCACCAGGGTCACCCTCCACCAGGGCCCCACTCATGTCTCCCACCACCCCCACCCCCCAGCACTGTGGGGCACCTGCCAGCAGGCCCCCACCCATGTCCAACTCATGTTCCCCACCCCCCCACCCCCCAGCAGTGCAGGGGCACCCTCCACCAGGCCCCCACCCATGTCTCCCACCCCACAGCAGTGCAGGGGCACCCTCCACCAGGCCCCCATCCATGTCTCCCACCCCCCAACCCCCCAGCAGTGCAGGGGCACCCTCCACCAGGCTCCCACCCATGTCTCCCACCCCCCCTCACCCCTCAGCACTGTGGGGCACCTGCCAGCAGGCCCCCACCCATGTCCAACTCATGTTCCCCACCCCCCCACCCCCCAGCAGTGCAGGGGCACCCTCCACCAGGCCCCCACCCATGTCTCCCACCCCCCCTCACCCCTCAGCACTGTGGGGCACCTGCCAGCAGGCCCCCACCCATGTCCAACTCATGTCTCCCACCACCCCCAAACCCCAGCCACCAGGGTCACCCTCCACCAGGGCCCCACTCATGTCTCCCACCACCCCCACCCCCCAGCACTGTGGGGCACCTGCCAGCAGGCCCCCACCCATGTCCAACTCATGTTCCCCACCCCCCCACCCCCCAGCAGTGCAGGGGCACCCTCCACCAGGCCCCCACCCATGTCTCCCACCCCACAGCAGTGCAGGGGCACCCTCCACCAGGCCCCCACCCATGTCTGCCACCCTCCCACCCCCCAGCAGTGCAGGGGCACCCTCCACCAGGCCCCACCCATGTCTCCCACCACCCCCACCCCCCAGCAGTGCAGGGGCACCTGCCAGCAGGCCCCCACCCATGTTCCCCACCCCCCACCCCCCAGCACTGTGGGGCACCTGCTAGCAGGCCCCCACCCATGTCTCCCACCCCCCCACCCCCCAGCACTGTGGGGCACCTGCCAGCAGGCCCCCACCCATGTCCAACTCATGTCTCTCACCACCCCCACCCCCCAGCACTGTGGGGCACCTGCCAGCAGGCCCCCACCCATGTCCAATCCATGCCCCCCTGCACCTGGGTCCCAACATTCCCCAATCATGTCCGTAATGCCCATCCTCCCCTGCCAAAAGGCCCAACCAACTATCACACCCACCCACATATCAAAGCCAATTACATGTTACACCCCCAATGTAAATAATGCAATTTAACACATGTCTGTCACACACAATGGCTGCAAGTGAATGACAAAACACCCAACATGACATGCCTGAAAGCAATGAGATGATACGACACATTGAAGATTAAAAAAATAATATGTATTGAACAGCAAATAAGAAAAAACACAAAGCAAATCAAACAAAACAAGATGAATGTCCAAGAAAAAATTATGAAAAATTAAAATAAGCCAATCAAGAAGATAATCCTGGGTCCATGAGCCCTACCAAATTAAACCTAACTGACTACTAACTAAAAAGGGAACTATATACAAAAAAGTGGTGCATTGTCCAATCGCAACCCAAAAAAAATTCAAAAAAACAAAGGAAACCTAACCCTAACTATACAACTATATACAAAGGCAGCGGGCTATTCGGACGGCTCACTGGTTGTCGTCATGGGCCAGGGCATCCTCGAACTCCTGGTCAATGGCTTGGAGGCGGGCATGTTCCCTGGCCCCGAGGTCCCGCAGGGATAACGCAGTGTCAAGCTCAAACTCCCTGCGAAGACCCTCGAGGCACTCAGCCCGCCTCAGCGCCCTCCGCATGGAGTCCTCCGCCCTGACCATCGTGAGCCGTTCCTCCTCTGCCCGCTGCCGCTCCGCACCTATCCGCTGGCACAACCTCTCCCACACGGAAGCCACTCCCATTCCAGGGTTCTCCTGCCCTCCGGCCGATGCCTGCACCCCTGATGTTGATGGCCCCGAGCCATGATGCCTCCCACGTTGAGCCTGCTGCTGCCTCCGACGCAACTGCCTGTGCCAGCACGACGGCATCCAGGCTGATGGAAACCACCGACGCCGTCGTGCACGTGCCCTGCCCGATGATGCCGTCACATCCTCCATCTGCTGGGGTCCAGTTGCTCTGGTGTCCACCCCTGCTGGATCTCTGACTCCCGACTGTGGCAGGGATGGGATCCCCACCGAGCTGGCTGCATTGGTCGGGGCAGGTCCACAGGGGGCCCTGGTGGCATCTGGGCTGGAAGACGGCAAGGAGAACGACTGGTGGATAGCCTGCACAGAGGAGGAGAGGGCCGCCACATTGGCCAACACATGCAGGAAACCCCCGAACATGGCCGATCCCAATTGGGCCACGTCGGCACGGTGCACTTCGTGATGACGTGCGTGCTCCTCCCGGGAAGCACGCACGGCATCACGAATCGCAGCCGTGCGCAACGCGACCCCAATCAGGACCTTCTCCGCACGGCCAGGGGTTCCCACGTCCGCAGGTGGAGGGGAGTCAGGTGACATGGACATCCCCTCTACCTGCGGACAGGCCTGGGACGGGGCATCCCTGCTGGTGCATGGTGGTGCACTCACAGGGTCAGGGACAGCGACATGCACAGGCCCCTCCACGGTGACCTGTGCTGCCTCCTGCCCCTGGCCCTGGACTGCACCACTTGCACCAGCAGGGATGCCCCCACCAGGCCCCATGTGTGCCCCAGTGGCGGCCTCCTCCTCCTCTGTGCAAACCACCAACCTGGATGGCTCCTCACCGTCTCCCACCGTAGCAGGCCCCTGTGGGGGCTCACCCACCCCTTCCGCTGCAGCCGTGGGGGCATCCCCGCCGCCTTGCTCCACAGCGCCGTCTCCGCCCTCTTCTTCACTAGCCGCTGCGTAGAGGGAGACAAAGAACACAAGCATCAGGGCACTGTACAATGGTCCCCTAGACAGGAAGCAATAGCAGATGAGCACCACTGTCAAAGTACACTTCCATCATGTCCCTCCACAACACATGGGCCAGTCCAGGCAAAACACACACAGTAACAGGCATGGTGCATGCCATGGACATTTCCATGCATGTCCAATGGACTCTTGAAACATTCAATGATATGTAACTCACATGCATCATGCCTCATGCCCATCACATGCACACACATCACCTCAGTCACATCCATCTGGCCCCAAACACACCAAACACAGCGGATACGAGGGTAATTTTGCTGCTTTACTGAATCTCTGCATTGTCACACACATGTGTCATGCATCCATGGCATGCACAAGTCACAGACACGCAGGTCAGGCACACAGACATGGCTACCATATATGTACCTGGCATCAGCACCCATCCCTCACCCCCACCCATGTTCAGGTACAGAGACTGGCATGCTCTCATGTTCATAATCTGATTAGGGCTCCCCATGCGGCATATCAACACATGCAACAACCATGTGCATCACACATCACTGGTCGCACATGCATTACCATGATGTCCCTGCACACATACATGCATACATGGGCTATGGCACACATACAGGCAAGTATCATAGAACCAGCACACCGCAACATGCCCTGTCTCACACAGTAATGCATGGACACTTACCGCTCAACTCCAGACGGGCCTCCCTCTCAAGGATCTGGGCGTGGAGCGCTGGGCGTACGCGTTCCAGGACCCTCATCTGGATGGTACTCATGCGGCCCCGGCCCCCCTCCACGAGGCGCCGGGCCTTCACAAGGGTCCTGGACCTCAAGTCCTCCCAGCGCTTCTTGATCTTCAGGACGTCGCGGGTTGCCACCCCCTCCGCGTTGATGGCAACCACACAGTCGGCCCAGATCCTCTGCCGTCCTTCCTTGCTGGCGCGGGACGATCCAAAGAGGGCATCATACTGCCCCAGGACATGCTCCACCAGGACACCAACTTCGGTGACAGTGAAGCTGGTGCCCCTCTGCCCCTCTGGCCTGGGGTTGCCACTGGTGCCAGATGTGGAAGTGCCCGACATGGCAACCCCAGAGGCAGGTGTGGGTGGGCAACTGGGTCCTGGGGCTGGGCTGTGGAGCGATGTAATACCAGTCGGGAGTCTTCAGTTCCAGCAGGGGTGGACACAGCAACTGGACCCCTGCAGATGGCTGATGTGCAGGCACCAAATGGCAGGGCACGGTGGCAGCAGGCAGGCAGGCAGCAGCAGATGGCACGTGGGAGGCTGCTCGGGGCACTGGGGGGCAGTAACTCGGCCTTCTGGGCAGGAGCGTGGGCTTCCGTGTGTTTTCGCGTGGCCAGCTTGATACGGAGTGATTTGGCACGTGAAAATCCTGCACGTCAGCGTGAAATCCGAGGAAAGGCCCTTAGCGCGTAAGCGCGTCAGCACGCATACGCGATTCTATTGGACCAGAGTCCCTCAGCGCGTAAGCGCGTCTGTGACGTGACCCGCACGGGTGTTCCCCACTCAGGACGTGATGACGGGGCACACGTGGAGATACTGCACGTCAGAGTGTCATCGCGTGTAATTGGACAAAAGTGCGCGTACACGCGATTGGCCTATGTACGTGTATTTAATGGGTGCGCGGCCACTTACACACGCAAGTACGTCAGCGAACCTGTATCCCGTGGTGCGTGTGAATTTCCACACGCTATTGGACTGGGAACAGGATTCCAGGGCTGCGCGGGTCACACGCTGTATCCCGTGGTGCGTGTGAATTTCCACACGCTATTGGACTGGGAACAGGATTCCAGGGCTGCGCGGGTCACACGCTGTATCCCGTGGTGCGTGTGAATTTCCACACGCTATTGGACTGGGAACAGGATTCCAGGGCTGCGCGGGTCACACGCTCGCCTAGAACACGCGCTAAGCATAAATTGCGGACTTTAACAATAACAAGCTCAGACGCCAGGATGAACATACCGTTCCTAGCAGCAGTGGCAGTGGGCTACCAAAGGAGGAGGAGGAGGATAGTCAGGGCCAGAATATTCACACCCAGAACCAGCCTTTTCGGGATGCCTGATGACCAGGTGTATGGGAGGTACAGGTTTCCACCACACATCATACTGGACCTGGTGACTGAGTGGGAGGATGACCTCACATCACCCACCCTGTGCTCCCAAGCACTCAGCCCCCTGGAGAAGGTCCTCAATGTACTGCACTTCTTAGCCACTGGATCATTTCAGCGGACAAGTGCCATAGTGGGTGGGGTGTCACAGGCCACCCAGTCACGCTGCCTACACCAGGTCTTGAACATCATGACTGCACGCCCATCAGTCCGCAGGCACATATACCTGCCCAGAACACCTGCAGAAAGGCATGCTGCCGCCCTGGATTTTTACGCAGTGGCACGATTCCCCAAAGTGCTAGGTGCCATCGACTGCACCCATGTGGCTCTACGTCCCCCCAGGGCATCTGAGCACATCTATAGGAACCGCAAGCACTGGCATTCCATCAACGTGCAGGTAGCATGTAATGCCAAGGGAATCATCACCTCAGTATATGCCAACTATCCCGGCTCCACCCACGACAGCTTCATTTACCGAATGTCCACCCTAAGCCGGGACCTAGAAGCTGGGCGGCATGGCGATACATGGCTGCTTGGTGAGTATGTATGCCACTGCACATGCATGCATGTTGGATACTGAGCAAGGTCACAACCTCACCAATGATACCAATCCCCACCTCCACAGGGGACAGTGCCTACCCTCTCAGCCCCCACATGATGACGCCAATTCGGAACCCCACCACGCCACCCCAGGTAAGATTTAACACAGCCCACATTACAACCAGGGGCATAGTGGAGCGCACATTCGGAGTGCTGAAGTCACGCTTTCGCTCCCTTGACCGTTCTGGCGGGCAGCTGTTATACGCTCCCCCAGTAGTGTGCAGGATCATAGTGGCAGCATGTGTCCTGCACAACGTTGCAACACGCCGGGGCCTGGCCGTGGACATGGTGGTGGCCCCACATCCCCAACCACATGCACAGCCGCTGCGCATGGGAGGGGAAAGGGCACGGGGAAAGGCAGCCCGTACACAGCTAGTGGCTAATTACTTCACATAGAAATCACACCCCTGTGGAGTGCACACTGCCCTGGCACATTCCATCTGACAATCAATGATGACTCAACCTGACACTGATCCTGAATGTGTGGAGAATGAACCGGGAATTCCATGTCAGCCTGAGATTGTTCACCTGGAAGTGTCACAATGTGTGCATCCCTACCCACACAGACACCACCAATGCAGTTTTGTGAAGTTACACATTGAAGCAGCTAAAATGAATACCCACTTGCAAAATGCAACAAGAGGACAGTGCCATGTCAGCCAACCCAACCCCAGCACTGCCACACGACACACCGTGCCATGTCATGCTAATTGCAGGTAAACAAAGTAATCCCCACAACATGACATCACTCTCACTATGTACAGTGGCACTATTAGAAACCTGCAACACCTGAAATTCTCACAGCAATGCCGGACCAACAACATACTTGAGCACGTAGTACCATTAACATGACATCAAAAATGTAACATATTAGTAGTCTCACCACCTGGAAATGCCTGCACTCCCACCACTACCAACTGTGCAGTGTTGGCGCCATGTAGAGTTGTAGGTGCACTGCTGCCAACATGGTCCCCATCGCCAGACTAGAGGTCCTTGTGTGGACTTGAGGAAGGGACCTGCAAATTGGGAGGTAGACACAGAAGAAGAGTTACACATCAATGCAACATGCAGTGTACAACACAACAGCAATATGCACTAGGAATGTATACACAGTATTGACTACAGACTGGCCACACAGCTCATGGGAGTCCAACGTCACTGTGTAATTCACTGTCACTTGGGCACACCCTTTGCAAGCCCATGGAAACGGGAAGCAGGAGGGGTGTGCGTGACTCAAACCCAAGCATCTGAACCAAATACATTACAAGCCTGCATGTGCCCAGCCACAATGCAGCGTATGCCCACAGGAACCACGGAAGCCAACAGATCGGAGCCAACAGATCGGAGCCAACAGATCGGAGCCAACAGATCGGAGCCAACAGATCGGAGCCAACAGATCGGAGCCAACAGATCGGAGCCAACAGATCCTCCCAAAAAAATTGGGAATAAAAGAAATCAAAATCAAAATAAAAATAAGAAACAATCAAAAATGGCCATTGATGGGCCCGGGGGGGTTGGGGAGGCCACCCAGGAGGTCCGAGGACAGGATGCACACCAGAACCCACCTGCGTGGATCCTGGGAAAATAAAACACCTCCATGGGCTCATGGCCCACACGGCTACCCTATTGTGGGAGTGTCACTGCTGTCGCTATTATCACCCTGTGCAGCTGCATCCGGAGGTGGTTGCACTATGGGAGGCAGCCCACGCAAGGCCCTAGTCTGCTCCTCCATGGCTGCAAGCATGCGGGTGTGGTAGGTCTGGTTCTGGAGGATGAGTGTGCGGAGGTCCCCATGCAACAACTCACGGGATGCCCGGACCTCCGCCCTCGTTGCCTGCATCTCAGCTGAGAGCGTACGGGTGAGACGCTCCAGCTGCTGTTCTGTCCTTTGGTGTGTTGAAGCCTCAAGCTCAACAAGAGTCGTCCTGAGGTGTAGGAGCTCCTGCCTCAGGGCTTCCCTGTGGCCCTGGGACTCAATGGAGATGGCCTCCTGCAGAGTCGCCAGTGCCGCCCGCCTGTCCCTGTTGGACCCCAACATGTCCTCCCTGTGTGACTGGCAGATGGAGTCAGTTGCCTGCTCTAGTCGCTCCATCAGCCTTTCTGGGGGGACAATGGAAGTGGCCACCCTATCCATGGCCTGAGCCATCATCTCGGATGATGCAGCCTGTTGGGTAGCCATACCGTAAATGGATTGCTCCCATGCGGTATTGCCAGGTGGCGTACGGCCACCACGTCGGCGGGCACCACACCTGTCTGGGGCAAGGCGAACTGCGCCTTGCTGTGCCGGCACTGCCTGAGGCTGCAGGACTGCATTCCCCCTCTGATCTGCTGGCCCAGGAACAGGATCAGATGTCGCGGAGTGTGACCCTGCATCCGTAACCACCGAAGGCGTAGCTGCCAACACTGACATCCCCATGGAGGGTACTGACCCTGGTGCAGGTGGGTGAGACAGAACAGAATCCCTCCCTGGAACACTCACCTGCGACGGCACGTAGGTCTCATCCGAATCAACACCTGAGTACAGCTCGGGGGAGGTGCAGCCAGAGACACCCCTTGAGAGCACGACCTGCAGCACTTGTGGGTTCTCCCCCACCACCACACCACGTCCCTCACTGGTGGTTGGTCGGCCCTGGGACACCTCCTGGGTCTGCACCATCTCCACAACCCCAGCAGTATCAGGTGCGTCTTCCCCTGCAAAGACATGAAAACAAAGTAATGGAAACAGGCATTAGCACCATGGCACACATTGAGGGCTGAGAAGCAAGAGAACCAGTACTTGATTGACATGTCCCACATGACTAAAACCCTCCCATGCATGCACCCACACTGCGTATGAAGTGCAGGCAAACGGCACACACTGATGACACCAAGATGGAAGATGAACAAATTTTCTGCATGCTGCCTGGCAGTGGCATCACACATTGGCCTGTGATTGGCAGGTGAAACACACATGCCATCACACAGATGGCATGTACCATTGCTATTGAGTGAAGATGGAGAGGAGGGCAGCACCTATTCATTCAGTCCAGTTCCCGCATGTAATAGCTTTTCTGATTCTAACAGGTCAGATTTTTCACCTGGAGCTGCCAGTCTGTAATGGTCAAATTGCACAGGGACATGTGTGTACAAATGATATCCAGGTAACAAAGTCACTCCCCTTTACCATACCCATGTCAGACATGTGACTAGTGGACAGCGACATGCCTAGTGAAAGTGGTGGAATGCAAACAAACTGACTGAATGAACAGTGAAAAATAAGCAAATCTGTTGTGTCAAGGTGACACTTCAAGGGCAACTGGCGTGCAGTTGTGCTAGATGTCTACTGTTGGCAGAAGGGATACTGCTATGGCCAAATGCAGCTGCGCAGGAAGTATTGCATGAAGCACATGGCTGACCCATACGACTGAGGCGCACACACTCTCTCCTGCCACCCAAACAGAAGCCCTCACACACACACCATGCACATGTATGACACACACATGCATGTGCACTCACCGGACAATGCCTCGTAATCAGCCAGATCTCCCACGCCTTGGATCTGTTCCTCCGTGACGTAGGTCCCAGCGACTGACTCATGTGGAGTGAGTTCCATGTCTACTACTGGAGACCCACCTCCAGTCACTAGAGTTGCGGCATGACTTGAGGCCAGCTTACTCTTTGCCCTGCGCTTTAGGTCATTCCAGCGCTTATAGCAATCATTGGCTGTGCGCCTCACGATTCCAAGGGCACTTACGATGTCCGCAACGGTCTGCCAGTGTGCCTGGCGTTGTGCAGGTGTGGTCTTGGATCCTGCAACAATGACCATCTCGTTGTCATGTCCGGACACATACTCGACAAGTGCATTCAGTTCGTCATCCGTGAAGCTGGGCTTCCTGGACGGGCCGGACTGTGTAGCCGTGTCTGGGGCATCAGCCTGTGCCGGACGAGCACTCTTCCTCTTCCGCTTGGAAGGTGGTGGTGATCCTGAGTGTCCTGCGCCGCTCTGGACACTAGGGGCAGGAGCCCTGGTGGACTCTGTATCAGGAGTGTGGGATTGCACACTCAGCATGGGAGTTGGTGCAGGCATTGGCTCTAGTGTGATGGTGTCAGGGGGAATGTCAGCAGCATGGACTAGGACCGACACTGTCCTGGCTGGGTGTGTGAGGGCTGGGGTGGATGGAGCCGCAGCTGCCCCTGCAGCCACTCCGCCCTGCCTCCTTGGTGCAGCAGATGACCTTGCTGCCCCAGATCCACGTGGCATGATGGCATCAACGTGCACCAGCGCACGTGTCGTAGCCCTGCTGACCTGGAAGTCAGCCATGGAGTCAGCCAGGTCTGGTGCCACAATGGGCTGGTCCAACAAGGGCTGAGCATGGATGGTGTCAGCCACTTCAGCCTCAACGGGAGGGGGGGAGGGGGGGGAGGGGGGGGGATGATGGGTGCCCTTGACTGGTCCTCCACACATGGGGGGACAGGCTCACCCTGCAAGTTACGACCACGTCCCCTACCGGATCCACCACGGCCACCACTTGTGGCTCTTCCACCTTTGCCACCCTTACGGAATCCTCGCCTCCCAGCCATGGCACTGATATTAATGTGCGTATGGGAGTGGCTGTAGACAATTGTCCTGGGAAATTGGGGGTCAAAGGGGTTGGGTACCAGATGGTAATTGTACCCTAGTGCTCTAGCACGGCTGATTGTAACCCCTGGGGAAAGATGACGGGTCACGCAACGCACAGGAGGCCCAAAAAAGGGAGATGACGTGCACGCAACCCCTCCTAGACCACGTGTGCAGAAAGAAAAACCTGCACTACGCTGTGGCACCCAGTAACACAAGAATGAACGTATGCGTGTCACACGCAGCCTAGAATGACCTCTGAAGGGGTAGGCAACACACGGGGCAAGCACAGAAGTTGGATACGTGCGTGACTCACCGTCTGCCAGGTAAAAGAGCGTGAAGAATGAGCGCGTTTGGCTGGCTAAACCCCCGCCAAAAGAAGATGTGTACGCTGTCTGAGAAGACAGGACAACAGTAGAAGGGGACACTGTTTGAGGGAACAGGCCCAGGTAAACCAGTAATAGAGAAAAAATAGAAAAAGCTGTCAGAGGTAACAGGGAATACGAACTGGAAACGCCGTGAAGTAAATCGCGTGTGAAACGACAAGAAGTACAGATTTCACCCACTCGCTCTCCACGAAAAGCACGTACAAGGAAATGGTGTTCTACATGTACCTTATATACAGGCCCACACGTACAGCGTCACTTACGCGGCGTGTACGTTCACCAATCACACGCTTTGTCACTCCTGCGTGTAGATCCATTTTCACCAATCACACGCTTTGTCACTTCTACGTGTACATCCATTTTCACCAATCACACGCTTTGACACTGGGACGTGTCACGCAACAATTTCCTGCACGTGCAGGTGACTATAGGCGCGCATATGCTGTTGACGGGTTTACGCGCTAAGGGCCTTTGCTGACGTGTGGGATTTCACTACCTATCAGGCTGTCCACGCGTTCACACACGAGAGACCACGCTCCTGGCCAGGAGGCGAAATTACTGCCCCCCCAGAGCCCTGAGCACGCTCCCACCTGCCATCTGCTGCTGCCTGACTGCCTGCTGGCCACGTGCCCCACAGTGCTGGTGGGTGGGGGTGTTGGGAGACATGGGTGGGGGCCTGGTGGAGGGTGCCCCTGCACTGGTGGGGGTGGTGGGAGACATGGGTGGGGGCTTGGTGGAGAGTGCCCCTGGTGGCGGGGGGTGGTGGGAGACATGGGTGGGGGCCTGGTGGAGGCTGCCCCTGGTGGCGGGAGGGTGGGGGTGGTGGGAGACATGAGTGGGGGCCTGGTGGAGGCTGCCCCTGCACTGCTGGGGGGGTGGGGGTGCAGGGGGACATGAGCAGGTGTGCAGGGTAGTCCCCTGTTTTGTAGGCTGCCTGCAGGGGCCGTGGAGGGTGTACAGGGAACACCTGTGAGGACCCACCCAGCCTAATCGCGTGTTAAACTTCCCGCGTACCCCTGTAATACACGTACCCTGGCTAATCGCGTGTATAACTTCCCGCGTACCCCTGTAATACACGTACCCTGGCCAATCGCGTGTTAAACTTCCCGCGTACCCCTGTAATACACGTACCCTGGCTAATCGCGTGTATAACTTCCCGCGTACCCCTGTAATACACGTACCCTGGCCAATCGCGTGTTAAACTTCCCGCGTACCCCTGTAATACACGTACCCTGGCTAATCGCGTGTATAACTTCCCGCGTACCCCTGTAATACACGTACCCTGGCCAATCGCGTGTTAAACTTCCCGCGTACCCCTGTAATATACGTACCCTGGCCAATCGCGTGTTAAACTTCCCGCGTACCCCTGTAATACACGTACCCTGGCTAATTGCGTGTTGAACTTCCCGCGTACCCCTGTAATACACTTACCCTGGCTAATCGCGTGTTAAACTTCCCGCGTACCCCTGTAATACACGTACCCTGGCTAATTGCGTGTTGAACTTCCCGCGTACCCCTGTAATACACTTACCCTGGCTAATCGCGTGTTAAACTTCCCGCGTACCCCTGTAATACACGTACCCTGGCCAATCGCGTGTTAAACTTCCCGCGTACCCATGTAATACACGTACCCTGGCTAATCGCGTGTATGACTTCACGTGTACCCCTGTAATACACTTACCCTGGCTAATCGCGTGTTAAACTTCCCGCGTACCCCTGTAATACACGTACCCTGGCTAATCGCGTGTATAACTTCCCGCGTACCCCTGTAATACACGTACCCTGGCCAATCGCGTGTTAAACTTCCCGCGTACCCCTGTAATACACGTACCCTGGCCAATCGCGTGTTAAACTTCCCGCGTACCCCTGTAATACACGTACCCTGGCTAATTGCGTGTTGAACTTCCCGCGTACCCCTGTAATACACTTACCCTGGCTAATCGCGTGTTAAACTTCCCGCGTACCCCTGTAATACACGTACCCTGGCCAATCGCGTGTTAAACTTCCCGCGTACCCATGTAATACACGTACCCTGGCTAATCGCGTGTATGACTTCACGTGTACCCCTGTAATACACTTACCCTGGCTAATCGCGTGTTAAACTTCCCGCGTACCCCTGTAATGCACGTACCCTGGCCAATCGCGTGTTAAACTTCCCGCGTACCCCTGTAATACACGTACCCTGGCTAATCGCGTGTATGACTTCACGTGTACCCCTGATATGCACGTTACCCGCTTTGCGTTCCTTGTTTGGCTGCCCTGTAAACTGGTCCAGAGTTAGCGCAGCCCTTTGCGATGATTTAGCGATTTTGCTGGCTTTTCCTTGCGCGAGGGCGTTCTTGGGGGCGTTACTGGCGCTGCTGCAGGGTCGCTGCGATACTCTGCGCCACGGCTGGTTTGGGAGCATGAAATCCATGAATACGCTGTGCGCGGAAATCGGTTTTATCGCACGTGCCTGGCGCAGTCAATCGCACGCGGACACTCTGCGCCAGCCGCTTGCGACACTTTTCTGCGAAATTCTATGAATTACCCTGTTAGTATTAATGCAGGACCGTATGTAAAAGGTACATGTAACCCATAATAGACAGAGGACTCTCATTAGCTGCCTCACAGAATGCAAAAGTGCTGATGCATGGATAGAGACCACCAATTGGAAGGAAGGAGAACGCTACACACTCCGTAGCATGGATAGTGGAGGCAGATTAGAAGCTTCCAGGAAAGTGTCTTTATCCAGACAGACTGAGATTAGAAGTGAGATATGGTTTTCAAATAGTGTTTCCATTAGATATCAAAGCAACAAATGCCTGTGGTGTGCGACAAAATATGCTCACTATTAACACAGTGAAACCATGAATAAGGCTTTTATGAAGATCATACCATGAGAAGGAAATCACTCGGAAAGGCTGACAATTTTGAAAAGTTTAGGGACTGGCAATATTGAAAAGTTCTGCAATAAATCACTCGGAAAGGCTGACAATTTTGAAAGGTTTAGGGACTGGCAATATTGAGAAGTTCCGCAATACGAGATTAAATGAGTGCCCAGGATTACACATTGGTAAAGGGGTGAACGGATGAAGCTGGGTTTTGTGCCAACTCTGCAATTTCTGTATTTGAACACTTTCTTTTCCAGTTCTTACCATGAACTAAAACAATCTCATTTTATTTAAAACAACGGACTTGGAAAGTACACAAATCACATTACCAAACATGACCATTTTTAAACAAAATATTATAGAAGGGTGTTATGCAAAATGGGAATGATTCTAGCTTCATTCTCTCCATCGTCAAGGGAATATATAAGTACCAGCATACCAATCAATGTGATTTAACAAATTTAATCTGGGTTTGTTTTTTGTATTTTAAAGCTTTAAAGGAATAGTGCGCTCGAAATGTTTATTGTCCCGAGCATTCGGGCATGTGGTTTTAAGCAAACTGTTATTGATCGTAAAAACATTTCCTATGCACCTTACCTTAGTTTTCCGCACTTTTACACATGCGAAATCAATGAGCGGGTTGCAGCCATCTTGTGCTAATCTTATCCGTGGATCGATCGCCCTAAGCTCAAGTGCCCCTGCGGGGACTAAATCATATCACCCGCCCCTGAAGCTGACATCACTAGACGCGTACGGCCCATTTCACAACACAAATTAACGTCTTGTGTCAATGTTCTCTGTGCGCCAGCTAATGACGTGTCTCCATGGAAATGGCAGGACGCCTCTTTCCTCAATAAGTATAAACAGACCACTTTTCGTCAGACAACATCAGAGTTGCTTTTTCAATCGTTTCACCGTTTCTTTTGTATAGCTTGTGATTCGTTTCTGCTCTGTTCAGCTATCTTTGTTGCTCGGAGCCCGTGCAAACAGATACTTGTACTAGCATTAGCATTAGTATCGATTTAATTTTGTCGTATAATGGCAACAATACAGCCCTACCAGTACGAGCCGGAGTATTCCGAGGTGGAATTAGTTGATAGGGAAAGATGCGGAAACAATGGTGCATCGGACGACAGTTGGGAAGACGAATCACTGGATCCAGAGCCAGAGCCTAGTCGCATGGAAGACGTTTCCACCTGGAGTACCTGCAATCGGTGCGAGGTCCTGCCAACCGAGGAGAACTGCTGCTGCAGAGAAAACTCTGGATGCTTGGCCTACATATCGGAAGAGACACCGCCGCTATGCGTTACAGAGCTGCATGACTTCCGGGCAGCCTGCCTCACAAGGTTCGTGTTGAGGATTATGATGGTGCTTATGCACGAACTTCGTGCAACAGTTCGCCCTCGCAATCCAAGTAACGAGTAAGTGTACTCTAGATTTGATGTCACTTTGACCACTGAGGCCACTAACATTTCTTTTTTGTCTCCTATATTGTCGTAACTTTCATCCATCACTGCCAAATGAATGTAGTCTGGCAATTCAAAACACCTTTCGCGCTTTGGGGAAATCATTGTCATCTTACGTGTCTTTCAATTTCAACTAAGAAACAATATTTCTCTGTGCCCCAAACGTTATGGTTCACTTTTGTAATGTGTCTACACTTTAAAGCCCAAGTTCATTGATTTATGAAGTAACATTTGTACAGGCAACTATGCCATAGATACAGGATGCATTTTAAACTAAGGTTTGTACACTTATCAGGTTCATTTAAATACAGTATGTATGTTTCTCTTCCACAGATGGTACAGGCTGGTGGCCTAGCGTTCGTTTACATGGTGGCTTCATGGGAGGCTTGGATACTTGGTTCGACGAGTAATACTGTGTCGTTGGAGCCATTCGCGCCAAATTCCCCAGTGACAGCGGACAGAACAGTGGATTTTCCCACACTGTGCTGCAGCCCAAAGTATACAATGTGTAGTATGTTTGTGCCATCAACATCAGCAACAAAATAAAATACAAAAGAGCTTTTATGAATAGTTGTTTCAATTTTTCAGTGAATCAAGGACACGCTCACTTGTCAATGAGGGACATGAAATAATGGTAGGTGCACTTGTACGCTCGCCTGCTCTGCAACAATCCATCCCCCCTCCATTATAAACGAGCAAGGTACCAAACACCATGTACACTTCAAAGGTATCTTCTGCACAGGGGCCATTGAACACACGGCCTCCCCAGACCCAGTGTCTCCAGGCTCCCCTCTTGCAGACCCTGCCCCTGCAATCCACATAGGTGTGTCCCCCTTCAGCAGTGTTCTGGCCCTTTTCTGCACGCCTCTTGCCCATCCATCCGCCATCCACTATCAATGGCAGTTCGCACTTTTGGCTGTGCCCTCCCAAGGGGGCTGGCAAAGTGGGAACAGCCAAGGTGCCAAACACCACATTCACTTCAAAGGTATCTTCCGCACAGGGGCCATTGTACATACAGCCCCCCCATACCCTGTGTCTCCAGGCTCCCCTCTTGCAGACCACACCCCTGCAATCCACATAAGTGTGCCTCCCTTCAGCAGTGTTCTGGACCTTTTCTGCATGCTTCTTATCCATCCATCCCCCCATCCACTATCAATGGCAGTTTGCACCTTTGGCCGTGCCCTCCCAAGGGGGCTGGCAGGGTGGGAACAGCCAAGGTGCCAAACATCATGTACACTTCAAAAGGTATCTTCCGCACAGGGGCCATTGTACACACGGCCTCCCCAGACACAGTGTCTCCAGGCTCCCCTGAAGCAGACCGCGCCCCTGCAATCCACATAAGTGTGTCGCCCTTCAGCAGTGTTCTGGCACTTTTCTGCACGCCTCTTACCCATCCATCCCCCCATCCACTATCAATGGCAGTTCGCACCTTTGGCAGTGCCCTCCAAGGGGGCTGGCAGAGTGGGAACGGCCAAGGTGCCAAACACCATCTACACTTCAAAGGTATCTTCTGCACAGGGGCCATTGTACACACGGCCTCCTCAGACCCAGTGTCTCCAGGCTCCTCTGAAGTAGACCGCGCCAGAAACATGTCACACATTCACATACACACCCACTTTTCTAATCCTTTATAAACCCCTTGATATTTATCCGGAGAACATCTGTGAGCACTGGAAGTCAACTCTTGATCGTGTTACCTGTTCTCCTGCTACTAACTCCCCTGCTCGCTGAATCTAATTGTTTGTTAGTCAAGGTAAGGACAGGTCACCTTTTAACTTCACTATATTCATCTCTTTCTGATCTCAAAATTTCTATCCATTTCGACTGAATGTACCCAGTAGTGTCATCTTCATTCATCTCAATGACTTTACCATTGTCTAATGTTTCAAGTGTTCTGATCTCGATATATAGTAAATTCTATCATTGTCAATTGTAATAGAATCGCATCTTTCTCGGACCATGTCTATAAGCATGTTTCTTTTTGATGCATGAAAGTACATTCAACGGACGAGTAACACGTTACGATTAGCGTCATATCAATGAATTCTGTATGTATGTCAATTCTGTATGTATGTAGTATTCGACTACGCTACACAGGTTTTGCTTCTTTGAACAAAACAAAAGTGGAATAGAAAACTGGGAAATAATTTCATCAATCTCATGCATTCAGTAAAACATTTTAGTAATTGTTTATATTTTTTTTATACAGATTTTATAGATTTTTCAAGAATTCCTGCTTGTATGGTTTTGGGTTGCAGTTCTAGGAGCCATTTCAAAAGTCGGGGCACAACCCTGCATACATTCCCGAAAGATATTCATTTAATAAGAAGATGGGTTTGACATTGTGGTTTTGCGGTAGACAAGATTGAAAGTAGAGCCCAGGCTGTCTTTGGAAACTTGAGGGCCAATCGATTGTGCATCTGCAGCCTGTACTTTAGCCAGGATATGTACGACCAATCGACGAACACAAAAAAGGGTCGACCCACAATGTTTCGTAAAAAATTGCTTCCAAATGCAATTCCAACTCTATTGATGGACACGCTGCCTCTGGTGAGTCCTGGATGATGAATTAGCTGTAGGCGGTGGGGTACTGAACAGGTAACTCCATGAACGGATTGGTGCTTTCGGTGTAAATGTGTCTTACTAAAGTTTGCATATTTACCAGATTGTGTTAAATTTTAACTATACCACATTTTACTACACATCTGTCCATGGTTTATGGAGCCTCAACTGAATTAATTATAACCATGGAAAACAATGCCATAGTGCCCTTCACAAGAAGCATAATGTTTTCGTTATCGGTTGCTTGACATGTCCATTTTTTTAGGAAAGCATACTGATGGAAGCACAGACACTCGAAAGTGATAAAACCACCGACACGTCCAGTACAACAACGGTGAGCCCTGCAGACTTGCAGAAGGTTATATTCTCGACAGTTGCATTTTACCTACATATCTAATGCAAATCGAATTTTCCATTTTACCACTTCTTGACAATGCACTGAAAATGAAGGAGCAAGATTCTGCATCCGTTTATTCTCACGAGTCAACTACAACTTCAAGCGCTTATCAGGTCATTTTATTTCACTTTTCCTTTACGAGAATGTATTATGCTTGGAATTTCCAATAATATGAAAACGTTTATGTATCCTGTCGGTTGTTCACACTAGGTGTCATTTATGGGTTTCTCTTTATATGTACCATTGTCTGCATCCCATTGTCTCTGTTGCATTTCACTGTTTTCATCTGTACTAAAACAAGTACTGTGTTACAGGGGGATGCTGGTACTTCAACTACAATTACATCGTCCATTGAAGCTGGTACAGAGTATAAGGTATGCGTACTAACAGTTACATTGAATGGAAGAAATGAAATCCTACATAGTATACTATTAGACAGTGACATGCATATAAACGTGCAGTGTTTCAAAATTTTCTCATTTCAGTTCTAACGTTACACTTCCTCCCTAATGCAGAATACATTGCAAAATGTTTGAGGGCAACATTACAATCAGTATGTTTTGCACAGTGATCTCTGATAAAGTACACTTGCCATCAATAAGGTGAAATTCAAAATGTATATTTTGACTAAATGATGTGCACTGTTTGCGAGGTTATGTGTGTAAGCGATGTGTGCGATGAAATATTTTAATTTTAAATACGATTGACTTTTGTTTTTTTTAATGAATATTCTATTCAAGGAATGTACACATGGCGTGGAATTAGAAGAGGAGGGACATGGATCAGAGGTGGTGAAACAGCTTGCTGCTGCGGTCATTACAGAGTAGACTACGGTTTCACAGAAAATCAAGAAAACAAGGGTAACTAGATAACAATTTCGTTTTATAGCAGTGTTTTGGGCTGGTGTTTTCTTCATAACATGTTTATGTATTTAAAGTGCTAACTACTGTATGTGTGCTATACATTGAACATGTTTTTACAACCCATCTCCTAGAGGCCGAGAAGGAAAAGAAGTATAAAGACACAGACAACAAATGAAACCAAAGATGTCGTTTGCCAAACAGATTTCACCATGGACCAACTACTATTTTAGGCACAGCATGGTCGATTTAATAAACAGACACGTGATGCTTATGCCCAATGGCCTGAAACTGAATGCAATGTGACCGGCAAAGCCAGCAAAGTGTTTTTGGACCATTGCTACAATGTGAGTGCTCTACAAGATGAAACTGAATATAATGAAGATGCTTTGGAATTCCTTGCAGACCACTTGGCACAATCTACACCCGGAAAAAAAGGGCCACCCAATAAACAATCGATGTTGATGGTTTCTCCAATTCATGTGCAAATAACACAAGCTGAACTAACGGAGACTGAAGCTTCAACACAATTGACCGAGGAACTTGCCAAAGTCCCAAGTACAGTTTGTCTAGTTTGGCCGATTTGTCCACCACAGTTGAGTCACAAACCACAATCATGCCGGAAAATTGGCTAATAAAGGAGCAGAAATACATTGTATTCGACAGCTGCCTGGTAGAGATTATACTGATGCTGAAATGTGTCCATACATTGAGGGGGAAAATATGCGGGCAGCCATTGGTGAATGTGACTTGTGTATTACAAGGCACTAACCTGAAAATCCAAACCACCTGTGTCCACCTCCATGATTCCTTTTCATGGTCGGCTCAACTGATGCTGGGCAAAGTGCCAGCTATAAATCTACTGTGTTCAGCAGCTTTACTTTTTAGTGGCTCGACTTTTAGTAAGTTGCCCAGGTTCTGTCAATTTGTGGGAGTTCAGTTCCTTGCTAAAACGCAGTACTACAAATATCAAAGAGAATTCTTATTCCCTGCTATTAGTTAAGCCTGGAAAATTGAACAAATGTCAATTGAAAGTACATTCTCAGGCAAACGGTTCAGGATAGCCAGCGACGGACAGTGTGACAGCCCCGGATTTTCAGCAAAGTACTGCACATACCACTGTCAAGACATGGAAACAAAGAAAATTGTGAGTTACGAGATCTTGCAGGTGTCCCAATGTAAATCCTCTGTGGCCATGGAGAAACATGGTTTAATAAAACCCCTGGAACATCTTCAATCAAGGGGAATGCAAATAGACCCCATAGCCACTGACAGACATGTTTCAATAGCCAAGGCCATGCGAGAGCAGTTTCCAAACATTCATCATCAATTTGATGTATGGCACGTTGCCAAATCAGTCGATAATAAAATTACAGCTGCTGGTAAAAAGAAGGGTTCGGAAAATATTTTACAGTGGTCTCATTCTTTCAGCAACCATCTTTGGTGGAGCTCCAAAACTTGTGATTGGTCTGTGGAAATTCTGCTTGAAAAATGGCGCTCATTAATGCACCACTGTTCCAACGTTCACTCATGGACATAAAACCAACATTTTCACCAATGTACACATGGACCTTTATCGGAGAAGTAGCAATGCAAGAAGAAGTGGTTGGTTCCACCTTCATCTCCACACAAAGCCCTTGAGAAGATCGTGTTTGATAAAACTCTTTCAAGAGACCTAAAGGGACTCATAGAATTCTGTCACACCGGAGATTTGGAGATGTTCCACAATATGTGCCTAAAGTACAGACCCAAGAGGTTGCATTTCGGCATAGACGGGATGCAAGCTCGAACATGACTAGCCGTATTAGCGCATAATGAGAACCTTCATAGAGAACAATCAAGAAGGAAACTTTGGGATGCTTTGTTACACAATGGCCTTTGCGAAACGAAGCAAAAAATGGGTGGCAAAGCCAATATACCAGGAAATGGAATTCGATTTTGTGAAAGATCTCACTTTGACTGTGTTGGACATGCATACTCATGGAATCGATCCTGACTTTGTTCCTAGGACACATACATTGCCACAAAACATTGCAAACGTGCTCTGTCCACCTAAAGTGGATCTCGTTGAACAGTTGACTTCCCGGTATAAATGATTTGCAGCAGTGTTCGTACATGAACAATGGAATGCTATTAAACTTGAATTTCAAAGCTATTAAAAGTATTAAGAAGTATTTAACTATGCACATTTAATCCGGTTTATGATTCATTAATTTATATCTTGAACGATAACATACATGTCTGTGGTTGCTTGGTGTCTGTAAAGCTCCACATAGGTGGCCAAAGCGTCCAAATTGCCTTTTCAAATGTATCCTCTTTGTCAACTTCTTTTTACAAGAAGTGCCTGTTGTAGGATGCAATACAGTGTAACTTTGTGTTTTTCCCGCTCACGCTTTTGCCACGCTCTTGTGGGTCCTTGACTGATCAGGGCACGGGAGGGTCAGATAGATATCAGCATGAAAGGAACTGCGGGGTCTGAACTGGTGGGCTCAGGCCTGGCGGGGTGTAGGTTGTTAGTGCACAGGGCACGGGAAGTTCAGTGGAGATGAATGGGCACTTGGATTTATGACTCGTCAGTGTCTCACGTTATCTGCAGGCCACATTAGTTTGCAAGAACAGGGCACGTGCAGACGTGGCGAGGACATGAGGTGGGCTGGCGGAGCTAGGCGCTGGGGATGGGATAGTTGCATTTGTGCAAAGAGAGATGGATTTTCAGGCATAGTAGAAAGATGTCATTGGGCCTATTTGAAAATGGTTTGCACGTTATCTGTTTTACTTACCCTAACTGTGACTGTTTTCCAAAAGAAATGAAATCACTAGCACTATTTATGATTACAAAAGTATTCACGATAGCGTGGCATTGGTGGATGCCTGCAACAATTAGTTTATTTTTCTAACATATTTCAAATGCCACGTTGGTCGGCCGGCGAGCTAATCGCTCCCATGGAGTGAAGGTCACTTTGTTTGATGTAGCTTGTGGAGAGTTCACACAAACGCGTCTTGTACAGTATGTTTTTGATTCGTGGCTTTCGTTCACAAAAACGAAAGTTACCAGGCATACATGCTCAAAACAAGGTTCAATTGTTGTTCGACCTTGGAAGAAAGGGAGGATTCGCTATGGATTGAAGGACGGAAAAACTAAAAAAATGATAAGGTTCACTATTTTAAAACTTGGCATTGGAACAATTATTTTCATTCTATGAAAACCGTTGTTCTGAGCGGATACGCTGCGTTACGCAGAGAGAATGGAAATACCAAATATCATGTAAGTTTGACTGAAGACGACTTTATATATAGACGAACAATTAAAAGTTACATTTTCTGACCGGTATTGCTTACGTATGTTATGGGTTGTTGGTTGAGGCATATTGTGATGACATGCAAACACAACGTCTATGCAGGCTAGTGATATCTAAACCACTTCATCCCATGGCATATCAGTGTGTGCTATCAATGTTGTATTATTGGGTAGCAGGTGCCCCTCCCTAGAAAGAACATGGAATAATAACCTGTTAGGTGTTTTTTTTACACTTTGAGTGTCCGCAGCCAGTGCTTTTAGCTCAGTGTACCTTTCACAGATGGGAAATATCGATTTGCGTATTTGTCTTTATCCCAGGCACATGGGCAGTCCAGCACCGAAATGCTATAGCAATTCCCTTCTCAACTAAAGTACCTACAGCAACCCCATACACGTGTTTCAGCCTTGTGCCTCATCAGTGAGGTGGAGCTGTGCCTCTCTGACCACAGTGAGCATGGAGTCCACGTCTGGGTTCCCCCAGGTTCCACCAACCACAAGTTTGTTGCTAATAATCCGTTATAATGCCATCTATGTGTTGTTCGAATTCTTCCGTCAGCTTTCGCATCCTATTAGGAGCTAAACATACTCCACAGCGCTAACCTCTCAAGCACATTGTAGACTCCAACTTTTCCCTAATTTTTTCGGAGTGTTTGCATTGTTTGTGGTTTGTGTTGGTTATTAGGTTTCACCCAGTGCAGAATCAAAGGGTAAATGGATACATTTGAATAAAGAACGGCTACTGAAATATATTTCTGTTCTGTTTTCTACACAGCTACATTCTTCTCTTCTGCAAATGTCATTGTTTCCAGATGCCGAGTGACGGTTTCTTCAACCAGCAATGGCAGATACGCCTAAATGGATGGATGTCAATTACGCTGATGTGGGACGATCGCCGGGACCAATATGCCCTTTGGCGGTACCTGCTACAAGGAGCAACCTGTCATTGTTTATGGTGATCTAACAAGAAACTTTGCGAATCAAGGTGCGTCGAATGCGCATCTTCCCCCGAAAGGAACACTTGTGTGCCTCATGATAAAGTGTTGATGCTGTAACCCAAGGACATTTTAAAATTGGTGTTAAATGGAAATCTGCGGATGTTCTCAGAGTGTTTTTTGTGAAATAAAAGAACATTATAAATTACAGAGGATTAATTTTTCTTTTAAAAATAGTGTTTTCTATTCTGATTTGGGACGCGCTGTGCTGTGAGAGGATGTGATTGTTGAATTTCCGGGTTCGGCGTCAACTGACGTTAAAGACGTAGGTGATGACTGGGCGCGTTTGGCTAAGCTGCCCACTAACATCATGAAAGTAGATGGTGAATATTGCTAGGAATAGTGAGGCCCCGTCCATTGATTTTGCATTTCTAAAAGTGCGGAAATCTAAGGTAAGGTGCATAGGAAATGTTTTTACGATCGATCACAGTTTGCTTAAAACCACATGCCCGAATGCTCGGGACAATACAATTTTTGAGCACACTATTCCTTTAAATAGTTCCAAAACAAAGGCATGTGACGTTTTCATTTATAAATGTGCATAAAAACCTTTGACTTTTACCAAAAACAAACCGTTTTTTGTGTCAAAAAAGCAGACCATAACATATGCTTGCCTGAGGCCTGCAACATATGGTCCGCTCTCTCCTGTCTACCAACCAACCCTTCCACCCAAATGTCCTATATAAGAAGAAAGATCAAGTAATGGGCTAAACGAAACCAGCAGCATGCAAGAATGCAAACCTCACAGAAGATGGTGCAGTAATGTAAGATATATTAGATCATTTGACTTGGATCATCGTCTGCAGGCTAAATCCAGGATACAAACATGAACGCTGTTGTTACATAGTCTTCAATTTGGATACTTATTCACCTCTTGGACTAACAGTTTATGCCATCGTTGGAGGCGACTGCTTATGTTTTACAACTCCCCATCTGAACAAAGCAATTTCTAGACCTTCACCATACGGATGATATGTTAGTTTTTATAGCAACACCTATCTGGTACAGGTACATTGCTGATAATAGCAGATGTTGTTCTGCAAAACCAAGTACATATGCAGGCAGGTTAATACATTTCAGACATAGGAAAGGCTCAGCCAGCCTTGCTGGAATGTGATATTCTAATTTTGCATATTAACACATATCTCTGCAATGGGTGCTTCACACACTGAGCTAACTTCTGAACCATTGTGGTACTCAATTTATCAATATGCATTTCACCATTGCCTATTGAACATGATCAACATAATTCCCACAGCACGGAAAGATTGCTATAGAGTTGTGCCAGAAGGAACACCATAGTGAACACAGAAAGCAAGACATGATGAATTGATCAAGGCAGAATGCACTTGCCAAAACAGAAAGGCAATGGGTTTAGAGCCTCAGCAGCACCCCATAAAATATCCTGACGTGTGCTATTTAATACTGGTGAACAATGCAATCTTACTTCTTCAGATCAGCTAGCCTTGTGGGGCCCCCTCCCATAAATACGTCTCTGAGGGTAGGTATGCGAGTGTCAAACCCCTACCCCCCCAGTTTGGATTTGTGTCTGGTTATGAGGCTGTTTGCTCTGTAGGAGCATGTGAAATCTCATCAGTCGTCTCACCCAAGAAGCTGCAATGACTTTGGTGCGGCAACTTCAAACCTTTCACAGACATGCTCTTTTTGCAGGCAAGGTCTTCGTAATGGACAGCCCTTTTTGGCCGATGACTATAGAACATGTTCGTCTTCACATGCCCGTCTGTTTGTAAAGTCCTAACCCTTCCCGAAAAGTGATAATGTTCAATGTGTGATGGTTCATCTACTCCAGCCACAGACTGCTAATGATAATTTTGCTCAATAAGAAGCAAAGTAAATAATTGCAGAAGCTTACAAACCTGTCTGCTTGTGAAGCGAAAAAACAAATCGTTTTTTTTCTAAACCTCCCATTTGTATTTTTTCGGATTTTATTTTGCCTTCAATATACAACGCAGAGGAGAGTCTGTTTACATCTAACGTAGCCCTAGGTCACGTGTGACTCGCAGCACCACATATATTATAATGTTTGCTTTTTAGACGACAATCGCACTTCGCATGTAGTTTTTTGTGGATCCAAACTTGTTGGAAAAGCAAAAATACAAGCTCCCAGTCATGGAAAAAATAAAAGCTTCACTGTTACTGAGAGAAAATCTGGGGTTGAATGGAGATGCCATTATACCACTCACTGAAACTAAAAAGCTTCTTGGAATTAAGTGCCTTCTCTGTTGATCATTCAGGCTGCCCCACACCAGGTGTTAAATACTCCACCACGGATCCACATTCCCATCACTCCCATCACTCTGCAAATACACTACTTGCAGTCCAGCGTTTGCAGTGGGAAAATGAAAGTTTAATATTGCACCCGAAGGCAAAATCAAATCAGTCAAAGCACCAAGATTAACATCTATTTTCGGCATGGGACAACACAGGAGCTCTGTTTCTACGATTTTAGAATAATTCTTTTGAATGAAGGAGTTGTGTTAGATAACAAAAGTGTCAGTAGTCATTATTTAAGCCTTCTAGTACATGGTTGGGGGGGGGGTCATTAGCCTAGGCTAATGACCGCACCTGTTATTGCTAGAGGCATTACATTGTGGAAGGGCCGTTACTCCAAGTTATAATGACCCTTCCCTAGGTTGACAAAGATATTAGCACATTTAGTTGTGTATTTTGAGGAAAATTACCACACATAAGTAGCTTGTAATGCTAGTTAATGCTTTAATGGACATTAAACTGGTAAACTTTACACATTTTGTATTTAATTGTTGTTTGCTAGTTTGGGGGAGTGAATTGCACTTGTTCCTCAGCCTTAACGCAGCTACTGCTCAAGTCAGGCTGTTTGTAACGGGGTCTATAGCAGAAAATATAGGCTGCCTTCAGAGCATCCTTATTGCGTTGCACAGTAATTATATTGGAATCCATGTGCTAATGTGACATAATGGTAATAATCTTCTTGAAAACACCATGCTACTAACTACCTGCCAACAATGAAATTATCTAAACGTGAGTCTTTTAAGGGCACTAAAAGACTCATACTCCTACGTCCCGTCCCCTTCACTCCATACATGTGAGACATTCTGTCCTTCGGGACAGGATCAGAGCACTTTTGTCAAAAAGCATCAAAAATTAAATTATTTGTCCTCCTATTATGTTCACGCAGGGCCACCGCACGTGGTTGTAACTCCGCCCTTCTGAGCTCTGCCCCATGCATCGCTCTTCAGTCCTTTTCTCTGCGCGGTCGGGGTCAGATGCACTAGCATCACCAGGATTTTTTTCTTTTTATTCCCTTTGCCCTTCCTTCCTGCTCCGGTTCCACAGTCATCTTGTCCTCCGTCTGTGCCAGAGCGTCTGGGATTCGTGTCCTGTTCAACCTGAGAACGTCGTTTCGCGAGGGCGGATCCCCACTCTCTTTGTCTGGAGTGTCTGGGCCGGAACACCGTTGGGACTCGTGCTTTTATTGAAACTCCCTTTATGTCCGTGCACTTCAGCATCAACTTGTCAGGTGGGAGGAGGTGTTTCAGTGTGTTTGTTCCTCCACCGCATTTGCAGCTCTTCACTTCTACTAGGGATATCCCTGAGGTGTCCCGCAAGGGGCCTAAACGGTGCACCAGAGCTTCCTCTGAGGGTCCCCGCAGTGAACCTGCCAAAACCAGATCTTCTTCCGAGGTTCCCCTTTTGGGGGCTAAAGTTGGGCCCAGTTCTGCTCTGGGTCTGGGAACCAGGGTTCACCCTCAGGTTTCCACGTCTGGAACTTCCTGTACCGATTCTCGGCTCGAGACCCCTCTTGAGGGAGCTAAACCCACCTGGGTTCAACCCGAGGTTCCCTTTCTTTGGGCTAAAGCAAGTACCGGCAGAATAGAGGTACCATCTTCAAGGGTGGTCACGTCCGTGGTGTTACCAACTCTGTCGAAGGGGCAAAGAAGGCGGTCACGTACCACAGGCCTTCCAGTACCGGCTCTGCCGAGGTTCCTCCACTGAAGGCTAATTCTGGGATGGTCCCTAAGGTGTCCAGTAAAGACCCTAGACCTGCCAGTACCAGCTCTGCCGAGGTTCCTTGCTCAAGGCTAAAATGGCACACGAGGCCCCTGACTCCCCTGACTCCCCTGAGGAGACTATTTGCTCACTTTCTCCTGTGACGCAGTTTGACTCAGGTATTGACAAAATCGCGTTCCAACCTCCGCGGACCACAGCGTCCATTTTGACAACCTCTCTTACACCATCGTTCACTACGGCTGGTGCTGGGAGGCCTCCTTTTGGGGTAGAGCAGCCTTTCCCACACTATGTGGATACCAAGAATTCTTTCCACCCTCCGAAGGATTGGCGTGCTCGGACACCGCTGCCTCATATAGTCTCACTCCCTCCTGCATCCTCACCGCTGATCTACGTGGACCCAATGGGTGAAGGTTCATCCTGGCAACCATCCTCATTGTGTTCATGGGGGTATTCCCCTTCCGAGCTGCCTCTGCCCTCTCTGGCGCCTAGACGTTCGTCCAAGGATGCGGTTTTTGGGACATTTCAGACGCTGATGCATCCTGATCCCATGAAGGAGTACTTTAAGGATGTCTTTATTGAAATGTATCCTAGGCCTCCTGCTCCGGCAGATCCTACGCAGGTACCGGTGGTGCATGCTCCGCCTCCACCTCTACCGGTCGAACCACTTCCATCACTTCCTCCTCTTTCCCTGGTAGAGAAAACACTGGGAGCGCAGCCTCACAACACTTTAGGACCTGAGGCAGTAGGCGCAGCAGATCAGGCTTCTGCTGCTTCACTGGACAATGATCAGGCGGACTAGGGCAGCAATGAGCATTTCACGACCGGGTGCTGGACATGATGACACTGCTTGACATTCCGGTGCCCGAGGCCCCTGCTCCACAGGAGGGGGGGCTTTCTGGAGCCTTCACCCAGCCGCCCCAGGAGCGCACCGGCCTGTTCCTCCAGAAGGACGTTTTGGCTGAGGCCCATAAAGTCTGGGAAAATCCTCATTCCTGGAAGCATCCCAACAAGATGTACAAAGATCTACAAAGTTCTCAAAAGAAGTACAGGACAAGGTGCTTGATCTACCTTCTGATGGTAAGAAATTGTTCCATTCCTCCACAGATGAGGAACTAACAAAGACCAAGGCGAGCACTCAGACAGCCACGTCTTTATCGGTCCTGGCGAAAACTCCAGCTAAGGCTCCTTATACACAGAGATCAGGGTCCCAAACTCGGTCCTTCTCTGAATTCAGGGGTTTTCCGGATTGCTGTGCGCGCCGATCTGAGGCTCCGGTGGGCAGACCCCGCCATAAGCAACAGCCGCAAGGGGGCCGGTTTTTCTCTCGACCATGAGCCTCTTCTCTTTGGGCAGGTAGTCTCCCTGCCGACAAATCATCCAAATGATATTTTTTGTCAGTCACACGAGACTCCAGTGGGAGAATGAATTACATCTCATCTGGAGGCGTGGCAGTCCATCACTGGAGAGAGATGTGTTTTGTCAATCGCTCGGGTGGGCTTCGCTTGCCCCTCCCCCATCCCACCCTTCAAGCATCCCTTCTGACAGACTGGATCGCCCTCCCTCAGAGCCGAGGTACAGAAACTTCTAGACCTCAGAGCGGTGGAGCCTGTTCTCCTTAGGGAGCAAGGGGAGGGCTACTACTCCTATCTGTTCACAGTGCCCAAACCCAACCAGGCTGGCCTGTGCACTATCCTCAATCTTTCCCAGTTCAATCTTTCTCTTCCCCAAGAGAAATTCAAGATGATCACGCTCTGCCAGATAAAGTCCTCTCTATGGAAGGGCGACTGGCTCGGTTTGGTAGATCTCCAGGTTGCATACATGCACATTCTGATTTGGATTCCACATCGAAAATATCTGCGGTTCTCCGTGGGAGCAGAACACTTCCAGTTGCGTGTACTCCCTTTTGTTCTCCGCTCGGCACTGCGTGTCTTTACAAAGATGATGTTGGTCATTGCAGCATTCCTCAGACTACAGGGGATTAATTCATACCCATATGATTGGCTCCTGCGCAGTCCTCGTCCACAGACGGCCTTGGCCAATCTTCAGTCACTCCTTCAGCTCCTGTTCCACCTTAGGCTGTTGGTGAATTAGCGGAAATCGTCTATGACGGTCTTTCAAGACCTTATCTTCCTGGGTTTCCGTTGGAACACGGTCAGTATGAAGGTGTTCCTAACGACGGACAGGATTGCGGACCTGTCGACCACGTGTCAGCTCTTCCTTCAGTCCTCGCACATGACGGCATGGTGGTTCCAAAGACTTCTGGGTCTCATGGCCTTTTACGTGTTAGCTCTGCCTCTTGCTCGTCTGAAGATAAGGCGCACTCAGCTAGCTCTTCGGAGCTGTTGGTTCTAGTCCTCAGATCTGGATTCTCAGATGATTCCAGTTCCATCATGCATGACGGCACAATGGTGGTCGTCTGCCAACAACCTTTCAGTGGGGACCTCCTTCCAGGAGCCCTGCCCACAAGTAACTGTCACTGCAGACTCCTCCCTTCTGGGGTGGGGAGCGACGCTGCTTCACCTCGAAGTGTTCGAGTTGTGGACGCCGCAGGACAGGCTGTTTCATATCATTTACATGGAACCCCTGACGGTGTTCTGGTGCTCAAAGCTTTTCAAGGGACAATCACCAACAAGGTGCTCCACATTCGCATGGACAATTCTGTGGCAATGTTTTACATCAACAAGGAGGGCGGCACCAAGTCACCTCTCCTTGTGGATCTTGCCATACAAATTTGCGACTAGGCCATCCAGCACAATGTTTGGCTCTTGGCTGTACACCTTCCGGGTCACATCAATTTGACTGCAGATTCACTCAGCCGTCAGCCGTCAGTCGGTAGCCAGTTACGAGTGGGAAATGAACAGCAATGTTCTCTCCAACATTTTCCATCAATGGGGCACTCCAGAGGTGGACCTCTTTGCAACTTCCTCAAACAAGAAACTTCTTTTTTATGCGTCCAGGGACGGGCTCAGAGCGTCCTCCCTGGGGGAAGTCCTCGAGATTCCGTGGGACAACATGAAGGCTTACGCGTTCCCTCCATTGCCACTGATTCATCGGTCACTCTGCAAGCTCAGGACTGTATCGAATTGCACTCTCCTGTTCATGGCTCCTTGGTGGCCAGCCAGATTCTGTTTTTTGGAACTACAGCATCTGTCGGTTCTTTCCCCGATCAGATTGCTGCAGATTCCTGACCTTCTTCACCAGTGCAGTCACCAGCTGTGGCACCCCTCCCCACAATCGTTCAGCTTGGCGGCCTGGTGCCTGAGTCGAGATCTTTAGCGCAGTTCAATGAGTCGGAAGACAATATGTGCATTAGTCAAGTGGCCAGGAAACCTTCTACGAGGGCCCAATACAGGAGCAAATGGCTCCGTTTTTGCCACTGGTGTTTAGCGAAACACCTCGATCCCAGGCTAGCTACGGTTGACGCCGTCCTATCCTTTGTCTGTCCTGGCAGCTTCTGGTATCCATGTTCTGTCATGCAGGACTTACCTATCTGCCATTGCGGCCTACCTGACCATGGACAGCTGTTCTTTTTCTTTGACTAATCCAGTCATCAAAAGGCATTTCGCAGGCTTCTTCATCTGTTCCTGCCGGTGCAGACTCCTCATCCCAAATGTGATCTAAATGTGGTTCTCACTGCGTTAAGTCACAAGCCGTTTGAACCTATGGCCAGTACCGATCTTAAGTACGTCTCTTGGAAGGTTGCTTTTCTTATCGCATTAACATTGGCAAGGCGAGTTAGCGAGCTCCAAGCTCTCTCCGTGGAACATCCGTTCCTCACGTTCCACAAGGATAAGGTTGTGCTTTGCACTCTTCGTTCCTTCCTAAGGTGGTTACTGATTTTCATTTGAACCAATCTATCTCCTTACCAGTCTTCTTCCCGAACCCGGCATCTGATGCTGAGAGAGTTCTGTACAATTCGGACATCCGGCGAGCTCTGAAGTTTTACCTTGATAGAACAAGTGAACTCAGAAGCTCCTAACAACTCTTTGTTACGTTCGATGAACCTAAAGGGAAACGCTGGATTGCCTCGTGTATTTCGGAGGCCTATAAGAGCCAAGGCTTTCAACCACCATAGGGCATACATGCTCAACTAGTGCATGGCAAAGTGTCTGCTGTTGCCTTCCGAAAGTATGTTCCTTGGTCCATCGCCAAGGCGGCTACGTGGGCAGCCCCATCGGCTTTCTGCAAGCATTACTGCGTAGACCTGAGCTCCAGGGTTGATGCCCAATTTGGCCAGGCTGTCCTCAAAAACTTATTTCTCTGAATGGATTTTTCATCCACCCATACTATTTATGGTTGTGCTTGGGAATCTCCCACAAGTATGGAGGAAAGGGGACGGGACGTAGGAGTATAACAAAGTTACTCACCATAGTGACTACCTTACTCCTAGTCCATAGTCCCCTTTCCTCCATACGCCCGCCCACTGTGCCCACTAAAAAGTATCCTCTATTGTTGCTTAAATGGTCTCAGACCTGACAATAGAAAAGCACTGAAGTACGATGCGCGGGGCGGAGCTCAGGATGGCGGGGTAACCGCCACGTGCGGTGGCCCCGCGTACAAATAAAAGAAGGACACCAATTACATTTTTGATGCTTTTTGACAAAAGTGCTCCGATCCCGACTATGGACTAAGAGTAATGTAGTCACTACAGTGAGTAACTTTGTTATACTCCGATGTCCCATCCCCTTTCCTTCATACTTTTGGGACATTACGTCCTGCTGGACGGGACCGGGGCACTTTGAAGAATCAAAAAATACTTTTTGTTCTTTTATTTTTATGCAGGGCCATCACCCGTGGCTGTAGCCCCGCCTTCCTGAGTCCACCCAGTGCATTGGCCTTCAGTCCTTTTCTCCAGGCGGTTGGGGTCTGACACACTTGCATCTTGAGGATTTTGGGTTTTCCTCTTGCCCTTCATCTCCTCCTGCTCCGGTCCTGCGGTCATCTTTATCTCCGTCTATGCCGGAGAACCAGGGTTTTGTGTCCTGTTCTTCATGCAAACATCATTTCGCGAGGGCGGATCCTCATTCCCTCTGTTTGGAGTGCTTATGCCCGGAACATCGGGTGCACATTCTGGGGCGCAAACAATATTGTGGCGTATTCCCTCAGCCGCCAGTCAGAGGCGAACCATGAGTGGGAGATAAACGAGAATGTTCTTTCCCACCTTTTCTCTAAGTGCGGCACGCCGATGGTGGACCTGTTCGCAATGGCAATCAACAAGAAGCTTCCGTGCTGACTCGGTGCATCTTTCCTGGGGGCTGCACTCGAGATTCCGTGGGTCAACATGCTAGCGTATACCCATTGATTCATCAATCGCTTTGGTAACTCAGGAGTACCAACAATTGCACTCTGCTGCTCATAGTTCCTTGGTGGCCAGCCAGGTTCTGGTTCTCGGAACTTCAGCACCTTTCCATACGTAGTACGATCAAGTTGCCGCCAATCCCGAATCTTCTGCACCAGAACAATCAACCGGTGTGCAATCAACCGGTGTGGCATCCTTCCCCCACAATCCTTCAGCTTAGCAGCATGGTTCCTGAGTTCAACTCCCTAGCGCAGTTTAATCTCTCAGAAGACAATGGGCCTAATTACAAGCTTGCCGGTCCGGAAACAATGGTACCGGTAAGCTTGCCGGTACAGTTGTTTCTGGACCGGCAAACTATGAGTTCTGCGGGCGGGTGCCGACCCGCCTGCCAGATCTAACCTGGCAGGCGGAACGACACCCGCCCGCAGACCTTGACGGTAGCACCTGCACCATTCTGAATGGTGCCGGTGCTACCGTCCTCCCCATTCCAATTGAGTCCAAATGGGAATGGGAGTCATTTTTCCAGTGGCCGGCAATGGAGGAGTCTGTTGATGAGTGTGTCAGTGCGCTTAAAAAGTTGGCGTTGACATGTAACTTTGGAAGAGGGTTAACATAGGAGGATCTCATTAGAGGTCAAATCATAATACACACGAACAGCAGTATAGTGCAAGAGAGGCTATGGATGTGCGGCGATCCCTCTTTGGAAGAATCAGTTGAAATTGCGAAAAAAGTGGAGCACACCATGATTTTTGCTAAAGCTATGAAGGAGAAGGTAGAGATATGTCAAAGTCTATGAAAGTGATGACTATTAAACCTAAGAAGGTAAAAGACATGTCAATGGCAAAATACAGAGAGTATAAGAATAAAGAGTGCAGTAAAAGCAATAAAACAGAGGAACCTGTCAGGAGAGAAAATTAAGATAATCAGAGGAAGGTGTTATTGTTGTGGGAGAAAAGGTAATTATGCTAGTTCGCAAATGTGCCCAGCTGTCAAATCCTACAACTTCCCCTTTCTCTCTGCCCAAATCCTCCTCACCTGAGTCTCCGGTGGAGCTAGTAGAAGTTGCCCAATCCTGTCTTCTTCTGTACTTCTTTGGTTCCTTTTTCTTTTTGGTTCTCCTTTGGCGTAAATAAGGACGTGGCTCCTCGGAGGCCACCGTGACCGGATGGGAACCAAATCCGGTGATCTCCCAGGAGCCAGTCCCAAAACTCCAGGGAAAAAAAAGCCGTTGGCTAAAAAAAAACCTGTGTGGCAGATGTTCTTGAGAGTACTGCCGGAATGGATAGTATCAATAGGAACGTTCCAAGGATGAAGTCCAATCTGTTAACTGGTTCCCGCTTGTGGTGAAAAGAGGGCTGGGAGTAGTAGATCTGCTGAAGTAAGTTATGTGATCAGATGACAAGAATCGACATTGGAGTAGGGAAGGAACTGCAGGTTCCAGCATGCACCGCAGAAGGTAGATGTTGTCGAAGGAAACTGCAATCCAGCTAGTACCGCAGGAGGCAGGCGGTATGTTGGACCAGCGGCTCCTTAGCCAACGGCTCCGTAGGAAACCGGCAGCACCAAGAACCTCGGTATTGAGATAAATGGTAAACGGGAAAAGTGAACTCTGGTAGGAGAACTGGAAGCAAACAGAGCCTATGAAACACGGAAGACAGAACACGAAAGGAATAAGAAAAGGGTAGGTAGAAATGGCAGAATAGGGAAGTAAGAAAAGGATAGAAGGGTGTAGAACGGAAAAAACTAGTAATACACAAGTAGAAACGAAAGAAGATGGGATAGGAACCAAAGGAGGGATAGAAGGAAACTCCCGTGATCTTACCAGAAATTACCGCTGAACAAGAAATACACCTGGAAGAGATGACACTGCGGGTGATTGCAGAAAGGGAAAAAGGCCGAAGGCAAGTAAGCAGTAAGGTTATCTGTTAAACAGAGTAATACGAGCAAAGGGGCAACGAACAAAGTTAATAGTTAACAATGATACAACGCACCGTTGTTACTGTGCGTGATGCGTATATACGCTCCGGCCGCCATCTTGGTGGAAGACTAGATCGTAACCGGACGTTGAAGGCATCCACGTTAGGTGTATCTCCACCAATACCATAACTTCCATGGCTGGTGCATAACACCAGCATTGAATAAGAAATATTCTAACTGTGGTGTGAACGGCCATTTCGTAGTGGTATGTAGAAAAAAGAAACAAGGAAGTCAAGTGAAATAGATACAGGAAGGAGAAGAAGAGGGAGAAAACGAAGAAAAAGAAGAAGTGGTCACTATAGTGCGGGGAAACAAGAAAAGAGCTCCCAAAAGTACATTCACGATAGAAGGCATTAATGCATAACTAATGGATTCTGGGTGACCATATACCATGGTCACAAAGGACAAATGGGTGGAACTATGCATAAAAGGATACAATTCAGAACTGAAAAGGTCTAATATAAGGAATCCTGGGGCGTTTGAGGGATCTGTGATTAAGTTAATAGGATACAGAATGCCCATTGCTGAATTTAAAGGCAGATTGGCAGAAGTGAAAGTATATGTGGCTAAAAAAGGAGTGAATGTGTTAGGATGGGAAGATCAAGCTAAACTAAAAATCAAACTGGGTTCTGGAAGTGAAGAACTAGTATCAATGGTTTTGACAAGTGGAGTGGATACTGATAAGTACGTGCTGGGAAAAGAGAAGGAATGGTTTCCTGGAGTGTTTAGAGATGGTATTGGGAGGCTCAAGGGATACTCTCATTAAATCAAGCTTAAGGTGGGTACAGATAAACATGTTGCGGCGTGGGATACATTGTGAATGGTGTGGTCGGATGATCTAAATATGTATTTTACGGACAGGGAATGGAAGGATATTCTTAGGGTAAGTGCCAATGTGGGTACGGATTTGAACTTGCGTCTGATTAGACAGAAGGTGGTGGGTAAGGTGTACTGGACACCAGTTAAAATGTATAAACTGGGGTTACAAACTGATAATCTATGTTGGGAATGTGGAAATGATGTTGGCACCATTATGCATCTTCTATGGGATTGCTCTAGAGTTTGGACTTTCTGGACTGATGTGATTGATAGAATTGATTTAATTTTGGATGTAGCTTTACAGAGATCGGGTGGGAACATTATCTTATTTCTACATCGAGGTAGGTGTGGGCGTTCTTTGAAATATAGTGGTTGGATAAATAAGGCTTTATTGGTGGCCATAAGACTGATCCTTCGAGTTTGGAAAACTAGGAAGAAGCCTACAGTTGAAGATTGGTTAGTTGATTTGCGCACCTTATCGAATTTTGAAAACTTCTCATTTAGAGTGAAAGACAAGGAGAGGTGTACAATCTGTTTTGGGGTCCATTCAATGCCTTGTATGATTGACTATATAGGCTGCGGATTAGTATGAGGAGTGGGTAGAAATGGTGTAGTGGGAAGAGGAAAGGAAAAGAGATAGGGAAGGGGAAAAAAAGGGGGGAAAGATCATTTTTTTTTCTTCTTTTTTTTTCTTCTCACTATTATACTTTTGGGGGATTTGGTTTGGTGTCTGTGTGTTGTTGGTGTTTGTGTGTATGTTCTATGCTAAATGTTTTTATTGCCTTTTGTATTTGCTCTTTTATTGTTTACAAAAATGAAAATGTTCTTTGTATGTCGGAGGGATCATTTGATTATGCTGTTTGTTTATTGATATGTTCTTTAATTGAATAATTTTGATTTGTGTTCTCTGGTTCACTATTCCTTTCTTTATTTGATTCTTCTGTGATTTAATTTAATGACATACTAATAATGAGATTTAAAAAAAAAAAACTACAGAGCTTCGGGTACAATCCAGGAGGACCAATCTTCGCTGTGAAGCTTGGCAGGGCTCAGGATGCAGGCCCAAAGAAATGAAAAAGACAGGTTCGCAATAGATTTTGAGAAGGGTGACCCTGAAATGTGCTGGAGGTCTTTTGTTTCTTTAGTTGTTGTCTGGCTCTCAGGAGAGAAACTTAAATTCCTGGGAGAATCCATTTTGTCAAAGATTGGTAGTAACATTGTTTCGAGGAACCTTTGGTTTTGAACACTTTGTGAGTGTGAAGACATGGCCCTGTGACCAGTGAAACTCGCCTTCACATATAATATCTCTTGCATCGCTGTGTATATGTCAATATATCCAATGCTGGTTTTTAGGTTTTGCTCCTACACAGGTGTACAGAAAAATAAACTTGTTTTCTGTTGATGAAACAAACAAAAAAAAAAAAGGTGGGTACAGAACCCATGTCACATGGTGTTAAACATATACCTATTGCTTTGAGAGAAGAAGTGAAGGAGGAGCTCTGTAGTTTGAACAGAGAAGGAGTGATTGAGGAAGTGGATGCATCTGAATGGGGTTTTCCTATAGTTGTGACCTGTGACCAGAAAGGCGAAGGGTAAAGTGAGAATTTGCATGGACCTAAGAGAGTTGAATAAATTGATTGTGGTGAAGTATCCTTTACCTGCCCTATCCGAGATGCTCAATCTAATAGGTAAGGCCAATGGCCCTCATTACGACCCAGGCGGTAAGTGAAAAACGATGCCGGTAAATGATTACCGGCATCGTTTTCTGCTAGGTCCGATCATGACCCGTGACCGTTAACTACGATGCCATTAGCGGCATCGTCGTTAACGCTGCCGCTAACTGCACCAAGGACGCGCGCACGCGACCTGCCACACCGTAAATACCGGCATGGCGCAAAGCTACGCGAATGACGACCCAAGCGGACATGCACCTAACGCCATCACCCAGCCCGTTAAGTACCTTACCGCCATGGTGCTAATTACGCCATCGCGAACTAACCGTAAAGGGCCTTGTGCAGTGAATCCAGCTGCCACAGGTGCACAGAATCAGCACAGGTGGAGGCAATACAGACTCAGGAAGTACAAAAAGAGCACACCCCACCCCTTCCCACACCCATTCACACTCCACAATGATTCCAATAGGACTAGCAATGTTGGGGCTGGAGGACCTGATAGCAATGCAAGTGCTACAACTTCAACTACAACAACAACAACAACAACAGGCTGCACAGAGGAGACGCAGGAGGAGAAGGAGGGCAAGGCAGGGCCAGCAAGCCCCACCAGCACAGCCAGTGGCACCACGCAGGCAGCCCACAATCCCACGCATCAGAGCCAGTCCATTCAACCTCACCGCTGAGCAGATCCACACCCTGTACTGTTTGGACCGGGACACCATCACCGCCATCGTAGACATGACACACAACGACATCGTCAGCATGATAGAAACACCAACCGCCATCCCACCCCTACTGAAGGTAGTGTCTGTACTCCACTTCCTGGCCACAGGCACCTACCAGCACACAGTGGGACACTTGCATGGCATTTCACAACCATTATTCTCATGTACACTGATCCAAGTGCTTGATGCCCTCCTCAAGCACACAGACGACTACATCTCATTACCACGGTCTGCCCAGGAGATTGCAAACACCAAGGTGGGTTTCCATGCACTAGCCGGCATACCTGGTTGCATTGGTGCCATCGACTGCACCCATGTGGAATTGGTGGTCCCACATGCCATGGAGGTACCGTACCGCAACCGTAAACTATTTCACTCAATCAATGTGCAAATGGTCTGTGACTCCAACAGGATCATCACACATTGCTGTGCCCGAGTCCCCGGAGCAACCCATGATTCAATGGTCCTTCGGAACTCCACAATACCACGCTACATGGAGCGACATGCAGGGCCAAGATCCTGGCTACTCGGTGAGTCTCATGTCATGACCATGGAAATGTGAAGTGGGTAGGTGAACGACGTACCTATGCATACTCCACCTGGCTGAAAGGGGGGGGGAATGATGCATACTCCACCTGGCTGAAAGGGGGGGGGAATGATGCATACTCCACCTGGTTGAAAGGGGGGGGAATGATGCATACTCCACCTGGCTGAAAGGGGGGGGGAATGATGCATACTCCACCTGGCTGAAAGGGGGGGAATGATGCATACTCCACCTGGCTGAAAGGGGGGGGGAATGATGCATACTCCACCTGGCTGTGAGTAGCAGAGACAACGGAGCCAGATCATACCCTAAAGCAGCACAAACTTCAGCTTACACCACTAAACCTAATGCCCGATGTATGCAGCCCCACCACGTGAATGAAGGTGTGCCCCAACCATGACACAACCATCTGCAAGTGCATTGTACCAATTCACACCACATTGACTTCAACGAAATGCACCTACATGCACGTCACCAAACACCATCAACTGAAAGGCCTGTCCCCCATAACTGCGCACGAAGGAGGCACATGACGGACAGAAACATCAACACACCATCACACAGACAGCAAGACCCACAAAATGTCCCTATCAACATCAGTATTGCTCACTGGGGTCATGATGAGGCTGACAGCAATGTTGCAATGATGTGAGTGTTGACATCATAGGACACGTGCCAGGCCACCAAAACAAACGGCATGAACGAACACAGTGGATGGGCACTCACAAGGCACTTGACCCCCCTGCATACATTGGTTGATGGCATGCACAACAGTCCATAAGAGCCATGAGCATATACCGGCCGCATAGTGTGAATCAATTAGTGCATTTAAAAGAGGTCCGAAGTAACAGTTGGATGCAAGCCATGGTGGCACGTCATGTTTTGAAATAGACGTCATGACTGACACATATATTCTCGCCCACATACAGGTGATGCAGGCTATCCCCTGAAGATGTGGCTCCTTACACCAGTCCGGAACCCACAGAACCAGCACGAGGAGGACTTCAACCGTGCACATACACGTACCCGTGTGGTGATTGAGCAGGCATTTGGCCTATTGAAGGCACGGTTTTGCTGCCTCAGCAGGTCTGGTGGGACACTCCTGTACCGCCATGAGAAGGTGGCAAAGATCGTCATGGCATGTGTCATGCTACACAATATGTGCGTCAGACGAAATGTGCCCCTGCCCCCTGACGTAGAACTGCAACCACCTGACGATGAGGATGATGAGGGTGGGGATGGGGCAGCACCTCATGGAGGCGGCGATGCACAGGAGGGGCGTGAAATGCGTAGTACTCTGATCAACCAATTATTCTAGTACACGCGGATGGGGGGTGTCACCTGGAGATGACGATTGTGGCACTGTGTGCGTCTGTTATATGGACACTGTGGACTGTTTACCAATAAATCACATATACGCAATGAGCAATGTCCACACATGTGATTTGTGCAAATAGGAAAAGTGTATTGTAAAAGTGATTTTGGTGAACACGCCCCCTCCCCCCTGAACTCCCCAACACACCCACTCCCCCCTCATCCCTCACCCCTGAACTCCCCAACACACCCACTCCCCCCTCCGCCCTCCCTCCTGGAATCCCTACAAAGGTGTGAGAAAGTCTGTGATGCAGTGTCTGATGTTGGATTTCTCCACTGTGCGGCCACTATTGACAGCCTCCTCCCCTGGCCCCCGGGGCACCCCTGCCTGTGCTACGCAGGTTCCTCCCCGATCTGCGGATGGGGCTGCTTGGTGTCGAACTGGCACCCGAGGAGGTTCCTGCCTGCTCATTTGGACGCATGTCCCGAATTGTCTGAACTAGTTCAGAGATGACGTGCCGCACTGCGGCGAGTTCTGCGCAGATGTCCTTTGTGGAGGACTCTATAGCAGCCTTCACTGTCTCTGCGCATTTCTCTATTGCTGCCCTTGCCCCCCCACATTCGGCAACATGCTCATTAAGGAGCGAGGATAGTTGCTGCTGCCGGGTGACGATCTCCTCCAGCGTTTGTTGGTTTCTCTGGCCCATGGATAATGGCAGTGGTATTCCCATTGGGCTGCTCACCTCCTGCACCGAGGATGGAGAGCCTGGCCAATCCTCATCCTCTAACTGCCCCTGTGTGGCATCCGCATGCGGGCTGCTTTGGGACAGGTAGGGGAAATGAGGGTGGGCAGTGGGGCTTCCAACATCAATCTCCTCAATAATCCCTGCATCGCTGTCGGAGGAGGCTGCAATGGAAGCAGTTTCCCCAATAGTGCTGCTTGCAGCAGAGCCTGTCCCTTCTGTGGGCACCATTTGGGTAATGTCCGCTGCTGCTGCTGCTACTGTGCTGCCTGCTGGGGTGGCTGTCAGTGCCCTGTCCTGTTTTCTTGGCACGGTTTTTGGCTGCTGTGGGGTTTTCCTCGCTACGGCAGAGGTGGAGGGTTGTGGTGTTGGCACTGTTGTCCTGGCCCTCTTGGCAGGTGTGGAGGCAGTGGTGTCCTCATCCTCAAGGTCGTAATTTGAGCCTGTGGTGGAGCAAAGGAGGGAAAGTGTTATTGATGGGTCTGCGAACAATGGGCGGGCATTGTGACGACTGACATCTTATCAGTTAGTACATGCGGCACATTTGAGGCAGGGGCATACAGGTTGACTCCCTTTTGTGTGGAAATAGCATGGAGGTATGTGGGTGCCTGCAGTTAGGGTGTGCATACTGCATGTGTACAGGGTGGAGATCGGATGTGTCTGTGGGCAGTCTCCTGATGTGTTGCATTTACACTATAGGGCAACATTGTACTTCATATGAATGGACTTTGGTGACTTTTGCATGGCTTGATTTGAGCCACCTACCTGCATCGCCTGATATCGGGGCTCCTCTCTCCATTCCTCCTACTCCTTCTATGCTCTCCATGCCGATTGTGGAGGCACAGATTTCCTCCCATGGCTGCAATTTAATAGGGGACTCCGATCCTCCCTCGGTTGCCGTGCCCAGGTTCCTGTTTGCCTATAGGATGCTCCTGACGCGGAGCCGGAGATCGTCCCACCGCTTGCGGCACTGTCTCACATTGCGGGGTACTGTTCCCACAGCACTAACCCGCTGAGCTACTAGGGCCCATATGGCCTTCTTCTTTGCTATGGCCGGTCTGGTCATTTGGTTTGAGAATACAACTGCGGCGTTCTCCTGGAGGGTCTCCGCAAGCATGTTAAGCTCCTCCCTGGTGAAACGGTCTTGCCGCTGGCGGTCACAGGCTTTTTTTAACAACTTTAGGCATTTTCTTGCAGGAAGAAGGTTGCTGATGGTATTTGCCGGGCCTCAGGCTCGGATGTCCACTGGTTGCGGAGGATGCCAATGGATTGTGTTTTTAAAGATGGCCGCCGTGCTCTTTCCCGTTGCGCCGCGATGACGCTACTTCCGGTTCTGCTTATTTACGGTCACCGTTAATTGCGGTGACCGCTAACTACGGTCACCGCTATGAACGGTGGTCGGGGTGGCGGTAGTGCACCTTGCACGGCATACAATGCCGGTAGGTGCCGTTTTGGGGGCATTAACGCCATGGCGCAGTTTACATTACCGGCATGGCGTAATGCTCGTGCACGATGGGTCGTAATGTCCCGTTTTTTACGGCTTTGACCCAGCACGTAAACGTTAGTTACACCATGCCGGTAATGTCGTATACTTACCGCCTAGGTCGTAATGAGGGCCAATGTGTTTTCCACTATTGACCTGTCAGCAGCATACCACCAGATACAGTTGCCTTCTGAGTCAAGGAAGTATGCCACATTTATTACACCTTTTGGAATGTATTGTTATGTACATATGCCATTTGGCCTAGTATCATCGGCTGCTGTGCTTCAAAGAGTTTTGACACATCTATTAGAAGAAATATCAGGTGTACAAGTATTCCAGGATGATATCTTGGTGTATGGGCAAGGTGAAAAGGAACACAATGAGAGGTTATGTATGGTTTTAGCAAAATTAGAAGAGAAAGGATTGATGGTAGAACACAGCAAATGCATATTTGGTAAGAGTGACGTACAGAAAAAGAACAAGGAATACCATGATAAGTGTTATGAAGTGACTTCCAGGCTTTCTTGTGTTACTTCTTAGGTTTATTACAGGAACTTAAGGACACAATTACAGGAAGGATAAATACATGAGAGTATGGACTATATCAGCACTGGCCCCATCACCCAGGCAGGGGAGCTCTCACTGCCTCAGTATGGAACCTTCAGATAAACACTCCACCATCCACGCAGTAACATTCCATGTGACATCACAGGGTCACAGCAAGACAGCATTACACAGACAGCCACTACATAACACATCTCCTTTCCTTACCAGACACACACACACGGAAGGTCACTACACAACACATCTCCTTTCCTTACCGGACATACACACAGAAGGTCATTACCCAACACATCTCCTTGCCTTACCAAACACACCCACACACAGAGGCAAAACAATAAAGAGTTCCAAATAGATGCAGCCTCTCAGGTGTAACCAGATTAGTCGAAACGACCAAATACCACAGAACACATGGGACACTGGCCAGACATCCCAAGTCCATCCGCGTACCAGGCATTTGACTACTGATGACCCAAAACAGCATTACAAGAGTACTATGCCAAACAGACTGTCTGGAGAAAACGCAGTCTTTGGCACAGCAAAATATAGGAAAAATATCAAAAACAACGAAGGCGCTACCTCCTTTAATTTTTTCTGGTAACTATCCAACGCGACACTAATCTACTATGTTACCAGCCCTACTCCATAATGGCAGAGGCGCTACCTCTCGCACAACAGAATGTTCCACACGCTGGAGGCGCTACCTCCCTCGCGTACACTAGGGTCCATGCTCACCAGAGGCGCTACCTCTCTTCAATACAATTCTTCGCATACGCACCGGAAGCGCTACCTCCTTCAAACACCCTGGTGACACGCACATCAAAGGCGCTACCTCACTTCAGCACTTATTTTGCCACATTAACCGGAGGCGCTACCTCCCTCAAATACCAATTTAGCCACACTCACCAGAGGCGCTACCTCTCTCACTCGTGACCCACATACCAGAGGCGCTACCTCCAAGTACTACTACAATGCCACTCAAACCAGAGGCGCTACCTCATGTTAATACCAATCGTGACACATTCACAACAGAGGCGCTACCTCTCATTATAACCCAATCGTGACACATTCATAACAGAGGCGCTACCTCTCATTATAACTACAGCGTCACTCACACCAAAGGCTAAGATGTGACAAGCTGCCTCATCTTAACTTCATGCCCTTCTCTGTGCATTCATCACTACAGTCAACCTTAACTCCGGCACAAAACATTTTGCATCACCCAGCTATAAAATGCATTGTTGACTGTAGTATAATATAAATGCTAATATAAACTGTAGAACATCAAACGTTTCAACATTTTAGTCCTAAAAATCCATGGCCAGGTTATGACCCTAATCTGACTTGTGTAGTCCCACAAGTCCATGGCCATTTTATGACCCTAAGTAGGACCACAACAACTTAAAAGACCATAATGGTCTCTAAACACACCTAAAATGCCTCAAAATGGTTAAATCTAGCACTCTCATCTAGCACTTCAATCTTCTAAATTGGACATCTCCTTTTTACTCTATAATGCAAACAGTTTCCAACTATCTCGTCCATGAAATGTCCAATATGTCCATCCTGATAATCCACACAAAAAAATTACTCTATACATCCTATCATATTTACTTTCCCACACCAATGACCCTAAATATAACATCTCATGTGTGTTACATAAACTTCTATATGGCTTCATAGGCACACTAGCTACACCCGAAGTCATACTTCACATCTTAACAGCGATAACTGATCCATAGTGCATTTCAGATAGACATTGTTGCTAGCATAACAAATTCACAAAAGAATATTTAATTATTTAAGGACTCAGCTCCTTCTTAGCTCTCGTGAAACGAGCGAGACCTACACCTCTTCTCAATGATATCCCTTGTCGGACTGAAACGTTCGCTAGATCAGCTGGGTCCCTTCATCTCTCCGCATGTGCCGGTACCCTGGGCCTGTGCGGCAGCCAAAAACAATGAGTACACTTCTCTCATCGACCGTCGTGTGAGCAGCATTCCTCTTCAGAGGCCGCTCACGGGAGGGAAAACGAGCTGGCCTTTTCACACCGTAACGGCACAGGCCATATGCTCCCGGCCATATATCTTCTTCCGGCTGCCGGCGCAACTTCCCCCACAACCAAGGAATGCATGTTTTCCACGGGCCACTCTCACACAAACGGCCTCGCAATTCGGAGATGAAGACGTGATGACGTCCACTCGTCTTGAACCACGTTCATAAGGTTCTTTACTCGAACTTCCACCACAGCGCTTCTCGTACTGACGGAGAGCTTCGAACAATTACCCAGTTCAAATTCCCTCAGCGTTCGCATCGCAACCTCCATGACGCGCCTTTGTCCACCAACTCCGTCCGCGTACTGTGTGACGTCATCAGTCACACCGCTACCCTGGAGCAGTGCGGACCGCCAACCGTCACCAGCCGGGACATTCACTGTGGCTGGCCAACTCCAATCCCTGAGGCAATCGAGGTAACTTTGCAAATCCCTGCACACACTGGCGCTCCCAGTACGAGTGATCACCATTTTCACCACAAGAGGTCTCCTTCTGTGGGACACACATACAAGCCTCACCGCCGAGTTAGCATAACTCTTGATTTTCTTGTTTGAAAATCAGCAGCTTTTGCAGGTGGTATGCCCTACTCCATACTGATTTCGGGCTTCTTCACTCTAGATACTAAGATTTCTAGGGCATCCCTTGCTGGCCCAGCTTCTCCTTATAGACAGCCCCTGGAATCCAGCTTTGCCTCCAACATGCGCTCTTGATCCCCCTATGTGGGCTCTCTTCCTCAGCCCCTGGACCCAGCTCTTCCCTCCAGCTTCTGGGCAGCTGGTCCTTCATGACATGGGGCTCCACATATAAGATAGAGCGCCTGTAGTGGGACTTCCTTGCTCCTCCCCACCTTAGCCCTGGGTGATGGGTCTCTTACTTGTTTGTGGGGGCAGTGCTGACCTCCACTTAGTCCTCCTCTCTCCTGCCCCCCCCGCAGCAGGCTCCTTCAGACTTCAACTTCTTCTTATGTGCGCAGGTTCTTTTTGAAGGACATCCTCGTCGCCATGGTTATGATGTGACTTCCAGGCTTTCTTGTGTTACTTCTTAGGTTTATTACAGGAACTTAAGGACACAATTACAGGAAGGATAAATACATGAGAGTATGGACTATATCAGCACTGGCCCCATCACCCAGGCAGGGGAGCTCTCACTGCCTCAGTATGGAACCTTCAGATAAACACTCCACCATCCACGCAGTAACATTCCATGTGACATCACAGGGTCACAGCAAGACAGCATTACACAGACAGCCACTACATAACAATAAGAAGTTCCAAGTTAGTATTAACAATGGAGGAAAGGTTGTGGAAGCTGTGGTAGTAGGTGATTTTGTGAGAGTGAGGAAGGGTAGAGCAGGTAGGAAGGGTGTGTCAACATTTTCAAGTCCCATGAAGGTGGCACAGTGTTTTAGGAGTGCAGTTAAGGTGGAAGATGGCCCAGTGTGGAATATCAGAAGAGTTGTTAAGTGTGTAAAAGAAGAGGTGAGTGAGAGGCAGTGTGATCGTTGGGATTATGTATGGTGGGAGGGAAGTGGTGCAGACATTTAAAGAAGGAAAGAAAGAGAACAAATGAGTAGAGGACAAGGTGGTGTGCAGGATGAGGCAGATGCAATGATAGGAAGTGTGGGAAGAGAACATCGAGAAGTGAGGAGGAGCATTAGGAGTAGAAGAGTGCTGAACATCTTTCATGATTATGATGTTTACAAGAAATAGGACGTTTTATGAAATGTATGTTGTATAGTTATACCTTCCGATGTGTAGTGCAAATAGTTGAGAGTGTTTTTTGTTGTGTCTTTTAAATGTTTAGGGGGGATGTGTAGTATGTAGCTTGGAGGTATGGAATTTAAGTGTGCGAGTGGAATGTGGAATTTCTGGCGAGAATGTTATGTTTCAACAGGGACAGTTGAGAGCAGTTGTTCCTTGTGCTGGTGGTTGACGGAACGGTGTCTGTGGGGTTTGTTATCTATAACTAACTAACAAATAAACATTAAAAGAAAGACAACACTGGTGTCCGACTGCCTTACCTCGCCAGGCAGCTCCGTTGAGGCTTGGGTCTTCCTCCACTCCTCATCCGCGGCTGAGCGTGACCTTCCCTTCCGGGTGGGGGGCTGATGATCCGTGGCCCTGCTCACCTCACAAGTCTTTACTTTCAAACTCCTTTGGGTCCCTGAGTGCAGGTTGCAGTGTACAGATCCTGGAGGAGGGTACTGGCGTACCTCCTCGTCGCATCCTTCGTGGCTCCTGTGTGCCTTCCGCTCAGGGCTGCTTTGCCTTTGTCCTCTGGTGTAGACTGTCCTCCGGGGTTCCCCGTACATCTGGTGGCCTCGCCAGGCGGTGCAGTAGCGATCCCTCCGTGGCGGAGTGGGGAGCAAGCTGTTCATGTAGCCATTTTCTTCCTCGCCGAGTAGTGATCTCTCTAAAGGATTTGAACCTGTGATCTATAGGGTTCGTGCACATCACTGAAGCAAACATATGATATGATAAGGCATTTGTAACGCGCCTATACACGGGTGTTTCAAGGCGCGACGAGGCAGGGAGGGGGGAACAAGGGGAAGACAGACAACGATCCTACTAGGCCAAAATATACCTGCTAATCTATTTTGCTAGGATTGAAACTCCTTTCCTGAAGGCCTCACATGGATTTCTGCAGCAGCTATCAAATTCCTGCAGTTTCGTAGCACTGTAAATTACAGGAGTTGTTACCCAATTTATGATATTCAATTTAGTAACTGTGCAAGTATGAATGTCTGCATCAGCTCTGCCTTGGGAATCAAACCTGTAAAGTTCAGACTGGCTCCACAGACCATTCATTTACTTCGTGAGCTGTGTGCCAGGACATGTTATGCACACATTCCTGCAGCGGGCACCTATACCCCCAAGGCTATTTCAAAAGCATTGAACATATGACCTACTGGATACGCACAGATCTCTGTGAGAGGTACATTAACCCACTGAGCTATCTTCTTGGCACTGGAATCTGTGATCTGCAGTTATCCTGTATCTGCAGCATGTGCTCAACTTACTAAGCTATTACCAGTTTATCTAAGACCCTATACATATAGCACACGTATCACTCTGACTTCTGGTAGTACTAGGAGTCTCCTTTTTACCCACATTCTATACAGTGCTAAGGGCTTGCTGGCCGACCTGGGGGAGGGTGGAATGTGCACCCACGGCCCGTGCTGTTTACGTCCTTCGGTTTGCCCACATCTGAATCCAGCAAATCACAGGCTTTAAAGAGGGCTGCCGCTGCTATTGTGTATTTTGGTTTCCCAGCCCCATTCTTAATGCCAGCACTCAAAATTTGCACTCATCACTGGCCATTGGCAATTGATAATTGACGCTTGGCGAGTAAGAAATGTTGGCTTTGTGCATCTGTTCAATATTGGGGAAAAGAGACTTTTTAGACCTGTCTGTTAGCTTTCAGCTTGACATATGATACCTATTAATACATAATTTTGGGTACTCCGTGCTAGTCACAATAACTAGGGGTGTACCAAATAAATATATTTAGTATTCAGTTGAATACCAAACAGTTCTTCATGTTTTTTGCTGATGCAGAATATGAGGCAGAATAGTTGCTTTATTTAATAAATCATGTTCCAAACTTGAAAAACAAACTTTACAAAATAAGAAAGCACCATTTACAATGTGTTCCCATATTTATTTTATTTTGCTACATTCTAATCAAAATAACACCCTTAATGAAAGACTACAACAGAACCGATTACCCAAAAAGTGTCGGTGAAATGTACAGAAAGATGTTGCATCTGCAAAATCATTGCTACTGAAAGTGGCAGGCTTCACAATTGCAACGTTCTAGGTTGCAATCCTCAAAATGTATCTTGCAATTTACAGTGGCCATTGAAAATCGCACACATTGCAGTCTCTTGCGAGTTGCACAGTAGCTTAGGTGGAATGCGAATTCCAAACCTCACTTCCAACTCAAATACAAATGTATAGATGAATTCTGTTTGCTTGTGCAGGACATGCATTGTCTGTACATGTGAGGTGAGTGGATTATATCGCCCGTCTATTCCCCCCACCTCATATGTTAAGTGAATGAGAGGACACTCGCACAGAGAGGACAATATGTTGGCGCAAAGGGAATGACCCGTAGGAAAGCCTGATATGTAGCTGAATCTACCCAAACTCTGCAAGCTCTTGGGAGATCCTTGCTTGTTGTATAGCCGCTCACTTCTGCCAAATTTTAATCCCTGCCCCCTTGTGAGGAATTCAACCATCCGCACAGTGGGTGTGCGCTCGCCTGGGCTTTTTTGCAATTTTAAATGAAATTGAATGATGGTAGTTGAACTACCGGAAAATGTGTGCGGCTAATCTGCGCACATTTTCATATGCTCACCGCAAAACATGTGCATAGACATGTGTATGTTGGGTGGACACAGCCTACAGGCACACTCTTTGCTGTCATATTTAGTTGGGATATGACAGGAGGAGTACACAATGCATCTCCGGTAGGGGGAGTGCCAAACCTTCCCCCTGCCATGGCCAGCCTCATTAACTAAATGACCCAACCAATAACAACCCGTTGTGGCCAACAGGTAATCTCTTGCACTCTAAATGGGGTGATTACCCCTAAAAATTAAACTTGCTATAATTTCCCTGCATTAAACAAATATACCAGAATAGTATTCTTCATACTGCATGTTTAATGTTTGCTTTATACAGTATTTCTCATCACCAAATTAATGTAAGAGGCAAGATAAACATGAACCTATAATCCAAGATTGCACAATTTTCATACAGATCTCACCAATATCATCATTGTCAACTCAAAATACATAGTATAATGTTCAAAGTACAAAATACATAATTAAAATAAATTGAAATTCCAGTGATTCTACAGTTTCAACCAATTTCCATATCAGTGGCTATTTTACAACCCAAACCATAGCCGATGTGTTTTGTATATTGTATCTTTCTTCCAGGGCTAAACTGAGGAGGAGTTTGTGTTGTATAAATCCATCAAAATATTGTGATCTCCAGGTCTCACTGCTCTGTCTGCTTCTGCATATCCGACTCCAGGTCGATTTGCACTTGTTGAATCGTTGCAGTGGCAGCTGTATCTAGCCTATTCTAATGCTAAGGAGTTCCGTATAGTGTGCTAGTCACTTCTTTGTAGCGGAACGCAAGGTATCCAAAGTGTTTTTTTTGTTTTCCAGCCTTTCCACTAACAAAGGTTCCATGGATCTGCCCTACCCTTTTGTTGGGCCCTGTAGCTGGTGGCAGCACTTCGCATCAGAAAGTAATTCCAACAGGGCCAAATGGGGCCTGGCTACACAAGCTAACAAAGGAGGCAGGACATCCCAACAACCTTTCCTTTGCAACTGTGTCAACCTGATGCTAGCTCCCGCCCTCAGTATCAATTGACAGTGAAATGTCATGTCTGGGACTGCATGCTTACTGTAGTCATCCCTGCAGGGGGACCCCATTCAGAAGGTACGAGTATGTGGTTTTACAGCGCCAGAAAGTCTGGTCCAGCTGCAGCTTCAAGGGATACCTGCCACTTTAATCATCCAGGGAATCACCAAAGGAGCAGGAGCTCCTGTACACTGCAGGAGCAGCAACAAGCAGCCCGCTCCCAAGCACAGCTGATCGAGGTAAGCCAGCTGCCTATAACCGCTCCACGATGAAATTCACCGCCTTGATTACTCTTAGCGCTTTATGCGTGGTAATCCCCCACGGCATCTAACACATGAAGCAAATCTGCTAAAAGCTTTCTTTCTTGTGCTACCATTCAGCCCTCTCTCTGTGAGTGTCCACTCCACCATCAGGCTCCACGAGGCTGTAGCTACTACAAGATGATGGTGGCCCCTCATCTTCCGATCCATAGCTGCAGTCACAACGCATGAGACCGCACAGCCATTGGCTGATACTGCCCTTATTTTCACCAATCCGTGACCGGAGGCGTGAGCCGGCCCACCTCCAGGAAGGCCTACGTTGGAAAGGCTGGTGCCTGTCCTAGCCTGTATCCAGGGAATCACAGAAGGAGCAGGAGCTCTTGTACGCTGCAGGAGCAGCACCGAGCAGCCCGTTAAGCACAGCTGATCGAGGTGAGCCAGCTGGCTATACCCGCTCCACGACGAAATTCACTGCCTTGATTACTCTTAGGGCTTCATGCGCGGTAATTCCCCACGGCATCTAACACACGAAGCAAATCTGCTAAAAGCTATCTTTCTCGTACTACCATTCAGCCCACTCTCTGTGAGTGTCCACTCCACCATCAGGCTCCTCGAGGCTGTAGCTACTACAAGATGGCACCCCCTCATCTGAGCCGTAGCTGCAGTCACAACGCATGAGACCGCACAGCCATTGGCTTATACTGCCCTTATTTTCACCAATCCGTGACCGGAGGCGTGAGCCGGCCCACTCTAGGAAGGCCCACATTGGAAAGGCTGGTGCCTGTCCTAGCCTGTCACAGCCGTGCACGGCGTCAGCCAGAAACTCTACGCCCGACCTAGCACCTCCCATGAATACCACCCGTTCCGGAGCACATCAAAAAGCTGACTTCAACCCGACCCAGGTACTCTTAAGCGCAAAAAGTCCAACAATCCCTGTCCAGCGCATACAAGTACGCCACTGTAAGTTGCTTGACTCCTTTATCTTCACTAAACTCCCCTATTCACTGTTCATACGCCCCCATCTCCAATCCGTATGCCCCAAGAAGCCCATCGTTATCTCCCTCTAACAGCACTACGAAGATCAGATAGTAATCTAGCGTAGCTGGACTCCTGCCTATTCAGGCATATATGCCAGGTCTCACCGCATACCTCCCGGTATCGCAAGCTAGCCCGCTCCGAAATACCTTGCCCACTATCAACTTCTACAAACGAACAATGCCCATTGCAGTACAATAACGCTTACAATTGATTATATTTTATTCATTATTCTCTTGTGAAATGCTAAGCCTTACAATGTATAGCCTTGAAATGTTTTGCCTGAAATGTTTTGCTGCCAACCATATCAACCAATATAGAATGTAATTCAGTGCTCACTATAGAGGAATAGCACTTACTCCCTATGTATAAAATTGGTTAATGTGCTGTTCATACACTATCACACAAACTGGCTCTGTGTTCTTTTTAAAAAAATTCCATAACTTACGTTAGTAACACCCTGGCCATACAATATCTTTCTACTGCCAATTTTTGTAGCACTGCTGCTTAGTCTACCTTTCCTACCATCTACACACACACACAGCCTACTCACAGATCCGAGCGTGAGACTCACTGCGGCACCACGCACAAGTCTCCACTCAAAACATGGCACACCCGCTCCCATGTTCCAGCAACATACCACCCACACCATATTTACCCGCACTCACCATAAACACCCATGAACTCAACACTAAACCTGACACCTCGCCCCTCATGCAGAGCCATCCCTGCATTTTGACCAAACCTTTACTCAGCACCCAAGTCGCACATAGCTACCCCATGTCCCTCCACCAAAGAAACCTAAGGCTAAGTTCACGATCTGCCTATCTCTCTACCTCACCTAGCACCGAACACAGGAAGCAAATCCACCCCGGGCTCACACACACCACCACCCCCACACCAAAAGCACTCATTAAAACCTCCACCTCAAAGAACACTTCCTCACAATCTATATCAGGAAACAACCGGATCACACAACTCCAATGCACACTCATTAATGCACGCTCCCTACCGGCCCACGCCACAGAGATCCATGACCTCATTACATACCTTGACTTGGACATATTAGCAATCACCGAAACATGGCTCCATGAAGCGTCTGGTCCAGCAATCTGCCGAACCCTACCATCCCGGTCCTCTATTCTTCACCAAGACAGAGCCACTGGTAAAGGTGGAGGGGTCGCCCTAATCATCAGAGAAAAACTCAAAGCCAGACAACTAAAGACCCCGCAGGCCATCAACTTTGACATTCTATCAGTGAAAATATCTCCTTCACCGAACGACACACTAACCATACACATTGTTTAACGTCCACCTGGACCAACGCTGGACTTCCAATCCAACATCACTCACACTCCAGGAGAAAATCTTAAAACAAACTTAAGAGTCATCCTCCTAGAGGACCTAAACCTAGGTTTCAAAGACCCCAAAGACAGAAAAGGCAAAGCTCTCGTCAAAGCTCTCCAGGACTTAGGTTTCATGCAACGAGCCAATGACCCAACCCATACCAAAGGGCGGATACTTGATTGGATTGCTGATCACAATTGTGCAGCTGACATCAGCTCTAACACCCCACGTCCATGGACTGACCACCATTTACTACATTTCTTCATACCCTCCAAAATAGTAGGTAACCCAAACAAACCAGCGCCAGCCACCATGGCAAGATCAAAGAAATTACTTACAGCAGACAGAATCCTCCCCCTCCTTGAAACCTCCACACTGGCCCACCCCACATCTAATTATCCCAATGAACTAGTGGAGATCTACAACACCACTCTCAAAGAGGTACTAGACACCATAGCCCCACTAGAAAAGAAACAAGCTAAGAAAAATCTCCACACAAACTCCTGGTTCACACAAGAACTCCTGAATACCTGTACTACTAAGCGAGTAGCACTAACAAAATGGCAAACTAACCCCTCCGATACTACAAGAGACACCTATCTCATAGCGGCTAAACACTACAAAAAGGCCATTGCGAAAGCTAAAGCCGCTACCTATAACAACAGAATTGAGAAAGCCAACTCCCAATTCAAAGAACTATTTGTTATCTACAAGGAGCTGACTATACCTCCTACCTCTACCCAATCCTCCGTAAAAGACAAAACATGGTGCAATAACATCCAAAACAAAATAAAATCCCAATGTGACAAATTGCCCATGACCACTGCACTGCCACCACAAGCCCACAGGAACACAGGACCATTCCTACCACAAACAATGGACACTCGACCAACACTCCTAAGCCCTTTGCATTTAGGGAAGTAACCACTCCAGGAGTACTACTGATTATGAAACACATCAAACCTTCACTATGTAAAGGAGACAAGTGCCCAGCAATCTAGTCAAAGATTGTGCAACAGCCTTTTGTTACCACATTTATAAATGCCTCCTTCGCCACCAGCACTGTTCCACCTTCACTGAAAGAAGCTTGGGTGAGGCCGCTACTGAAAAAAACCTACCCTTGACCCAGACTCCCCCAACAGCTACCGCCAAATCACCACTGTGCCATTCTTGCTAAAAATCCTGGATAAAGCCGCATATCTCCAGATTCAGTCATACTTGGAAGCCCATAACATCCTCGGTAAAAGACAATCAGGCTTCCACCCCGCCACGGTACTGAGACTGCCCTACTAGACCTTAAGAACCAACTACTCAAAGCCATGGACAAAGGCAAATCCTCACTCCTCCTACTCCTTGATCTCTCAGCAGCCTTTGACTTGGTCAACCACAAGACCCTGTGCAAACATCTTACAGACACCGCTCACTTCTCCCAAGAAGCCACCACCTGGATCACCACCTTTCTAGAAGGCCGAGCAATGAGGGTTTTCTCAGACCAAGCCGCAGCCTCTCCCTCTCCCATTGACTGTAGTGTCCCACAAGGGTCCTGCACATCCGCCACCTTGTACGACCTATTTACTTTCCCCCTTTTCAGTGACTTAGAAGATTTCAACATAGCCTTTACAAACTACGCTGACGACACACACATTCTCCCCCCTCTAACAGGTGACTATGAGCAGGACCTCAGCAATCTCCAGAAGATATACACACGCATCCAAGCTTGGATGGCAGCCAATGGCTTATGTCTAAACGGGGAAAAAACGAAATCCTACTCGTAGGCCCCAAGGAATCTCTACAAAAACTGGACAAGAAATACAACTCATTCATCATCGAGGATACTGTTATCACAGCCTCCTCTGCAGTGAAAACCCTGGGTGCCTACTTTTACGCCCCCTTATCTATGGAAAGACAAGTCCGCGCCATATCCTCATCGGCTGCGCTGACCACTAAAATCATAAATGCTGTTAAACAGCACATATCACCAAGTAACTGCCTCAATATTGCCAGAGCCACCATCGGCGCTAAGCTCAGCTATTGCAACATCCTACTCTTAAGAACCTCCACCACCAATATTAACAGACTACAGACAGCACAAAACAATGCTCTTAGAGCTGCCCTTAGCATCCCTAAGAGAGAACACATCTCCCAGGCACGTAAAGACGCCCACTGGCTCCCTATCAAAGAACGCATAAAATTCAAAGCACTTACCATCACTCATAAATGCCTTGCTTAGACCACACCAGCATACCTCTCAGAAAGAATACACCAAGTCCCAGCCCACAGACCAAAACGTGCCTAATACACTCACCTTCTCGCAGTCCCAGCCTTCAACAGAGCCAAAGCAGGTGGCACTAGCTTTGAAGTACTATCTCCAAAAGCCTGGAACAAATTCCCCTCGAGTCTAAGAAATGAAGAATCCTTTACAGTATTCAGAAAAGCACTAAAAACCAAACTATTCAATTAGACTGGCTTCACTGTGTTATCTCCAACACTGTTCCAATGTAACCGTGGAACACCTTCTGTTGTAAACTGCTATAAATGTGTCACTGACTATTCTGTAACATGCCTAACCCACTTGTAAGTAAACATTCTGTAACAGCGCCACAATGCCTTTGGGCCGCTGGGTGCTTTATAAATCCAAATAAATAAATAAATAAGAACCACAGAGAGCTCCATTAACCAGAGGGACCCTTTGATCCACAACAGACAGGAAGATGGGTGTGACTTAGTATTACATGTTTTCACAGCTTTACCTTTTCAGTTACTAAGCACTCTGGTTATGACCTCATGCATACAGGAGATTGTTGGTGGGGACCCAGGATTGGTTCATTAAGGTAGGCCTAGCCTACACCAATCCCTGTGGTCCATTTGTCTTTAAAAGAAGGCCAAGCCCCTCTTTTGAAAGATCATCTGAAGGCTTCACCAGAAGCAGAAGGAAGAACTCATCATTGGACCCTGGCTGGAGTTACAGTCTGCCTTACATCTTTTACCAGTGAAGGAAGGCCAGGACCTCCAAGAGGCAAGCAAGATCCCTCCCCTAAACATCTCTCAGGGAACAGCCCGAGATACTGAATCCAGAGGACCCTCCAGCAGTTCCAGACCCAGAACCCATCAAGCACACAGCGTGGCCGGCTAGGCAGGAAGCTTCCTAGGTGGGAAGTGCCAGAGAGTCTCTGAACCAAAAACCTATGTAAGGAACTCATGGTGGCAACGGTAAAGACAGACACAAGTGATCACAATTCAAGGGTGTTTATTAAACTGAGTTTGCAGGTTGGAAAAATGCCTAATCTAAACCTAAAACTACGATGGGAGCAAGCTACGACCATCAAATGAAAATATGTCAGTCCTAGTGGTATTGTGTCAAATAAAAGGGCCTATATTAAAACATATTGCCAATCTTTACGCTAATTACCAAAAAGAGTGTGGGATAGGGTTTTCAATAAAGAAAGAAGTGTTCACAAATAATAACCCAGGATGGGATTGCCAGGGATCTCCCTTCCAAACGCTTTGAGCACGGGACACGGTGGATCTCTTGAGCACAACACAAACTTGAGCCTTCCCAGCACGAGCCGACAGTTCCGTACCAGCTATCAGGTTCTTCGATGGTTATGTCTCTTTCAGAAAAATTATTTTGCCTTCAATGGCCTGTTCTATTCGACAAACAAACAAACAGTTCTGTTCTACATATACGTTGGGTGATGGCTTCACCCCTGGGTCCCCCTCTTCCGGGCATAGACCCCTCACAAATTGTTTTCAACAAAACAAATAAACAGTTCCTTTGTCAGTGGACTTGGGTGATGACTTTTCATGCCTGGATCCCCTCTTTCGGGCTTGGATCCCTTTAGACGTCAGCCTCCCTCCTTCGGGTTCACTATGGCTTTTCTTGCATTCACAAGTCTTATCTTTTTAAGCAGTTCTTCAGGCTTCGCCCCTTGTCTGTATCCCTCTGCCAGGTTGACTTTTGCTAACCTTTGCTAAACAGTTCATGTGGACATCCCTCAGTCGGTTTCACTCCTGTCAACACACTGTTTATAGGGACTTTGGGCTTTGCCCCTTTTTGTCAGCATCCCTCCGAAAGGTTGACTCTTGCCAACTTTATCAATCGTGGCTTTCTCATTCAATTCTTACGATGTGGGATTCACTTCCCCAAGACTTACGATACAGGATCCACTTCCCTTAATTTCACAATCATCTGTTGGTCAAAGACTTTCGACTGTACAGAGGATTTTCTAAGACCCCTGTATGACCACTTTGACCCTCTTTTTGCCTTTTCTCAAGGCCTTCTGGTTATGGCAGTTTCAGCAATCGGGTAATCACCCAGAGTTTCCTAAGTAAGCAGCCACGTTGTGCTGGTCTCTTCTGTTGCTGGTTTTCCCCCTTCTAGTATCAATAACTCTTTATGCTTTCACAGTTCAATTAGCCCCTTGCTACTTTTAGTTTAACACAGTTTGGTTTCTTATCGATTCGCCCCTTGACTCATCGGCTGTGATGAACCGCTTGGCTTTCTTTCTCTTTGGGAGTCAAGATTGGTACCACGGAGACAAGTGTCTCTCCCCGTCTTGGTTTTCAGCAGAGGAGGGTCTTGTGTACCGTTGACATCTGCTGCAACACATGCTGGCTATTGTTTGCGGTCTTACGATTCCTACTCTTGAGGTTTAACGGGCGTTGATCGGAAAGGGCAAGGTCGCTTCTTTCCTTGTCACCCTCTCGGGATGCACCGTCTTTCTCCTCCTCTTGAACTGCCGTGCTGAGTTAGCTCTCACGCTGTGTGGTCTGCCTTGCTCGTCATTTGCTCTTGCCCTCCACCTTTTATCCCTGTGGGTAGGAGAAAGAGCTGTCGGGTGTATGCGATTCTGGTCAATTGCCTGACTCTGCCTGACCCTTGTGTTGGGACATGTCCGGGAAACAGTTTTAACATTAGCCCCTTGTTGGTTACCATGCAAGCAAGTGTTTGTGTTGAAAAAGAGGGTGGTAGGATTTTTGAGTATCCTACGGGGTAGGATGAAGAAAAGGTGTTTCTGGAAGGGTGAGATTGGTGGGGTTTGTGAAACAAACGAAAATTACCAAAGTTGTTATCATGACCTGAATAGGGGGAATTGTGGGAATGGTAGTGTGTTGACAAAGCAGGCTGGGAGTTCAAAAAATAAAAAGGAGAAGAATGGCTGGGAGTATTCGGATAGGAAACAGGGATTCTGGGATATATACTTTTTGGGTGCAACCGTGTTTGGGATCTTAGAGGACTGTTTATGTACGGAGGGGTTGTTGGATCTGGGCAGGAGAGATTTAATGGGAGGAAGCGAGGCAGATGTATTATAACCTATAAAGATCTTAGGGATCTCATTCCCCTCTCCTTCTTCATCTCTGGCGCCATACCGCGTCTCCCTTTGGGCATTCCACCGAGCATAACCCCAGGCTCCCCTACCCAGGTGATCCTCCCTTGCTCGTCCGCCCCCAGGGTTGGGATATGAGAGCGCCAGCCCTTCCGTGGCCACCTGAATAAGGGATTCTCAAGGTCTACTTGGAGATACCCTCAGGTTTCTCACACCAAGGTCAAGGCTACTGCCTTCCACATACTCCTCAGCTTTGGTCTGTCCGCCTTAACGGACGACACAAGCCGAGTGAAGAAGTGCCCTGATGAGCATCTACCGACGTCTGCCCTAAAGGACATTTTCAAGCCAGTCCCGCCCCTCGAGCTTCAACCGACTGCACTACTGACTGTTATTACGCTGCAGTCGCTAAAGTCGCCAGAGACACGTCGACCAGTGCTTCAGAACTGCCGACATAACCATAAAACTGATTCCTGACCCCGAGCCACCTTGTAGACCAGCCTGCAGCAGTCCATCCAGCTTTGCTTGCCGAACTGCCTGCCGCCTGAAACCCACAGCTGTCTTCCGTCTTGAACTCTGTTCCAGAAGCTGAAAAGCGCCCTGAAACCGACTCGACCCTGTCGAGCACCAAGAACACTTACAGGCACCAGGTTCATTGTGGTTCTGTCCCCCTGGTCCTTCTCTGAATGCCCCTAGAGACATTTTATGACCCATTGCTCCCTATGTGCTGAAGTATTCTTGAACTGTTGTGATTATTTACCAAACCAATCACCCTCCTGTTAATATCCAGAGTCCATCCATTTTCCTTCTTAGAAACTGTCTGTCCTCTGCATTCCTTTACAGGGTGGGTTGTATTTTGTAGTGTTACTAGTACTGTGTGTTGTGATAATAATACAGTATATATTGTGTACAACCTTGACTGGACAGTCCCTTTTATCAATGGGTAATAGTTGTATTTTAGCTGTGTTGCAACTAACTAACGATCCACAATCTTTTGGAAATAAGCCTGCTGTTCTGTCATGTTACCAGAATTGGACAAGGAAGTTTATAATTTGCTTGGTTCCAATCTGTTTGGATCCCTTCTGGTATACTACAGGTGTGGGGCTAATTGATGGTTTAGAAACCGATATTCATCCCTGGACCACTTGTGCCCCAGAAGTCGATTTGTTACCGCCCTTCTCTTCGCGCTAGGGGATGCAATGTTCTATGACTTTTCCTCTCTCTCACTCTTCAACCCTCCCTCCTCACAACACCAGCAGCTATAGTGCTCTCTATATCTCTGTCCACATAGGAAAGTGCTGTCATCTTTCACATTGTTCTTGCTGAGACAGGCTGGCCAGTAATGTAATTGGAGATATTTCCAAATAAGCAAGTTCTCCCATGAGGCCAACATGGGTTGGAACATACTGGCCACATCTTACACTGCCTGAACTGTAACTGACTCGCCCCCAGCACTGCTGACCTTTCAGAGACAATTCACCTGTTGGAATTTCTAAACATCCCTCTGCGAATTTCACCAACAAAACATAGCTCTATGACTATGTCGCATTCAAAGTCCTCATTCCGATCTCTCTGCACTCCCTCGGGCAGACTGGCACAGTGGAAAATGCAGAGATTTCCCAATGAAGTTTCCCTGAGAAGCCTTTGAGGCAGGGTCATGCCACTCACATGCCTGACATATAACGGACTATACTCGCCCTACTGGTCTCCACTACCTCTTGTGATTTCTTTCAAGTAATTCCCATAAGAACAAACCATGCTCACCTCTCACTCATACACAAACACCTCTTAGTCTGTTTAATCAGGAATGCTGTCAGACAATGCTCAATTCCACTCATTTTGAATCTGCACACAAATGAGAAGGCACGGGACTCAGTAGAAGCCAAATAACAAAGAACTTAATAGTTTTTTCAGCCGGAATTCGTCTGGATACGTACTTGAAGGCGAGGTTCGGTGCCTCCCTTCCAATAACAATTGAAGAAATTAGTTTTTTTGCATTGCCACATTCCTCTTTGCTTCATTATCCCATTTTGTGGCACCATTCATGGCCCCCAGTAGTGCTTTGGCTCTGTAAACCTCTGGAGGGTCCACAATTGAATTTGACCCAAACCTCTTATAGAAACACCACATCACACAGACACATGGGGCATGGTTATACAGGACGTTTCCACTTGGTACAACCAAATAAGCTGTTGGTCCATCCTCACTCCCTAATAAACCCATGCACTTTCTCTGTTATTTCATTCTTGATATATTGCTGCTTTTTCAACTGTCTTCTCCTATCAAAAACCGATGCTTTTGTTTTCATAATGCTTATTTAATCTATGTGGTTCACAATAATCTGAGAACGCTCCCACAGATTTTCTCATGCAGGTTTAGGTTATGTTTAATAACATTGCTTCATCTGCATGTGATAATATAGTTTTTTTTCACCTACCCATTAATGGTAGATCGCTTTCACACTTGATTATGTATTTATTCACATCATTGAAAAATAAGTTAAACATTTAAACGGCTAGTGGGCACCCCTCTCATGCCCCTTTATTAATAGGGGGCTTTGCTGCACAGCCGAATCTTACTCTTTCCAAGTTCTTTACATGTATTTTATTTTACTTGTTTGTTTATATGTCGTTGACAGCCGCAGCTATCAGGGCGCTGAGAAACATCAATACAAAAGGACGTACAAAAAAGACGGGACAGAGGTCAGGAAAGCCAAACAGGTCAGGGGTAGCATTACTTCAAACGAAAGGTTTTTAGCTATCGTCAAAATCTTCTGTTCTTTCGTTCTTGCCTTAAGGCCAGGGGGAGAGAGTTCCAGAATTTGGCTGAAAGGACAGGAAAAGACTTTCCTAGACCATTGGTCCGCTTGAAACTTGGATTGCTGATCAGTAACAGTGTAGACGAACCAAGTGTTCTTGTGGGCTCATAGTGAACCACCATGTTTTTGAGATAGACTAGCAGAGTCCCGTACAGACATTTGTGGGTGACCACAACTAACTTAAAGTTCATCCTTGCAGGTACTGGGAGCCAGTGTAGATCTTGTCGACTACTGGAGATATGCTCCTGTCGCGATTTACCTTTAATGATATGGACAGCATTGTTCTGTTAAACTTGCAATTTTTGAAAACACATTTTTATTAGCTCCTTTCAGTAAAGCATTACACTAGTCGATCCTCAATAATATTATGGCTTGTGCGTTAGATGTACAGTTAGGCTCAGAAAGAGAAGGACAGATGTTTTTCAACAGTTAAAGGTAATAGGAGCAGTTTTTGACCACCTGGTTAACATGAGTCTCAGAGCTAAGTGAGGACTCAAGGTGGATGCCTATTATTTTCACCTTCTCGGATACCAGAATGTTACAGTCCTAGATTGAAAAAGACTGGTATCTGGGCTCAAGTTTAAGCCTAGCCTGAACCGACCGACAAATGTGCAGCTCGGTCTTGCTACATGCAATTGATGACTTGGAAAACTCATCCCAGTTCCAGATTTTCTTTTCTGATTATCGCCAGCTGGCTGGTAGGGGCTCAGAATAAAGAAGACAGCGATCGTTGTGTGGGTGATTGTTAAGGAGAAAGACGCACAACAGAGATGCAGGAGAACGTTGAGCGAGCATTGAGAGCGAAAATGGAAGTTAAGATGCCAAAAGTATCATGCACTGCTAAGTCGTAGAGGGACAGGCCCGCAGATGAACTTCTGGTGGAAGGGAAACAAACAAGATTGCTCAGTCTGCAAGAGACTTCGTAGACTGTGTAAGTCCTTACAGAAGCTGAGAGGCAAGGGCAGGCTTGTGAACACGCTTGCGTTGAGAAGGAAAGAAGAGATATCAGAGGGAAGGTGAACCCCTGGAACACCTCCTAAACCAAGTCTTAGTCTTGAATGAAACACCTAGGATAAGTGATGTATGAAGCGTGAGAGGCTGAGAGATAACAGAACGGATTTATCGAGGTGGAAATTGAGACAAAATGCTGTAAAAGCACCGAAGGAGAACATGTCGACTACACAAAAATTGTATGTTGAGATTTGTGGTTCTGACTTTACAAAATTAACAATTTGACACTGTCAAATCAAAGAAGAATTTCAAACTCAGAGTTGTGGTTGTAAGACTCCAAAACATAGATCAGTCCTGCTGGCCAAGCCATGAGAACCATGGAAGAATTGTATGCTGGTAGTTTTTGTTCAAATACTCCAAAAACCAAGCGGAAAGGCGCTGAAATAGCCAAGAGAACCAAAGAAGACTTCAGCATTGTGAGTTGTGGTTTTAACACTCCAAAAGCCCAGCAAAGAAGTGCTGACAAAAAAAGAAAACAGACATTGCTATGTCAACCGGTAAAAGCAAACCAGAATACGAATACACAATTTGAGTTGTACCTTGAACATTTCAAGAATACAGTGTGGTGATGTTGATAAGCAAAGACCACCATGGGAGCACTGCATATTGGGAAACGCACCTGGGTGATGTTGATCGCAGGGCTGAATGCTATATTGTAGTGTTATGCCCAGGATTATAAGAGGGCAGAGCGTTTTCCTTTTTTAATGGGCACTGAACATACTTTTTAAAGGCCTCATTTTACTTTTAAAAGGCAAACGTCTACATTTGTAGCCACATACTCTAAATATAACACATTCTGTAAAATAGCAGTGTGCAGTGCCCTGCATAGAAGATCAGGGCAGATCAGAGTCTAATTTTGTTGGCAAGAACACTATTCTAAATCTAAACTTCCCAGCCAAATAGTTGAGGGAATCGGCTCTGACCTGCTTGTTGAGATAAAATATTGCAGTTATGTTGGTCGTATACACTATGAATCATCCACCTTAGTAGGGGTAGGGGAACATCTGTGGGCCAAGAAGATGGTCTTCAGCTGCAGGATGTTGATTTGTTTTTAGTACATTTCAATATATTAATTACATACAGCATGCGGGGGTGTTGGGAAGGTAATACCCACAAAGTCTAGGAGCATCAGCCTAAACCATCAAAGTATTCTTCTACTAAAGGAGAGAGAATGGGATAACCAAACGTGCACCAAGAGCCTAATGACAAGAAGGTTTCAGAGCTTCAGGGTTTGACATCTATCCGCTTCTCGGATTTTTCTCACAGTGCAGCACTCCACAGCTCATCTTATTTTCCCGGTCTCTGGGTTTCCGATCTCAGGATAATAATGTCCATTTTGCTTCTTGAAATCAGTTTCATGGCTCTAGAGCCTCAACATTATAGAGCCCTGCTCGCTTCCTTAATCCACAGACTGAGCAAGAACTTGTCACGCCTTTCCTTGGGAAACTTTGGCTTAGATATTGCCACCCTTGGACCGTGGTACACTCTTCTGGTCTGATAATGTTAACTTATAAACTTTCCAATCAGCAATTATTTCTTCCCCCTGGCTAAAGGTTTTTGTAAGGCTGTGTTCTCGTAAACCATGAGCCATAGGTCACCCTTCTGGGTCAGCTGCGCCTTCACTATGGTCTGGTCTGTGGGATATATAGTCCCTACAGGTTCTCTATGGCATTTGTCCCCTTTTCTGCCTCGGGCTCCTTCAAGTGTCTTGGATATTGTCCCCGGCAGGCTTTTGGTTTCTTTTTATTTTCTGGGTCTATACACTGCCTGAGCTAGAGCCCTCAGGATGTTGTTGGGGTTTCCTTCACCTTCTTAGATTATAGCCCCTGTGAAACTTTGGAATATAGCTCTCAACTGATTCTTGGAAGTCCCTTCTCCAATGAAATCTAATGCTTTACTCCTCCTGGCTGGTGGCTAACCTCTACTAATCTCTGAGATAAAAGCTCCCAGCAGGTGCTTGGCTCTCTTTACTAGTCTTCTTATTTTGGTGTCTCTCAAAGGCTTTGTCGCCCTATGGTTCCTATCCTGTGCTCTTTCAGGTACCCGGAAGCCTGCCCAATCTATTACGTTCCCTATCTGATCCCGTGCACTTTTATATTGACGTAGATTCTCTTAATGGGTCACTCATTCCCTCAACAAACTATTTGCCCTGCTTGTTTGAACTGTTGTACCCGATTGCTTATGCTCCTCCCAAATATGGCCCCACTAGGTGTTTCTGTTCATTTGATCATGATTGTCTTGTGTTTCTGATACTCTATTCCCTTCTGCGGCTGTAACTGAAGGCTTAAAAAGGTAATTCTGCCATCTGTAAGACAGGCAGAAGCTGACCTTTTCTGCAGTCTTCTGTGTCGTGGTGCCTGAGTCTATCGCAAGGCCACAAGAAAGGTTCTGAGCGAAAGATGAAGGTGTCTGCTAAGTTTGCAGTGATTCGAAAGCAAAGGGAAGAGCTTTTGTGTTGTTTGGTTCCTTGTGAGCAAAGTTGGGTTGTGCTGCATTCCTTTTACAGGCTCCCTCTCACTGCCTCGAGAAAAACAACAACTCTGGGATAATGTCTGTTCTTCCTAGTTTTGGACTTCATCTTTAGTGGCCCTCCATGTCATGTATCCATACTGTAGAACCCGAGATTGGCCTGGTATGTTGTACATGTTTTCCCTGCCACATGACATAACAGTGAAGGCATGAACAAGGCACTGTGATTCAAGTTGCTCGGTCTATGGGAAAGATGGATGCCAGTTTTCATGTGTACAAAGGGGGGTAGTAGAGTCAGAGAGGGTGCCTCTCTCCAGAAAGTCTGGGCGTGGACCTCGGGTTATTGGATTTTGGTCTTTTCACCAAAAGGCTATCTGATGGGGTCTACAGCTCTACATTTAGACCTGAGCAGGTATGATGACCTAGGTACATGGAGGGGCTATGCAGTGTCACCTGTATACCTCCCATAGACCCTTAAGATGCACATGAATGGTCTGACAATGGGCCTTCATCACAGCTGATTCCTGTCTTCCTGTGGCCAAATGGTGCACATCCTCAGAACACCCATAGAGGCACTCCAACCATGATCTGAGGAAATGTTTGCAATAGAAATATAGGAGTCTAGGATCAGAAAGCGAACATCTCTCTCATTGGCCAATACGACATATCGGCTTTCACTTGGTTCTATGCTAGAACAACACATATTTTTGATAATGTGTAAACACGACACTTTTTTACTGTCGTCCTCCCCCCCTCAAAATGTGTCAGACCGCCACCACCTTCTTACTTGCTGCCAACCTCTGTTTCTATATACCCAACCCCAGTCCCCCATGTCCAGGTTCATGGTAAAAAAAATGCAATCAAAGAAATTCAATGTTTTTACTCCCGACCAAAAGAGGTGAGTGTCCTTTCACTGTGTCTGGAACTAAAATCAAGATTGATTATGAGTTAGAGCCTTGTTCCCACTGCAATGCAAAATGGAGTTTGCAAAGGAACCACTTGACCATAAATATCCATAAAGTTAAGATCCGTTAAGAAGACTTGATGAGCCTAGATGAAAGATGGAGTTTGAAAGATGGAGTTGGTTGAAGTGCTGTAATTCTCTCTTATGGGGAAGGCGATAGTGAAATAGTTTCTTGCTGCAATGTTCTACAGTTTTCCTATGACATAGAAGCTCTTTGAAGGGACAAGTAAATGTTGATGTGTTCAGCAAGTGTCATAGATCTTATAGTAGGGAGTAGGAAAAGTGTAAGGACTGGCAGGCAGCTTGTGGGGAAGCTACTCTGACCAGCAAGTCATCACATTATGGGTAGAGGTAAGTAACATGTATCTGACAGTTAGGCGGTCACTGCCATCATTACCTTGGTGAATGCTCCAGGCAGAGTTTAGGTCCTAGTATCACACCATTTGATATGTGTTCCTACTGCTTAATCCCCAGGTTTATTTATTTTATTTATTCATACATTTCTAGAGCGCACTTAACCCGTGGGCGTCTAAGCACTAGTTGCAGTTTACGCAGTTAGCATACCAGTTAGCAGGCGGTGAGGCTGCTAATGAAACAGGTGGGTTTTCAGTCTTTACCAGAACAAGATGTAGGAGGGCTCGGATCTCAAGACAGGAGGGAGGGAGTTCCAGAGCGTACCAGCGGAGACAGGGAAGCTGGAGCCACCAGCTTTGACACGCTTGAACCTTAGAATGCATTGGCGGTACATGTGGACCTGGAGGAGGCTTGTTTGTAGAGTCCCATGGCCAGCTAGCCCGGGGCAGTGTTGTTGAGGCAGCGGTGGGTAATGGTGAGAATTTTGAACTTGGGAACAAACTTGATAGCTCCAAAACTCAGCAGCTTCTGAATTTCCCATAAGATCTTTGGACAATCTGGGACAAGAAAGGGTGGAAAAGAGGTATTTATTAAAGCGAGGTAGAGTCTGAATTCCTGCCCCACTGCAGGGGGAGCCACGGGCCCAGAGCCCAGAGGCATGACCTTCCAGGTGAACAAGAATTGAATGACAATTCCACCCAAAGGAGAGCAGTGATGTCTGATTCCCCAGAAAGGGGCACCAATTTTGCTTGTTTCATGGTTGGCAAATGAGACAAAAAAGGTTTTTATGGAAAAGGATAGGGGTTATTTACAGAAAACCTGTTTGTCAATACCCATTCCTCCATCTTTATTAGGGCAGAATCTGTAATTTTAAATGATTTTTGGTCTACATGAAAAAACATATTGTGCCTCATTCCGAGTCTGGCGGTAACCCTGCCGGTGCTACCAGCGGATTGCTACCAGACTCGGAATGAATTACCGGCGCCTGACTTCCCGGTGCCACCAGGCTATTCCAAGTCCAGCAGGCGGGAAGTCAGGTGCCTGCAATTTCGTTAATCCCCATTCCCATAGAGTCCTACTGGACTACTGGACTCTATGGGGATGGGGACACGGGAGCACCGGCACCGTTAATAATGGTGCCGGTGCTCCCGTGACAAGTCTGCCTACCGTGGTTGCTGCGCCCGGCGGGGTCACACCTGTTGGGCACAGTGGCTCTGGCAGGCAGACTTGTAGTTTGCCGGTGCGGAAACAACGGCAAAATTTAATGAGGGCCAATGTCATTTTACTAAATATACTCCAATTTCTCTGCATCAACATTTTGCCAACCATAGAGGTTTTTATAATCTAACGCTTGTTTAGATCTTTCTTCCCTGGAATGCCAGAGAAGACTTTCAGGTGTATTCTATTTTGAGAAAGCATAGGGACATGCTGGTTTATTCGCTGAAGAATCTCATGCTTTCATGCAAGACCTTTTGGGCATTTCAAAAAAATGTAAATATAAATTCCTTCATTTATGTTACAATTTCAACAGCTGCTGTTCTCTCATAAAGACAGCATGGCATTGTTGGTTAGAGTCCAGTAAATCCAAAGAAGACTCTTTAGTTAAGATGGCCTTAGATGGAGGTTTGGGGCTATACCAAGTTACTGATGGTAAGCCTATAGAATATTTGCTGAGCTATATGTTTCTTCTCTAGGTTTGAAAATTTGGGGTGTTTATTGACCTGTATATGCGGGATGCCTTGATGCAGTCCGAATCTGGGTCTAGTAGTAGCTTCTGAAGCTTTTGAAAGCCGGGGTTCCAAAAGGGGAGCAGTAAACATCTGTGTTAAGCAGTTCTTCAAAGCCAGGAAGTTTCAGATCTCAGAAGGGGGCAATTTAAATCTACATTCTAAACATCTAAATGCGATAATATTTTTAGAGTTCCATACCTGACAGATTTGATTCATCCGAATGTACACAACAGCTTCTAGAACTGAAAGTGAAGGTTCAAGTTAGCCTGTGGATTTTTCCAAGGACCTGCTTGTGGGGGTAATTTAACATCATCATTCCTTTTTTCGTTAACCAGATAATTATTTGTCTTGTGATTTTACTACATTCTACGCTCATGAATTTACCGACTCTGGTGCATCCAATACAAAATAAACTGGGTTGACCCCTCCCCGACTTGTTTTTTCGAGCTGGACACAGTCTGGTGTTTCCTAATTTAAATCTGCAATTTGCGTATGCATTTGCTAAAAAGGTTAAGCCATGCGTAAATTCTCATATCAGTATTGATCTGGATGCTTGGAGAGACGGTTTTACTGGCTTTCAACCACCAGCAGTTGTTTTCCCTCCCATCTTCCTAAACGAGTGTAGCTATGTGACTCTTGGCATACTGGTGCACTTTGTCCACCTTTCTTCAGACTCATGGGCAGTGGTGTTACTAGGTCTGGAAAAGATCTGGGGCTACACTAATGTCGGGATTGTTGGGACTCGGGGCTAGCTAGCCTTTTGATTGTAGACCATGAAATTCTCTCTGTGGCTACAACCAAAAGACCTGGGGCTATAGCCTCCTAAACCCCCCTAGCAACGCCTCTGGGGACATCCATTCCACAGTCTGGAAACAGGAGCATTGTTCTGTGACTGCAAGAACAATGGAAATCTAAGGTAATCCTTGGTGTAAGTTTGTATCTCTGTTCATGCCCAGACCCCACCTCTCCTTTCCTACTCACCACCAACCCACCATCAGACCTTGTCTTCTGCGCTGTAGACAACTTCTCTCTGCAGCTTGTGTGTTTATCATGCTGCACATTCTATTAGATTGGCATGGTTTTTCTACCTTTTTTGGGGTCCTAATTGCTTCGGTGATGGGTTTTCCTCTGCTCATTGTGGCAAAGGGACTTGGTACCTCCTCAAACCAGTAGATGATTGGGTGGGGGCAGTATGGGCGTACCTCCTGTTCACCCTCCCTTGGCCCCGGTCAAATGGCAGGAGGAAATCACAGGGACTTATGCCAGAACAATCCTGATGAACCTATTATGTCTTATCCCCTAGCACGACAGGTTTGGATGGAGTGGGGCAGTGGAATCCACGATGACAGGCAGGCCAAATGAAGACTTGGCCTGCCCCTAAATCCAGAGTCGGGCCAGGAGCATGCAGAAGCAAAAACCAATCCCAGCCATGCCCCAACTATTGGACATACATGCAGCCAATCACGAAAAGCTCAGCCCAGGGTCAGAAGCCAGTACACTATGGGCCTCATTACGACCCAGGCGCTAATGGGTTAATGGCGTCGTAAAAGGCTGCAGCGCTGTTAACCTATTAGCGCCTAATTACGAGGTCCCTTTGCGGGACCCGACCTTAACGGCTGGTGTAGACCAGCCGTTAAAGTAGGGACCCGCAAAGGGACCTTGGTGCTAATTACGGTGCCGCAACTTGCGGCACCGTACTTAGCGCCTTCCCCATTCCCATTCAACCCTATGGGGCAAAAATGGGAATGGGGAAGGGCCATGGAGGAAGAGGGAATTACCACCCCGCCAACCTTGTAATGGGGTGGTAATTCCCCCTTTCTCCATGGCGGAGTCGGTAATTTACCGGCATGGACCATGGTGCTAATAGCACCATGGTCATCCGCCAGGGTCGTAATGAGGCCCTATAAAAGTCAGAGATTCTGGTTAGGGAGTGTGGGTTGCAGGGCTCCCAGGTTTGACAGTGGCTGGAGATAAGAGAGAGCTGGAGTAAGCGGAGGCTGGAGAGATAGAGCAGGTTGGAGAGGTGGCAGTAGTGGAGAGCAGGAGGAGTTGATGAGAGCTAAACGTGTGGAAGGAGGTGGTGAGACCAAGGTGGAGGAAGCAGTGATAACATTGAGCCATGTAGGTGGTGCATAAACAGCGGGGGTGGTAACAGGAGGTGAAGGTGTTAAATGGCATCATTTGGTGGAGGTGCTACAAAGGGTGAGAAGGAGTTAACATCAGCAGGCGAAGGAGGAACAAAAGGGGGGCAGTTGTGTTCCATCAGGTGGGAATGGTGGTACAGAGGAGGATAGGGATAATGTCAGCAAGCGGAGGGGGTACAGAAGAGGTGGTGGTGATATTATCAGTAGAAGGAAGGTGGTGAGGGGGAAGATCTGGTAAAAGTAGAAGAGGAGGTGAGATGTAAAGCCATGTAGGTGAATCCAAGGAGAGGGAGAGCTGTCCTGTACTCAACCTGTATAGAAAGTTTCTGCAGCCATCAACCAGATCAAAGAGGCACAAGGGGGAGACGCATGGGTGACCCCAGTTAGTGTAGGCCAACTAGGATAAATCAAGCTCTTCCTGCTGGCAAATAATCCATCACTTGAAGATGGGTTCAGGAACCCTAAAATCCATAATGCCCAGGGAATCGAGAAGGGGGAGCCTCATTTGAACTGTAAGGACTGGTAAGGGCTTTCAAGAGGCCATGGAGGCCAGAGACCCTGGTATGACCAGGGAGTTTTTTTTGGGTTCCTCCCAGAACCAGAGAAGCCCAGTTAAACACAAGTAGAAGAACCATCCTACAGTTTCAATTTTGGGCAAATCTCAATTCTAGTTTGAGTGGCTCTCTTTTGGAATTATTTCCCTCAAATAAAACATTTCAACACAAATCTATTGTCCTGGTATGCTTCTTGGTCCTCAGCTGCTCTATCACCGTTGCCAAAGTGCAAGGGCTGCCAGGGACAGTTTTCCAAAGCTGTCCCACGCTTCTTGTCCCTTCAATGCCTGGGAATTCAACACCCCTGGCCTGACAGCACTTGCTATTATTTTATTTATATTGGGTCCTCAAGCGCAGGCTCTTAAGGTATGAAGATGTCTTCAGGATCTTGGCACTCCCTTGCTTTGAGAACTTCGTAGCTGGATGAGGTGTAAATCGAGTATTACAGTGTCAAAATCTCTGTTCTCACATGCACCCAAGCCATGGCAGTTGTTCTTCGCATATAAACCGGCTGTGTCTTCTCTAGTTGGTTACAGGACTGTCCCCAAGGTGTCCAAGTGGCCTTAACGCGGTGCCAGCACTAGGTTTCTTCCAGGGAATGGTTCTGTCTTTGTGCCGACTTGCATCTTGTGGACCAAACGAGTGGGTCACAAAGTTACTCGCCCTTCTTGGCATAGGCGCACTGCGAGATGAAGACAGCGTGCGATCAGGTGGCTCGAAGGTCAGTGTACATAACAGCGTGAAGCGAAATGCCTCACTAGAGATGCAGAGAGCTAGACAGCAGAGACAAGTGGCTGCCAGGATAGTGCCAGTCAGTTAATGGTCATAATGACTGATCCAAGAAGCAACCCAAGAAGAACTAAAGAAAGTGTGCCGAGATGCTATATGCGCCCTCTCACTGTGAGAGACCAAACGATAGCCATCAGGGGTCTATGTTCCTATAACTGTGTTTTTATAGACTAGGCAGTTGGACTTGGACTATAATAGTCGGCCGTCTTAGATCAGCCACCCACTCTTGTTTTGTGTACCTACATCCTTACAACGTTAGACTAGGTTCTTCAGCTTGATTTTAGGCCTTGTGGGTGTTCCTCCAGCCCTTCCAGTGATAGCAGTAAATGTGTTGGCTTTCATGCTTTGGCCTTCATTACGATATTGGCGCTAAACCATGGCGCTATTAGCACCATGGTTGGTGCCGGTATCGTAACGAGTCCACCAATGTTCAATGGGGAATTACCACCCCATTCCAAGGTTGGTGGGGCCGTAATTCCCCATTGAACATTGGCCCTTCCCCATTCCCATTTTTGCCCCATAGGGCTCAATGGGACTGCGGAAGGCGCTAAGTATGGTACCGCAAATTGCGGTACCATACTTAGCACCAAGGTCCCTTTCCGGGTCCCTACTTTTTTTTTTTTTAAATCTTTATTTTTTGGTATTTAACTCACCATACAGGTACACACCCACATTAGGGTGGACGAAAAACTTTGCGCCATCAACTTGAACCCTCTCACCAGTCCCTCCCCGCCCAACCCCCCATCCCCTGTCACATCCAAGTAATGTCACCGATGGAAATCATCTCACCCCTTCCCGATCCTTGACTCGAGGAAAAGTTGGCCTGGGCTGAGGCTAAATCAGGGTGTGCCACCTGACTCTGATGCATCAGCTGAGGAGGCTTCCGCTTCACTCATCAGGAAAAGTATCAGGGGCCCCATATGTCAGGCGGGCGGGCGTGAAGGGGGAGAAGTTTTAAGTTTTATAAAGTCAGTTTCTACATCCTGATAGTAGAGTAAGTCTTTATGCCAGGCAGCGTAGGAAAGTGGGGGACCTCGGCTCCATGCCATGGCAACTCTCCTACGAGCTAGTGTCAGTAGAACCCCAGCCAACTTCCTTGGTGGCACGGACAGCAGCCTTGTCATACCAAGCAGTGCTGCTGTTTGTCTCGGGTGTGTTGCTTCTCCTACGATTGCCGTCGTTGTGTCCAGCACTTGATTCCAGAAAGGGGCTATTTCAGGGCACTCCCAGGACAGATGGACAAAGTTCGCGGATAAGATTCCGCATCTCCTGCATTCCGCCTGCGTGTCAGGGTGATGTTTGTTGATTTTTTCAGGTGTATAGTAGGTTTGGTGGAGAAAATTAAAATGAATAAGTTTGAGACATGAATTGAGAGCGATTTTCTGAGTCTGATTCAAGATATAGGCCCAGTCCTCCTCTGATATGACTGTGTTTAGTGCGCTTTCCCATCTGGTTTTTGCACCAGTGTTAGCGGGGGTCGTGCCAGAGATTAATGTTTCGTATATTTGCAACACCAACCTGCCATCTCCCTGTGCCTGAATAACGTCGTGCAACAATTGCCAGGTAGGTGGTTGACGTGGGAAGTCTGGCAACAGGGTCTGTAGAGTGTAACGAGTTCGAAAATAGAGGAAGATGTCCAGTGCAGTGTTGCCCCCTTTCTGTTTTGCTTGACCTGGTGTTAGGAAGCCTTCCTCTGTAAAAAGGTCCCCTAGGGTTTGTATGTGAAGCTTATCGACCCATTGGTGAAAGACTTTCTCTGAAGTTAGGGGGATTCCGGGAATAAACTTGACTGGCAAGAGAGGAGAGTACCTAGTTTGCACCCCAAGCTTATTGGCAAGAGTCTTCCAGGTCTTATACGTCGTGAGCATCACATTCATCGAAGGGCAGGGCACGGGGATCTGACCAAAGATCACTGCAGTCAGGAAATTAGGCGTTGCCAGGGCTCGTTCCACTTGTACATGAGGACGTATTGTCTGCGTTGCATACCAATGGCTAAGGTATTGTGCCTGAGCTGCCCAGAAGTATTTCTCCAAGTCTGGGAGGGCTAGCCCCCCCTTGGATACGGGAAGTGTCAATATTGAATGCACCACTCTGGCTGGTTTGCCAGCCCAAAGCAGTTCAAGAACCAGACTTTTCAGCTTCTTCAGAAGGTTTGCGGAAGTAGCAGAGGAATATTGTTGAAGAGGTACAGTAGTTTTGGCAACACCACCATCTTGACCAAGGAGGTCCTACCCCAGAGCATTAGTGGAAGCGTCTTCCAGCGTGAAACCTTGTCTTGTAGGGACTTAATCACTTCATCGTAGTTATCTCGAAACACCTCATGCTGATCTAGAGACAGCTGAATCCCCAGGTACCGAACCTTGGCGGTCTTCCACGTGAGTCCGAAATCATCTGCAAACTGCTTTGTGGCTCGAGACAGTGGGAAGACGACAGATTTAGAATGATTGATTTTTAAACCGGAGGCCGCACCGAATTTGATGACTTCCCTCATGACCGGGTTCAAGTTTACTTCAGGGTCACGTATGAAGAGAGCCACGTCGTCGGCGTATAGAGAAACGATGAGCCTGTGTGGGCCGATGATGAGTCCCCTCTGCTGTCGGAGTTCCCGAAGGTTGGAGGCTAGTGGCTCCATTACCAGGGTGAAGATTAGTGCCGAAAGCGGGCATCCCTGTCTCGTACCTCGCTGCAGGTTTATTGCAGCTGATTTTGCGGAGCCTACAATTATATTACCTTGTGGCTTGGTGTACAGGAGAGAGACTATCTTGATGAAACGGGCCCCCAACCCCATCCTGGTGAGAACCGTGAACATAAATGGCCACTCCACCGAATCGAACGCTTTTTCGGCGTCCAGCAGGACCGCAATTGCCTGATTTGTCGGGTCCAGTGCCTCGATGATTCCGATCATTCTCCGGATGCCGAAGTCGTATTACGGCCTGGTATGAAGCCAGCCTGGTCCGCTAGAACAAGCGCCGGCATCAGGGGCATCAATCTATTAGCCAGAACCTTGGCGAGTATTTTATTGTCGAGATTTAACAAGGAGATAGGGCGGTACGACACACACTCCTCTGGTGGTTTGCCTGGTTTGTGTAAAAGGATGACATTGGCTTCACTGGAGGAATGAGGGAGAGTCCCCACCTCCAACGCTTCTTCATATACAGCTGCCAGGAGAGGAGCTAGAGTATCTGCGAAGGCTTTGTAGAATTCTCCCGTTAGGCCGTCAGGGCCAGGCGCCTTGGAGGAGGATAGGGTCTTTATAACTGTTCTAATCTCTTCTTGTGAGATCTGCTCGTTCAGAGGTTCGCGCAGATGATGTTCGACCCAGTAGAGCTCAGTGTCTTCTAGGTATTCCAGTGGGACGTTTGAATCTTTTGGGAGCTTGGCACTGTAGAGATCTTGGTAGAATAGACTGAATTCCTCTGCAATCTTTTCGTCGGTGTAGACCTCCCCGCCTTGCCTGGTTTGGATTCTTTCGATTTGTGACTGTTTGTTGTCAGCTCTGATTAGGTTTGCCAGCAGGGCACCTGGTTTTTCACCCTCTCCGTATTGACGGACTTGGCTGGTGCGACATAGAAATTTGACCTCTCGCTCAGCCGCAGCATTGAATTTTTGTAGTTCCATTTTCAAAGCTGCAGCCGACTCTGGGTCGGCTCTATTCGTGTTCTGGCTCTCTAGAAGCTTTAGTTTGTCTTCGCTGTTTGCTAGCTCTCTCCTGATCAACCTGAGGATGCCATTTTCTTTGGCGTAGCAGACTCCTCTGATAAAACATTTTAGAGACTCCCAGATTGTGCCTGCTGAAGGGACCGAGCCCAGGTTGGCCCCCAGAAACACGTCTATCTCCTCCCTTAATTCAGAGGCAAAGACATCATCACGAAGCGCGCCCATTTTGAAGCGCCAGCGCTGTAGTGGCGGAGTGAGGTTAGCTGGCTTGAGATTAAGGAAAATTGGTGAGTGGTCTGAGAGTGTTCTCGGATGGATGCTGCACCGGCCACATGTCAAGGGGCCATTTGTTGAAGTGAAGAAATAGTCGATCCGGGAGCTTCAGTTGTGGACGGCAGAATGAAAGGTTAAATCTCGCAGTTCCCCATTAGAGACTCTCCATATGTCTTGAAGATCAAACGCTTTGCAGATTTCCTTTATTTGGAGACTGGCCTTAGAGGGCGGCTGTTGTGTGGCTGTTGATCTGCCTCTTGTAGGATCCATAACCCTGTTCATGTCCCCACCCCAAATAATTGTTGCGGGTCGTGGGCGGAGAGCTGAGTCAACACCCAACCAAAATTGTCAGGGCCGTCCACATTCGGTGCATATGAATCAACGAAAGTCATTTTCTGACCTGCGATGATGCCGCTCACCAGGAGTCCCCTTCCTTCGGTGTCTTTTGCCGAATGTAGCAGACGGAAGTTGAGTTTCCTGTGTATAAGAATAGCGACACCTCTCGAGTATGTAGAGAAGGATGAAAAGTATCTGTGGCAGCCCCAGCTCTTGGCCCATTGGTGATCTTTCCCGGGAGTGAGATGAGTCTCCTGGATCAGGGCCACATCAACTTCATGGCGTCTGAGGTAATGCAGAATTTTTCTGATTTTAGTTGGGATATTGCCGCCTCTTATATTCCACGTTAAGACATTGAATGGGGCGATTTAATTTTTATATAGGGCCATTTTACCCATTTTGTGGGCAGCGAAGGTCTGGTTGTACTAGGATTATTTCCAGGGTCATTGTTCAGATGACGGGAGTCTGGTTGTGGCGACGACTCTGGCGGCAGGCAGGGAACAGGCGGGGGACAGGACGGTCGGGATCTAGCGGCGCTGAACATTCCTAATAAATTCCGAGGGTTCGATCTACGGGCTAACCCCAACAGGCCCGAGACTTTACTCTCCAGCGGGTGGGCAACCCCCAACTGGCCCACCGAGAGGTCCCTCATTAACCAACAAACAACCAAAATGGCCCATGGAGCTACCATGCCGAGGAAAGAATCACCACCTCGACGGAAGAAACTCAACTTAGGCACGAAACAATCTTAACAGTAACTGTGCTGGGGGCGCCTGGCGCCTCCCAAGTGCCCCAGCCCCGTCTGTCGCTGCTTATGAATGTTCCGGCTTGTTCTGTGTTGCAAGATAGGTTCTGGATCGCTGTCCTGAAGTACATTTTATGGAGGATTCCTGGGGTTTCTATCTCTCTGAGGTCTAGGGCGAGCCTGGTACTGATCTGGGCATCCCAAACGGTCTAGGAATAGGTTTGCTTCATCCGGGGTTTGGAAGAACTGGACCTTTCCCTCGTGCTGGACTCTAAGGCGCTCTGGATAGAGCATTGAGTACATCAGCTGACTGTTCCGGAGTCTCTGCTTGACGCCGGCAAATGTTTTCCGTTGTGTCTGCACTGATGGGGAGAAGTCGGGATAGAACTGTATTTTGTCCCCCTCGTGTTGTAGTTCGCCTTTCTCTCTGGCCAGCCGGAGCAGGGAGTCCCGATCTCTGTAGTTCAATAATCTCGCTATTATTGGCCTGGGAGGAGCACCTGGCGTTGGTCTCGTCGCGGGAATTCTATGAGCCCTCTCTATTATGAAAAGATGGGACAGAGCGTCGCAGCCAAATAGATTGATGCAAAGGGACTCCACAAAGTCCTCCATTTTCTCCTGCGTTTGAAGTTCTCTCACTGCGACTATCCGTAGGTTATTTCTGCGCGACCGGCCTTCTAAATCTTCGCACTTGGCAGTGGTTGTTTTAATTTGAGATTCCAATTGGGAGACTTTGTTGATTAACGTCGTTGAACTGTCATCGAGATTTGATACTCTCTGCTCCATCTCGTTCATGCGTTCAGTGTGGGAGTCCATACCGTGTTGGAGGAGGTCGACTTTGGACGTAAGACCATCCATTTTGTTGCTCAGACTGCCAATGCCTGCCTTCAAGTCTAGGAGGATTTCTTTGATTTCAGAGGGGTTATCGACGGCTTCGTCCTGATGAGGACAGCCCAGCGAAGAAGCCTGGTCCTCCTGGTGATGAGGTACTTTAGGGGTCGAGCCACTTTCAAAGTTCAACTTCCTCTGGGATTCATTTTTCCCCATCTTAGCTGAGGGGGTGGATACGTCTGATGGGGACTGCAGATGAACTGGTTATGCCCAGGTCTCCCCAAGAACCCTCCTCCGGACTGGACTGGTCTTTGCTCAGTGAGGTAGGTGTCTTTGCGGATGTGAGGGAAGAGGGGCAGTCGCAGATGTGTGGGGTGGACTCTTTATTGATCTCAGTCCTTAAGGTGTGTTTCAGAGCGTGTCAGGCATAGGTGGAGGCTACCCACCTTTCGGACCTTCAGGAATGAGTGGGTGTCTTTAGCGGTAAGTTTTGGGCAGGTGTGAAGGCTGCTTAGTGTTATTGACCTCAGGCGGTAATTTGTGAGGGAGAAGGAATAAGGGTCTTCAGTAAATAGCTGTGCGCAGAAGTGTGGGGTCACGTGGTCATCCAGGGAGTGTAGGTTTCCCTTTAATGTGTAGTAGGTTTCCACACGTTACGGCTGGTGCTGGCCACAGAAATGTGAGGAGTCACAGAGCACTCTATGTGCGCGGTTGCCGCTAGGTTCCAGATTTAGCGAGTGAAAGTTTGTGAAGCTCTGTTGGGGCGTTCCGTGCCGCCCGTATGTATGAGGGCCATTACTGCAGTTGAGATTGCTGCAGGGCAATGCACGCGCAGGTGGGGGAGGAGGGTTGACCGATGGCAGGGCCGACTTCGCTCGGGGATCAGTGCGGCCTCCCCTCCTCTCCTTACCTCCTCGCCAAGTACTTCCAGATCTTCTCCTCCGGGCGGGGGCTGCTTTCGGCGCTCACAGGTTTTGTGTGGAGCATCTGCTGCTAGATCTGCCGCAGGAGTGCAGCTCACGAGGGTGGACCTGGTGGGCGCGAGCTGAGCCAGAGGTGCTGATCGCCCAACCGCTGCACTGCTGTTGATCCCTCTCGTTCGCTGTCTCGGGTGGAGGAGGGGGGGAGCAGGACTGTGTCTCTCGCCGGCCTGCTGGTGATCGAGGGACGCCTCTCGCTCAACGGCCCTTAGCCAGGACGCCGGATGCCGGAGCCGGTATGGTGGACGTGGGCTGAGGCGGGGGAGAAGGGGGAGCAGCGAGACAGCCTGTCCCTCTGCGAGCCGTCCTCACTGAAGATGATGACGGCTTCCTGGCTGCCGAGCGATTGCTGCCCCTCCTCCAGCGCCGGCTCCAAGCGGGGGGGAAGGAGTACGGGTCCTCCACTAGTGCTCCGCTGGTCGGTAAACGACCCTTGTAGCACGGCCGCTTCCCCGCCGACACACAGGGCGCCTGCTTCGTGCACGGCGCAGGGAGAGTACAGGATTCTTCTGGGGTAGCGGCCGATCTTGGGTGTGATGGCGACTCACAGGCCGGCTATGCAATGCTCGGTCGCAGGGCAGCGAGGGTGGAATTTTGGCATGGGAGCGCCGATTTTCCTCCAGTTTTCGTGTGGTTATAGCAGGGGAGGCCAGCAATTGAGAAGACAGGAGTAAGGTTCACAGAGTCGCCAGGAACCGCAGGATTTCGCAGGATTGATGCGGGGCTGCGTGGGAGCTTAGACTAAGGCGGCCATCTTGGATGGTCCTTGGATGGTCCTTGGATGGTCCTCTAGCGCCCTCCGGGTCCCTACTTTAACGGCTGGTCTAGACCAGCCGTTCAGGTCGGGTCCCGCAAAGGGACCTCGTAGTTAGGCGCAAAGTGTTTAACGGCGCCGCAGCCTTTTACGGCGCCGTTAAACACTTAGCGCCAGGGTCCTAATGAGGCCCCTTGTGTGTAGAGTGTTATTTTATCCCCACCCTTGACACTGAAGAAAGGTTTCATTGTGTGGACGTCACACATGTCTGGTGGAAGAAGGAATACCTGGAGTACCAGTTCAAGAAACACTATGACGAGTAACTTTTTAATGTGGATTTTACTTATGATTTGTGTCATTCTTCAGAACAAAAATTGGGGGAATAACATGTGTCTTTCCTCTGATGTGCTGCTTTAAAGTCTCAGTTGGGACGTTGCTGGTAGTAATGGCAGCTCTCCTTGTTTCCCCTCTCTCCTAACCCACGCAGCATATCTGAAGGGACTCAGCAGCAAACAGAGGCAGGAGCACTACAGCATGAGGGACTTCATCAGGCTAAAACAGATACCAACCTGGAAGGACATGGCTAAAAGTAAGTCAGATAAAAAATGTATGTGTATTTTTATTGTATTTTTTCATACTGCACCAGTTTACCACCTTACTGGTCTCAAAGTGCGTACACCTTGTCTGAGTTAAAAAGCAGTCTGTCCCACACCAGGGAATCTGTTGGAAATCATTCACCAGAAAATTAGTGTGTATAAAAGAGAAGAATACAAGAGTTTGTTTTGGCTGTAAAGGTGTGTTATTAATTAAGATTGTGTAAATGAATGCAGGAGAAAAGAAACAGAGGATAGTAAGGTGCATATGTAAGATTTGGATAAGTGAGGGGCTTGCGATGTGCTCAGGCAATACTAAGTACTTTGTGGGCAATGTTTTTTTCCAGGTAAAATCAAGCTAGGCTAGCTGCCAAAGGCCTGGGTACCAGAGTCCCAAGAGTATGTGTTGCATAGAGATCATTGAAGTAAGTAGAGTAAGGTGAATATCAAGAAGGGTATGTTGAAGAATGCCAAGGGTATGGAGACGATTCAGAAGTTAAATTTTTTAGATTATCAGAAATGTCGTCTTCTACTTCCAAAGGCTAAAATGAGAAACATTTGTCACAAACCCAACTACATTTTGCATAAGAATGCCTTCTCACTTAGACTTCTTGGCTCTTCAGAGATGAAGTCCACGCATCTATGCAAGGAGGCTCTCCTATTGTCAGCAGATTCAGTTAACAGATGCTAGGGAGGAATTAGTGTGATCACTCGAATGCATGGAGGCCTGGAATGGGAGAGCAATCTTCGGTCCCTCTCCAGATGTAGAGGAATCAGACCAAGTATGATAGAATGGAGGGTGGAGAGGAAAGAAGTGGAGAGGTCTCTATGGGGGAAATGATCTACAGAAGAGAGAGCTCTACATATGATGTTTCTGGAGCCTTTGGTAGGCTTGTTTGCCCAAAAAGGTTTGGTAAAGGACAAGGTCAATTGTTGTGCCCTGCCGTAGATAGACAATGTGCCTGTTGTTTGGGTTAATCACTAGGTTGGTTCATGTAAGGCAGGAAAAATGCTTCATGCAAAGTATCTCCCAGGTTTGGTAAATACAGTAGCAGACGGAAATTCCAGGTACCCACGTCCATACTGTCAGTCAGTCTTGTCGCATGCTCCCACTTCCACTTTGCCACCAGGTTGCAGTCTCATCCAGGTTCCATGTCCCTAGCAGTGTGAAGCACGAGAAGTAGAACTGCTCCGCTTAATGTTTGTTGCTTCTTTTGTGCAGCATTTCTATCTAAAGCTCAGTGGGCCTCATTATGACTGTGGCGGTCCGGAAATAAGGGTGCCGGTAGCAGCGTACAGGCACCCTTTCCGGACTGCCACACTCCGACTCTGCGGTCTGACCTGCCGGGTGCAACGGTCCTGGACGGCAAGAGTTTTCACAGAAGCACTGGCACCGTTGGCAATGGTGCTGGTGCTTCCATGTCCCCATTCCCATGGAGTCGTCTGGGACTCCATGGGAATGGGGACTTACACTTTCCACTGCCTGATATCCCAGGCTGCCGGGACCTGTAATGTCCCGGTGGCACCGGGATCTCAGGCGGAAACGTTGTTACGAGTTCGGCAGCAACCCGCCGGTAGCACTGGCGGGTACCGCCTAACTCATAATGAGGCCCAATGTCATCTAAAAACAAATGCAGACAAAATATTCATGATGTTATGGAATCCCTCTGGCCTTTTGTAAAGTGTTATACAATTTTCCACGTTAGTCATTCATTATTATGAGTATTATTGCAGAGAGTTACTGTATTGTGGAGATGCTCTGCCAGGAAATAGACAGGAATGAAAGGGCAGAGAAGTGGGTTTGCGGGAGAAGTAGAGCCTAATTTATAGGTGACCCTATGACAGAAAACACTGTTTGAACAAGATGATATAAGGTAAATGTACGCAGAAACTGTTATTACTTCTAATTCCCAGAGGTGGCCTGCTCAAAAAGCCAAATACAATGCATCTTGATACTGTGAGGTAGAGTTCCACTGCTGATACGAGTCAGCTGCTGGCTGAAGGAGAAGCTAAACTTACAGACTTTACTCAGAAGCCTAACTGAGTATGATTTCAGTATACAAAGGGCCTCATTACGAGGTTGGCGGTAAGGGGTTAACGGCACCGGTAAGGATGCCGGTGCCGTTAACCCCTTAACACTGCATTACGAGGACCATTAGCTGGTTCCGCTAAGGCCGGCTGGTGATACCAGCCGTCCTTAGCGGGAGCCGCTAAAGGACCAGGGAGCTAACAACGGGTCCGTTATTAACAGGCCCGTTGTTAGCTCCCTCCCATTTCCATTGAGCCCTATGGGGGCTCGAATGGGAATGGGGATGGGTTCCCTGAATGGGGAAATACCGGGTCCTCCAAGGTTGGAATGACCTGGTAAGTCCCCATTCAGGGAACCCAGACCCGGTATGCGGTATGAGGATAGCCATGACGCTAATAGCACCATGTCTATCTCCATACTTGTAATGAGGCTCAAAGTCTTTCTTAAACGTTGGAGTCTGAGTGGTACTTCAATTTTGTGGAAATAATTTAAATGGTTGATGAAAGCAGCCTGTATAAATAACATTCCAGACCTCCTGGACTTACTATCTCAAGAGAAGGTTCAGATGCTGCACCTCTACCCTTGATAACTAGGCTTGCTGGCGATGTTGCTAAAGTCAGATCCCTAGGTCATCTGGGGATATCAAATGAAAATATGGCACTAATACAGGCAGCTAGGAAGCCTTCTACCCAGGCTCAGTAGAAAAGTAATTGGCTCAGGTTTTGCCAGTGAATTTCTGAAGGCGTAAGAACCCATTATCAATTCCCCTAGAGAATGTGCTTTCTTTTATATCAGAAATGGCTTTTTTGGGAATTCAGATTGAGTCATGCAGGACATATATGGGAATGGGGACTTACACTTTCCACTGCCTGATATTCCGGGCTGCCGGGACCTGTAATGTTCCGGTGGCACCGGGATCTCAGGCAGCGGAAACGTTGTTACGATTTCGGCAGCAACCCGCCGGTAGCACTGGCGGGTTACCGCCTAACTCATAATGAGGCCCAATGTCATCTAAAAACAAATGCAGAAAAAATATTCATGATGTTATGGAATGCCTCTGGCCTTTTATAAAGTGTTATACAATTTTCCACGTTAGTCATTCATTATTGTGAGTATTATTGCAGATAGTTACTGTATTGTGGAGATGCTCTGCCAGGAAATAGACAGGAATGAAAGGGCAGAGAAGTGGGTTTGCGGGAGAAGCAGAGCCTAATTTATAGGTGAACCTATGACAGAAAACACTGTTTGAACAAAATGATATAGGGTAAATGTATGCAGAAACTGTTATTACTTCTAATTCCCAGAGGTGGCCTGCTCAAAAAGCCAAATACAATGCATCTTGACACTGTAAGGTAAAGTTCCACTGCTGATACGACGAGCTAGCTGCTGGCTGAAGGAGAAGCTAAACTTACAGACTTTACTCAGAAGCCTAACTGAGTATGATTTCAGTATACAAAGGGCCTCTTTACGAGGTTGGCGGTAAAGGGTTAACGGCGCCGGTAAGGATGCCGGTGCCGTTAACCCCTTACCGCTGCATTACGAGGTCCCTTAGCGGGTCCCGCTACAGTATGAAGTCAGACAGTTGAATATGTTCAATCACCAAACCAGTGGTTAGGCACTCTTTGAGGAACTGTGTCACTTATACCTGCCAGTTAAGACTACTCACTTCAGGTGGGATCTGATTGTAGTTGTCATGACCAACAGATGGTCCTTGTGGCTATGGTGGAAGACACTTTGGTAAACGCAGTGTGCAGGTCCAGTCTTCTTCCATCATGGCGCTGCACTTCCTTATTATTGTTGACTAAACGCTGCTCCGATGCGTTGCAACCCTTGCGGTTCTAAGGGTAAGATGCTGTGCCTGGTTATTCTTTGACTGTGTTTTTCCATTGTTGCTTACAACTGTGCATTCTGCCCTTTATCCGTCCTCTGCGGATCTGCCTTTGTTTTCCTGTTACTTTCCCCTGACTTGCTACCGTTCCTCTTCTGTCCTTGATCTTTTCCTGCTTGGTGCCCACCCAGCTCGGCCTCATTTTTCCCCATGGCGGTGATTTACACTTCTTTTTCGTACTTGTGACACCGTTAGGTGTAATTATCTCTAAAGGAACACTACCTTCCATTGTATGCTCTTCATACTTCAGTTATCAGGCTCAGCTACGGATAATTGTCTGCATTAGACGTTCCTACCTTGAAAGGAACTCTGCTTTCCATCGGATTGTTTTCATACCTCAGTTACCATATTAAGCCACAGATTGGCTGCAGTTATCAACTTGTGTCAATATCTTTGGGGGTTCACTTCCCTAGGAAGGGATTCCTGCACCTCAGCTGTAAGCCTTCCATTTGGGTTTCTTTCTACCTTCTCAGGCTTTTCCCTCATTGGTCTCCCCAATTGGCACTTCCCGGGTCTGTCTGTTAGCATCAGACTGGCACAGTGGCTTCTGAGAGGAATAGGCTGTTTCTCTACAAGGAACGCCAGTCAGTACGGCAGAGAAAAGAGAAGGGTCCAAGTAAGGAGCCGGAACCATTACACGAATAAGGTGAGAGCTCTGACAACATTTTTGAGAGTAGTCCTTACAGCTGTATGTCTCAAATCATTTGATGCAGTGGCCAATATCAAATTTATTTCTTGGAAGGTGGCCTTCTTTATTGCAATTACTTCAGCCAGGACAATAAGCGAAATCTAAGCATTGACGGCGAAGATCTGTTTACCATATTCGATTGACACAAAGTGGTACTGCTCACTCATCCTTCCTTTTAACTTAAAATGATATCCGAATGCTATATTAACCAGGAAATATCTCTGCCAGTTTTCTTTCCTAATCCATTGCCAGAGACAGAAAAGTCCTCCACTGTTTAGATTTGAGAACAGCATTGACATTTCATTTGGATAGGAAAAAGGAGGGTTAGAAGCACTTCTAGACTCTTTATGATCTTTGGGAATGCCAGCAAAGGTTCTCAAGCCTCCAAGGCTACCCTTTTGAGATATGCTGTCTTATGCATTCTGGAAAGCTATTCAGATCAAGGCTTGTCTCAACCATATGGGCTTCATGCCCACCTCATGAGGGCCAAAGCGATTTTGGTTGCTTTTCAAAGACATGTCCTCCAGGACTCCATTGCTAGAGCAGCAACCTGGCCACCCCTTCTGCTTTTCAAAGACACTTCTGTCTGGATACAACATCGAAGGTGGTCGCTATTTGGGCAATCAGTCCTCAAAAATGTTCAACATTTTTATTAGATCTTTGTTCTATCTTATCCTATCCCATGGGTTTCGATACTATTCTTATGCCGACGATACACACATTTTGGTGCGTCTGGATCTCGCTAGACCTGACACTACCAGTCGGCTAAGGAGGTGTCTGGAGGAGTTGGGTGCATGGATGGTGGCCAATTGGTTAAAGCTAAATGGTAATAAGACTGAGGTTCTGGTCGTTGGTACTACATCTCCTCTCCTGTTTTGGACTATGGTTTTTTGGCCCCCATCCTTGGGCCCCTTCCCTCTGCCGTCACCTTCTGTTAGAAACTTGGGGGTAAAAATGACCTCTTTTCTTTCAATAGATGAACAGGTGTCCGCTGTCTGTAAGATCGGCCACCTCAAGCTTCGTACCTTGCAGAAAGTTCTTCCGTTTATTCCGGCAAACTGTCAGGCCCCGGTGGTGGCAGTACTTGTTCTAAGTGTGATTGACTATTGCAATTAACTCTATCTGGCCCAGCCCCGCTTTCTTATTAACTGGCTCCAACTTCTTCAAAATGCAGCAGCCAGAACCATTTTGGATCCCCAGTTCGGTGCTCATATGTCTCTTTTATTGAGACAGCTTCATTGGTTGCCGGTTGAGTAACAGATTCTTTTCAAGTCTACTTGTGTCGTCCATCGGGCGTTTTATATAGTAGGGGCGGAGTACCTTCAGGCTGTTTCTGCGTTATGTCCCTTCCCGCTGTCTGCGTTCTCAGGCTGCTCTACAAGTGCTGGTGCCTCGTGTCAGACTGTCTCGCATGGGGGCCCTTGCCTTTTCGGTGGCTGCCGCTAAGGCGTGGCACACCTTGCCTTTTGCTCTTCGTACAATAGCTGACCATCTTAGATTTCGGTGGTCACTGAAAACCCTTCTATTCTGATCATCCTGTAGGTAAATCTGTACCTCTGCTTCTAGTGCCAAGGTGCCTTAGGGTGTATGTGCGCTCAATAAATATTTGTAACATAACATAACAAAAATATCTTTAGGTAAGCAGGAAATGGGATCATCCATCCCATGTTGATCTGTGCTTTGAAATCTCCCCAAAATATGGAGGAAATGGGACTGGATTTAGGAGTAAAGAAAGGTTAATTACCGTAGTGACTACTGTACTCCTAGTACAGAATACTCTTTCCTCAATATGCACGCACACCTTCCCCTCTAAAAAAATGGGCTTAGTCATCAGTCAGGTACTGACCTCGTTGACTGGAAAAGACTAGGCCAAGGGTGGGGCATGGAAAGCTGGGTTAAAACTGCGAATGCCACCGGCACTGCGGAAATGTAAAAAAAGGACAATCATTTTTTGCTGCTGCAAAAATCCCTGATCCCATCCCATTGGACCGAATGTCCCAGAAGTATGAAGGAACGAGGAATCTGGACTAGTAGCACTATGCTGGGCAACTTTTCCTAAATTCTAGTTTTGTAAAATCTTTTTAAACTAAGCAGGCTGATCGTGACAGTTTTGTAGTTTTCATCCCAAAACTTTAATTGCTAATCTCCCCTACAGTCAATTGCTTTCTGTAAAGAGATAAGTGTCAGATGATAGAACATTGATGGATTTACAGACTACTTGGCAGATCCTGGGCTTTGATCACTGTACTAAATGCCTTTTCCCAGAAGTTGCAATCTGCATGTACCGAAGAAGTAAAAAAGGAATAATCTTCAAAGCTGGCTTATTTAAGTTCAATTGTCTATGGATCATCACTAAAGATTTTTCTGGAAACCTCAATGTGGGACATTACATGCCACAAGTATCAAAATTGTAACAATGTGATTAGGGATGATGAAGTCTAACTACCTTGTAGTGGAGAAGCAATGCCAGTTTCTTATTTTTTATTTTTTGCTTAGCGCAATTCTAATAATGTTGGAAATGTCAGTAGATTCCATGTCCATTATGTTAGTCAGACAGCAAGAAATGTAAAGGTTTGAGCGACAAACATAAATGAAACATTTGCCAGAAGAACTCTAAATTTCCACTTTCTCAACGTTTTCTTGAAAAGGGTCACACTTTTCAGTGCTACAACTTCATTCATATGGAGGAGACATAGTAAATAAATTATTGCAACACGTAGCATTTTGGATCGGTACACTCCGATCATGTAACCCATTTGGTTTGAACAAAGATATATATAATAATGCTTTCATTAATCCTGTTTGCTGTTACAGTAAAAGCTGTATTTGATTATCTGTAGCCCAGTGGTACTAGATAATAAAACATTCTGGTTAATCGAATATTGTTTGCCCGCATCAGATAACAGAGCCAGCAGGCCAGACAATCAAGCTCTCTGGCCTGTTTGCTTGGTTATCTTGCATAGATTCTTTATAGTTCGGCATTTTCGTAACCTGAATAATTACTGGTAGTGGAAGTACCGGTTAATAGAGCGTTCCATTTAACAAGGTGCTGGATAACAAAACTTTTACTGTATAAAGTTGTTTTCTCAGTATTGCATTTGCTCTTGTTTTTCTTTTTTAGTTGAAACTTCTTTTACTGCTCTTCTTTTTATATGTTTTAATATTATTTCTTTTGGGCCTGTCTGTGAGCTTGGCAATATTACCTCCGGTAACATGTGGTTACGTTACCGCATTCGGTAAAGTACCGGTAACTGTAAGGGTCCGCATGATTCCAAGTCATTCACCGCCTTCTGTTCTTCCCCATTTTCCTATAGTTCTATAGGACTCCATCTGGTTTGGTAATTACTGTATGTGGTAATTACTGTATGTGCTAATGCATTTGTGTGGAGGTAAATACCTTCACCCAAAAGCAAGCGTTACAATGTTTTTGGAAACTTTGGTGGAGTGGTAAAACTCATAATCAAGCTTGTTTTTTCTCTTGGTGCCCCCGCCCCCTTTTCTTTTATTTCCTTTTGGCTTTCATTGGTCCCCCTTTTTAAACGTTATTTATAATTTATTAAATACATAAAAATACATTATATTACTCTCTAATACTTTTAATTTCTATTTTCAATTGGATATCGTCTTTTTTGTTTAGATTTTTCTTTGTACAGTTTTATAATTTTGTTTTGGGTTTTTCTGTGAAGTTTGTCTTCACTCTTTATGGTTTATTAATGTAACGTCGTCGCTATCGCATTGCACACCGGTATAGTATTGCTCTGATGCATGAACGTTTCTTTTCTAGCTGACATCGCCTCGCTTTTACACAGTGATGTCACTGTGTGTTACTTATACGCAAAGTAGACTTCAAAATATCTTCTAATCAGAGGCCTAAAAGGTAAACAAGAGGCAACACAGGATGGAGTATGTAAATGCGAGGTAACCCAGATTTTATAAAAAACAAACAAAAAAAGCCAGGGGAAACAAGACTGACAGACACACTCTCACTTGAGTTCTCAGAGCTCCAATGAATGACAACAGTTTATGAAGTGTTGATTTGTCACTGCTGATGTCATGATGACAAACAAGTTACAAAAACCTAGCTCTCCTATTCATTGGTTGACTCTGCTAAGCTACATATATGTCTTATAGGTGCATCACTTATGATTGGGGGGCACCTATCTAAAGCTCTACCAAGGGCACATCCTACTACAGGCATAATGCATCATTGCTTTAAACTCTATTGGTTAGCGCTAAACCAGGGCAAATATGGGTCCTCGCTGGTTAGCATGTAATATGGCCAACCTACGGCACTGACAAGGTGTGAGGAACTGAGGAGACATACATGGTGGGGTTAGATAAATCAATGGTCTACTGTTATTCCAATAAAAGTACAGCCCTACATCAATCCAGTGCCATGAAGCCTTTTCGATGTGAGAGGATTTGTCCTTGGGCGTCTCCTTGTTCTTGCCTCCCTGTCTGGAATGGCAGATGCCTTATATAGCCTTGGCACATTTTGACTATTGTTTTGAATCATGTGCTACCAGACTGTGTTTCAGATTTTCATCCCTCTGTTTCGATTTTAGCTACTTCTGAGCGTGTGCGTTTCACCTGGCTGACGGCTTGGGATATCAATCTGTCAGCTACTAGGGTATTTCTTGGCTTGCTGATTGCTAGCACCTAAACATCAAATGCTGTCTGCCTTGCATTGTAACTAATTAAATGTAATGGTTGAACACTCACCGGCCTGGGAATCACTCCAGCGTCTCTTGCTGTTCCTGTGTTCAAACCTCCATTCTGCTTCCTGCAGCCTTGAAATTCCTTTCCGATTTAGCCACGGTAAAGCCACTGCAGACCTACTTTGAGCTCTGAGGCCCAGCTCGAGTTCCCAACCCTATGTTCTATCATGCTTTTAAAATGGCAATGGGGGTGTGTCATAAAGACACAGAGCTTACCCTCATGGGCGTGTCTGCACGCCTGTTAGACTTTCCTCTGCACACCAGAACACTGCTAACATCTCCACAACACCTACCTCGGGTTCCCACACTACTCCCTCCAGGGTTCGAGACTCACAACGTGATGTGGTTGCCCCAAAGGACCGAAAGATCTGTACCAGGTACAATGTACGTGCCCGGTTGCAGCCCTTCCTGCATTTGCAGTTGCCATGGAGAACATACAGCAGAAGAGGCGGCGGAACACCTCCGCATAGATCATTCATTTGCTCACGTGATTCAGAGCGGCGTTTCCCACGTGATCATGGTGGACGTCACATGACTCAGAAGCGCACAGTATATAAAGCTTAACGCACGGAGCACTCATCGCTTCTCAGCTGTCTTCGACTCTGTTTGGCGCTACGTTTGATACTCTGTTGGTTTACCTTGATCTTGGATATTTCACCTGGACTTCTTCGGATTACCCTTTTGTGCCTTGGCTTGGAACTGTTTAACCATTGCTGAACCTCGACCCGCCCCTCACCTGTCTTCGGATCATCCCTTGGTACTTTGTTGGACTTCTACGCCATTGCCCTTTGGGAACTCAAACTACGTCTTCAGCTCTACAGGTGGACTCTCCTGTATCCACACCTGACTCCATTCCCTATTGTTCTGGGGACCGCCTCTCATCTGAGTCTCGAACCTCCTTCACTAGGTTTCCCGGGCTTTTCAATCACCGGATAGGTAAGATTACTCGGATCCTTTGATTACTGTGTTATATTGTATTTGCCTGGTACTTAACCTCGTTCTTTCTGCAGCAGCATCGGTGTTCCAGAGGTTCCGTGGATCCGGGAAGTAACATCTCCCACCTGTGGCTCCAAAGGTCGCACAGCGGGTTTCTTTTGGTTCCCCTGTGCGTCACTTGGGGACAGAGGTCTCAACGGTCTACACGACACTCAAGTCAGAACAACTCCGCTCTTCATGGGAAACGAGCTGGGAGCGGTATGTGGCGGCTCCGTTCCCCTCTGTTGTTGCTCCAATGGCCACGCCGTCCCTGGGCGTTGGCATGGCGCCTGGGAGACACTGCAGTGCGTCAGCGTCTACTTAGGTGCACAATGATTTCAAGGGCAGTCACGTGACCTTTCCGAGTCACGTGACCTACGTAAGCAGAAAGTGGCCATTTATTTTCTGTATAAAAGGAGACAACACCGGCATAGCAGTGCTTCCCGACAATTTTGTTAGCAGCATTTTGCTTTCTGTGTTCCTATTGATCTGATTTTTGACTTTCCTGTCTTGTTTAGACCCCTGGCTATTTCTTCATTAGATTGCCCCTGGATTTTGTTCTACGTATTCTGATGAACTGGTAATTGGACTTGGCTCTTCTCCCTGTATTCTCCCAAAGTATTGGCAAACAGTTTTTTTGTGACTTGTGTGGTTTTGTAGTAATACTGTTGTTTCCCTTTCAGCCACCGAGGACCTGGTGCAATCGTTTCCTGTTTCACCTTTGATCCTAAAGATTGTCTAGGGAGTTTTTCTCTCTCTTTGGCTGGTACTTGGGAACACAGGTATAGGTTCACCTGGGACTCTGAGTCACGACAGATTGAGAAGCCTCTTTTCCCACCTGAATTTATGGAGGCAAACGGGGACCCAGTGGCTGCTCTTGTGCAGGCTATCACCGTGCTCAGGGCAAACATGACCGCTGCCAACACGTCTTTACATCAAAGATTAGACGATATCCAAAGCGAGCGCCATCCTCTCCCTTCTGACGAGGAATTTGGAGGTGCTGCCGCCCCATCACCACCCAAACCGCCAGCGTCTGTCTTTGCCCCTACCCTCTTCCCCTTAGTCCCGTCTGAAAAAGATTGTGGAGATCCACAGAAGTTCTGTACCTTTATAACTCAAGGCAAAATGCATGTCCTTTGTAGACTACAGGCGTTTCCCGATTCCACTACAAAAGCTGCTTTTACCCTGTCACAGGGAAATTGTGGCCACTTGGGTGAACCCATTACTGAAAAACAATAGCCTGGTTCTGTACGGTTTTGATCTTTTGGTCACAGAAATGACCAGGGTCTTTAATTCCTGCTTTAAGGCACAGGCTCAGGACTTAGAGTTGCTGGAAATGACACAAGGAAAGAATAGTTTATTGGACTATTGGACTACATAATTCACGTTAAAATAAGCTGGCTGCTGAGACCTCTTGGACAGAAAACAAAAAAGCTGTGGTGTTCTATAAGGGTCTTAATGACACTATGAAAGATGCTCTGGCGGTAGTACCTGCTTTGCCTACCCAGTTTTCTGACCCCAACTTATCTCGGGTCCCATAAAACAACAAACCAAACCACTCTCTCTCAGTATACAGGGAAACCACTCAAAACCCCTTTCTTTTGGCCTCATAGCTCCGCCTCAATTTGGGGTTCTATTGGGGATCCCATGGCTGAAAATACACAACCCGCTAATTGGGTGGGTACAAGGCACCATTGATTTCCCTTCTTCATATTGTCAGGAACATTGTCTGACCGCCCCTGTAGGATTTTAGTCCCCATGCCAAGCTTACGTTAATGTGAATCATCTAGTTGGCACCATCATTTCCGTTATACCGGAGGAATATATTTTCTTTTGGACGTCTTTGACAAAGGCTGAGCAGAGCGTTTACCTCTATACCGCCCATATGATTGCCCCATAGATCTGATTCCTGGTGTAGTGATTCCTTGTCTTTGGATATATTCCTTAAATCCTACAGAAGATCAGGCCCTAAAGATATTGAATCTTACCTCCGTAATGGACACATCACACCTTCTCAGTCCCCTGCTGTCAACCCAATATTTTTTGTCCCTAAATGAGAAGGGGATTTAAGGCCTTGTATAGACTATAGACGGATAAATCAGATCCACCAGCACTGGGCGGAGAGAAGATCAATCGTCTATTATACGCTGACGACATTATCCTGATGGATAGGACGCCTATTGGTCTTCAGCGTCAGTTGGATAACCTGGTAGCATATATGTCAAAAAATAATCTCCGGTTAAATAAAGAAAAAACTAAAGTACTCATTTTGGGGAAACCACCAAAAAAGTTCCAAAAATGTTCCTGGTATTGTGAGGGCAAGAAACTGGAAACAGTGCAGGCTTTCAAGTACCTGGGAATTATAATTAGCAACGAGAAAAATGAAAAGACCATGCTAGATACACTTTGGACAAAGTTGAAAAATCTTACAGCCCAAGCTAAGGCAGTGGATAGAAGACACGGACGCTTCTCGTTAATTCCCACTCTGAGGTTCTATAAGGCTAAGGTGATACCCGCACTGATATATGGCATAGATGCTATGCCTTTGGTTCCCAACTCAATCTGGTTGAAATACGAAGGCTACTTCTGGCGAAGTGTCTTGGGTCTAGCCTCATCAACTCCTATGCCATTAATAAGGAGGGAACTCTGTATTTCATCACTCCTGGCAGTCAAGATGTGAGCATCGCTGATGCTATATCGCAAAGTTATTAACAAGCCGGAAGTAAGAGTGCTAGAACTTATCCGCAAAGAATTGACAGAAGGAGACACCCGGATGCTTGCGGAGTGGGAACAAGCAAACTTAGCACTCCTGAAAGAATTAGACTTATCGTTGGAAACTTTAATCCAAAACCCGAACAGAGTGGTGGCAAAACTGTTCGAAGCGGACTGGATCCACACACAAGAATTGGCAACTGACCACTTACTAACAGCCGGTTTGCCAAATGCTCCCATGAAGCTAAACGCAGTCCGAGGATACCTCCACAAATTCCCGGATAAGAGACTCAGTCGCCTATTCTTACGATTTAAACTGAACCAACTGAAAACCAATGAGATCTTGGTAATTCGTAAACAAGCGCAAACGAACTTATGCCGTTTCTGTAAATCAACTGAGCATGTTGAAACCTTAAAGCATCTAATAATGGATTGCATTGGTTTGGTGACAGAAAGATCCCGCTTTCTCACGGACCCATTGAAGTACTACGTAACATTAGATCGGGAAAATCTCTGGTCACTATTGAACAACGGGAACAATAAGAGATGCGTGATAGGCGTAAGTCTGTTTCTTAAATCACTGAATTTACAATGAGGGAAAATTGTAAGGATGGCTATGCCGCACTTAAACGGTGAACTACGTTTGGATTCTATGACTCCAATATGGATAGAGACTTGCTATCACTATCATTATCAAAAAAGAAACTTGGTGAAGGGAAAACATGACTGGAACGAACATACAAAGCTAAATGGAGCCAAGGCTACTCTATAAACTTTATAAACTGTAAATAGGAGTTTACATGGGTTCCTGTTTTGTAAAAATTGTAATACAATTAAATCAAAATAAAAAAAAAAAAATAAAAAAAAAAATCAGATCACAGTAAAAAACAAATATCCGATTTCTCCGATCTCCACACTACTAGACCCAATTACACTAGGCAACCATTTTTACTAAATTGGATCTCAAGGAGCCTACAATCTGGTCCTCATAAGGAAAGGAGATGAGTGTAAAATGGCATTTTGCACAATATACGGCCGGTTCAAATGTACTGTAATGCTTTTTTGATTGTGCAATGTGCCTGCTATGTTTCAGCGCTTCATGAACGATATCTTCCAATGATACTTCATACTTATGTTATTGTCTACTTGGATGGTATCCTAATCTTTTCACCCACAATCAGAATATGTTACTCATGTCTCGAAAGTCCTTCTCAGACTGCGACACAATGCACTGTACGCTAAAGTTGCAAAATGCTCATTTCATGTACATGAAATTGACTTCCTGCGGTTCCATATCACTGCCGATGGGTTATCCATGAGTGCCACTAAAGTGAAGGTAATACTGGAATGGCCTGTGCCAACTACCATCAAAGCCTTGCAACCCTTCGTAGCATTCGCTAATTTTGACCAGCGTTTATTCGCTGCCTTCAATTTTGTTATTAAACACCGGCCTAGTACGGCTCATGGTAAAGCTGACGCCTTATCACGTCATGACGGAGACAAGGTTCATCCTGTATTCCCTGACACCCTTCTAGAGAAGATACATTTTGTCTGCCTATGCACTCCTCCTTCTAGCCTAGTCACATCTATCAAAGAATGGGTAGCCCAATACAAGAACAACCTTCAATAATGGAACATGGACTACCACAAAGGTTTGCCCTTTGTGCAAGATCATCTGTTTCTTCCGACCCAGCATACCAGGCGTCAAGCTTTAGACTGGTCACATGATACCCTGCTAAACGGACATGCTGGGCAGAGTAGAACCTAACACTTCTACAAAGCTGGTGTTGGTGGGCAACAATGTGACGTGATATCATTGATTTTGTCAACTCTTGTTCCATTTGTGCCCAAGGAAAGAATCACTGAGGCAAACCCCTTGGTCTGCTCCAACCTATGCCTATCCATTGACATTATCACTGATCTACCCAAAATCAAAAGCCACAATACCATATGGGTTGTGGTTGACTGTTTTACAAAAATTGACCGTTTTGTTCCTTGTTCTGGTCTGCCCTCTGCTCCAGTCCTAGCTAACCTGTATTTTTGGCACATGTTTTGTCTATTTGGTCTTCCTTCTGTAATAATATCAGATAGGGGGTCCCAGTTCACATGTCATTTCTCGAGAGCCCTGACTGAGCTTCTCGGCATAGATGCACATTTTTCATCTTCGTATCATCCCGAAACGGACGGACAGACGGAGCGTGTGAACCAGACACTTGAGCAGTATCTACGCTGTCTCTGCCTTCAACATGAAGATACCTGGTTCAATGTTTTGAGTATGGCGGAATTCGCCTAAAACAATGCTGCACACTCTTCCACTTGTTTCTCTCAATTATGTTGTCTGTACGGTCAACATTCCCGTACTCTGCGTCTGTTAGATGCTCCCTCGACCCCTATTCGTGCTGCTAGCTCCTGTTATAGGGACTTACAAATGATTCATGACAATACCCATGCACACCTACAGAAGGCTGTGGAAGCCATGCGTCACGTAGCAGATGTCCATCGTCGTCGAGCTCTGCTTTATAAATCTGGCGATAAAGTATGGTTGTCAACACGTTACTTGCTTATTCCTGGTTGCCATAAACTGCTTCCTCGTTTTGTGGTTTCCTACGAGGTAGCGAAGGTGATCAACCCTGTATCTTACCGTTTGTCGCTACCTGCATCTTGGTGCCTTCCTCCAGTCTTCTATACTTCCTTCCTAAAACCCTGTCCTCCTTCCACTCGCATTGTAGTACCACCTCCACCTCTCACCATAGCTTCTGCGGATGAGTATGAAATCCATGCCATCCCTGACTCCTGTTTACATAGGGGCCATCCCCAATATCTCATGAATTGGAAGGGGGACGGACCAGAAGAAAGAACTTGGGGACCCGTAGAAAACATCCAGGCCCCCGAGTTCATACATCCGTATCACCTGTCTCATCCTCATCGCCCTTGTGGTCCGCGGGCCTCCAGGGAGGGTCTCTGTCATAAATACACAGAGCTTACCCTCGCGGGCATGTCTGCACTTTGCTATTCATGGGAAATGAGCTGGGAGTGGCACGCAGTGGCTCTGTTCCCCTCTATTGTTGCTCCAATGGCCATGCAGTCCCTGGGGGTTGCTATGGCGCCTGGGAGACACGGCAGTGCATCAGCCTCTGCTTAGGTCCACAAGGATCATTAGGGCAGTCACATGACCCGTCAGAGTCACGTTCCACATGCAAGCAGGAATTTGCCATTTATTTTCTTTATAATAGGGGACAGTACCGGCATAACAGTGCTTCTCAACAATTTTGTTAGCAGCAGTTTGTTTTCTGTGTTCCTATTGATATGGTTTTTGACTTCTCTGGCTTTTTCGGACCTCTGACTCTTTCTTCATTGGATTGCCCCTGGATTTCATTCTACGGATTCTGATGAACTGGTAATTGGACTTGGCTCTTCTCTCTGTATTGCCCCTGGATTCTCGTAAAGTATTGGCAAACTGTTTTTTGTGAGGAGGTTTGCATAATGTATGCCTGTCTTTGTAGTCTCTTGACTGTTGGCAATGGGGGTTATAGATTTCCCCAAACTGGTATCTCATGAAAGCAGAATTGCACCCATGTTGCCCTCTTATCTCTTCTTTATATTTTCCTGGCTCTTGGCAATGTTGATTACAGTTTTCCCCAAGCTGATAGCTCATTAAAGGAGAATTGCGCCTGTGTTGCCCTTTAATTATACTTGTTTTGGTATTGATAATTGGCTTTTATGGTTGATTGCCCTGCTCAGAGTGCCCCGGGGTTACCTCTCGCTTTAGCATATCCGCGTCACTCCTGGATGCTGCTTTAAACACTCTGCAGTTCCGGCAATATCGCTAACCATCCTCCTGTGACTGCTGCTGTCTGCACGGCCCTCCTCTGGAGCTCCACAGGCTAATTCGGGTCTTTGTGCCCTCCAGAACAACTGAGCGACTCACATTGGGTTGGGAGCACGTCTCCCGAGCAGCTGGGTTTCTCTCCCCACTGCCGTCCACAACTCTGCTTCATGCTGCAAGTACACTGCAAAACTGCACACATTCTCTCCTCGCGTCGGCTTCTGCTGGTGCTCTCACTTCTGCCTCAGCTCAATCTGCTTCGGCTTATCTCCTGACTGCTTCTGCCTTTGCTACTCCTTCCCTCACCTGTGGATGTCCCGCTTAGGTGACTTGAAGTGAAACAACGAGACGTCATGGTCTTCTTAGTAGCACCATTGAGCATCATCAACTATTTGTTCCTCATCTTCGTCCAAGTACCATAGGCATTATGGATCTTGATGTCCATAGTGGTTTTAAGTTTTGATTGATTGTTGAACTGAAAGTAATCAGAGCTAGGAGATGTTCTGTGAATAGCAGTTACATTGCTTTGCTCTACTTTACAATTTGCCATCAATGTTTCAGGGAGAATGGAGGAATCATGAGTCAAATGAGTGATGAGTCTCCTCCCACGTGATCCTCCCTCATAATATCGCCCCCAGTGTCAGGATCAGGTAGCCGCGGCCTTCCGCTGGCCTAGTGAGTGGTGGCCCATACCCGGCTTTTAGTGATGATTTAATTGGATTCATCACACTTCATTTTTGCTATTGTGTTCTGGACAATATTAAACCTCTCTTGGCAACCTTGGATGATGCCATGTCTTTCATACCCTACTAAGCTGGCATGGGAGTCCCATTGATTCTTGTAAACATTATCTCCTTGCTACTGCCAAGTACTTCTGTCTTTGGAGGATTATTTTTAATTGAAAAATGAGAAAAGAAGCCCTGCATTGATCTCTTTCTTCATCTGCCTTCTCATGTGAGGGACCCTGCTCTTGAGTGGTATTTAAATCTGCTTATGGGGTCACTATTGTGCAACCTTTTCAGTTTGTGGTTTCCTATATTATGGACGCACGCTCCTGATCTTGATTTTCTTGTGGTAATAACATCTGGCAGATGAATTGGCCAACTACACACCCTTTTTTCGAAGGATCATTACACTGTTTTCCAGGGGACTAGGTGGTACTTCAAAAAGACCCTTCTTTCTTCTTTAAAGTCCTTTCTAACTTTCACCTCAACCATAAGATCATCCTTCCAGTCTTTTTTTCCTAGATTGTATGCTTCCTCAGCTGAGGAGACACTGCATATCCTGGATTTTTTAAGAATATTGGAATTCTACAACAAGAGACCTAAACCATTCAGCTCTACAAGTCATCTTTTTTCACTCATGGCAGTCTTGCCCCGGACGAGAAAGCATACAAAGTGAACTTAGAAAGATGGATTGTCTCCTTCCTGCATTTCCAACTCCTAGGACTTGCAGGGTATTCCAGTACCTCCAAGACACCATGCACATTCCAAGACAGCACGGACAGCATTGGTGGCCATTCAGAGACCTTTTCCAGTCTTGAACATTTGTATGGCAGCCCCTTAGGGCCCTCTCGTGCTTGTTGCAAGAATTATTCTTTGGATGTCTGTTCCAGAATGCAAACATCCAGAAGTTCTGCTTAACTTGTTTGCTAGATCATCCACATATTCTGTCACCCTCCCTTGTGTTGTAAATCAGTTTATTCTAGTTCTCAGCCAGGTTGGAATGGATGGAAAGCAGGAGGGCAGTGTGAAAATAAAGACTTTTCTCCTTGATGATTGTAATTTTCTTAGTGCTTAATCTTCCTCCTTCACAACACGTATTGGTTCATCCCAGCAAGCATATGCCAGGATCCATCCATTCATGGAATAGGGGGAAAATGTTACGTACCGTGGTGAAGGTTGAATGCTTTATTTGTAGGGATTGAGTTTGCATGTGAGGGTACATAGTGCACGCGTCCCATTCTAAAAGCTTTATATTGACAGCACATGTTTTAGAAATGCTTCCGGGCCTGCCCTGCTGTGCCATCATATCAGCCATGCTGTGAAGGATAGATAGTAAAGACCAAGAGAACCGAAATCGGTTCTGCGTGTTATATGGGCGACTATGTTTTAATCATGTGCACTATACTCGTGTTCGATGTTTTGGTAGAATTATTGTTTTAATTGGGTGTGCCCCGACTCCAACCCCTACTCACACCCACTCATGTTCTAACCCCATCCTTCCCACTACCATACCCCTACACAAACACGAACATATACTCATAAATATGCCACTAAAAACAAATCGCGGAAAAGTGCACAAATAAACTGCACACAAGTAAAACATATTCGACGACAACACGTGTTACAGCGGAATCACATGGTGGCTATTTTTCCTTTTTTAATTCTCTAGTGGATATTCCAGTCTCCTCTTGTTTTTTTAGAGTTTCCTTCTGTTTGTTAGCATCCCTTACATCAGGTGTGAACCATTTCATGTGTTAGTTTTTGTGGAACCAGCAAATCTATGTTTAATCCTGTTTTTGGCACCCTAGGAATGGGATGGCTAACCCTGGCAAGGGTATGAGTTGTATTGCAACAACTGGTGAATGATCGCAATGCATGTAATATTGTGCCTGAAGCAGAGCTAATGATAATAGTACCTGTGTTGTCAACTTACAAATACCTGTAGAACGACTATACAATGTATAATATCCCAAACTATGGCGCTTCTCATTGCATGTTTTCTACGTATATGCTTGTCACTGAAGAGAACATTGAATGAACCTGTGCGAAAGACGAGGAGCTCTTTCTCTGGGCTTAGTGCCTGACTGACGCCTGCTGACTTCGGCTCCTAAACTACTGGTGTTCTCAATACTCGGAGTATGCTATTACATAATTAAGCACACGTGTCTAACAGCCTCTGCAAGTTCACCTGACACTTGCAACCATAAATCGGGCCTAAAACTACACATTTACTTCATTAGCATTGCCTTTCGCGAACACATTTTTGCTAGATAAATATTGACCTCATTAGAAAAATACAGTGAAGTGAGAGGTGTATTTTAAAGCTGCCAAAAAATATAATTATTTTCGCTTCTTTTTTCGGTATTCCTTTTCATCCCGGGCGCAGCATCTTTTCAGGCTTGTATAAACGTGAGATTAATAACATAACATGTCCAGCCAGCTTTTCTTAATTCAAATTACCGTTGTGTTTTATTTTTGAATGCATATCTAAACTTCTGGACTCATTTTAATGAGATCAGATAATCTGGTGTGGCAGAGCTGGACCACATCCATGGTCGTGGACCACCAGATTTTGATAATTTATCCGTATGGAGCAGATGTTTGCAAGGACATCCGGGTGGTGTCGTGATTTGCTAAATGCATTCTTGTCCTTCTGGCTATCCTTTTATACTAGTGGAATGTTGATGCATGGCCATGACAATGGCAGACAGCTCAGGAGAATGTTGCAGAGTGATATGTGCGTGAGTGTTCTGAATGTGTCAGTTAGGGGCCTAAGCTGGAACTAATGAGGATGGTCGATGGGTGGTCTTCTATCTAATACTACAACAGTACCTGGAACACTGATGAATTGTACATACGAAAATAAAGCTACCTGGACTTTCCCATAAAGAGGTTCACAGCTGGTTTGTGTGTGGGGGTGCCCTTACCTCATTATTACAATAGCGATGAGGAGTATCAAGGAACCTATAGAACTCCATGAACCAAGTAAGGACTTCATGGAAAGAGGCCCACATCAGTCTAGTGAGGGGTTGCACTACTCAAAAGAAAGAGACACATTCAGCACCAATAAAAAAAAGTTTTTAGGACCATCTTAACGGGATGTGGTGGACTGTAGGTGGAGCAGCCGAGGGGCACACTGGGAGCAGCCTTAAAAGTGCCCCGGTGAGCAGTGTCCCACCGGGTATCGGTCCACGGTGAACCGGCCCGGGGACTGGCAAGCTCACTTGGGGAAGGCAACCCTTTGATTTGGTAGAAGCTGGTGCGTGGGCCACACAGTGAGAAGAGTTCAGAGAAGCCCCAGGTGAGCGGGGCCTCAGGGCAGCCCGTACATTGCATCTGGGCTGGGGGATCAGCTGGAAGCTCCACCTTCATTTGCATCTGTAGGGCTGTTGATGACATCACCACAATCCTTTTATTCGTATTTGTGATTTGTAGTGCGCACCTGGCAAAACAAATTGCATTTGGGCGGTGGTCTTAAATTAACTTTCAAGCAAGATGTGAAATAATGTGATTTTAAATGAATCATTGAAATAAATAGTTTTTTAAAGCTTTGCGGAATGAAAGTAAAGAAGTAATGTTTCCTAGTTCAGTGGGCAGATACTTCCACAATCGTGGTCCATAGATATAGATGCGTCTATCCCCTCTTTGAGCGTAGCGGGATGGTGGTACATGTATTCGTTTTTTTATCTTCGTACCGAAGTGATCTTGTGGGCTGATTGAAGAACATCTTATTTGCAAGATATGGGGTGTGGGCAATCCATTCACCCATTTATAGATCAGGCATCGGCCTTAAAATCAATTCGTTGACCAACCACCAACTTATGTGGGGAGGTTCCATAATTTGTTACAGAGGTGAATTTTGGAACTTTGAAAATCATTCTAACTGCTGCATTTTGGTCCAACTGTAATCTTTGAAGCTGATATTTATTAATACCTATTAACAGAGCATTGGCATAGTCCAACTTTGAATTGACCAGTGATCCCACAACTAGTGGACCATCATTGTGGTCCAAGAATGGGAGGGCAGCACGAAGTAGCCAAATATTGTGAAAAATGGAATGAATCGTAGTATTGATTTGTTGACAAGTAACTGCGCCTTCACCTTCCCACAACACTGAAGTGGTGCTTTGTTTCAGATAAAAGAAGAGTCAGTACTCGGTGTATTCTTTATGCCTCCCCTGCCCAGGGAGAACAAGACAAGTGGCAGGCATAAGGTACCAATATTTTAGAACAGATAGGTCACTACACAACACAGCTGCTTCAATGTAATGTTGCCATTTGCCTCGTTAATGGAAGCTACACACAGAAAGACCTGAAAGAAATGACACCTAGCTCTCAGCAAAGGACCTGGTAACTCAAATTGGACAAGATGTAGAGCCCCCAGCCTAGACTGCATGGACTTCAACCCTGCCCCTCCTCAGTGTGCGATCCAGTGCTAGCCGGGATCCGGCTGGCGCGGGCTTTCGGGATAACATCCTAAATTTATCTAGATGCTCTGTCATTATCATCCCATCCCAAGTGAACGGGGGAGGGGCGGGATATTTAGGGCAGGTATGGTTGGAGTGAGCGTGATACCCCATGGTTAGATTAAAGTTCACCACTGGATTGTTCACACTGCAAAGTTATAGTGGGTGTGGGTTAGAAGTCCCATGAATTCCCATACCAAGTGATTTTGAACGCAGCTGTTTTATGTCCATGTGTGATCAATGTTGAATTTTGTGGGTGCCCTCATGGGAATTCCCCTTAGACCAGGGACTTCTTATTGTATGTAACTTGTTCAACCAGGGATGTAGGTCTAGGTGTAAGTGTAGGTGAAGTGTAGTTCACCCAGGGATGTAGGTGTGACTGTAGGCTTAGTGTTAAGTCATACTGTAGCGGCTTTAGCTGGATTCACTATCACTTAACTGTTTAATATGTTGTGGTTAATTGGTGCCTATGCAGGAGGTACCACATAAATGTGCATGAGTGGGGTGAGTGCCCATGTGGTTTTGTCCATGTATGTCGTAAGTAAAGAAAAAATGAAATAAAAGGTGTGTCTCATGGTGTGGTATGTGTTAGGAGTGACACATTTGTGTGTTTTGGTGATGCGGTCGGTATCTGGAGAGACACATAGGTGCATCTAGTGGCATGTTAAGTGTTGGGAAAGACATGAGTGCCTCTGGTGGTGCGATAAGTGTCGGGGAGGCACTTGAGTGTGTTTGATGGCGCTATAGGTGTCGGGAGAGATACACAGGGGTGAGGTAGCACAGTGTGTGATCAGTAGAGATGACGTATTGTGAATGTGTGTGTGAGGGGTGAGTGACAAATACATGGGTAGTGCATGTGTGGTTTGCATGCGTCGGAGTGAGTGGGACACAGATCACTTGTAGTTGCTGGTTATTAAGTAGTTTTACATGTTTGTGTGTGTGGTTACTTTGGTGGGGTGTTAATCAAACACGTATTGTGTTGCACTGGAGGGTGCAATACCACTTGGGAATAGGGTTGTTGGATGTAGGCTAGCCTAAATTGGCATGCCGGGGCTCTGACGGTTGCATCCAAGCCCTAAAGCAGTATCGACATATGGATCACTGCTGGAAGTGGCCTAAATGCTTGGAGCGTTCTTCTTTGTTGACAGTGCAGGTGTGTGCTCTGATCTGTGTACCAGTGTGTAGGTGTGTGTGGGAATGTTGGTATTCATGTGGTTGTGTTGTCTGTCAGAAAGGGAGATGTCCCTTGGTAAATGTCATCTTGTCCCGCTGGCCATATGTCTATACTAGTGGAATGTTGATACATGACAAGGTTGGAGGTAGCCTTGCCAGTAAGAGCGGCAAAGCTACCTACATACCGGCATGAAGGTCCGGCACCTGCGAATGGGCAATTACCGGGGTATTCCGACCCCGCCGGACCCGGTAATTGCCCTTTCGCGGGTGCCGGTAGATCTACATTCCCATTTCAGCCCCATAGGACTCAATGAGAATCGAGATACCTGTACCACCGGCACCGTTCATAACGTTCATAACGGTGCCGGTGCTATAGACTGGTGTGCTCGCGGGTGCCTTTCATTCCGCCAGGGCACACCTCATAATGAGACCCAATGACTCAGGAGAACATTGGAGAGTGTTGTGGGCGTGTTTTCAATGTGTCAGTTGCGGGCCTGAACTAGAGTGAATGAGGATGGTTGGTGAGTGGTCTTCTATGTAAAAGTATGGCCGCCGCCATTACGGTGGATCCTTACGAACTCACTCTGCCCTTTGAACAAGCAAAAGGTTGAGCAGAACCTGGTAACCTTTCTCTTTCATCATAATGTGATACTGGTGGTGAAGCACGCAGGTGCTCTGCATGCAGTGGGGACACACAGAAAGTGGATTCATTGCCTCCCCTATCCTGCAGGACATCCTGATCAAAATGGCACAGATGAGCTAAAACACACAGAGATCATGGCCCTCATTACTAGTTTGCCTGTATCCCGCCAGTAATTCTGGCGGGATATCGGAAAACTGACCTACCATTTCCACCACCTGATATCCTGGAATTACTGGGATATTACAGGTGACGGAAAGGATGGTAAATCCCTATTCCATGCAAGGATAGAGGAAATCTGTGCCGCCACTGCATACTTGCGCAAGTCTGGAACCTCAAGTCCCCCCAACCGGGCACCTCCCAACATCTCCTTCCTAAGAATCCTAGCCTTCTTGCCCCACGAGATGAACCCCACCATTTTCCGTTGGAGGCGGTCAAATAAGTTTGTCAGGATTTCCATGGGAAGGGAGGTGCAGAAATAAAGGAAACAGGGGAGTGAGTTAATTTTGACCGCAGTGATCTGTCCCATTAGAGAGATCTCCTGAGTAGCCCATTCCTCCAGATTTGTCTCTAGTGTCTTTAAAAGGTGGGGGGTTAGCCATAAATATGTCCTTGGGTGAGGACGTGATATGAACCCCCAAATATTCAGTTGACTTCATGTGCCACCGTATTGTACATAGGGATTGAAAGGAGAGAATTTCCTGAGTGGTCAACCCCACCCCCAAAGTCACAGGTTTCCTATAGTTTCTTTCAAAACCTGCCGCCCAGCCAAAGGACTGAAGCTCTTGAATAGCTGCCTGAAGGGAGGGTCAGATGTTGGTTATTGTAAGTAGGACGTCGTCATCATAAAGGGATACCCCCGATTGCCAGATTTTTACATATACACTGAGCGAGGTGCTCCAGAATTAGGGCAAATGAGAGGGGGACAGGGGTAGTTTGTTCCAGATTTCCCCGGAGTAGAGTGTTAGGGGATACATAATAGGCCAAACCATTCTACGGAAGGAAGGTCCGAATTGAAAAGCCTCTAAGGTTAAGTGAATGTAGGCCCAATCCACCTTATCAAATGCCTTAATTGCATATAGTGCCAGAAGGGCCAGTTTGCCATGCTCTGCTGTTGTTGTTTCTATCAGATTCAGTGCTTGCCTAATATTGTCCCCGGTTTTCCACCCCAAGAAGAAACCTGTTAGGTCAGCATCAATCAGTGCTGGGAGAAGAGGAGCCAATACTTTGGAGTAGATATTTTCATTGATGTTTAAAAGAGAGATTATCCTGTAAGAGGCACAGTCCTTCTGTTTTAGCAGCAGGATAGTTGTGAAGGTCTGCATAAAGGGGGTTATATTTCCCGTCCCCCTTAAATAGTTAAAGAGAGCCGTCAATGGAGGCACCAGTTGGGCTCAGAAGAGTTTATAAAATGTAGTTGAATAAAGACCTCACAGAACTTGTATGGTGTCCAGCTCCTTGAACGAGATATTTTTCGCCAACAGTATAGCTGTTCCCCCAGTTTTTGAACTGCTACAGGCCAGGAATTGTTTAGGGAAGTCTTTGTTCCGTAGGCAAATAAAATCCAAAGGGAGGAGGTGGGTCTCTTGCAGGAAGATCACTGAACCATTCAAATCTCAAGTGTCGTAAAATCGACTTTCGTTTCACTGGGGAATTTAGTCCTTTGACATTAAATGACACAAAGTCCAGATTCTGATGAGGTAATGTGGTATCTCCAGGGACAGAGTCTTCCATAGAGGGGGAGGGGGCCAAGTGACTTTCAGCCGCCAATCTAAGTTTGTATACCTCCACAGCCATGTTTCAACCAAGATTTTAACTGAACTAAGAAATGTAAAAACAAAACATCAATAAAGAACAAAAAAAAAAGGGCAAGCAACCCCAAAGACCTTCAGGTGACATCTCACTTGAGGCCGGGCATGGACCGCATGAAACCCGTTGTTGACTTGACCTTACTTGGCACCCCCTCAGTACTCGCTGCCGGTTTCCATACGCCAGGAAGCTCCATTTGCCGCATTGCCCTTGATTCAAGTATGTAGAGGAGGTTTCCCTGGCTTGTGACTTTTAAGGGCTCTCGGCCAAGTGGTACGCTGCATCTTTGGTTTTTCGCCTCCACCCCCCTCGAGGAAGCTAGATAAGAATGCATCCTCTTTGTTTGGTGGGGAGGAGTTCAGAATTCCCTCTGCTTCCTCCAAGTTGCAGATGGTATGGGAGATGTCCCCTTGAATGTAAACTGTAGGGATGAGAGAAATAGCTAGCCGTGTCTGATATTTTGATCTTGCAAGAATAAAGTCAGTGGCCGGAGAGCCCTTCGTTTCTGAATTGTGACTGTGGGCAAGTCCTGAAAAGCCAGCAGCGATGAAAGCTCTGAAACATCAATTCATCCCGGGTGAAACCCACTGCTAGAATCTCCTGCTTGGTGGTGAAGAAATGGACCTGGGTAATGACATCGGGAGGAGAGTTTGATGATGGGGTCCTGCGAGATCGCAATCTATGCGTACGATCCAGTAGGAGCAACGATTTATCCAGATGCAGCTAGAGTGCTTGGAAGAAATCTCCTACATATTCATTCAAGGTTTGGCCCGCCGAGATCGATGAGGGCACTCCTCTAATGCGTAGGTTATTTCTTCATGCCCTATTCTCCATGTCCTCCTGCTTACTCTCCAAAATCTAGCTCCTTCTTTCCAGGGTTCGTATCTTTTGTTGTATGTCCACCAACGTGGTCGAGTGGTCCAGAACATGGTCTTCCGATTCCCCCAGTCTTTGTTCCACATCCATGACTTTCTTGTCCAGGCGGGTTAATTTTGTGGAGATCTCGGACAAGCAGTTCTGATGTCCATCATATAGGATTGAATGTCTTCCTTAGTAGCCAGCTGATCAGTGGAGCGATCTAAGGGCTGAGGCTGGGACTTCGCCAGATCCGCCTTTTTCCCCTTGTCTGAGGGTAGTAGGATTTTGGATATATCCTCGTTTTTCTGGGATTTGGGATTTGGGCTGTTTGGACATGGTATCCCACTTCTCAGAGCTGGGCCTGCGTCAGGGCAATGGGCCTCATTAGAAGGCTGGCGGCTGCGTTATGAACGGTGCTGGTAAGGCACCGGCACCGTTCATACCGGGCCACCGCATTACAAGTTCTGCTTGCGGGTTCCTGACAGCCCGCCAGGTCTTATCTGGCGGGCTGTGCTGCACCCGCAAGCAGAACTCGTAAAACCGCTGCCATCGTTATTAACGGTGCCGGCGCATCCATGCTCCCCACCCCCATTCTGCCCTATGGGGCAGGATGGGGATTGGGAGCCCGGCATTACTGCCTCCCCCGAATGGGCAATTACCGGCACACTCATCTCGTAATGGCCCAGTTATTGCCCAATCGCGGGAGGCGGTGCCGGTAGTGAGCATGGCTACCGCCATGTTCGTAATGAGGCCCAATGTGTGGTAAGGAGTGAATGCCCGATTTCCAGCAAGCCAGGATGGTCAGAGGGCCTTGGGGTAGCTTGTTCTTGATGGTCTCCTTAAGTGGCTGCTGAGGGGCACAGCTGGGGGACCCAAGCAAGTGAGCCCACACCAGGCAGTAAAGCGTTACTTTTCAAGTCCCTTCAGGGATTCCTGGGCATAGAGGGAGTAGGAGGCCAGACTATAAATGGAAGGGCGGGTGCTCTGCATACCTGTAAACTGCTACTTCCTTCTGTCTTGCAAGGTACAGAGCTCCGGTGCGGGTCAGTATTTCAGTTACCTGCCGCCCAACACTGTGATGAGTCAGTTTCCCATGCGGGCCATGCCAGTAGTCAGGGCTGAAAATGTGAGTACTCACCCTTAAGGCTCCGGATGCCACTGGTCTCAATCCAGTCCACACACTAAGCTGATCTCCGGCAATCTCAGAGGGAAGAGTATGCAAGGGGAGGGAAGAGGAGCAGATTTTCAGCTCTCTTCAAATTGGGCACTCTGGCCAATAGGCTCTGTTGCTGCTTGTGGTTAGATGTGCGGCAGGTCCGCTCGGCGATCCCGGACGCCATGATGGATTCCAACCACGGCGATAGGGGCCTCCTGGACGCCTGCTCACAATTCAGAGCCCGGGCGAGGTCCCGCTTCAGAGGCCGCCCTCGTAGTCCCTCATACCTTCTTCCACCTTGTCCTGGATGTATGGGACGTAACCAAGAGTGGGAGGCGCCAGAAATCACTCTGATCTGGGGCTTCATGCAGAGGCCATTAGGAGAACATCCGCATAGCCGGCGCTGCTAGCTATGCCCCCGTCTGTGCCTGTTTTATTGCATCTGTGACATTTTTCGAAGACATTAAAATTGGGCCTTTAGAAGAATCACCATGCCAATATGGCTTTTGACAATATTGTATAGTATTGTATACGTATTTGTAAAGCACAACAAATACCTGGTGGCATCAAGGTGCTGAAATCCAGAGAGGATAAGGCAGCACCCCACATTAAAACAGTGTTTTGAGCTGTTTACGAAATATGGATAGAACATGAATGTACCTTATATGAAAAGGGAGGGCATTCCACAGAGACGGGCCAGCACAGAGAAAGATCTGCCCCCCGCACGAGCACGTCGGAAGCAGGGGACAGACAACAGAAACTGGTTGGATGAGCGAAGATATCTCTTAGGTTGGTAAAGAGAGAGCTTAGCTTGAAGAAATTCCGCTCCAGCAGAGTGAATGGCACGGTGAACCGTGCATACAATCTTAAAGTTCACCCGGCTTTTAACGGGCAGCCAATGAAGGCGCTGAAGGAGATGATAGGAATGGGACAGTCTGGGAGCGTTAAGGGCAAGCCTAGCTGCCACATTCTGAAGGATCTGGAGGCGCTGAAGTAGGCTCACCAAGATAGATACCATTGCAGTAATCTGTTGACCCTATGATGGAGGCAGTCACAATTTTGGCCCTAGCCTCATTAGGTAGAAAGGGAAGAACCTTCTTCAAGATTTTCAGTTTGGTAAAGCCAGTCCGGCAAACCGAAGAGATTTGCACTTCTCTAGAGCCAGAGGCCATGATCTCAATACCAAGGCACTTGACTACAGCAGAAGGTTTCGGGCAAGGCCAAGACAAGCTGGCCAGTACTCTGAGTCCAGCAGGTGCTAGCGGAAGCCTGGCCAACCACGAGTACCTCAGTCTTCTCTTCATTTTTTTAAAAACTTTTTTTTAATTTGACTTGACAGCACAACAAAGAGACAGAGGGAGCCACATGGCACAAGCGTTAGGAGCAAGCAATGCGAATAATAAGACAGTACATATTGAGTAGAATGAAGCGGATTCGATGAAAGTCAATATACAAAGTATTGATACATACACCAAAACGGGTCAACATCTATGGGGAGCCACCTGGGGAAGTAGAGGGGGAAGTTGATGGTGAGGCCATGGCAGACATATAGTCTCAGAATCTCGGCCAGATATCCCTCGGCCTAGAGTGTGGATGCTGCATCGCGTTCCACGACTGCTCCGTGTCGTGAGCCCATGTGACCGATCTGAGCCATTGTGTATCTGTAGGCGCTCTAGGGCGGAGCCAACAAAGTAATATACAGCGAACTGCCAGTAGCATGCAGAGACCTGCCAGTTTCTTAGAATCACGGGGTAACTGAGGGAGGTCATGGAACAAGCAGTGCAGTGGGGTGGGGGTGAGTGCTCCAGAATGTCAGACAGTGTGGAGCAAATGTCTAGCCAAAATTGGGTCAGCCGGGGACAGAACCACAACATTTGTATATACAAGGCTTGATCCGCGCCACACCTGGGGCAGGAGGGAGGGCTGGCGTTGAACAGGCGATGGAGTCTCATAGGTGTATGATGATACCTGTGTAGGATTTTGAACTTGATGAGTTTAAATTTAGTGTTGTAAGAGACCTCGTGGGTACGAGCGCACATCCGAGACCACCTCTCATCGGTGATCTCAGAACCAAGGTCCTCCTCCCATCTGGGTCTCAGCTCGGTGAAGTGGGGGGCCGCTCTAGTTTGTAATAAGGAGTAGAGTCTCGACACCTTGCCTTTGAAGGAGAGAAAGGAGCAGAGCTCCTCCACTATAGGTTCGTCAGGGGGCAAGGTGGGGAAGTCTGAATATCTGGACTTGAGATGTTCGCGGAGTGAGGAGTCGCGGAGTGAGGAGTATTGTAGCCACACCGAGGGTCGACGCCTGAGTGAAGGAGGGAGATCAGTCCATTCGATAAAGTTTCCCTGTTCAAAGGCATCGCGTAGCGTCAGGAAGCCAGCACCGGCCCAGCGAGTGACAACTGAAAGTGGAATGTGTGGGACATCAGGGAAGAAGTTCCATAATGGCAGATCCCCGTGAAATGGATGGGGTGTGTCGACCGTGGTCCAGAGTTTGGTCAAAGCCAAGGATGTACTGGCTACAGGATTTGCAGAGTTTGAGTCAGGGGGGATTGGTTGGAGGACCAGAGATCCGATCACTCAGTCACAGACCGCTAGCTTCTCGAGGCGAACATGTGGGGCAGGGGGTCAGTGGTATTGAACCAGTATGCAGCGAACTGTGATTGGGCCACCACCCAGTATATGATGAAATTGGGTGCGCTGAAACCGCCCAACGCCTTAGGAGCGGTCAGTGTGGATGATTTGAGGCGGACGGCCCCAGAGTGCCAGAGGAAGGTGTTACAGATTCCACGCAGTGTTTGGAAAAAAGTATCCCCGGGCCATAGAGGCAGATTGGTGAATCGGTCCAGTAATTGAGGTAATACAATCATTTTGAGTATCCCAATTCTGCCTGCTAGAGAGAGGGGAAGCTTAGTCCAGCTGGAGGTTTTAGCCTCCAGGTTAGTTAGGTAACTCTGGTAGTTGTCGTCACGCAACTGTGACGTGTGCCGGGAGACCACCACCCCCAGGTAGGTAAAGCTAGATGGAGACCAGTTGAACCCATGTACATCGGGTGGGGGTTGTGTCGAGTCTGTGAGTGGAAATAATGTAGACGTGGAGCAGTTAAACTTCAAACCGGATATGTCCCCAAATCGGGCCACATCTGTCAGTATAGGGGCAAGGTTGATTTCAGGGGATCGAACATACAGCAGGGCATCGTCAGCGTAGAGGGAGACTATATCGGTTTGGCCAGATGTGCGCAACCCCTTGTGTGAATGTGATTGCCGAATCATGTCAGTGAAGGGCTCCATGGCTATAGCAAAAATGAGTGGGGAGAAGGGGCATCCTTGGCTTGTACCTCTAGATATCTGGAAGGGGGAAGAGCATCTGTCTTCCGTGCGGACCTTGGCCGACGGGACAGTATATAGGAGCTTTATCCAGGTACGGAAGTTGGGGCCGAATTTGCATTTCTCGAGAACACACCACAGGTATTTCAACGAGACTGAATCAAATGCCTTCTGCATGTCCAATGTAGCTGCCACCGCCTGTGTGGCCGGGTCGATTCTGCTGATTACATTGAAGAGCCTCCTTACATTTAGGGAAGTGGACCTACCGGGGACAAAGCCGGCCTGGTCTGGGTGGATAATGTGGGACACGTACGGGGCTAAGCAGTTGGCAAGTAGTTTGGCAAATATTTTAATATCGCTGTTAATCAGCGAGAGGGGTCGGTATGAGCTGCACTGCGTAGGGGGTTTACCAGGTTTATGGAGCACTGTAATCAGTGCCTCCCGGAGGGACGGTGGAAGTATGCCCTTGTCGCACGACTCCTCCCATAGGGTCAGTAGGTGCGGCGCTAGTTGGGACTTGTATAGTTTGTAGAAGTCCATCGGGAGCCCATCTGGGCCGGGGGCCTTCCCTGATGCCAGTGACTCGATGGCCTCTACAATTAATACCTATTAACAGAGCATTGGCATAGTCCAACTTTGAATTGACCAGTGATCCCACAACTAGTGGACCATCATTGTGGTCCAAGAATGGGAGGGCAGCACGAAGTAGCCAAATATTGTGAAAAATGGAATGAATCGTAGTATTGATTTGTTGACAAGTAACTGCGCCTTCACCCTCCCACAACACTGAAGTGGTGCTTTGTTTCAGATAAAAGAAGAGTCAGTACTCGGTGTATTCTTTATGCCTCCCCTGCCAGGGAGAACAAGACAAGTGGCAGGCATAAGGTACCAATATTTTAGAACAGATAGGTCACTACACAACACAGCTGCTTCAATGTAATGTTGCCATTTGCCTCGTTAATGGAAGCTACACACAGAAAGACCTGAAAGAAATGACACCTAGCTCTCAGCAAAGGACCTGGTAACTCAAATTGGACAAGATGTAGAGCCCCCAGCCTAGACTGCATGGACTTCAACCCTGCCCCTCCTCAGTGTGCGATCCAGTGCTAGCCGGGATCCGGCTGGCGCAGGCTTTCGGGATAACATCCTAAATTTATCTAGATGCTCTGTCATTATCATCCCATCCCAAGTGCACGGGGGAGGGGCGGGATATTTAGGGCAGGTATGGTTGGAGTGAGCGTGATACCCCATGGTTAGATTAAAGTTCACCACTGGATTGTTCACACTGCAAAGTTATAGTGGGTGTGGGTTAGAAGTCCCATGAATTCCCATACCAAGTGATTTTGAACGCAGCTGTTTTATGTCCATGTGTGATCAATGTTGAATTTTGTGGGTGCCCTCATGGGAATTCCCCTTAGACCAGGGACTTCTTATTGTATGTAACTTGTTCAACCAGGGATGTAGGTCTAGGTGTAAGTGTAGGTGAAGTGTAGTTCACCCAGGGATGTAGGTGTGACTGTAGGCTTAGTGTTAACTCATACTGTAGCGGCTTTAGCTGGATTCACTATCACTTAACTGTTTAATATGTTGTGGTTTATTAGTGCCTATGCAGGAGTTACCACATAAATGTGCATGAGTGGGGTGAGTGCCCATGTGGTTTTGTCCATGTATGTCGTAAGTAAAGAAAAAATGAAATAAAAGGTGTGTCTCATGGTGTGGTATGTGTTAGGAGTGACACATTTGTGTGTTTTGGTGAAGCGTTCGGTATCTGGAGAGACACATAGGTGCATCTAGTGGCATGTTAAGTGTTGGGAAAGACATGAGTGCCTCTGGTGGTGCGATAAGTGTCGGGGAGGCACTTGAGTGTGGTTGATGGCGCTATAGGTGTCGGGAGAGATACACAGGGGTGAGGTAGCACAGTGTGTGATCAGTAGAGATGACGTATTGTGAATGTGTGTGTGAGGGGTGAGTGACAAATACATGGGTAGTGCATGTGTGGTTTGCATGCGTCGGAGTGAGTGGGACACAGATCACTTGTAGTTGCTGGTTATTAAGTAGTTTTATATGTTTGTGTGTGTGGTTACTTTGGTGGGGTGTTAATCAAACACGTATTGTGTTGCACTGGAGGTAATGGTGCAATACCACTTGGGAATAGGGTTGTTGGATGTAGGCTACCCTAAATTGGCATGCCGGGGCTCTGACGGTTGCATCCAAGCCCTAAAGCAGTATCGACATATGGATCACTGCTGGAAGTGGCCTAAATGCTTGGAGCGTTCTTCTTTGTTGACAGTGCAGGTGTGTGCTCTGATCTGTGTACCAGTGTGTAGGTGTGTGTGGGAATTTTGGTATTCATGTGGTTGTGTTGTCTGTCAGAAAGGGAGATGTCCCTTGGTAAATGTCATCTTGTCCCGCTGGCCATATGTCTATACTAGTGGAATGTTGATACATGACAAGGTTGGAGGTAGCCTTGCCAGTAAGAGCGGCAAAGCTACCTACATACCGGCATGAAGGTCCGGCACCTGCGAATGGGCAATTACCGGGGTATTCCGACCCCGCCGGACCCGGTAATTGCCCTTTCGCGGTTGCCGGTAGATCTACATTCCCATTTCTGCCCCATAGGACTCAATGAGAATCGAGATACCTGTACCACCGGCACCGTTCATAACGGTGCCGGTGCTATAGACTGGTGTGCTCGCGGGTGCCTTTCATTCCGCCAGGGCAGACCTCATAATGAGACCCAATGACTCAGGAGAACATTGGAGAGTGTTGTGGGCGTGTTTTCAATGTGTCAGTTGCGGGCCTGAACTAGAGTGAATGAGGATGGTTGGTGAGTGGTCTTCTATGTAAAAGTATGGCCGCCGCCATTACGGTGGATCCTTACGAACTCACTCTGCCCTTTGAACAAGCAAAAGGTTGAGCAGAACCTGGTAACCTTTCTCTTTCATCATAATGTGATACTGGTGGTGAAGCACGCAGGTGCTCTGCATGCAGTGGGGACACACAGAAAGTGGATTCATTGCCTCCCCTATCCTGCAGGACATCCTGATCAAAATGGCACAGATGAGCTAAAACACACAGAGATCATGGCCCTCATTACTAGTTTGCCTGTATCCCGCCAGTAATTCTGGCGGGATATTGGAAAACTGACCTACCATTTCCACCACCTGATATCCTGGAATTACTGGGATATTACAGGTGGCAAAAGGATGGTAAATCCCTATTCCTTCTAAGGATAGATGAAATCTGTGCCGCCACTGCATACTTGCGCAAGTCTGGAACCTCAAGTCCCCCCAACCGGGCACCTCCCAACATCTCCTTCCTAAGAATCCTAGCCTTCTTGCCCCACCAGATGAACCCCACCATTTTCCGTTGGAGGCGGTCAAATAAGTTTGTCAGGATTTCCATGGGAAGGGAGGTGCAGAAATAAAGGAAACAGGGGAGTAAGTTAATTTTGACCGCAGTGATCTGTCCCATTAGAGAGATCTCCTGAGTAGCCCATTCCTCCAGATTTGTCTCTAGTGTCTTTAAAAGGTGGGGGGGGTTAGCCATAAATATGTCCTTGGGTGAGGACGTGATATGAACCCCCAAATATTCAGTTGACTTCATGTGCCACCGTATTGTACATAGGGATTCAAAGGAGAGAATTTCCTGAGTGGTCAACCCCACCCCCAAAGTCACAGGTTTCCTATAGTTTCTTTCAAAACCTGCCGCCCACCCAAAGGACTGAAGCTCTTGAATAGCTGCCTGAAGGGAGGGTCAGATGTTGGTTATTGTAAGTAGGACGTCGTCATCATAAAGGGATACCCCCGATTGCCAGATTTTTACATATACACTGAGCGAGGTGCTCCAGAATTAGGGCAAATAAGAGGGGGACAGGGGTAGTTTGTTCCAGATTTCCCCGGAGTAGAGTGTTAGGGGATACATAATAGGCCAAACCATTCTACGGAAGGAAGGTCCGAATTGAAAAGCCTCTAAGGTTAAGTGAATGTAGGCCCAATCCACCTTATCAAATGCCTTAATTGCATATAGTGCCAGAAGGGCCAGTTTGCCATGCTCTGCTGTTGTTATTTCTATCAGATTCAGTGCTTGCCTAATATTGTCCCCGGTTTTCCACCCCAAGAAGAAACCCGTTTGGTCAGCATCAATCAGTGCTGGGAGAAGAGGAGCCAATACTTTGGAGTAGATATTTTCATTGATGTTTAAAAGAGAGATTATCCTGTAAGAGGCACAGTCCTTCTGTTTTAGCAGCAGGATAGTTGTGAAGGTCTGCATAAAGGGGGTTATATTTCCCGTCCCCCTTAAAGAGAGCCATCAATGGAGGCACCAGTTGGGCTCAGAAGAGTTTATAAAATGTAGTTGAATAAAGACCTCACAGAACTTGTATGGTGTCCATCTCCTTGAACGAGATATTTTTCGCCAGCAATATAGCTGTTCCCCCAGTTTTTGAACTGCTACAGGCCAGGAATTGTTTAGGGAAGTCTTTGTTCCGTAGGCAAATAAAATCCAAAGGGAGGAGGTGGGTCTCTTGCAGGAAGATCACTGAACCATTCAAATCTCTCAAGTGTCGTAAAATCGACTTTCGTTTCACTGGGGAATTTAGTCCTTTGACATTAAATGACACAAAGTCCAGATTCTGATGAGGTAATGTAGTATCTCCAGGGACGGAGTCTTCCATAGAGGGGGAGGGTGGCAAGTGACTTTCAGCCGCCATCGTAAGTTTGTATACCTCCACAGCCATGTTTCAACCAAGATTTTAACTGAACTAAGAAATGTAAAAACAAAACATCAATAAAGAAGAAAAAAAAAAGGGCAAGTAACCCCAAAGACCTTCAGGTGACATCTCACTTGAGGCCGGGCATGGACCGCATGAAACCCGTCGTTGACTTGACCTTACTTGGCACCCCTTCAGTACTCGCTGCCGGTTTCCATACGCCAGGAAGCTCCATTTGCCGCATTGCCCTTGATTCAAGTATGTAGAGGAGGTTTCCCTGGCTTGTGACTTTTAAGGGCTCTCGGCCAAGTGGTACGCTGCATCTTTGGTTTTTCACCTCCACCCCCCTCGAGGAAGCTAGATACGAATGCATCCTCTTTGTTTGGTGGGGAGGAGTTCAGAATTCCCTCTGCTTCCTCCAAGTTGCAGATGGTATGGGAGATGTCCCCTTGAATGTAAACTGTAGGGATGAGGGAAATAGCCAGCCGTGTCTGATATTTTGATCTTGCAAGAATAAAGTCAGTGGCCGGAGAGCCCTTCGTTTCTGAATTGTGACTGTGGCCAAGTCCTGAAAAGCCAGTAGCGATGAAAGCTCTGAAACATCAATTCATCCCGGGTGAAACCCACTGCTAGAATCTCCTGCTTGGTGGTGAAGAAATGGACCTGGGTAATGACATCGGGAGGAGAGTTTGATGATGGGGTCCTGCGAGGTCGCAATCTATGCGTACGATCCAGTAGGAGCAACGATTTATCCAGATGCAGCTAGAGTGCTTGGAAGAAATCTCCTACATATTTATTCAAGGTTTGGCCCGCCGAGATCGATGAGGGCACTCCTCTAATGCGTAGGTTATTTCTTCATGCCCTATTCTCCATGTCCTCCTGCTTACTCTCCAAAATCTAGCTCCTTCTTTCCAGGGTTCGTATCTTTTGTTGTATGTCCACCAACGTGGTCGAGTGGTCCGGAACATGGTCTTCCGTTTCCCCCAGTCTTTGTTCCACATCCATGACTTTCTTGTCCAGGCGGTCTAATTTTGTGGAGATCTCGGACAAGCAGTTCTGATGTCCATCATATAGGATTGAATGTCTTCCTTAGTAGCCAGCTGATCAGTGGAGCGATCTAAGGGCTGAGGCGGGGACTTCGCCAGATCCGCCTTTTTCCCCTTGTCTGAGGGTAGTAGCATTTTGGATATATCCTCGTTTTTCTGGGATTTGGGCTGTTTGGACATGGTATCCCACTTCTCAGAGCTGGGCCTGCGTCAGGGCAATGGGCCTCATTAGAAGGCTGGCGGCTGCGGTATGAACGGTGCTCGTAAGGCACCGGCACTGTTCATACCGGGCCACCGCAATACAAGTTCTGTTTGCGGGTTCCTGACAGCCCGCCAGGTCTTATCTGGCGGGCTGTGCTGCACCCGCGAGCAGAACTCGTAAAACCGCTGCCATCGTTATTAACGTTGCCGGCGCATCCATGCTCCCCACCCCCATTCTGCCCTATGGGGCAGGATGGGGATTGGGAGCCCGGCATTACTGCCTCCCCCGAATGGGCAATTACCGGCACACTCATCTCGTAATGGCCCAGTTATTGCCCAATCGCGGGAGGCGGTGCCGGTAGTGAGCATGGCCACAGCCATGTTCGTAATGAGGCCCAATGTGTGGTAAGGAGTGAATGCCCGATTTCCAGCAAGCCAGGATGGTCAGAGGGCCTTGGGGTAGCTTGTTCTTGATGGTCTCCTTAAGTGGCTGCTGAGGGGCACAGCTGGGGGACCCAAGCAAGTGAGCCCACACCAGGCAGTAAAGCGTTACTTTTCAAGTCCCTTCAGGGATTCCTGGGCATAGAGGGAGTAGGAGGCCAGACTATAAATGGAAGGGCGGGTGCTCTGCATACCTGTAAACTGCTACTTCCTTCTGTCTTGCAAGGTACAGAGCTCCGGTGCGGGTCAGTATTTCAGTTACCTGCCGCCCACCACTGTGATGAGTCAGTTTCCCATGCGGGCCATGCCAGTAGTCAGGGCTGAAAATGTGAGTACTCACCCTTAAGGCTCCGGATGCCACTGGTCTCAATCCAGTCCACACACTAAGCTGTTCTCCGGCAATCTCAGGGGGAAGAGTATGCAAGGGGAGGGAAGAGGAGCAGATTTTCAGCTCTCTTCAAATTGGGCACTCTGGCCAATAGGCTCTGTTGCTGCTTGTGGTTAGATGTGCGGCTGGTCCGCTTGGCGATCCCGGACGCCATGATGGATTCCAACCACGGCGATAGGGGCCTCCTGGACGCCTGCTCACAATTCAGAGCCCGGGCGAGGTCCCGCTTCAGAGGCCGCCCTCGTAGTCCCTCATACCTTCTTCCACCTTGTCCTGGATGTATGGGACGTAACCAAGAGTGGGAGGCGCCAGAAATCACTCTGATCTGGGGCTTCATGCAGAGGCCATTAGGAGAGCGTCCGCATAGCCGGTGCTGCTAGCTATGCCCCCGTCTGTGCCTGTTTTATTGCATCTGTGACATTTTTCGAAGACATTAAAATTGGGCCTTTAGAAGAATCACCATGCCAATATGGCTTTTGACAATATTGTATAGTATTGTATATGTATTTGTAAAGCGCAACAAATACCTGGTGGCATCAAGGTGCTGAAATCCAGAGAGGATAAGGCAGCACCCCACATTAAAACAGTGTTTTGAGCTGTTTACGAAAGATGGATAGAACATGAATGTACCTTATGTGAAAAGGGAGGGCATTCCACAGAGACGGGCCAGCACAGAGAAAGATCTGCCCCCCGCACGAGCACGTCGGAAGCAGGGGACAGACAACAGAAACTGGTTGGATGAGCGAAGATATCTCTTAGGTTGGTAAAGAGAGAGCTTAGCTTGAAGAAATTCCGCTCCAGCAGAGTGAATGGCACGGTGAACCGTGCATACAATCTTAAAGTTCACCCGGCTTTTAACGGGCAGCCAATGAAGGCGCTGAAGGAGATGATAGGAATGGGACAGTCTGGGAGCGTTAAGGGCAAGCCTAGCTGCCACATTCTGAAGGATCTGGAGGCGCTGAAGTAGGCTCACCAAGATAGATACCATTGCAGTAATCTGTTGACCCCATGATGGAGGCAGTCACAATTTTGGCCCTAGCCTCATTAGGTAGAAAGGGAAGAACCTTCTTCAAGATTTTCAGTTTGGTAAAGCCAGTCCGGCAAACCGAAGAGATTTGCACTTCTCTAGAGCCAGAGGCCATGATCTCAATACCAAGGCACTTGACTACAGCAGAAGGTTTCGGGCAAGGACCAAGACAAGCTGGCCAGTACTCTGAGTCCAGCAGGGGCTAGCGGAAGCCTGGCCAACCACGAGTACCTCAGTCTTCTCTTCATTTTTTTTAAAAACTTTTTTTTAATTTGACTTGACAGCACAACAAAGAGACAGAGGGAGCCACATGGCACAAGCGTTAGGAGCAAGCAATGCGAATAATAAGACAGTACATATTGAGTAGAATGAAGCGGATTCGATGAAAGTCAATATACAAAGTATTGATACATACACCAAAACGGGTCAACATCTATGGGGAGCCACCTGGGGAAGTAGAGTGGGAAGTTGATGGTGAGGCCATGGCAGACATATAGTTTCGGAATCTCGGCCAGATATCCCTCGGCCTAGAGTGTGGATGCTGCATCGTGTTCCACGACTGCTGTGTGTCGTGAGCCCATGTGACCGATCTGAGCCATTGTGTATATGTAGGCGCTCTAGGGCGGAGCCAACAAAGTAATATACAGCGAACTGCCAGTAGCATGCAGAGACCTGCCAGTTTCTTAGAATCACGGGGTAACTGAGGGAGGTCATGGAACAAGCAGTGCAGTTGGGTTGGGGTGAGTGCTCCAGAATGTCTGACAGTGTGGAGCAAATGTCTAGCCAAAATTGGGTCAGCCGGGGACAGAACCACAACATTTGTATATACGAGGCTTGATCCGCGCCACACCTGGGGCAGGAGGGAGGGCTGGCGTTGAACAGGCGATGGAGTCTCATAGGTGTATGATGATACCTGTGTAGGATTTTGAACTGGATGAGTTTAAATTTAGTGTTGTAGGAGACCTTGTGGGTACGAGCGCACATCCGAGACCACCTCTCATCGGTGATCTCAGAACCAAGGTCCTCCTCCCATCTGGGTCTCAGCTCGGTGAAGTGAGGGGCCGCTCTAGTTTGTAATAAGGAGTAGAGTCTCGACACCTTGCCTCTGAAGGAGAGAAAGGAGCAGAGCTCCTCCACTATAGGTTCGTCAGGGGGCAAGGCGGGGAAGTCTGAATATCTGGACTTGAGATGTTCGCGGAGTGAGGAGTATTGTAGCCACACCGAGGGTCGACGCCTGAGTGAAGGAGGGAGATCAGACCATTCGATAAAGTTTCCCTGTTCAAAGGCATCGCGTAGCGTCAGGAAGCCAGCACCGGCCCAGCGAGTGACAACTGAAAGTGGATTGTGTGGGACATCAGGGAAGAAGTTCCATAATGGCAGATCCCCGTGAAATGGATGGGGTGTGTCGACCGTGGTCCAGAGTTTGGTCAAAGCCAAGGATATACTGGCTACAGGATTCGCAGAGTTTGAGTCAGGGGGGATTGGTTGGAGGACCAGAGATCCGATCACTCAGTCACAGACCGCTAGCTTCTCGAGGCGAACATGTGGGGTGGGGGGTCAGTGGTATTGAACCAGTATGCAGCGAACTGTGATTGGGCCACCACCCAGTATCTGATGAAATTGGGTGCGCTGAAACCGCCCAACGCCTTAGGAGCGGTCAGTGTGGATGATTTGAGGCGGACGGCCCCAGAGTGCCAGAGGAAGGTGTTACAGATGCCGCGCAGTGTTTGGAAAAAAGTATCCCCGGGCCATAGAGGCAGATTGGTGAATCGGTCCAGTAATTGAGGTAATACAATCATTTTGAGTATCCCAATTCTGCCTGCTAGTGAGAGGGGAAGCTTAGTCCAGCTGGAGGTTTTAGCCTCCAGGTTAGTTAGGTAACTCTGGTAGTTGTCGTCACGCAACTGTGACGTGTGCCGGGAGACCACCACCCCCAGGTAGGTAAAGCTAGATGGAGACCAGTTGAACCCATGTACATCGGGTGGGGGTTGTGTCGAGTCTGTGAGTGGAAATAATGTAGACGTGGAGCAGTTAACCTTCAAAACGGATATGTCCCCAAATCGGGCCACATCTGTCAGTATAGGGGCAAGGTTGATTTCAGGGGATCGAACATACAGCAGGGCATCGTCAGCGTAGAGGGAGACTATATCGGTTTGGCCAGATGTGCGCAACCCCCTGTGTGAATGTGATTGCCGAATCATGTCAGTGAAGGGCTCCATGGCTATAGCAAAAATGAGTGGGGAGAAGGGGCATCCTTGGCTTGTACCTCTAGATATCTGGAAGGGGGAAGAGCATCTGTCTTCCGTGCGGACCTTGGCCGACGGGGCAGTATATAGGAGCTTTATCCAGGTACGGAAGTTGGGGCCGAATTTGCATTTCTCGAGAACACACCACAGGTATTTCCACAAGACTGAATCAAATGCCTTCTGCATGTCCAATGTAGCTGCCACCGCCTGTGTGGCCGGGTCGATTCTGCTGATTACATTGAAGAGCCTCCTTACATTTAGGGAAGTGGACCTACCGGGGACAAAGCCGGCCTGGTCTGGGTGGATAATGTGGGACATGTACGGGGCTAAGCGGTTGGCAAGTAGTTTGGCAAATATTTTAATATCGCTGTTAATCAGCGAGAGGGGTCGGTATGAGCTGCACTGCGTAGGGGGTTTACCAGGTTTATGGAGCACTGTAATCAGTGCCTCCCGGAGGGACGGTGGAAGTATGCCCTTGTCGCACGACTCCTCCCATAGGGTCAGTAGGTGCGGCGCTAGTTGGGACTTGTATAGTTTGTAGAAGTCCATTGGGAGCCCATCTGTGCCGGGGGCCTTCCCTGATGCCAGTGACTCGATGGCCTCTACAATTTCCTCTAGGGTGAAGGGCCTCTCGAGGAAGCCACTAGCGTCGGCTGACAGGACTGATAAAGGTAGGTTCTCTAAGTAGGAATCGATTTCGGAAATCTGGGATCTGTCAACCTCCGAATACAGGGAGGTGTATAACGAGAGGAACTCAGAATTGATGTCTTGGGGGGAGGTGGCGAGTGTGCCATCCGGTCTAGTAATGGGCGGTATATTGGGGGCATTGAATTCACGGCGCAGCAGTCTAGCTAGCATTCTGCCGGGCCGTTCCCCCTCGCCGTATTTCCTCGCCGATCGAGGGGAGTCCAGGAACTTAAACTCGCGCTTGGCAAGGCCACGGAACCTGACCAGCTCCGAGCCCAGCGTCGCTAGGGTAGCCGGGGAGTGATCTACCGCGTATTGGGATTCATAGACGGACAGGGCTGATTCTCTGGTAGCGATGTCGGCACGGATGCCCTTCAGGATGCCACTGCTCTTGGAAATGACGACCCCTCTCGTGTGTGCTTTGAAGGCTTGCCAGAGCACAGCTTGTGTTGAGACAGAATTTGTGTTAATCTCAAAATATTCCTCGATGGAGGATTCATGCTCGGAGGCGAAAACCTGGTCAAGAAGCGCGTGGGGACTCCTCCACTGTCTGGTTTTATTGGCGTCTAATCCCCAGTTTAAGGAGATAAGTACTGGTGAGTGGTCTGATAGTGTCCTGGGGAGAATGGCTAAGTGAGTTATACATCTAATCAGTATGTCTGTGATAAGCCATCTATCTATTCTAGAGTGGGAATCATGGAATAAAAGGAGTATGTATGGTCCTCGGGATACATCAGACGCCAAGCATCCACCAGTGCCAGACGGGGGAGCGAGGTCAGGATAGAATATGCTGCCATAGACAGTTGGCGAGGCCGAGAACCCGATCTATCTAGGGTGACATCTAGTATCGTATTGAATTCCCCACCCCATACGGTAGGAATCAGGGGGTAGCTGTCAAGTAGAGTGGCCAGGTGGAGGTAGAAGTCAGGGCTGTCGACGTTGGGACCATATATGTTCAGGATGACTATCTCCTGATGCTGTAATATACCAGTGATGAACACAAACCTTCCAAGTGGATCTATGTGGGAGTGCTGACACGTAAACTTCAGACTTTTATGTATTAGGGTGAGGGTGCCTCGGCTCTGAGTGGAATAGTTAGTGTAATACCTCTGGGGGCCCCATTGCTTAGCGAACCATTCACATTGCTCCGAGCGAGCGTGGGTTTCCTGTAAACATAGGATCTTTACTCCGTGGCGTTCAGCGTGGAGCTGAATCTGTCGCATCTTTTTGTAATTGCCTAATCCCCTGATGTTCCAGCTCATAAAGGTCAGGATAGTGTCAGCCATATTTGAGGGGGTGATGGTGGAATAAGTAAAAGTGGATTTCTGGAAAATGAAAGGCGTATACCCTAGATGTATGCGATTGACTGACCACATATATGAATTGATTTGGCGCGGTGCATGCGGCGCCTCTGGAGGCTGTCAAGAGTTCTTTAAACCATAATGTTCCCACCCCACTCCCCACCCACATCCCTCCCACAATCAGAGGGACGAAACCCGAACAGAACCAAAACAACCATAAACTTTTAGGCATCAACGCCTGGGGGTCTGCTAGCAGCCGGGCGATGGCGCGCCGGACTGGGAAGAGCGTAAGGAGAGTTATGCTACGTAGTAGGATAAAGCAAGGCCTTTAGAGTCGGGGCCAAGTCTATAAACAAAGGACCCATGGGAGTGTGGGCTGTAGCCATGTGCCTTGACATGGCTACAAAAGAGTTGGGTGTGGTCCCAGTCCGGGTGGGTCAGGGTATCAGGGTATAATCACAGAAGTGGCTGAGTTGTAGTGCCGGTTGGCACAGAGTCGGGGGCCCAACAAGAAGCGGATATTACTGCATACAATGCGACAGCGTGGCCCGAAGGTCACCTACACAGAGAAGTAATGGAGCAACAATTATCAAACTGAACAACAAATAAACTATGATGAGAAGTGGCCATCGTGGGGAGGGAAGTGCCATGGCGGTCCCGCCACGTGGCCTAGGTATGATAACAACCATTGAGAAACATGAGACTTATATTAGCACTGTTTAGACCAACCAGGAATGTGTTCGTCTATAAATTTCGAAGCCTCTTCTGGGATGGTGAATAAGTATGTTTGATTGGAGTGTTCGATCCTCAGCTTGGCGGGGAAGAGCATGGAGTACTTGACTCCTAAGTCTCAAAGTCTCTTTTTCACCGCAAGGAAAGTCTTACGCTCTTGTTGCACAGCCACAGAGTAATCCAGGTACAAGTGTATCCTTGCCGCCCCAAGATGCAGCTCCCCCTTGGCCCTGGCCGCCCGGAGCAGGGCATCACGGTCACGGAAGTTGAGGATTCTGGCTATGATGGGGCGGGGAGGGGCACCCGGCCTGGGCCTCGCGGTCAAGGAGCGGTGAGCTCTTTCCACCGCAAATTGGGCCGAAAGCTTGGGGCTATCAAAGAGTGTTAGAAGGGTTCGCTCCACGTAATCCTCCATGGGCTTCCTGTTGTTGTCCTCTGGTATGCCAACGATGCGGAGGTTATTCCGCCTGCAGGGGGATTCAAGGTTGTCATTTTTCTTTTCGACCATCGAGACCCGGCTGGTCAAGGTGGTCACAGCGGCGCGTAAGGAACCCAGGTCGTCCTCCGCGGTGCCAACCTTTGTCTCGATCTCAGCAACCCTACTGTCTGTTCTTTCGATATGGGCCTTTATAGATGAGATGGTCCCGTTCATATCGTCTAACTTAGTGTGAAGCGTAGTGAAGCCCTCACGCATATATTCCAGCATTTTCTGGGAGTCATCAGGGGTTGAGGATGCTGTGGCGGCCGGCGACTCCTCCGGAGGGTCAATTAGCGGCTGGGAGGGCGTCTTAGCAAACATATTTAGTGAGCTTTGCGTCTTGCTAGCCCCCACTCCCTTGGTCATGGTGACAGCCCGTGGCCGGCACCCAGGGCCCAGGGCCCAGTATGGATATAACAGGCATGCCCTCCAATCACAACCCCACCGAGTGCCCCGGGGGGGGGGCAAGGTGAGGACTGTGGTTAGTGACGCTGGAGGCAGCACCAGGGGTTCCCCACCAGGGCACACAGAGGCAGGTGGGGAGCCCACGGGGGCCGGAGGGGTGGTCTAGACGTAATGTTGACACTGGATCGTTGGATCAGTGATGTGATGCAGGAAGACGTAGCAGAGGTTGCTGGCACAAGGGTGGGACGTACAAGGTACTGCGGAGCTCAAGATGAAGCGCTCCAACCACTGCGGGGGAGCTGGGGAAGGTAAACCAGGTGCCAACGCGGGTCCCTACCCCTAGGTCAAGGGGCGTGGGGCGTATGCAGGAGTGGGGTAGCGAGAGGGTCCACGGGTATAGCTCAGACCAGTTGAGGTGGCAGGAGGCCCATGGGAGCAGATCTGCAAGAGCAGATCTGCAAGTCACGGTGTCCTGTATTTGAGAACGATAGGGGCACAACAGGTAGGTGGCTTAATATAGCTGTATCGCTGTGAGAAGGTGAGAAGCCAATGTTCCTGTGGCAGGCAGAGAAAAGGTGTTCAGCAGTGATTAGTGGTAGGCTGCAGGTGTGGGTCCAAGTGCACCGGGTAGCACACCTAGATGGTGAATGTCACTGCGGTCGGTGAGGCCCCCCAAATCTGCCCAGGCACGTGTCAGCGCAGTCAAGAGGGGTGGGGAGAGCCAATCGATCGTGGCGCAGGAGTGGAGCCGGCGACACGGTATCTTCCAGTGGGTCACCCAGCCCAGGATTAGGGCCCAGCAGTAGTTGAAGTTAGGGTCCCGCAGCCAGTATCCTAGAAGGAGGCGGGCGCCAGCAGGAGGAGACAATGGCATTGTGTGGATGAGAGGATCCGGAAAGGCAACCCAAGGGCCACGGGTGGGGGAGCAGCACCGGCGCAAGCTCCTTAGCCACGCCAGCTCGCGCACCCCAGAGCAGCAGAGTAACCGCAGCTATAGCGGGAGAGAGGATAGTGGGCCGTTGGGCCCGTGGGTGGCAGATGGGGGGGCCGCAGGGACCGCCGGGACCGGGCACACACACTCCCCCGCGCCCCTTACCTTGCCGTAGCCAAGTGCTGCTATCCGTGTAGAGGAGCGGCGGGGGGGAGGCCGGCGACTCAAAGTCTGGCAAGGCAGTCACGTTGCTGAAGGAAGTGGCGCAGGGGCACCCGGCTCACAGACGCCGCCGATGCAGGGGGGCCGCGGCCTGGAGCGGGAGGGCCGGCGGGCCAAGGAAGACCTCCGCAAGATGGTGAGACGTGCAGGGGAGCAACCCCGTCAGCCACAGCAGCCTGGTGCACCTCGCGGGCTCGGCGCCCCTCCCCCACAGCGGACCGCAGCACCACGCTCTCAGGTGTGTGAGAGAGCTGCGGTCGCAGGAGCCGCAGGGCGGGGACAGCGGGCAGCCGCAGGCGAAACTGGAGGAGTTAGTAAGGCGCCCAGTGCGCGTTCCGCGCTGAGACTTCGTCCCTGCACTTTGCTGCATCCTCCCTGGGGATGCAGCAAAGAGGTTCCTAAAGAATCGTCGGCAGCGCAGCAGGGTGTAGGCAGCGTTATGAAGGGGAAAATGAGGATCAGTCGCTCTATCCGTCCGGAGCGTTACGCTTAGGCGGCCATCTTGCTTCGGCGCAACAGCGCCCCCCCCCCCGTCTTCTCTTATTTAACTTAAGCCAGTTTCGGTCATCCACAACCCCAACGTTGAGAGACAGTCTCTCAGCAGTTGGGGGGGGGACTTTCCTTAGGGGCATTAAGACAAAAGAGAATCTGGGTGTCGTTGGCATGGGTGAACAAATGCACACCACAGCTAGAAATGAGTTTGGCCAGTGCGGCCATGTACAGATTAAAAAGCAATGGGGAGAGAGCTAAACTCCACAATCAATCACCATTGGAGGGGAGGTAAAAGGGGGAACAGACACCACCTGAGTGCGCACAGAAAGGAAAGACGAAATCCATTTCAAAGGGACACCCGGAATTCCAGCGTCTCCGATGGTCAATGGTGTCAAAGGCTGTCGAGAGATTTAATAAAATAAGAATACTCGTCTCTCCGCGGTCCTGTAACATTGCAATGTCGTCATGAAGTGCGATCATCACCGATTCCGTGCCCATCGCTTGGCGAAAGCTAGCCTGGAGAGGGTAAAGAATGTGATTGGTCTCAAAGTAGACAGAAAGCGGAGGGGTGATAATGGACTCTAACAGCTTCGTCATAGCAGAAAAGAGAGAGATAGGACAATAGTGCTCAGCCACTGCCGGATCAAGATGGGGTTTCTTAAGCAGTGGAGAGATCACAGCATGTTTAAGAGGCTTAGAAATAAATCCGATAGTGCACGAATATTCAAGTGCCTCTGTGAAGAGGGGAACCAGATTCCTAGAGAGAACCTGAAGAATATGAAGTGGGATAGGATCGGCAGGGGAGGCAGATTTCAATTTAGATAGGGCATCAGTGACCAAAGTTTCCGTAACTGTCACAAAGTTAAAAGTACTAGAGCAATGTTCAGTCGGACAGATCGGGGAGTTTGTGATGCTAAGAGTAGATCTTTCCGCGCATACCTTCTCGCATATAGCGCAAATTGGTTCTTGAAACAAAGAAGCAAGGTGGTCGCAGTAAGCTTGGGTGCGGATAGCCATAGAGGGAGGCTGAGCAGGAGTGGACAATGCTTTAGCTATCTGAAAGTGCTCTTTAGAAGACCAAGGGGCGTTTAAAATATGATTAGCATAATACTGGGCATTGACTGTTTTTATAGAGCTATGGTAGTTGTTCCATATTTGTGTGTAGACCAACTTTGTAGAGGAGTCAGGCAGGAGGTGCAATTTTCATTCGAGGCAACACCACTTTTGTTTCAGCAGCCTCAACTCTGAAGAGTACCAAGGGGCCGAAGGCACGGTACGAGTGGGAAGCAGCTGAGAAGGGGCCAAAGTATCGGCCGTGTGCTTGAGGGCGGTCACTTAAAGCGTTACAAATGCTCATGCCCTTATTTCTGCTCTGTTGATTTATTGTTGCAAGAGAGTTAGAAATGGCATCAGTAGGGACCTTAGACCAACATCGTTGAAATTTCATGATAAGAATGGATTTGGCTTTGGGAAGAGTACAGGGAAAAGCAAACGGGATTAAAAAATGATTAGACCATAACACGGGAAGATGATTGGAAGCTTGAAGGTGAGAGATGTTGGAGAAAATCAGATCGAGCTGGTAACCACCTTCATGCATGGGACTGTGATTACAGAGGGGGTAGTCGTAATCTACAAGAGAAGCAACAAGTTTGCACGCTTGGGAGTCAGAAGGCTGCTGAAGATAAAGGTTAAAATCTCCCAATATAACTATCTTGGGATAGATGAGAGCTAGATCAGCTACGGTTTGCACAAAATCAACCACAAACGGATTGCTGGCATAAGCCGGGGGGCGATAGACGATGAGGAAATAGACAGAATTTTCCAGAGATACCTGCAATTTAATGAGAAGTAGCTCACATGCAAGGTTATGAGCATATTGTATTGTCTGACAACTATATGCTTTCTCAACTACAAGGGCGACTCCACTTCCAGCTTTAGGGGTTTTCCGATCTAGTTGAAATATATCATATTTGGCAGGAAGTAATTGAAGGATATCAGGGTCGGAATGGGCATTGAACCAGGTTTCAGTAATACATAGCACTTTAGATGCATATGTTTCTAAGGTATACCTGATATCGTCCCGGTGGGACACTGCAGAAGGGCATTAACCAAGAGAGCCTTTAATTCAGATTGAAGGGAACTGGTCTTCTTTGGAACGGTGGTAGCATGTTGACATAGAAAGCCAGGGGGCCAGGGCGATTTTGCGGTGGCCAGGGCAGTTAGTTCATCATGAGTGTAAGAGATACAGGCATAGAGGGAGTAAATACCTTCATTATTCGTGGCCCAAAGCCCGGACTGGTCCTGAACGGGCATAGACGGGCTTGCCTTAAGCACGCCCTTGGCCCGCTGCCGGTGCACCCGCTGCGCCGGTCTGTTGCACGGGTGTTCTCTCCGGCACATAAATGCCAGAAGCAATCGAAAGTGAGGTGAAGCACTGCTGATTAATGAAAGAAGAAAGAGGACTTGCCGGAGTACAGGGAAGGTACTCGGCAGGCAAACAGGGGAGGGGCAGCAGCAGAGGGAAAATCAATAACACACTGTGACCAATTTAAGGCCCACAGTCAAACTAAAAACATATTTAATTATAACATCAGTTGATCTAAAAAGGGCAAACGTCCCACAGTAACAATATTAAAATGCGCAGTGAAAACAATGAGCAGCAAACACAGAGCAGCTTTATAATGGTCGCAGGGAGTAACCTCACCTCTCCGGACAGCAGGCGTTCTCTATGGCGCATAAATGCAGGATGAAATCGAAAGTGAGGCGAAGCACCTACGATTAATGAAAGAAGAAAGGACTTGCCGGAATGCGATAAAGCATGCAAAATATAATCTATCCAAGTCCTAAAAATTACATATTTAATATATATGAAATTCCAAAGTATAAATCCTCTTGATATACATACAATGTAAGTGGATTTTCAAAGATAGACTCACCGCCGAGAGTTTGTGCCTTGCACTCCAAAGCAAATGTGTTTTTTCTCCTGGCACATAAACTGAAAACACTCGTCTCATATTTAATTAATCACAGATCCATCGCATGAAATGAAAATTTATTTTTCATTGATGTTCACACTTCCAGAATCTTCACCCCTCAGACAGACGCACACTTCAAAGGTGTGAATTTGTGAACACTCTCTCTGAGTTTCATTGTTACACCTTGATATGGTGTCTAATTTCCCTATGTTCACTTAAACTGAAAGTTTTTTGTAATTCAGAACAGTGGTCCAGGCGACTTCTGGTTTAATAATAACTTCATGCAACCCCATTTTTCAGGCCTACCTCTTAGCTGCTCAGCGCTCAGACATTTCGTAACATCACTGAATATATCAATATATTTCAGATTGTTTTCCCCACAGTTGATTCGCTGTAAGGGCATTGTAAAATATAAACTGTGTGTACTGTAAAAATTGATCAATATATCCATTGGAAAAGCATTTGGGTATCATTTTACAAGTGAAGCGGATCATGCAAAGTGACAGAAATCACCTGTTAAATTTGCTTAATTTTTCTGCTTTTTTCAGATGCAGTTATCCCACTGCGCTGGACAAAGGCTGATTGCTACCTTACCAACCAGCATGGATTTTTATGCTTTTGGTAATGCAATTGACTCCTATACAATCTGCCTGCAAAGAATTAGGCAGATTCAAGAGGAATTGATTGTAAATGCCTCCCGCAATGATTAACTGCGGTAGGCATCTACGCTTTTCTAAAAACGTTTTGGAAATGTGAGGAGTAAAGGCAATTTGCCTATGTTTTCCTCTTCACTTCTCCACTACATAGTGCTCTTTAATAGACGAAAAATCCCCTTTTATCTGATCTCCCCTTTCCTTCTAACGAAACATTTGCAGGCTTTGCCTTTCCTGCATGAATATCTTCAAGATATGTTACGTTGCCAATTATGGTAGTCCGAGCATTACTGAGTTAACAGTCTTCTTTAGGAGGACTATAGACATGATCCTTGATGGAGTAAACAACATATTTTAGGTTAGTTTCGCTACAAGTCTCTCATTTCTGAATGTTCCATTTCGTTGTGGTATTTTCCATAGCTTGCACTTAGCTTCAGAGTAATTCAAAATAAACTTGAGTCCATCCGAATCGCTCTGCAGTGTATTTTTTGATCTAGTCAAGTGCAAACTGCTTGTCTGCTGGATGTTGATTTCTGATCTGCAAGCTTTTAACTTTATTGCCACTTTGCAGCGGTAGTGGGCCTTTTCATCATGGATGACGAGAAGTGTCACCGGATTGTGAAGGATATGCTTGCCAGCAAGTAAATGGTCAGTCACATCCAGTCCTCGGAGGGTTCCTGTGTGCAAGTTGTTAGGGTGTACTGTGTTTCTGATGGTAGAGAATTGGTTCCATTATTAGCCGGTAGAGGACTAATAGCTTAATTAAATAGGTGCCCTTTCAGTTCTTAAACTCTGGTAGCAAGGGTTGGTTTCGCAGCTGTGGTTTATCTCAAATATCAAAGAAAGAAGTTAGTTGACTCCCAACAACAATCCTTCCTTGATGCAAACAACCTTACTCACATTCATTCAGAATTCCACCCATGTCATGGAACTGAAACAGCCCACCTTGAGTGGTTCACTTCGCCTGGTGGACCAGGCATGCAGGGTCCTGGTCTTGTTGGATGTCTCCATATATTCCAACACTGTGAATTATGCCATCTACCGGCTAGGCTCAGTGTCTCTGTGCTCACTGTGGCTCTATCCTGATTCCATTCTTTCCTACCCAATAGAATCTACGTAGTCAAACACTGGCCTTTCTTGTCTGACCTGGTCAACTCGTGTTGTAGAGTTCCAAAGGGATCACCTTGCTCACCTTTATCTGTTCAATGTTTATCTGGACCCCCTTTTATGCCATCCTAACTAACCTTTCAGTAGTGGCACAACCATAAACCAATGACAAACAAATTTATACCACGGTTCCTAGTAATAATTTCTCTATCCAAAGTCTTCACACTGGCATGGTATGAATTCTATGTCAAGACCGGAGGCTCACATTATGCTTCCCTTTCTTTATTAAAACAAGTAAAGAAAGCTCATCAGCAAGATATTTTGTGCACCTGAGTGAAATATAGTTAATATGCATAAAGAAAAGGTGCACCAAATATAACAAAATATAGAACAACATAGAAAATACATCATAATAAGTCCATAAGTCTCTGAGGAAAATAAGAAAACTCAATTTCCCAGACTTCCCTAGAGTTCATCTAGAGGCCACTAACATGTGACCTTGTTCCTCCAATAAGTATCTGTATCCCTTCATAAACAGTCCTGAACATGATGTAACTTCCTCTTGCTTTGCTGCAAGAGATAAGTAAATGTATGTTCAGCACTGTCTATGAAGTCTTTACATGATTTATATATAACGTTATTTATAATTGCTTATTTTAAAAATAACATATTTTAATACCGTATTAATGTTTAAGTGCACGCCTCTTACTGATTTATTTCTTTTGGCTACGACTCCGTAGCCTCGTACCGTTCATTGTTTCCCTCCGACGCCAGCTACTTCCTGCTGGCGTCGAAGGCAGTGAGCTCACGAAGTTCTTCATTGTGCCGCCTCAGCTTATCAGCTGATTCAGGTCCGTGCAAGCGGACCCCTCGGTGGGCTCACGCTCGCCTCCCTTCGGTGCTCTCCTCAGGAACGGGGATGCCGGTGCGGCCCTCCTGAAGCCTGCAACATCACCTGCGGGCCACCAGTGGAGCTCCTGCTCTCCCTGGTACTTTCCTCAGGATTCCGGCGCTCGAGTGCTCATGTCCGTTAGAATTATAGCGGTCTTTGCGAACGCGAGCGCCGGAAGCCTTTCCTATAGTGCTCTTCACTATTTAAATTACGAAAAGGGGAAATATCTCCATTCAGCTGGTAACTTCACTAAGGATTGGGATCCCTTACAGCTGAACTGACACTGGGCTAGAGAGAAAGTGTCCAGAAGCCCAGAAGAAAAAAAAAAAAAAGATGTGAGTAAAGGTGCTTAAAATTAATCGTGGCAGCGCAGTACTCTCCTCAGTCAGAACAGGCTTGGTCTGAAGGTGAGGAAGATACCTGCTATATTGATGAGGTGGCAATGGCAAATAGCCTGCAAAAAGTGCTGGGATCTTCCGTTGAGACCAGCATTAAGAAAGCAGTGACTGACATGCTCCTACCTATTCAACACCGCTTAGATACTATGGAGGAGCACCTATGAGAAACCTCTCCACCTGGGAGGAATAAGACCCAAAAGAGGAAGCACCTTACCGAAGCGGGATGTATTCCGGCTCGCAAGAGCAGAAGCTCTGCGACCCACCCCCCCGAGCCAGCCAGAACCTGCCACTGCTGACGTATCGGACACCTTCTTCCTATGAATAGGAAGGTAACCCCTTCCCATGATGGACCCTTTAACCCCGAGGAGGATAACAGGGGTAATAGACCCTCAAGCTCGGAGGGAGGTAGACCGGCACGGAAGACGATAAAAGCAGAGGCGTATACGACGCCGATTACGCACACACCTCCTCTGAGGAGGACTTTCAAATTGAGGGTTCGAAGCCCTCAAGCTCGGGGATTGTGGCAGCCCCTATCCCCAAGAAGACAACCGGCAATAAATCTCCTTCAAAGGGGATGTTCACACCTCACGATCTAATACATCCCAGATCCACTGACTGGGAACCATCTTCCAGAACAGCACATTACATTGATTCCAGACTGCGCAAACCCCTCGATAAGGAGGTCAGAGCCAGACTTCGGGCCGAATGCTCCCGCCCAGACATTGCAGACAAAGTAGCTCTAACACCTGAGCTAACACTTGAGCTAGACTCTAAGATGATTACTTTTTTGGGCAAAAATGTGAAGGACCCTAGGAAAGGCATAGAACGCGCCTGAATGTCCTGTCAGGACAAAGTCCTGGACCTTACGGGTCCACTAGCCAAGATCTTGGACCTAGCGGAAGCAGCCATCGACTCATCTGACCCGGTTGACCCGGTGATTCTCTCAGGCTGGGTTCAACGGTCCATTTGCCTACTAGGAAATGCTATTTGTGCCATATCAACTGAGCGTAGTAAAGGCATTCTATTTAAGATTGGCGCCAAGCTGAGTGAATTGAAGGAAATGTCTAAATTCGTCGGTACCTTCACTGCATTGGACAAAGCCCAGGCCTCCATAAAGAGAGTTTACGCTTCCAAGGTTTTCTCCAGGGTGTTCTAACTTGATGGGTCCGACTTGATGGTCGTGCAGTTATAAAATGCCTCCATCCCCAAGTACCGCTCGAGCAGAATATAACCACTGCCCGAGCAATCTTTGAGGCCACAGGAAGGAGTGTTGTCGTCAGCCTGGTATTGAGAACGCCGGAAGGACCCCTGAGTGCTGTAAGGCAAAAGGTTATAATCAGGGATATACTCTATAATGGCAATGGGCAATTGATAGAAAGAGTTAAACAAGATGCAGTGACACCAGCTTACCTAATAGAGATGGAATGTAGGTAGAAAACCTACGCAGGGAAATCCACGGCAAGCTGGAATGATGTAATAGGCACTCCTTCCCAGTACCTCGTGGAGTGTGGCAAGATCTGTAGCAAGGCTTGAAGCTATCCGAAGGTTGCAAAACAGAAGGGCAATCCAAGAGCAAGTCCAGAGTATAACAGGGGTCGGATGTCCAGAAAATCAGAGAGCACGCCAAAATCCAAGGGTAATCCAATAGCAAATCCGAAAAGAGTTCCAAGGTCGAAGCAAACAAGAGCAAGGGTAATGCGTGACAGTCCTCCGTAGTAGTTGAAGTAGCTGTGAAGCAAAGAGTCTTGTTTGCCGGCTTCTTTTGAAGGGGCGAGTGGTATCACGTGACGTATCACGTGACTGCTCGCGTACGTTGCGTGGAGCGCAACGTGGCCAGTGATTGGAGCTGCCGGCACTTCCTGGTATTCTGACGTTGCCGGCTGTGCAAGAGGCGCCATGGCAGACGCCAACGCGGAAAAGGGCGAAACGAGGCAGATCCGCCCAACATGGTATTCCGCCTGCCGTGTTTTCCCTGCTGGTGGTCTGAATGGGAAATACTACGGCGAGAAGCGCCTGAGGAGGAGAGGTGTGAAGAGGGAAAGGTCGTGTGAGAGGGCGTGACACAGGGCCGGACGAGGTAGAGGTCGCTCATCCGGCCGTTATTTCTTCGATAAAAGACCTCAGCACTCCAGGGACCAGCATAATGCCTGGCAAGAGCGCACGGACACGTTCTTCCCTTCAAGAGGATGTGGAAGAGGGTGTGCCTGGAGACGAGCGGCTAGACATCCAGCCCAACAACAATCCTCAGGTCAGTGTACTTATAGCAGCGTGTGCGCCACAGACACCGATAGGAGGGAGGCTAGCTATGTTTACAAGAGCTTACAAGAGCTTAGGATACCTTATCGGGAGATGCTTGGATCAGGGACACAGCTAGCGGTCTGCACCTAGAATTTATCACCCAGCCCGTTCAAGTCCGTCGCCCTACCCCTATTGTGATGTCCCAAACAGACCAAATAGCGTTAGACAACGAAATACACAGCCTGCATCAGAAACAAGCGATTCGCCCCAGCTCAAGTCAAAGAGGCTTCTTGAGCCCCATATTTCTGGTGTGCAGAAAGAAAAAGGTGCGCCCAGTGATAAACTTGAGAGCTCTCAACGAATTCATCATTTACCGCCATTTCAAGATGGAAGGTATACACATGCTTAGGGATCTTCTGAGACCGAACGACTGGCTCATGCGCCTTGACCTGAAGGATGCTTACCTCGCAGTGCCCATTCATCAGGCACACGTAGGTTATCTAAGATTCTCATGGAGAAATCGAGACTGGGAGTTCACGAGTCTACCTTTCGGGCTGTCCTCAGCACCTTGGGCATTTACCAAACTTCTATGGCCATTAGTGGCTCATCTAAGAGAATAGGGCATCTGACTCACAATTTATTTAGACAACGTCATCTTTATGGCTCAATCACAAGAGCTAATTCAGAGACAGACCAGACTAGCCATAGATTTACTACACAGCCTCGGCTTTCTCTTAAACTGGGAAAAGTCAATTCTTCATCCATCCAGAAGCCTGGAATTTCTGGGGTTCGTGGTGGATACTCAGAATTCTCAACTTTGCCTTCTAGCAGCCAAGATTCACTCCACCAAACGGAAGGTACGCAGACTTCTACAGAGGAGCCTTTTCTCGCTTCGGGAGATAGCAAGAGCAGTAGGTTTGCTATCCTCCTCCATCCAGGCAATATTTCCCGCCCCCCTTCACTACAGGGAATTACAAAGATTGAAAGGTCAACACTTAAGACACAGCCTTTCTTACTGTCAACGCGTGACGCTGTCACCTCAAGCGAGAACGGAGCTCAACTGGTGGCTCACTCACATGGAAGCCTGGAATGGCAGAGCGATCTTCAGATCCACCCCAGATATCATCATCGAATCAGATGCCAGTCGCTCCGGTTGGGGAGTGAGATGCAGCTCTGTCGCCACGGGAGGAACTTGGTCTCCTCAGGAGTTGGATCTACATATCAACTGCCTGGAGCTCCTCGCGGGCTCCTTTGCAGTGCGCTCTTTTGCCAGAGGTAGAGCGACTTGTTGTATCTTGCTGAAAATGGACAACATTTCAGCAGTAAGGTACATCAATAATCTTGGTGGCACCAAATCGAGGCCTCTAGCCGAATTAGCCAAGGACCTTTGGCATTTCTGTCTGGACCTGATTTCAGTCACAGCAGAGTATCTCCATGGTCTCACAAACGTGGTAGCAGATTGGTATTCCCGACATCACACAGATGACAGCGACTGGAGGCTCAACAGAGAAGTCTTTCTCTGCCTCCAAAGAGTCTGGGGTCCCATGTCCATAGACCTCTTTGCATCCAGACTCAACATCCAACTACCAGTGTTTTACAGCTGGAGGCCAGATTCGGCAGCAGCTGCCTTTCCTCCTTTCACCATGATAGCGAGGACCCTGGTGAAGGTTCGTCAGGAGCATTCAGATCTAGTCCTCATAGCGCCGGCCTGGACCTCTCAGACCTGGTATCCAGTTCTTCTGGAACTTTCCTTGGATTCTCCAATCCTACTACCCCAGTGTCCGGATCTCCTACTAGATCTATCAGGACAGAGTCACCCCCTTCTTCTCAGCGGGTCACTGATCCTAGCGGCCTGGAGGATTTCAGGTCAAGATGGAGAGTCCCCGGCATGTCACGGATGTCGGTCAGTCTCATCGAGGAAAGCTGGGCTCCTGCTACCCTTAAGAGGTATGCCAACTCTTGCAACACTTGGAGCCACTGGTGCAGAAGGAAAGGATTACATACAGTTTCAACACCTGTAGAGGAGATCCTGAATTTCCTAGCTTCTTTAGTTGAAAGAGGTCTAGCCTACAGAACGGTGACTGCCTATCGTTCGGCCATTTCTGCCGGATATGACCTCATCCAGGGGGTCCCGGCAGGAGAACAACACCTTGTTTGCAGATTGCTCAAGGGAATCAGGCTCACAGCCCCACCTCCATCCTGCTATGACAAGCTTTGGGACGTTAATAAAGTATTACATCTTTTTCTGTCATGGCGACATAACGAGGAGCTATCCCGTATGGCCCTATCCGGCAAACCTACTACCCTTCTTTGCCTGGTCTCTTGCAGGAGAGTCTCTGACGTTAGAGCTCTTGATCTGGCGGACAGGACCTTTTTTCCTGATGGCATTGTATTTCATATACATAGGAGGACGAAATGCAACTCCAGGGTGATTTCTTACCCTGCATTTAGAGACCAGCCCAAGCTTTGCTTGGTTAAACGCTTGAAGGTTTACGAAGAAAAGACAGCCCCGCTTAGGACCTCTCCTAATGGGCAGCTATTAATAGCTCTGCGTAAACCACACAAGGCAGTTTCCGCTCCAACTTTAGCATGCTGGGTGCATTGGACTCTAACTCAAGCAGGGATAGATACCCAACACTTCGGAGCCCACTCCGTTAGAGGAGCTATGGCCTCCAAAGCCTTTCAGGCTGGAGTTTGCTTAGAGGACATCATGCGGATGGCAGACTGGGCAAGCGAATAATATTTAAGCAATTCTACCTAAAACCGGTAGACCAGCCGGCATCCATCGTGGTAAGTAAGCTTTAAAGAAGCATAATGTGAGCCTCCAGTCTTGACTTAGAATAAAGATTTTCCATAATAACTTACTAGAAAGTCGTAATTCTATTAAAGACGTGAAGGCGAGCATTATCCCACCCAGCGAGAAATAGCAGCGTCTATCACGTTTTGATAGTAATTAAATGCATGACTATGAATTTTGACAATTTGGAATTTTATATGTATTTTGTCAGAATATGTCAATGGGATTTCTCTCCCTCCCCACTAAGGGAACTAGGGTTGTAATATACATGAAGTAATTTTACTCTTCTATCCCTCTCTTGACAGCGCCTGCAGACAAGTCCGTCTGATCGGCAGCTCGACCCAGTTTTCCTCTACGAGATGACTACAGTTACTTTTCTACTATGGACAGCCAATTTCGCAGCCTCGAAAGAGGAAGTTACATCATGTTCAGGACTGTTTATGAAGGGATACAGATACCCATTGGAGGACTAAGGTCACATGTTGGTGACCTCTAGATGAACTCTAGAGAAGTCTGGGAAATGGAGTTTTCTTATTTTCCTCAGAGACTTATGGACTTATTATGGCGTATTTTCTATGTTGTTCTATATTTTGTTATATTTGGTGCACCTTTTCTTTATGTATATTAACTATATTGCACTCAGGTGCACAAAATAGCTTGCTGCTGTGCTTTCTTTACTTGTTTTAATAAAGAAAGAGAAGAATAATGCTCAACTCAGTGTCTTTAATAGAATTAAGACTTTCTAGTAAGTTATTATGGAAAATCTTTATTCAGGCTTAGATGCATGAAATCTTTCGTCAGATAAATAGTTATGAAACAGAACCAAACCTGTTTGGCCACAAAGGTCGTTCTCATTGTTGACCTTTCACCCCAGCAACACTGGTTGGTCTACTACTTGCCCTTTACACCAACGTAAAAAGAACATAGGTTTCCTCTTTGATGAAGATATGACTCTCACACTACAGAATAATGCTGCAGCTATCTTCCCAGAAATCTCTGGCTGATCACACCTCTCATAAACACAAAGCCATTGTGTTAAGGGGCCCAAATTAGCACCTGGTTGGACTATGCCCAGGGGCCTCTTCACTAAAAAGTCTATGATTTAATCGTATGGATAGTGATTGTTATCGCATCACAGTGTGGTGTATGCCAGCAAAACTATATGTATGTATTGTCATAGTCCTTGTTATAGCATCACGGTATGGCTTGTCCAACTTGATAGGCGTGGATGTATAATTCTAGTTATTGTTATGGATTCACTGTGTGGTGTATGTCAGTGAACTAATAGTGATGTGTAGTTGTTATTAGTGTTGTGGCATCACCGTGTGGCCTATGCCTCTGGGACTAGAATGCAGCTATCCCCCATGACCAAATTCAGCCTAGATGCACACACAATGTCTCTCACATACTCTCCAGGATACCTCCCCACACCCACCCACATGCCTGCTCAACATGGATGACAAGCAGGGACTTGGCTACCCCTAATAACGTTCATACTGGATAAGTGCACACACAAACTCTATTGCTCTATGACATATTTCCCATACCTGGACTTCGGTCCCCCGAGGCTGTTCAACCTACAGTGCGTTGAGACCATACCAGTGGTGAAAGGCACTATAGAAATGCCCATTACATTACATTACATGTATAGCTGTGGCTTTATGATGTGGTTATGGATGTGTAGTTATAGTTATTGGTATGGCTTCACAGTGTTGTATATGCTAGTTAACTGATTTGGATGTATGGAGTATCTGCTTTTCCTCCCTGTGGTTGTGTTTGTGGGTTCAGTAAAGAAGGGAGCTATGTAGTATATGCTTTCTTTCCCAGTCATTCTGGTGTGTGATGTCATGTCTGCTACAAACCCACGGGGAGCCTACGCCTCATGGTGAGCCACACTAAGGTCAGATTTTGTGGTGGTGCTTCTAGACATCCACACACACACGGCACACACATCCTTGTAGTACTTGTATGTGTGAGGAACTGGCATCTGGCAAAAGTGCAAAGCCCTGGCTTTTTTAAAATGTTTATTGAATAATAAAATGATGTAGGTAGTTCCATCTCAGAAAGGGTAATCTGCTGTTCAGATTCCCCTTTCGTCCAGCTCAATGTCAAAAGCATAGTATGTATCTGTGACCTGCTGCATCAGTATCCTTAGTCGCAGCGCCTGCTCTATCCGTGGCACCAAGCAGGTCCAGAGTTTACAGATACCTATGTGACAGTGGCGGTTGAAAGGCTCTGCCGCGCAGGAGTTGCATTTAAGATATCTAACCCTGTACCCAAACGAAAATGATCATAATTAGTCTATGATGGTGCCAGGATAATCTCTAAAATAAAGCTATGCCTGAGTTTAGGCGTAGTACATGGTACTACTAATGATCACTGCTGCCACCTTCCAAGTTATATCGCACATGTGTTAGCTCCAGTGAGTCAACTCTGCTGTGGAAGGTGATATGTAGTTTAGTCAGGTGGGTGTAACCAGCCAAATGGCAGGACAGGAACCTGGAGGGCCAGGCCCCCTCTTTGATCTCTTTGTGAGGGCAGGTAACACCCTCTGCCCGAGACAGCCGCACAGTAGGCAGCTGTCCTGGGCAAGGGCATGAACGGCACACGCCGATTCAAAAGGTGTAGCCTCACTCAAGGGTGCTGCATCTTTAAAGGCCTTTTTTCTCAGTGAGAAGGGAAGAGGCGGGATTATGAGAGGCAGGAAGGTTACGGTTAATGGAAGAAGACGTCCACCATCTTGATTCTCAATGTATCTCTCTCTCTTTCCTGTCCCCTGCACTTCCTCTGGAGCAAAGCATTTTGGGTGTGACATCAGAAGGGCAAGGTCCACTCAGTTGAATAGTAGGGTTTGGATCACTAAAGCAGGCTACCTTTAGTCCAATCACCTGAGGACTTTGGCATTTAAAAGAAGGGACCTCCCACCCCTTTGTCATATTTGCTCAGACCCTCTTGGGTCCCATAAGGCTGCAGATTCGCTGTGAAGTTCTCACTGGAATTGCTTTGGGAAAGTAGAACTTTCCCAAGCCCTCAGCCTGAGGGGAAGAAGGAATCATCTAAGACAGAAGAAAGATCTGTTCCCTACCAACTCCCAAGGTACATGGGGAACAATATCTGCTGTGGATCAGGATCTACCACTCTGTACTGGAATTATCTGAGCTGGGAGAACAGACACTGAGTGGAACCATCCTATCATCGAGTCCCCCTCAATCGGCCTCACAGCAACCGGAGGACCAGACCAGCCGAAGCTCCCTGTTCTCCCGCACCAAACCAGACGGTCCACGTTCACTGCACCTGGAACAAGAGGGAAGTCACTGGCGCTGAATGCTGCGCTCCTTCACCACTTTGAACTTGCTTGCATTTTCAACCAGCTCAACACTGCATCATGTCTTAGCTAAAGCTAGTCATCTGCTAGGCCCGAAGCGACAGCTCAACGCCGGGACCCGATACAAATCACTGCAGAGTCACGCGCCGACTCAGGGTTACAACCACGGCTCGACCAAGCAAGCAACTCAAACCGCTGGAGCTTCATTTATCGACTCCTCCCAGCAACTAAAGCCTGACTCGTCCTGACCAACTGTGAAGCATTCCTGGGTACCGCCCCGACCTGCATCCTTCAAAGCCACCCTTCTACCGCACTGAGCGACCATATTCGCCCCATCTCAACGCCCGCTTGCTGCTTGAGTCCACACAATCCAATGTGCCCGAACTGAGCATGAACAGCTTGTATCATTGTTCGACACCGGGTCTGACTGCGTCAGCCCACCAAGAACTGAATACAGGTACTGTTGACTCTGAACTGCCCCCTCAGTCCACTTGGACCCTAGAGAGTGGTTAGGTCACGATTGCTCCTGATTTAAACCAATATATCCTTTTTGTGGTTAGTTAATTACCTGCCACCCCTAGAACTACACTCAGAGTGCTACTTTCTCAACTCTGTTGCACCTTCTCTGTTCTTCCTTTGGGGCGGCTTTTTGTAAAGTATTTTCCATTCGTTCTACGTGCAGATGGCGTGTTTGATTAAAGTATATTTATTTTTATAGAACCTTGATTAGACGTTCCCTTTATTTTGGACTGTGATACTGTGTTGTTTGGATCGCTACTGGTTCACCTTCACACCCCTCTTGAGAGCATAGCCTTCCCTTGGCCCACTTTTCCACAAAAGGTGAAGGTGTATATCTCTTAATTGTCACTGCTTTTTTACCTTTCTGATTGCGTTGTGTTTTGGTTTGTAGAAGTGCAAGTGCTGGGTGGGCCATTATATACATCCAAACAGTGAAGTTAACAGACATACACACATCGTGACGTTCTTTGAACTATACATCCAAATCCTTGCCATACAGGCACTAACCAGTGATACCACACTAACCCATACACCTTAACACTTGATTAGCAACACATTCCTGTGATGCCTCTATCACAACTTAACAAAAAAGTGAGCTGCAGAGACCGCACAGAAGAAATGCTTGACATTTCGCTCTTTCTGCTCATAGGTGCCAAGCTGAAGCCCTCTGCAGAGGTGAAGTACCCTAAGGACAAACACTTGATCGAGAAGATATCACTCTTCAAAGGCGATATTACTAAGCTGGAAGTGGATGCCATTGTGAATGCAGGTAAGTGCCATACCCCAGGGCCTGCCCCCTGGTGAGGCGCCCATCCTGATGTTCATACATCAGGTGCACACCTCTTTTGTCATTTGAGAGTGAGTTGAGTTTGTTAAGTTGCGTATGCACACAGAAAATTCCATATCACACTTTTTTGTTTAGATCCTACTCCTTTACATGTCATTTTTTAGATTCTTCTGGACAGTTTGTTTATATTTCATGTGGAAACACCTTGAATTTTAAGGGATGTATTATTTAGGTAGTGCTGTTATTTCACAGAAATCCTAGAAAAGGCAGAACAGACATTAAAAACCATGGGTACTATAGGCATCACAATTAGCGAAATCCTACGTTTGACCCTAACGTCCGGTTGTATTGTATGTTTTGTTTTTTAGCCTTGTTAGTTTACTGAAATCCCGAGGTTGAAACGCCACCACACCACGATTGATTACAAGACCAGGAATACTCGGCTTCTAAAACTAGAAATTGTGAAGGCTTACTTACTTTTAAAAGGGCAATAGTTCGATGGTGAAATGATAGGCGTTGGAAAGCAGTCCACATTTGTTGCAAATAGCAACATAGATCTAAATGGCACCCATGTTTCTTTTATGCCCGTGTACACGGTGCATGGACAGCTCGTTTGAAGATGCTCCCCTGATGTGCCTGTTTGATTAAACATGTTTAAGTGGAAACCGCGATATTGTGAAATGCTTGCAATTGGCCACCACTAACAAAGCTTTTGCCCTGGGGCATCAACCGACGGGTTGCTTGCACGAGCATCTGCCAAACAAAGAGAATTGTGCTGGGACCAGTGCAAACAGCATATCCGTGTCTTTTGCGGAATGACGATAGAACATGCATGTACCAAAAAGTTGCACAGAAATGCTAAGTGCCCATTTGCGATAATGCCAATAGGTGCAAAACATTTAGCCGTTGCACTAGTGCATCTGTGCATGTGAGGGATTGCCGTATTTGCAAATTCAACTTCTTTTGCGCAGATATGTTCCATGGGCATACATTCCAACCTAAGCACGCACCTTGTGCACTAGAGCTGGGAATCATTTTATGCACATGCATGAGCAAACAATCCACTTTGTCAGAAATCTCTGAAACGCCTGGTGTAAATTGCTTCCACTTAACAATAGTTCCAACTGAAGAGCAAGAACTTGAATTGTGTTGATACGTTCTGTCATATTCATCAACATGTGTAATCTCGGTGGAGACATGATGTTCGCTTTTCTGTGATCTGATCGGCTGAATATCGCTGGCTATGTTATCTTATCGCTTTCCTTGTTGCCTCTCATGCTGCTCTGCTAAAAACAGGAGGAATCCATGTGATTGTTTCACGTGTACAGTACTTGCCATTGACATTTGTAAACTCGTCCAAAACATGTAAATGAACAAAGCAATGCACGATTGTGAATTACAAATAGAGGGGTCGTGTTTTTCTTTTGAAATGCTACATGTTGCTCATTTGGGTGGCTTCTGTCTTGATGACTGGTATGACTTATCTGCACATCTCTGCCCAATTAAGTTCACCATTTAATTGGGAATATATTTGTATCTTATTTCAAAACGAGTGGAACATTTTCCAAAAATTGAGCAATATGTTCAAACGTCACAGTACAGCCTTAATTAAGTGAAGGAAGGTATTGCAGTTCCTCCCTCTCTCTAGAAATGTGTGTGATCCTATGTTCAGTGATTTAATAGAAATGTAAACCCTACCTTGTATTATTCTCATATTCTTTAATGGTAAATTCCAGTAGTACAACGTCCTTTCATCGACAGCTATTTTTTCAACAGGTTTTTTTTACAAAACATTTCGCCGAAAAAACACATTAAAAAATATAGGGGCGGGTGGGGTTACTTATAAAGTGTTGGGGGGGATCAGGAATAGAAAAAAAAATATGGGTAAAGTGTCTTGGGGGGATGCCCAAAAATAAAAAAAATACATTTTTCGAATGTTTTTTCAGTGAAAAATGTTTGTTAAAAAACACGTCGAAAAAATTGCTGTTGATGAAATGACACAGAACCATTCCAATAACTTCTCGCTATGTCAATAGTTACATAGTTTGGACTGTGTTCACTTTCTCATCCTACTGAGCCAATGGCCACTGGCCCAACTGACATGCTTGCGTAAATTGGTAAAAATGGGTGCATAACCTACATTGGCCCTCATTACGACCCTTGCGGAAAGCGACTGACCGGAGCGCCACAGCGTAAATAGCGTTTCCGCCATTGTACGAAGGAGCAAAGTGCGGCCCATTCCGACCCATCGGGCACGAGCACCACGCCACGGCGGAAGTGCAAAGTCCGCGATGGCGGAAATGACCCCAAAACGGCCCACACCGCCGCCGTACGGCGCCCTAGGTGCAATACCGCCACCCCTCTTAGCGGTCACCGCAGTGTGCGCCTACCGGAAAGTACGGTGCCCGGAAATATACGGAAACGGAAGTTAAAACATGGGCCCGGAACGGGAAACATCCCGGCGTACACCTATAAAAACACCAAAACAACACAACCACTAAAATCACTACCCTGAAACACACCCCAACCCGTCAACCACCCTAGCGAAACCAAGAAAAATGGGAAAAGTAGCGAAGAAAGCGTGCGACCGCAAGCGGCAGGTCCACTTCTCCCGTGAGGAACTCACCGTGCTAACAGAGACCCTCCAGGAGAATGCTGCCGTTGTCTTCTCCACGCAAATGACCAGGACGGCACTTGCAAACAAGAAGGCCATATGGGCTCTGGTGGCACAGCGGGTAAGTGCGGTGGGGACCGCACCCCGCACCCCACAGCAATGCCGCAAGCGATGGGACGACCTGCGGATACGCGTCCGCAGCATACTCTCTGCCAACCGCAACATTGCCACAGCCACCGGGGGAGGTCCTGAATCACCCATCAAGTTGACCCCCTGGGAAGAAATCTGTGCCTCCACCATCGGAATGGAGAGCATAGAGGGAGTCGGAGGGATGGAGAAAGGAGTGCAGACATCCGAAGATTCAGGTAGGTGGGCCAGATAAAACAATGCCAAATCCACACAGTCCATCCATGTGAAGTACCATGCGTCCACATAGTGCAACAGAAACACATGTCCAGGAGAACGCCCACACACATCGGCCTGATAGCGCACGTTAAAACCCACAATAAATACATAAATAATTAAAAACCCCTAATACACGCACTACACGTGCAGCAGGCACACCCTAACTGCAGGCTGCCAAACAACTGCACCCTCACTCCACACACAAATCAAAGCACCTCCAAGACCCCGACCCAAATCACCCTCAGGTACCACCCCAATGCATGTGATACAATGCCATTCCAATTCCCACTGACCCATCAATAACCCTCGCCCTCCTTTACTCCACCACAGGGTCCGATCCAAACGACGAGCTACAGGACACCCCTACCAGCACACCTGCAAAGAGGGCCAAGACCAACGGCCAGAGACCCTCCACCTCAGCTGCACGCATCAAGACACGGCAGCAGCACAAATCAGGTGGCAGCACAGAGGAGGGAACATCAACAGGCACCCCAGCAGCCAGCATGGCCACAACACCACCACCACAGGTCCCCCCAATGGATGCCACAGAAGGCACTGCCTCTGGTGGCAGCAGCACCATAGGTGACACCCCATTGATGGCAGCATGCTCGGACACAGAAGACGGGGATGTCGAGGTCAGATCCATCCATGACCTGTCCCAATCCCCCTGTCTGTCCCCTCCCGTACAACATGAGGATACCACGCAGGTGCAGCCACAAGACGACGACTGGCCATCCCCCACAAGCCCTGTGGCAAGGCAACATGAGGACAACAGCCCCTCTGTGACACCACCGCAAATGGCCATGGCCCAGCAGAGGCAACAGTCCCTCGACAAGTTAATCGTCCAACAGCAGCAAATGGCCACACTCCTCAAGGGCCATGCCGATGAATGTGGGGGCACCAAGGCAGACATAGAAACATCAACAGAGACACTTAGGGCAGAAATGGAGAGAGGTACAGAGACGCTAAGGGCACAAATTGAGAGTAGCACCGAGAGCCTGAGAGTCCAAATGGAGAGTAGCACCGAGAGCCTGAGGGGGGAACTGCATGCGACGTCCAAAGACGTATGTGCCGAACTTGCCGCAGTGCGCCGTGTGCTCACTGAGCTCTCGCAAACCCTTAGGGACATGCATGGACGTGAGCAGGCAGACACATCATCCGTTGCAAGTTCCGTCCAGGGCAGCCCCCAACGTAGATCTGGAAGGAACCTGCGCTCCACAGGCAGGGGTGCCCCTGATACCCGCAGAGGGGGCATGCAATAGCGACAGCCCACTGACAATGAGCATCTTTGGACACTGGTGTTCGGGGGGGAGGTAGGAGGGTGGAGGGGGTGTGTTGGGCTCACTTGGGTGGCGGGTCGATAGGGTGTTCAACATGATATCACATATGCCATAAAAAGTGCACGATCAACCAATGAGAAGTGTGGACATTGATCTTTGTGTACTAGGCCATCATAGGCGTACAGTCCATATTGTGCATGTCCCAGACACACGCAGTGCCACGAGTCCCGTGTCCATGTATCAGCCACCAGGCGTGAGTGCTAGAAGCATACATCAATGAGATGCTGACGAATGTCACGGGCCTCCGGTGCCTCGCAGACTCCATGAGGTGCTGCCACATCCCCACCCTCATCATGACCATCATCAGGTGCTTGCAGTTCTGCGTCAGGGGGCATGGGCACATTTCTACGTACGCACATGTTGTGGAGCATGACACATGCCATCACCATCTTTGCAACCTTCTCATGGCGGTACAGGAGTGCCCCGCCAGACCTGCTGAGGCAGCGGAAACGGGTCTTCAGTAGGCCGAATGCCTGTTCAATGACTACACGGGTACGTGAGTGGGCATGGTTGTAGTCCTCCTCATGCTGGTCCCGTGGGTTCCGGACTGGTGTGAGGAGCCATCTCTTCAGTGGATATCCGGCATCACCTGTATGTGGACGAGAAACGTATGATGTGGAATGCCATTGATACGTACGCACACCCCCCCCCCCCCCTTCCTGGCAGGTCATTGACAATTCACATACCCCACATCATCATGCATGTAATGAGACTCACCGAGTAGCCAGGATCTGTTCCCTGCGTGTCGCTCCATGTAGCGTGGTATTGTAGAGTTCCTCAAGACCATAGAATCATGGGTTGATCCAGGGAATCGGGCACAACAATGTGTAATGATCCTGTTGGAGTCACACACCATCTGTACATTCAGGGAATGAAATTGTTTTCGGTTGCGGTACTGGGCCTCCATGGCATGTGGGACGACCAATTCCACATGGGTGCAGTCGATGGCACCAATGCAACCCGGTATGCCGGCAAGTGCATGGAATCCCACTTTTGTGTTGGTTATTTCCTGCTCCGAGCGTGGTAGAGAGATGTAGTCGTCTGCGTGCTTCAGGAGGGCATCGAGCACTTGCAATAGTGTCCGTGAGAACAGTGGCTGAGAAATGCCATGCAACTGTCCGACTGTGTGCTGGTAGGTGCCTGTGGCCAGGAAGTGGAGTACAGACACCACCTTCAGTAGGGGTGGGATGGCGGTTGGGCTATCTATCATGCTGACAAGGTCAGCCTGTGTCATGTCCACAATGGCGGCTATGGTGTCCCGGTCCAGACGGTAGAGGGTGTGGATCTGCTCATCAGTGAGGTTGAACGGATGTGCTCGGAGGCGTTGAATTGCGGGCTGCCTGCGTGGTGGTAGTGGCTGTGCTGGTGGGCCTTGCTGGCCCTGCCTTGGCCTCCTCCTCCTCCTGCGTCTCCTCCGTGCGGCTGGTTGTAGTTGGTGTTCGTCTACTTCTTGGAGTCGGAGCACTTGCAGTGCTATCAGGTCCCCCAGGGCCAACATCGCGAGTCCTGCCGGTAGCATTTCGGTGTGGTTGTGGGAGGAGACTGGCTGTGCAATTTATGTGTTTTCAGGCTGTATGGCCTCCACCTGTGGTGATTGATTCCACCTGTGCAAACTGCTCTCCCCTTTGGCCGAGCACGTCCCGCGCACAACGCTGCAATTCGGGGAATTGTATCTTGCTATTGCAATCATGTATTTGTACCCGATGGCCGTGTAAGATTGGTTGATATGTTCATTCTGCTGTGGTCCCATTGTTTCACATACTATCTGTGCAGTCGCGAACAGACTTGTGAGGGGTCAGTGGGACGTAGTACTCGAGTAACGGTGGGCCCTCATGCATCACTGTACCGAGTTGCAACGACGGGCGGGGCGTCCCATTCGTGGGTGAAGGCAGTTGCCATTTTCACACACAGCCGCACTCGATGGAATAATTAGTGATTTCAAACGGCCACAGATGCCTTTTCGACGTGATGTTGCAAATGAGGAATTCGAAGGGCGGCGCTTTCGGTTTCCAGCTAGCGGCGAGGAGATGCCCACAGGTCTGACTGCAAATGTAACGTTCTATTGTTCTATGTCCTTGAGACAGGGCCCATGGCGAGGGAGCAATGATTGATATGAATAGTTTGGGATGCGCAATAGCTACGTGGGCGATGAGGCCGTCCGTTACCAAATACATGTTACTTCACAACACTGGAATTACGGGCTGGGGCACTGTGGATTTAGCAGGCTGCATAACGCACAGACTCAATGGATGTTTCTAATGTTATGTGAGTAATTATTCAGGCATTTTGATCCCGGGATGAGGGAATGATGGATGGATGCATGGGCAGGTGATTTGATACAGAGTTTGCCATGTACAGGGCTTCTTGGGATCTATCCGCCTCCCCTACGCTATGTGATGCAGGGCTGCCATAGTGGGACCATCGTCCATCTGGCCTTGTTGAGCCCTCCCTGTCTCGAGGCGCCCTCAGACACTCGTTTGTGATGGTGTTTGCACCTCGATATAGATGGTTATGAGTCGCAAGTGGTTTTGGGGTGGTGATGTTCCTTTGGAGTGGGCTAGCATGCATATGGCTGTGGATTTCGTGTGATCATTGAAGTGAGTTGTTGGTATGTAGTTCTGATGGCCATTCTGTTCTTTTTCTTTTCTTTTGGTTGACAGGTATCTCCTCCCCTTTTGCCACTGCCATCTGTATGCCACTCCTGCAGATGGATTTTACTCCCGACACCTGCTGCTTCGTGTTAATCAGTGGAGCAGCATTACGATCTTATGGGACGATCGCCAATGGGCCACATGCCCTTACGCAGTACTGGTGGCTCGGAGCAACATTTCGGCCTTTCAGCTGGACTAGTGCCTCCCCATTGGGACGGCCCTGCGGTTCTGTGCGCTTCCATGTTGCCTTTTCGTACGTGAATGTGGCTCTGTGTACCATGGGGGAACAGGGCGACACACAGGTAGTGGCTGGTCATTTCTTGCGGAAGCAGCCCACAATGGTGATTGGTGTTTTGGAGTTCATGGCCTGATGGCTGTATGTGCTTTGTGATTTTGATGTGCATAAAATTTCTATTCTGATTTGGCCCGTGTAGCGTTTTTCTTTGCAAGTGATGTGGCATATGCCTATTTGGGGGGCGATGTATTGTGAGGAGATCTGCATTGGGTTCCAGCTTCGGGGTTTAGTTGCGTGGTACTGTGCTGTGCGCGTTTGCCTACGAAGCCCAGTGAGGTCAGGGATGGGGGCTGCCAATATGCCAGTTTGAATGTTGTCATGCTCAGGGGCGGGGGATTGGGTTTTGTGTAACAGATGCCGGTCAGCCAGGTGGACTGGTTGAATGATGTGGTCTTCGGAATATTGCTGGTCACAGGTGCCTGTGTTTGCGTGCGTTTCTTGGTGGGGGACTGTGGTCATGTCCATTGGGATGGCTTCTGTATTCGTGCCATCTGTGCCCTGCAGCTCCCATTGGCCCCTCTTGTGTTTCTTTTGTTCGTTGGCATGCATGGGTGACTTGTACATTTCAATGGTTGCATTGTGGCTTCATTGCACCTACGGGGAGTTGTACTTTGTGGGCAGGGAGCGGTGTACAGGCACTCAGTGGGGCCGTTTACGGTTGATTCGCGATGCCGTACTTCTCGCCATGGCGGAATGGTACATTCCGCCATGCCTGATGGCGTTAGGTACATGTCCGCTAGGGTCGGAATTGGCGTACCGTTGCACCATGGTGGTGTTTGCGGTTTGGCATGGCGCGCGCGCGCGTGCTTGGTGCAGTTAGCGTTGGCGTTCACTACGGTGTCGCTAATGGCTTCGTACTTTGCGGTGACGGGTCATAGTCGCACCGAGCGCTATTCGATGGCGGTATTGCATTTCCGCCATCGTTTTTCGATTTCCGCCAGGGTCGTAATGAGGGCCATTGTCTAATGGCTAGATAACTGCTAGAAGAGAACTGTTGGGAGTGCCATTCTGCTTTCTAACTATCCCCTTTGGTTCCAGATTACAGATGTTTTGCGCATTTTAATTGATTATGATAGTCTTCACTACCACACAAATACTGACTTTACCTTCAATGTAAACTCTTAATAGGCAAATCAATTAGTCTACAACCAGGAGAGGTATTGGTAAAAGTACCTGTAATGGGGTATATAGTAATATGTCTTGTTCTCAGGAACTTGCTCCAACGCCTGGGTTGGGCTTGCTGCTGGGTCAAGTCTCAATGCCTCGGGTGGGTCTGTTACTGAAGATGCTTTCAGGACCTGGTAGGGAATTTTTGTAAAGACATTGTCTGGCAGTTCCATCCCAAACACCACTGTTGTTCTTACTTGGGTATGGTTTGTGTCATTACCAAGTCAGACAGAGGCTCACCTTCCAGAAACAAGCCTGCAGCTCACTCTGGATCCCCCGATTCCTTCACACACTGTCCCAAGCATGCCTAGCAAAATCTTAAAAATCCAACTAGACCTGCAGGACGCGTTCCTTACTCGACCTAAGAGACAAGTAATAAGGATTGGTAAAGCAATAAGGTTAACATTTGTCATGATTGTTAATATATGTGAATGTTTACTTTGTAAGCTATCTTTTAGGTGACTAATGGTATGTCATAAAACATTCTTTACACAGATCAATTTAAAGATGATGGTTAGTATTTGGCCATGAAGAAGCTCACTAGTTTCCACAGGATTGACTGGGGACACTAAGCGAAACATGAGTCGGCCATTGGATTACATCTTTTCTTTTTTATTGGTATATTAGAAGAAATAATTTTGTTTCTTTTGACCACATTATGGATTCACTGATTATGATGTTTTGAGAAACAGGCTATCCTTTAGATTTGTGATTGACAATACAAAGCTTTAAAAGCACAAGGCGTGCAAGGTGCAATAGGTTTTAGGTATTGTACTGTTGCCTAAGAGAAATGCACTCGCCCTGTGGTGACGGGCGGCAACATATTAACCAGTGCTTTCTGTAAAATGGGGATGTCACCATAAACATACTTCATATTTGGGGCAATGTTGTCACCCAAAGGCCAGACATGCACAGTGAAACTTTCATTTGCCATTTAAATGGCAAATTAACGTTCTCAGACATGTTACAGGGATAGCAGTTTCCAAAGAAGAAAAACCTGCCCTGGCCATTTGCCCACTCATTGGTACAGTCAATGCTGGATTGCTCCTTTCTACGTTCTAGTGAACAATGTCAAGACTCGGATGCCTCACCAAGGTTTTTAGATACAGGTGTTTATGGCGTTTTTGGACTGGTGTTGGCACACTCTATTTCCCATGCTTTTACCAGGCATGGTCTATGATTTTTCTGTGTAAATTTGCAGTATATTTCTTGAAAGGACCATCTATTCTGTGGCAGTGTGACCCACAATTATCATAGTCTGTGCTTTTCTTGATGTGTGTGTATATGTGTTCCCATGGGGGACACGGACTATGAAAGAAAGTACAAATTTACACATATTGGCTATCTGCTTCACAGGACAGAAAATCATGCCACAAAGTTTGTATTACAAACAATTATATTTGTTCAATAAACAAAGATGTTGAGACAAAAATACATGAATTTGTGTATATCTATAAACGTTCAACTGACATCAAAATTAAAAAATGTTTTTACAAATTATTCATTAGAAGGAAGTTATAAAAAGACTCCAGTGAAGATGCCAGCTGTTATTTGACCTAATCAACATAGTCCAATACAGACAATTCATACTAAACATACACATTTAGCTGGAAAATCATTATAGAATCAAATTATAATGTCCCAATTGTTCCACAGATTAATTGAAGAGCAACCAATGCAGACATTATACTAATACTAAATAAAATCTTGAAATAGTATAAGGGTGTATAAGCGTATGATTTTTTTTTCTGCTAATGTAAACGACAAGAGGCACATTCAGCATCTGCACACTGCTACCCGTCACCGCAGGGCCAAGCGGCCATAGATAGCAGATATACAATTTGTTTTTATCGGAGTAGATAACAAGAGTCTTCTGTCTGAAATGGAGATTCGGTTTTCAAAATTAAGTATTCAAACAGACTCCTAATAACGGCAAAAAAAGTTTGTTATTTCATCAATACGTTTTGCATTTGAATTGTTATTAACACGCATAAGAACTACAAATCTCATTCTCACTCCCTTATTAGCAAGGCAAATAAATATATCCAGTTGCGACAAATGTCCAATTAAATAATAGTTCTTATGCCTTGGTTGAATTTTGCCGATATTTTCCAACAAGGTGAGGAGAAAGCCTGCTGTCTGGATTGTGAATGGAGCCAGGAGTTCATGCTTAGCACAGCTGTGCGGTTGAAAGAAAGGGAGATGCAATGTGAAGACTAATTTAGATGCCCTTACAACAATTAAAACAATTCATTACAGAAGCTGGGCAAAAACTAAAGGGTGCATCATTTTTCCAGAAGTGTTTTTACAAATAAGTATCCATGCTAGGGGGTGGTTTAATATAGGATGATGGATTACTTTAAAAACTAAGTACACCTCTATTATCACCGTCTCTGGTATTGTCATCAGTGGGGCAGCTGGTTTTATCACTTTCTCCACCAGGATGCCTAGAGAGCCTTGACTGTTTGAACCTCAACATCACTGTAACCGGTTGACACCACTCCAGACCCAGATCACAAACCCAGATCACAGAAACAGGATGAGGAGGACTTCTCAAGTTACTTGTTAATGGAGGGCATACAAGTCTGGATGTTCTTGAGACCAGGGCACCCCATTGCCACTGAAGTGGGAATCCTGACAGTGTGACTAACCCTCAAAATAAAAATATGGTAGTCTCTATACAACAGATCAGTTGTAAATAACTACCAAAATATGCACAAGGACTTTCTTGGTCTCAGTTACAAACAAGAAGTTGATGTCCACGTACATGGTCACTGCTTTTGAGACCTCCAATTTTTCTGTGGAACCACACGGATACTCCTATGTAGTGCCAGAGGGCCCCACAGACACCCAAATCCACTACTGCACCACTAGGAAAGGAGTAGAGGCTGATGAACAACATGGCAAAAATATCTACCAGGACTACTTCCTCATCTTTTGGCACAAGAATGCTCTCACTGTTAGCGGGATGTAAAAATTGCATGTGGAAAGGCCTGTCAGCTTTAGCATTAGGGGAAGCAGATTGGCTAGCTATGAATTGCTCTCAGCCACATGGACAAAGTCTCCATGGGCATGAAGTTTGGAATCTGGCATGATGAAATTTGTGGCTAAAGGCCACGTACCTCATTTAAAGACTCACAACAAGGGTCTTGACCTGCCATTCAATGTTATGGAGCACTTTTGCCTAACTATGTAGGAGCAGTTGCGCAAGTATGAAATGCATAAAACCACTGTCGAGCCCCTGGGTGTGATACGCCAAGTGTCAACTATGTCCTACTCTGATCCTGGTTTGTCAAAGGACATGTCTAGACACAATGTGGCTCAGATGGTAAAAACAGGGCTGATCAACCAGCAAACTAAAAAGGACAAAGTTAAACCAGGCAAGGGGTTCTTAGACACAGGACCCTCCTATAAACCTACAGAATGTCAGACTACCTCATCTCATTCAGCTGACAGTGTGTTCGGATAAAACAGATCGGCAACAATCCTAGTGGATGCCATCACCTGAGAGGTTTGTGAGAACCTTCAATAGTTGCTAGTGGAATGTCACCATGTGGGGTTACCTTTCTGCTTCGAGGTCCCAGAAGCTCCATAACCACATACTCTTCAGTGTTCACTTGGCATGCCAGCCTAAATCTCCTTCAGGAACATCACTTCTGGTCCCACACAGAAAGATCTTGCCACATAAACATATGTTAGTCCATGGTAACCTTCTTAACCAGAATGTGCTTATTCCATTGCTGGCAGGCAAGAGAGTTTTGATTTAAACAGAGCGTATACCTGCAATTAATTATATGAAAAAAATAGGAATGCATTACTTGTATCTGTGAGATTTGGCACTGGCAATGCAGAACTGAGCCATGAGCCAGAGAATGATAATCCCAACTGCAGATATCAGAAGACTTGTGTCATGAATCGCAGGGTGCGCCCCTTTTGGGCCTCATGGTTCCTATCACAACGGGCTTATACACATTAATACCTCCAATATGGCCGTCCAACGCATTCCCTTCTCGCTCCATGCGTTGGACGTAACCTTCTCTATTTCTAGACCACGCCTTCCGCGGCTCCGCGCATCTCAATGCTATTGCCAAGTAGCGACCAGACGTGTGCTCCGTAGCTCACGGTTCTTCTCCTTTACACCTTTAAGCCATATTGACCTGGTCTGCTCCTACTTCCGTGAAACAAATTCAATCTTTCCTGGGACTTGCCAATTTCTACCGGAAATTCATATCTAATTTCTCTGAGATAGTTCAACCGATTGTTGCTCTCCTGAAGAAAGACACCCCTTTCCTCTGGTCAACACCACAAGATATGGCCTTCCAGCGTTTAAAGACAGAGTTTACGCAAGCTCCTATCTTGGCTCAACCCGATACTAGCCGTCCTTTCCTGGTAGAAACGGAAGCTTCAAATTATGCCTTTGGCGCAGTCCTGAAACAAGAATTAGGAGATAAACTGGAACACCCAATTGCTTACCTCTCACGAACTCTGACTCCTAGTGAAACACATTATTCAGTCCTGGAAAAATAATTGTTAGCCATTCGCCAAGCCTTCACTGAATGGCGACATCTACTTTTGGGAGCTAAACATCCAGTTCAGGTCCGTACTGACCACCGTAACCTCCAGATTCTACAGTCTTTGGAGTGTAGGAACAGTCGTTAGGCACGTTAGGCATATTTCTTTGACCAGTACCAGTTCCATATCACTCACGTTCCTGGATCACAAAACCTGATCGCCAACGCCTTATCTTGAAGACCTGACTACGAGCCCACTGAACACAAGGCATATCCTCAGATGTTTTCCCCACGATCTTTGTGGCCCAGGCAGTCAACCTCCTCGAAGAAATCCAAGCCCAAACCCAATCCTCTGATCTGTGGAAGGACAAATCCAAAAGAAATCCTTGGAATGTAAAGGTCCGGGAAGGTTATTTGTTCAAAGACAATCTGTTGGTCATCCCTACAAAAAGACTACAACAGAGAATCATGAATCTCTGTCACGATACCCTACACCCTGGACATCGTGGTGTCACCAATACCATCCGTCTGATACAAAGGCAATTCTGGTGGCCTAAGATGAGACCCGACGTACGGCAGTACATTTAATCCTGTGTTGTCTGCAGCCAAAATAAACACAATAACAAGAAACCAGCGGGCCTTCTACTACAACCTACGTTGCCAACTAAGCCTTTGGAGATTATCGCTACGGACTTCATTGTGGAACTGCCACCCTCCCGTGGGTATACCACCATCATGGTTACCATAGACTTGTTCACTCATATGGCTCATTTTACGCCCCTGCGTAAATTACCATCCTCTTCTGAACTAGCAGGTATCTTCCTGGAACACATATTCCGTTTGCATGGACTCTCTTCCAAGATCATTTCGGATTGCGGACCTTAATACATCTCACAATTCTGGAAACATCTCTGTCAATATTTAGGGATCCAACGTGCCCTTTCATCAGGTTACCACCCTCAAACCAACGGAATCACAGAACGTGTCAATCAAACCCTGGAACAGTATCTTCGATGCTTCGCCACCAAGGTCCAGGATGACTGGTCGCTCCTGATACCCGTGGCTGAATTCGCTTACAATAATTCTGACCATTCGGCACTTATGATCAGCCCCTTTTATTGCAGTCAAGGATTTCATCCGTCGGTCCTACCTTCTGTTCTTCCTCAATCTACACCAGTACCTACAGTTGATTCCTGGATCGAAACCCTTGTCAACATACATAAAGAAGCCAAGGAATTTTTGGAGAAGGCCAGGAAACAGACCAAGAAATATGCAGATTCCAGAAGAAGACCTGGCCCTTCTTATGCAGTCGGAGATCAGATCTGGTTGTCTTCAAAATTACTACCCCGACATCTACGGCCTAGTAAACTGGCCCCTCGGTACTATGGTCCATTTTCCATTAAAGAAGTTATAAATCCTGTTTCTTAACAGATCAAATTGCCTGAATCCTGGAAGAAGATACACCCAGTCTTTCACACATCTTTACTGAAACCCTACTATCCATCCTCCTAAAAACCCTCCAGGCCTCCTCCTATACTGGTCGATGACCAATTGGAATATGAGGTATCTCGGATTTGTGATTCCAGGTATAGAAGGGGCCAGCTTCAATACCTGGTTGAATGGAAAGGATATCCTCCTAGTGAAAGAACCTGGGAACCTCTCTCAAACATCAAGGCCCCACGGCTGCTCAGCAGGTTCCACCTCATCCACCCGGGCAAACCAGGAGGCAAAGGTCTTCGGAGGAGGCATGCTGTCATGAATCACAGGGTGTGCCCCTTTTGGGCCTCGTGGTCCCTGTCACAACAGGCTTATACACATTAATACCTCCAATATGGCCGTCCAACGCATTCCCTTCTCGCTCTATGCGTTGGATGTAACCTTCTCTAGACCACGCATTCCGCGGCTCTGCGCGTCTCAATGCTATTGCGAAGTAGCGACCAGACGTGTGCTCTGTAGCTCGCGGTTCTTCTCCTTTCCACTCCGCTTTCCCTTCCTTGAACCCCTCCCCTTCTTCTTCCTCCTGGATTCGAGTTCTAGCGAACTTACCTTGCCTCCTGGATTCCTGGATTCGGCCTCCTGGAAAACTGAACGCATTCTGGATTCGGCAGAGACACGGGCCGCCTTCTTCAAAACCTGTTCCATCCGAAAGAAGGCAGTATCCAAGGACGCCGGTAAAGAACGGATTCAGGTGAGACGGGGGGAACTCCTTGACAATTTGAGCAGATTGGCACCCTGCCCAATCAGGTGATGGATTCCCTCTTCAATAGATGGGGATTCCCCATAATCAATCAGATTCTGAACAACCCCAAATTCAGTCTGCATGGCTTGGGCTCCATCTCCATGGTAGATGCCTTTCTATTATGCTGGTCGGGGTTGCTCTATTGTATGTTCTCATCACTTCCTGTCATCTACCAATTCATTCTGAAATTCAGGACGAGCATCGGAAGTTGCATAGTAGTAATTGTTTCTGTCTGGCCAAACACAATAATGTACTCATATCAGCTTTTCCTCTCTGAAGCCATGACAATTTCTGCTTCAGCAAGGATTGTGCCTTTGTTTGCTCCAACATGGCTATGTTCCACACTACCCTTGTCTTCAATCTCACAGCTTAGAAGCCTTGTGCAGTAAAGGGTACTCTGTATTTGTCTCTCTTTCATGTACAACAACCTCAATATCAGATAATTAGGGAGCACTCAAGTAGCTGCTATTATAGAGCATGTGGCTGACATGCTGTCATGTAGAATGGAAGGTTCTGGACATTCTTCCTGCTCAAGGGGCCAAATATGTAATGGCTGATCCCCAATGAACTCTCCCACCAACAGTACCTCAGTGTCTGTGAGAGTGTTATGATTAATTGCTCTATTACTATTTCAAGTATGCACATCTCAAAGTTGTTGAAAGGCTTTCTTGCTTCATCAGGATGGATCTTAAAACTCGGCTGTGCTGTAAATGTTATCACTGAAAGTGCAAATCATCCTTATGAGCGGTGCAACATCACCGGTAAGTAGCAGAGGCGACAGGGCTCGAGCCTTGCGGCACTGCATAATCTACTTTTCTTGTCTATGATTGAAATGAGGGTCTGAGATTGTCAGTTGTCTGTCTGTGTAAAGTTTTGACACTAACCTGTCTCGTGCAGCAATTTACGAGGCAATTGGGGAGTCCCCTGAGGCCCCTAACACCTCCCTCCTCCCTAGGAGGGAACCAAAGGGGTGTGCAAGGGATCCCAGGGAAACCCTCCTGGGGGAAAAAACCCTGCTGGAATGGATGAGGAGCTGGATCGGTCGCGTCTCCGCTGGCTGCAGCTCCTCAAGTTTTACAGGAATCACTGGATCGGGTCACTGAAGTCCTGATTTAAAATAAGTAAACGAGAGATGAGAGAAGGAACTAGGTACGAGAGAAATCAATATAATGATTGGGTAAGTACCTAATTTGTCTGAAAGGGGGGACTATCTGTGGACTGCGGAACGGGAAGGCTAGGCAGGATGTACGGCTGTAAGAAAGAGTAGAAAAGAAAAGGTAAGCATAGGTAGGAGGGATAGAATAGTAAACCCCCTAGTTGCGAACTCACGTAGCGTCTGTAGAGAGAAGCGACGCTCTGAGCTCTGGCTCTGCTGGACCATATCCGGAATCCGTGAGAGAACGAGATGACGTCAGAGGACATCTGACTTGTGAACGTGAAAACACTGCACCATAACCCAGAGGATGAGAAGCCATCTTGGAAGAGGGGAAAACGGCGAGTGCACGCAATCTCCAGCGTCACCACAGGGAACGCCGGTGCCAGCCATTCGTGACAGTATGCCCCCTTCCGAGGGTAACACCTCCTGGTTTGCCCGGATGACACCTGTGGAAACGGCGAACCAGTAAGGGGGCGTGAACTGCTGAAGCCGGTTCCCACGTACGGTCAGCCACCGAGTAACCCTTCCAGTGGATCAAATACTGCAGTCGACCGCGATGATAACGGGAATCACAAATGCCCGAGACTTCGAACTCCGGACCTTCCATAGTAGCCACTGGAGGCGGGTAGGCCCTTATAGATCGACCAAAACGATCCGATTTGTGAAGTTTGAGTTGCGAAACATGAAAAACTGGGTAGATCCTGGACCAAGAAGGTAAGAGCTGTAACTCAAAAGCCAAAGAACCTTTTGCTCTCAATACTGTAAAAGGACCAAAATATTTCGGAGACAATTTAGAGGGAACCAGATGTCTGGGCAGAAACTTTGCTGAGAGCCAGACCAAATCCCCCGGGACAATCACTGGAGTCGATGAACGATGCAAGTCAGCATAACGTTTAGAATGCTCTTGAGCTTCCAGTAAAGCGGTTCTGGCCAAAAGATGTCCCTGTTGAATGTCGCCCATTAGGGCGTCCACATCCGGAAAGGCCGAAGCTCTGAGAAGAGATGAGGAATAGCAGGAAAGATCGTACCCATAGGTACAATGAAAGGGACTAGTTTTGATAGAAGCATGAGGAGCATTATTGTAGGCAAACTCTGCCAAGGGTAACAAATCCTTCCAATTGTCCTGTGCCGCTGATACAAAACAGCGCAGATACGTTTCAAGAGTCTGATTTAAACGTTCAGTCCGCCCATTAGTTTGAGGATGGTATCCCGAACTCAAGGCTCTCTTTATGCCTAAAGCAGAGCAGACTTGTTGCCAATTTCGAGAAATATATTGGGAACCTCGATCTGACACTATGCTGTCAGGAAGACCATGCCGGGAAAAGATGGAGTCTATGAACTGTCTTGCCATCTGTGGAGCTGTTGGTACTGAGGGTAGAGCCTGGAAATGAGCCATTTTGGTGAAATAATCCACTGTTACCATAATGGTTGTATGATCTTTAGACACAGGTAAGTCAACGATAAAATCTGTGGAAATCAATTGCCAAGGACGAGTAGGTATTTGGGCTAGAGCCAGCTTTCCCAACGGTTTACTGCGAGGAACCTTGACTTGCAAACAGATCACACAAGAAGAGACGTAATCAGTCACGTCCCTTCTTAAGGTTTCCCACCAGAAATGTCTCAGTATGAGTTCTTGGGTACTGGCTATTCCACGATGTCCAGCAACCATAGAATCGTGACACATGTGCATGACTTCCGTTCGGAGCAGGAGTGAGGGAATGTACACCTGATGACCCCGGTAGAAACATCCGTCTTCGAGACTTAGTCCCCATTTGTCTGCCTGACCTCTAATGGAATCCATTAAGACTAGAGTTTGGGCTGCTACAGAGTGGAGGAAGTCCTGGACCATAGATATGAACGTAGCATGAGGAAACAATCTCTCGGTCTGAAAACCAGATTTGCAATCCGGATCTCTGCGAGATAGAGCGTCAGCTTGAAGATTGGTTTTACCTGGAATTATAGTGAAAGTGATATTGTAGGGAGAGAAAAAATGGGCCCATCTTGCTTGCCGGCTGTTACGAGTCTCAGCGTATTGTAAACTCTTGAGATTCTGATGGTCGGTGCGGACCTCAATGGGATGTTGGGAACCCAACAGGAGATGTCTCCATTCCTGAAAGGCCCGTTTTATCGCCAACAATTCTTTCTCTAACACCGTGTAATTGATCTCAGAGGAAGAAAAAGTCTTGGACAGAAAGGCCACAGGGTGTTCTGGTCCGTGAGTAAAGGCTTGTTTAAGTACCGCACCCAACGCAAAATGGGAGGCATCAGTTTCCACTATAAACAGTAAGCTTTGATCTGGGATTCGTAAGAGAGGAGCAGAAGTAAAGAGAGTCTTCAAAGTATCAAAGGCTGACTGGGCGTCTTCTGTCCAATAAAAAGGCTTTCCCTTCTTGAGTAGTCTTGTAAGGGGCAGAATGATTGATGAAAATCCGGCTATAAATTTCCTATAGAAATTCGAAAACCCCAGAAATCTCTTTAGTTCCTTGACAGAACTAGGAGAGGACCATTCCAGAATAGCGGTCACCTTGCGAGGATCCATGGAAATTCCAGTAGGGGACAAAACGAACCCCAGGTACGTGACTGTAGTCTGATGGAATACACACTTTTCAGGCTTGCAATAGAGGTGATTACTTCGTAATCGGTGTAACACCTGACATACGTGTCGGTGATGTTCTTTAGGATTCCTGGAAAATACCAATATGTCGTCAAGATACACCACTACCGTATGAAGAAGGAGGTCTGAGAATATATGGTCAATGAACCTTTGAAAAACAGCCGGGGCATTCGCGAGTCCGAAGGGCATTACTCGGTATTCAAAATGTCCAAAAGGGGTACGAAACGCGGTATTCCACTCATCCCCTTCCTTGATTCTAATGAGGTGATATGCCCCTCTGAGGTCCATCTTTGTGTAAATAGTCGCCCCTTTTACTGCTTCTAGGATGTCCGGTATTAAGGGCATTGGGTATCGATCGGGAATCGTGATCTTATTAAGACCCCTATAATCAATGCAGGGACGTAATTCGTCCGTGTCCTTCTTAGCTATGAAGAATAATGATGCACCTGCAGGGGAAGTCGATTCCGTAATCAAACCGTTTCTGAGGTGGGTATCCAAATACTGCCGTAGGACTAATTTTTCCTTCTCGGAAAGGATGTACATCTTTCCAAAGGGAAGTGGCTGAGAGGAGTCTAGACGGATGCAACAATCATCTCTCCGATGAGGCGGAAGTTCAGAAAATTGGGAAGAGGAGAAAATGTCCTGAAACTCTTCGTACTCAGGAGGAACAGGACTAATCAGGTCTACTATCCTTTGAGAGACCACAGGGTTAGATGAAGGAGCACAAAATCCAACTGATCCTTCAGTAAGACAGTGTTGGGTACAATATTCAGATCCCAAAAAAATGGAACCGGCTGCCCAATTTATGTATGGGTTATGTAGTTTTAACCAGGGCAAGCCCAGAATGACAGGGTAGTGAGCTGCTTTTATTATATCAAATACGGCTTCCTCCCTATGTGAACGAATGAGCATTGTCAAAGTGTGAGTCTGTTCTCGGATAGGTCCCGATATTAGTGGGGTTCCGTCTACGCCTTCAACTGGTATCGCGATAGCTTTGGGAGATCGGGGAATATTCAGTTTTCTCGCCCAAAAATCGTCCATGAACCAACCAGCTGCTCCACAGTCAACCAATGCTGGGACAGAAACGATGTTCTCATCTGGCAAAGAAAAAGTGATGCGCAAGACTACCATGTCCAGCGAGGGAGACAACCTTGTAGGAGATTGGGAACCTGTATCAGTTACCCCGACCGTAGGTCCCCTTACGGTTGAGGTCTGGCGTTTCCCGAACGAAAAGGTTTTCTGAGAGGAGCGACTGGGCACTCGTGCACGGTATGATCAGAAGAGCCACAATACATGCATAGTCCCTTGCTTCTTCTACGGGCGCGTTCCTCTTGAGTCAGAGGACCCCGTGTAGTGCCTAACTGCATAGGTTCGTCTGCAGTGGCTGTTTTAGAGAAGGATACTAATTCTGGCGCAGAGCGATGACTTCTCCCTTTCCTCTTCTCTGCATGCCTTTCCTGCAGTCGATAGTCCAGCTGCATGGTTAATGAGATTAGTTCAGCTAAGGTGTTTGGTCTCGGAACTCGAGCCAATTCATCCTTCAACTCCTCACTCACCCCTCTCCTAAACAATGTGATAAGTGCATCATCGGCCCAGGATGTGCCTAAGGCCATTTGTTTAAAGCGGGTAATAAATTCTAAGATTCCTAAAGAACCTTGCTTGAAGTCTAGGAGTTTCTCTTGAGAGGAGACATTGTATTCTCTCCGAGAAAACATAGCTTTTAGACTCGCCGTAAAAGCAGGTACAGAATCCAATATGGCATAATTGGAAGTGACAATAGGCGTGGCCCAGGCTAGTGCGGGGCCCGTGAGATGAGTAATCATATATCCCACTCTATCTCTGTCTGAGGGAAAGAATGATGTCTTAAAAGCAAATTGCACCGTACAAGCATCCAAAAATTCCCTTAAAGAATGCGAGTTTCCGTCATATTTCCCGCCTGGTAGAGGGCCAGGAGGAATTTCTGAACTAATGGGGGCCTTATTGAACATTTGCTGTTTAAGGATTGCATTTTCATGCTTTAAGGCTTGTACCTCGTGGGACAATCCTTGTACTGCGGTCGTCAACTGCTGCACTTGATCTAAGGCTGCCTGCAAAGTAGTCATGATGTGTATCTAAGCCTTCTTCCCCTAATCGGGCGTCGCTAGCTGTAATGTTTTGACACTAACCTGTCTCGTGCAGCAATTTACGAGGCAATTGGGGAGTCCCCTGAGGCCCCTAACACCTCCCTCCTCCCTAAGAGGGAACCGAAGGGGTGTGCAAGGGATCCCAGGGAAACCCTCCTGGGGGAAAAAACCCTGCTGGAATGGATGAGGAGCTGGATCGGTCGCGTCTCCGCTGGCTGCAGCTCCTCAAGTTTTACAGGAATCACTGGATCGGGTCACTGAAGTCCTGATTTAAAATAAGTAAACGAGAGATGAGAGAAGGAACTAGGTACGAGAGGAATCAATATAATGATTGGGTAAGTACCTAATTTGTCTGAAAGGGGGGACTATCTGTGGACTGCGGAACGGGAAGGCTAGGCAGGATGGTACGGCTGTAAGAAAGAGTAGAAAAGAAAAGGTAAGCATAGGTAGGAGGGATAGAATAGTAAACCCCCTAATTGCGAACTCACGTAGCGTCTGTAGAGAGAAGCGACGCTCTGAGCTTCGGCTCTGCTGGACCATATCCGGAATCCGTGAGAGAACGAGATGACGTCAGAGGACATCTGACTTGTGAACGTGAAAACACTGCACCGTAACCCAGAGGATGAGAAGCCATCTTGGAAGAGGGGAAAACGGCGAGTGCACGCAATCTCCAGCGTCGCCACAGGGAACGCCGGTGCCAGCCAGTCGTGACAGTCTGATAGGAAGGACTGGACTCATCTTATGCCACCTCCTTTAACACCAGTTTGACGGAGTTGGGAGAGCAGCATGATGTGACTGGTGGTGTTGAAGACCGATTACAAGTCCAAGAGGACTCTTTTTTCAGTGACCTGGTTATTGCACAGATGGGACCACATCTGTGTGCACTTCTGTGCAATGAATGTTTGCACTACAAACTACACACAGTGCAGCGAAATCTGGGGAACCCAGGTTTCCTTGAATTGTTTGTGCTTCATAGTGCAAAAAGTTGTAAATGCCTCCTGCCATGTATGTGTATGGAGGGAGGCATTTGCATGGATTCTCATGGAATCAAACACATTTTAGCAGATGCAAAAATATGGCCGGTCCCACAGGAATCCGTAGCCTCTCCCGCTGCATCAGAGTCAGACGCAGGCTGAGATGCCTGCAGATGTCTACAGCAAAGCAGAAGACCCCGGCGGATCCACAAATGATTATCCGTGCCCCGCTCCTCAATAGAAATCCATGAAAACGAGACAGTTCGCACACAGCATAATCTTTCAAGCATTCTGTATTTGACCCACCACATTAAAAGTGAGTTCCAGTGTGCTATAACAGGAAGTGGTGGTACACTTTTTTAATTCGGTGGAGGTGTTCCAACACAACTGGTTAAAAAAATATGACCCACATCCACTGCTGCGAACATCTCAAGGCCTGGAGTTTAGAAATACACTGCGGCAAACATCTTAAGGCCTGGAGTTTAGAAATCCACTGCGGCAAACATCTCAAGGCCTGGAGTTTAGAAATCCACTGCAATGAACATCTCAAGGCCTGGAGTTTAGAATGGGTAGTAATATGAGTAACTGGTCTGAAGTTGGCATGGGACTCCGTGTAGGCTTCTTCAGTAGAGGAACATTTATACTTCCCGTGGTTAATAAGATGAGTAGATCTGATAAGGGTCTTAGAGGAGTTCCTATCTAGAAGGCGTCTGAAACCATGTAGAGCAGGTGTTCAAGAGAGAAGTACGGCCTCTAAAAGACTTCCCATTGACTCTCACAGAAGTGCTTCTTTCAGTGTCACATATCATGTTTTCACATTTATAAAAACTTTTCTTCTTTTCAATACTTTTGACCTTTTCACGTTTTAGGCCTCTGGCGATGACCGGATTAGTGACAGAAGAAACCATAAGGAAATAGTTTGACTGCATCATTGGAACCCCACCCCTCTCCCCACCCCCTTGCAGACTGTGATAGCCGTGTCAGGGGCATAGATCACATCACTGGTATGCTATTTGATGTGAGAGGCTCGTTGCACAATTAAGTGCAAGCACAGAAAGGAGCGTTTGATGTTAAAGTATCCGTAGACGAGTCCACCCACAGATGCCCATCTGCCAAGATGGTAGCTCTAGAGAATTGCGGGTACAATGTCGCCACCATGTCCAGAGAGGCTTAGCTCTTGAAGATGTTAAGTGTGAACTAGCCTTCTGCTGCAGCAGCACCGATTTACTTTTCCCAAGCACAGTAATCCACCACTTGCCTTCCTGATAAGGTTTGTCCCATCTGTTCTGGCTAAACTTTCTTTACGGTCTCCCATAGAAAAGTTCAGAATATACAAGTTGTCATATTTTGCCCCATACAAAAAATATGTTTTAATCATCACATGCTAGGATTCTCTTATTGTTTTAGAATTCATAGTTATTGTGAACAACGGCCTTTAACGTTTCTTTATAATTATGAACCAGCTGTTGCAACCTTATTTGCACTGTCAATGTATGCCAGCATACTGTAGGGTAGGGGTGTCACGGTATTAGTTTTATGACGGTACGATAACCTTCTTGCCAAATGACGGTATATCATGGTTATCCCGGTATAGCAGGTGGAGTTAAATAATCTTAACAAATATTTTCTAAAAGGTCATAAATTGACAGATTTAGCATCACAAACAAAACCAGGCACCCAGGGCCAGAATTGGGCTTTTCAACATACTTTCCAGTGAAATGCCTTGCTTCCACCAAACACAAACACACGTCTGGAGAGGAGGAGGGGGCGAGCCCTGCTGCAACTGGCAAAGCAAACTTAATAGCTTTTCTTAAGTGGTCATTTAGGCTTTATGCCCCCCACTGGCTACTGGTGAAGATGAACATGTTGCCATCTTGATAACCTGCATGACACCGATCAATGGAGGCTGATGGTAGTATACGCTTGTGTGCATATACACACACAGACACACACACACACACAGACGCACTCTCTTTACGTTACAGCCTTTAGTTTACTTGCGGGGCAAAAGGTGTTCAGTAATCACGGACATGTTACCCTTTGGTATGGCAGCAGGGAATATCCACAGAGATGAGTGAATTTCGCAGTATGACTTATTATATGTAAATTCAATGATAGAACCAGGGAAATCCCCCATTGCCATATGTTTAGAGAACATTATCCATTATAAATATATAAACTCAAAGCCGCCAACCCAAAGTAAACCCTTTTCCTTCTTGGCACTGTATCTATTCTTCCTATTGCTAACATATTGATTTTGTGTCACATGTGGTTTATGGAATGGCATTAAAAACTGCTCCAACTGAAACTACTTGGCAGACGGCACATCCAACAGTGCAAGACCAAGACTGTGCAGCACTTGCTTACTGCAGCCTTTCCAAATCAGATTGAAAAGCACACTTTACGGTATGAACGGTATAACGGTATAAACAATGTGACGGTTATTATTGTTCAATTAAGTGGTTCACGGTATCTTTAACGGTATACCGTTATACCGTTACATCCCTACTGTAGGGCATACTCTCCACTGTCATCAGCAGCCGTAAAAGTGCTGGGACTGTTTTTAACAGGTTATGTTTATATGTCGTTTTTTTTTAATGCATGAGAGGGTTTTCTTTAATGCCCAAAGCCCTACTTTGCAATATTATTTTGCCATATATATCCACTTCTCGTATCGGGCTGCCTCCTTCCCTAAATTATTCACTAAAATATGTCAGCCAATCCACCCGTTCATAAAATTCCCGAACATTATTGACAGCAAATTATGCAACGCTGGGTATTGCACCAAAAGATGATTTACTATTTATGTGCTCTTGGTTGTAATAATTGTAGCCATTTTGTATGCCAGTTGATCTGGAGTGGATATAGATGACATCTCCAGTAGGAAGTAGATTCAATCTGAATTGCAGAAATTGTGATCACCAATATGCACTTGTGAATTTTCACAAATAACAGGGGAGCGTGCCAAGTGGTTTATTGAATACTGGAAGGCAGTTATGTTTTTGTATAACCTATTATTTGCTATAATTTCACACCAATCATTTATAAAGAAAAGTGTTTTACTTCACCACCCTAGGATTATTAATCAGTGTTTTGGATTTTTCACATATGCTACTTAATATATTCTCACTTTTGAGCATATAGTTCCAAATTGGAACAGTTATCCGCCCAATCTTACATTACTAAAATCGTAAAACAGCAAGTTGTTCGGAGGGCAGAGAATCAATCTATAGAATGTCAACATTTTCCATTTTAACCAGTCGCTTAGGGACGTCAATCCCAGTTCATACCAAACCAGGGATATCAGAGTACAATTTGGTAAAAGTAAGGTTTTTTTCCAGATGTAACTTTCTATTTTAACCATATAAGACTTGTGAACTAAATGACAAATCTCTTGTCCATAACGCAAAGCTGGAATTGTCTTTGCTCTATAGAAGTAGATTAAGGGTACTAGAACCTACAATATGTTTTATTAATGCGCTTCATTTGTGACACTAAAGCGCTGGCTTTGTCCCATAGCTTCAGAAGAGTACATTTATTACAAGGGGCCCATCTGATTCAAAATCTAGATCTTTTATTTGGATGATGGGTTCAATATGATTTATGCCAATTTTTCAGTTGAATTTAAATGTGTTTTTGTGATTACTACTGAATCTTATGTTTTATTTGCATTATTAACTAAGTCATTGATGTCAGCATATTTAGTGAAGAAGTTGATTAAACGTTGGTGACCCAATTGTGTGTGATCTACCACAATCACATAGTCTACATAAGCTAACCAGTGCATTTCTATGTCATTAATTTTGGGAGTCACAAATTAGTCGTTGGCCAAAAAGTCCACCATGTCAGGCACATACAGGTTAAAGAGGCATGGGGCAAGCCTCTATAAATTGGAAATTCTTGTGTCAACAGGCCTTATTGAATCAATCTAATTTGTAAGCATGTGTCCGAATGCAAATCGACCAAGTTGGCTAACAATGATCTGGGAATGTTCCTCTTGTCTAATTTTTCCCAAAGCAAGGACCTATTAACTATGTTGAATGCCAGAGAAAAATCAATACCGGCCAAAAATAACTGTGGCTTATCCTTGGATCAGACGCTTTTCTGCAGTGCGTCAATATTAAACCCATTTAAGGTAGTACCAACTCCTTATCTGGAATTTGTTCAACCGCTCTTACCTGTCTACCCACAATTCTAATTCTCTTAGTATCAAGTCAGCAAATATCTTGCTCCCTCCACCTAAACGAGCTATGGGTCTATAGCTTGCCAGATTGAGACAGTCTCCTTTTTTGTAGATGGGAATTATTGTTGCGATTTTGCATGATTTATGGGTAGATTTTGAGGCCATCATGTTTTTAAACAATACATAAAGTATTGTGGTCCAAAATTGCAGTTCTTTTTTAAAAACAAAAGTACTTAGACCGTTTGGGCGAGGGGCCCTTGAGTTCCATGCCTTCTTAATACATTCCTACATTACACATCTTCATAACTGAAACATAGGGCCTACCCTATTGAGGTGAATTGGCTGGCCACCTTAGGCTCTGAAAAATTATATAGAATGGAGCAATATAGACCCCAACTTTCTTCTGTGATCAGATTGCATTGGACCTTCACCTGGTTGTTTTTTTTGGTTAGTTAAACTCCAAAAGTTGCATGTATTTTTTATTGTAATGATTTCTAATATCAGCTCTCTGTCCCTCTGTAGAAGTAGGTGTCAATAGCTTTTATGACAGTTTTTGTAGTGTTGACGTGCTATACGTGATTGCTCGACTTGCTTTGTGAAGGAGCATGAGGATTTTAATATTTGTCTCAGAATTATCCGTAGTTCACGCTTTCTAAGTTGCACTCTATGATCATATTTATGGGTTTTCAATGTATTGCTAGTCTTCAATCTTTTACTTATAGGAATATAATTTTAGAGGAAAGGTGAAAAAGAATCAGAAGTAAGTTCACTCATTTTTTGTTTTAAGGATTTGGTATTAAACAAAGATCTAATTTGTCTATTGAATATGATTAGATTATTAATCTTTAAAGCAATTTTATTGCCCACGCAAGAAACTACAAGATTAGTTAAATTTGGATTCTGTTTGATTAATATTAATCTGTGCAATGAGGAAAGTGCGCTCACTAAGATTTGTGTCGACAATTGTAAAGCTTTCCCAGAAATCTAACATTTTTGGTGATAAAAAAATATAGTCTTTGCAAGACCATGTTTTATCATTTCTCCACGTATTTTTAAATGGAATGTTCCCTCTTACGCTTCGTCTAGTCATCTGTAACCCACACCTGTGTAGCAATTCCACCCATTTTTCCCTGTTCTTATATTTTCAGATTGTAGGTAGGATGATCCCTGAGAAATAATCATATTCTCTCAAATACATCCCTGCAGTCTGAACTGAAGTCTCCCCCATTTATTTTCTGTCTGTTCTGTGTAATTTTCCAACATTGCTATTAACATTTTTGATGGGGAGATTGGACATGTTTCGAGTATACATTCACAATTAGAACTGATTTACAAAATGTTCCTTCTTTCATAATTAATTTGATTGCAAGAATTCTGTAATGTGTGTTTTTCATTATTGCGCAGTGAACCAGGTGAGAGATTTAAATGGTGATAATTAAGCCGCCTGAAGGTCTACCGCCATTTACACAAATTGCCCATTGTTGGACCACATAATAACCATCCAACACCACTCGGGATAGCATCCAAAGTTCCTCTAGGAACACTATTGCAAGTTTGTTAACATGCTCACATTACTCCACATTTCTAACAAAATTAACATGACCCTTTGCGTTCCGTGATAAAATTAAAAAATCACTCCAGAACTCCCTTTCCAAAAGGGCGGTCCTCTTATCTCCAAGACAATTATTTTGAATGGATAGCAATTGTGGTATCCATGACTGTTCGTCCAGCTTCTTGCACACGTTAGAAGTGTCATTTATAATTTGAACAGTGCGCCGTAATGCAGAACGTTTCCCTGCAATTGATTTTCAGTGTTACCCCCCGCCTTCTCTTGTTAACATACTTCCGGGTGCTGGAGTCCCAAGACTGTAAGAGACTGCTCCTTTCTGAAAAGGATGATATGCCATATCCCATTTGTTTTAGAGTCTGTTTCATTTAAGAGCATCTCGCACGCCACCTTAGAAGACATTTTTAATAATACGATGTCCGTTCAATGAGGATCAATAAAATAGACCAAATCAATGTCTTTCGATGTGAAAAGTCTTAAGCAGGGGATTTCATGCAATAATTTTAAAACATTAGAATGATTCAAAATACATGTATTGAAGCGCTTTAAAATGCATTCAAAATTAGTTGTTTGTGATCTTGTGATGATGCTGTAGTCCATAAAGCAGCTTTCGTTTGATAACTTCAGGGAACAAAATTACACTCAGTTGAGTTAGCTAAAATAACCTAAGTAGTTTCAGTATGATTTAAAGTGGCTGGTGCATATTGTGCAAATGGAACTAGATTTGTTTGACATTTAGCAGAACTTGAACTTTTAAACCATTTATAAATAGCAGCAAAATAGCACTGTGCTAAAGTTGATTGAATGGTTACAGTGGGGTTTAAAGTGACTTGTGCATATTGTATAGTTCACTTTGTGCCTCATTACAAGTCTGGCGGTAACCCTGCCGGTGATACCTGTAGGTTGCCGCCGGACTTGCAAGATTTACCGGTGCCTGGCCTGTAATCCCCCAGTGTTCCACGAAGTCAGGCGCCAGTAAATTGTAAATCCCCATTCCAATGGGAATGGGGACCAGGGAAGCACCGGCACGTTAATAAAGGTGCCGGTGCTTCCGTAAAACTCTGTGGGTGGGTGCCGTTCCGCCCGCCATGTCTGACCGTGGCAAGCGGGACGGCACCCACCCGCAGATTCGTAATGTGCCGGTCCGGTAACAACGGTGCCGGTAGGCTTACTGGCACCATTGTTACCGGACCGACACAGTCATAATGATGCCCAATTTGTCTGTTTAACATTCGGCTGTGCCCTATCTTTTAGTAATTCCAATTCCCCAGGCAAATCGCCAGATAACATCGATCCACAGGTCAGGTTTGGGTCCCTTTGTAGAAAAGCTCCATTTATTGCTGATCCAGTTGGTAAGCTCCTCACAACTGATCTCAGATTGGTAGTTTGAGTCAATATTGATTTAGTCACATACCCTTTATTTTTTGTTGCAGGACATGATTTTACCGGTATGGGCACTTTACATTTGTTATCGTTTAAATCAATTTGTGGTGCCTCGTCTGTCTTGTGCAAATTGCGCCGGAAGTTTCTGGATTTTTTTCTTTTAGTACCAGATTGTTTTTTATTTTTAGCATTAGTTTGCACTGTTTTATTTTAAGCAACTGGTATCACATTGGGCCCATAGGTCGAGTTTTCCTTCTGTAGAGCTACAGAAACATGCCCTTTAGTTTGGGTCTTTTCCACAAAATGTTTGTCCATCATATCTATATTTAGTTGTATTTTGCTAAGCACCATAGTGTGAGATTTCCATGCTGTGCCAATGTTGTCATATACATTTAAGAAAGAGCTTAAGACCATGTTAAGCACAGATATGGAAGGTTCGGTCAGGTTTACTTTATCCTCCGAATCACAAAGTGTTTGATGGAGATGGGGGGGAATGAAGACTTAAGGCCTCATTACGAGTCTAGCGGTAGCCATGCCGGTAAAACCGGCAGGCTGCCGCCGGACTCGTGCATTTTTCCGGCGCCTAACTCCACGGAAACACTGGGGGTTCACGACTCCCGGTGTTCCTGGAAGTTAGGCGGCAAAATAATTTAAATCCCCATTCCCATTTGAGTCCCATAGGACTTGAAGGTACCCACTCCTTGACACAATATCCCAAAATCAGAATAATGGACACACCCCAGTAGGGAATGAGACCAGGAGAGAGATTGCAAGTTGAACAAAGTTTATATAAAGAATATTGTGCACGCAGAGAACTCTGCTGCCCGCAGAGCGCTCTGCCAACAGATACACGGGCAGCACATTAAAAAGGCATTCAGCGTCATAAATAACATTACATTACAATATACAATCCCGCAGCTTGATTAGGTCAGATCATCAGCACAGTATGTATACATATGGGTTGACCTCATGGGATTGGTGGGTGCTTAGTCGTCACTCCTGCAGCACGTGGGTCAGCTGGGCTCATCTTTGCGAGGTGAAGGTCAAACCAGCAAAATTACACTTTTCCCTGACTAACTGATCTTGCAAAAACAGAATTTGGGAGCAGGAGACAAATGACACTTGTAAAGTCAGGTAGGAATATGGGTGCTTCTCAGAGTTCATACACAAGTTATAGGCAGGCCTTGTACCCTCTGCACCTTGGTACCCATAAACCTAGAATCCCTGTCCCAGGTACCCACCTTGGAGGTTTTGATCTACTTACTGCCTCATGGTATGAATAGACAAGTGTTATGGTTAGAAATAAATATATGTGGGTCTGGGGTTGGGGCTCTCGAGGGGGTCTTCATTGGGTCACTACAGGGGGCCAAATGTGTATCTGTATCAAAGAACAGAGGGACATGGGCCTGGTAGTTTACAGCTTAGCAAGGTGGGGGTCAAAGAGGGACACTGGCATGTTAGTGGAGACAGATGGGCCCTCAGGCAGGGGCCTGCTCTGGTCTCACACAGTGCAGTGAGCTCATCTGTTCTGGGACGGTACTGAAGGTTGCAACAATGAATAGCTGAACTTCAGTGAGAACAGGATTTATGCGAAGCGGACAAGAGGCAGTGGGGCGGGGCTGGAGCTGGCAGTGTGAGGAGCAGGAGAGAAGGAAAGCTTTTAGAGATCATTTTCAGGCCTAGAAGAACATGGCTTCTGGCGAGTTACCTAAAACGGAGTTGGTGAACGTCAATAGGGCCTAATTATATGCTTTGCTCGTTTGTAATTATTTGATGATTAGCACAGGCTTCAGTTGTGAGGAAGGGGGAAAGTCTCCCCCCCTCAACACAAGTGAGATCCATGTAAGAGGGCAGGATAGCTCACCTCTCTCCCAACAGACTCAATGGGAATGGGGATGATGGAAGCACTGGCACCGCTAATAACGGTGCTGGTGCGTCCCAGAAAGACTGCGGGCGGGTGCCGTCCCGCCCGCCCGGTCAGGCTTGGCGAGCGGTTCGGCAGCCGCCCGCAGACTCGGAGTGTGCCGGTCCTGTAACAACAGTGCCGGTAGGCTTACCGGCAACGTTGTTACCCGACCGGCAATGCTCGTAATGAGGCCCTTAGTGACAAACTGCCAGCTCTAGATTCATGCTCTTCCAGAAGAGACGTCAGATCTTAATGTGATAGGCACAAGTCAGAACCCAAAACTGTGTTCCCCAGTCTTTCTCTGTCAGCGACCACAGAAACATTTTTAGCATTATCATTTGACACATCTATGCCCAGAAGACTTACATAGTTAGTAAAGTTCGATTCACATTTGGGAATCAATGGCTCTTCTAGTGACATGCTGATTTCATTGCTCGTGCCAGGTGTTGTATAGAAATCTGTAATTTTTGCAGATATTATGTGATCTTTCTAGGCCTGGGCAATATGGAGCAAAAGTCATATCTTAATATTTTTGGGCTATATATCGATATATGACATATATCTTGATATGTTTATCGGGGTAATCAGGAGTTGGGTGGCAGCCCTTAAATGCGGTGGTAACGCTATTACTGCCGCATTTAAGGGTCCGCCCAATCACAAGTCTGACAGCATTTACCCCCAGCTTAAAGCTGGGGGTAAATGCACTGGAAAATTCCTGTTTTTGGGCGCAATTAGCACAGCGCTATCAGCACGCGATAATTGCGCCGAAAATGCCCCATTGGGTCCAATGGACCCATTGGGGAATGGAGAATACCCATTACCGGCCAACCCTTGATGAGGCGCTAATAGCGCCGGACCTGGTGGCAGTAACGCTATTAGCGCGGGCGGTATCCTGGCGGTAATAGCACCGGCATACCTCCCAACTCGTGATGAAGCCCTGTGTGCATTAAATGCTCAGTTGTAAGCCACCAACTACATGTGAGATGTCACAAAAATGCAAATACAGGGTGCCTCAGCTGTGTAAATAGTAAAAAGTCAAAGTAAAATTGTAGAATAAGCTCTGTAAATATCAAAATGTAAGTAAAAAAATGTAGTATATGTTATAATGTGTATATATATGTATATATTGATGTTAATGATATCAATACCAATGATACCAATATCAATATACCGCTCAGCCCTAGCTCTTTCATACTTTTACTGGACTTGTTTTGGGGGACCAAAGCAGCACTAACACAAGAAGTATCTTCACTTTCTGTTAGAACAATTGTACACATTCCCCAGAGAGGGTCTAGCTCGGAAGTCCTCATAAGGTTCCGAGTGACAGAGAGGGGGCATTTTGGATTGGTATGTTTATTTGTCCCGATGTGTTGAAAAGTAACTCCCCAACCAGCGTATTTTGCTGCTGGGGGATGGAATTAATCCCTGGTATTGAAGCAGGCGATTTAGCAGCAGATCGTGCATACTGCAGTACTTTGGTACAGAATTGCTCCTCAAATTATACTTATTACCCGTGTTTTGTTTTGTGTTAACAGGACTCAATAAAGAAAGGCAGTAATATGTAGGCAGGAAGGCAGTATTATGTAGGCAGTTCTATTTTTGATTTGAGAGGTAAAATGGTCTTCAATTTCTACAGTTATTTTGAGACACAACTGGGACTCACCATCACCCTTCCACCACAAACTGCCACCAACTGCAGTACTCTGCAGCGCTCCACGTTAACACACAGTTTTCGAGGCACCCGGTGCTGCTGTGAAAGTTGTCTTCCAGTAACCAGTTCCAATTTATCCAACGGTCCTGCCACCAACTGCAATACTCCACAGCACTGTGCGCTAACATGTGGTTTTTGAAGCACCCTGTGGTGTGGTGAAAGTTGTCCTCCAGGAACCAGTTCCAATATATCCACGGTCCTGCCACCAACTGCAGTACTCAACAGTGCAACAACCACACTTTAAAAATGTGACTACTTGATTTTTTTAAGTCTATAATTGTGGGGAACAGGCTTTCGAAATCAGCAGCCTCGTTCTCACCATCACCTTCAAAGGTTACTGTGCAAGGCAGAAATGTTAATATAGACTGGGTTAACATTGCAGCAGTGTTATAATTGTGTGCACTATAAATTGTACAGAAATAGTGTTGTGAATGGAATAAAGTGCTTCTTTTTTGTCACCTTCACTCTTCCATTGAAAATGATAAACCACACTATTAACACTTAGGGTGGGGGGTGGACAACAATTTCTTACCTAGGTGCTTTTTGTGTACACCTTTTAAGTTATGTGAACACTATTGTGGAGATGTAACAACTATGGGTCCCTTTCACCAATGGTTAATATTTTGTAAATGGAAAATGTGGGCGCAAGGGGTTGCCTCCTAATCTGTTTCCTCGTGCACACTTTTTAAATAAAGTGTGCACACAAGTGTAAGAAAGTGGGAAAGAGTCTGCATTGCATTTGTGCTCTCCTGCACATGACTAGTAAGGTATTGGTACAAAGTAAAAATAACGGAGAAAAAATAATCCTAGAGCAAAATCACGCAGTAACAGTACCGTTCTAAGAAGGTAACTTCATTAAACGCATTTTTAAAAGTTTGTCATTTACTCAAAAATGATTAAAACTAAGCAACGTGTAAATTACTTAACATCTGACACATTGGAACTAGAATTTATAAATTGTTAAATTCCGTTTAAAAAAACTGGGCAATACAAAATCAAGCATACTGCAGCAATGCCTTTAAGAGGGCACTTGGTGGATACTAGAGGAGCTCCCCTGAAATGTTATTCTATAATTAAGGCAATTAAGCAGCAGGGTGGTGGACGGGCAGAGATGCTCTGGATTTCGCCTATAGAATATCAGTGTTTGCCACCATTACAATTTTTGTGTTTTAATCTCGATACATTCTTTTTTTTTATTGTTGATTTCATTAGGTCATTTATTATAGTTAAGTACGTTTTTTGGAACTGTCTTAATTGTGTCTTTTATGCCAATTACATCACATTTGTTATTGTACCACTATATTTTTATTTCTTTGTTCCTACCATGGGTTATTATGTCTCAGAATCTTTATATTGGAGACGATGGCTTCTCTCTGACCTTTGATCATGAGCAGCTGCTGTGTTATAGAAGGGGAAGGAATACTTTGCAGAAATGTGTATGTTATTGGTTGAAGCATTACAGCACCCTATACCAGAGCATTTTCCCCATTTGGGTCATAAATAAATATGCATTGTCCTGCGTATATGTAGATGTGTTCATGTGCAGATCTCAGGGTTATGCTTACGTTTTCTGTTGTGTCTCATTCTGACTGTAGCTGGTCTTCTTTCTTGCTCTGACACATGGTCACACAGGGTCATGATAGCCAACCTTCATTGTCAAAAGCGCAGGCGGCTATTGAGAGATACCTTGGCAGACCGGCACCTCTGAAAGGTTGCTAATTTTGGACTACAGTCAGTCAAATAATGAATGGAAGCAATCATTTCTGTAGAGGTGTGCCAAAGAGCATTTCGAAGGGATTGTGTCCTCCGACGTATTCCTTATCTTAGATAGATATCCTTCAGCTTTGCTGGCCTCGGAAAATTTTTTCGCCAGAGGGCGCTGCGCGTCGATGATCGCCGAGTCGATGACCCTCGACGGCCTCCGTGCCGACGTCGACGTCATCCTGCCTATAAAGGCCGCGCGCAGCGTCCGTTGCTCAGTTCCGTTTTTCCGCGCTTCGTTGTGCCTCGGAACACCGTTGCTCAGTTCTCGTCAAGATAACGTATATAATAACTACTATTTACCTCGATATCGATGGCATCCTCCTCCGACCCGACGACCCCTCGGTCCGGTTTCAAAAAGTGCCGAGACTGCGGGAAGAAAATGTCGTTGACGGACCCTCACAGGGTCTGTTTGTGGTGTCTGGGAATCACGCACCAGAGTTCGGAGTGTGAGGAATGCCTTTCCATGACGGCGAAAGCCTTGAAGGAGCGTAGGGGGAAGCTCGAGAGAGGTAGGTCAACTTTAACTTCCTCGAAAGCTTCTTCGGTAGAGTCGAGACGTTCGTCTCCTCACCATAAAAAACACTCTCGATCTAGATCACGAAGTGGCTCCCACCACTCGTCGACATCGAGACACTCGAAGAAGAGACGTAGGAGATCCCCTTCGTCATCTTCGTCGAGTTCTCCTGAGAGAGTTCATTGCCCCACAAAACGCAGCTCGCAAGCTGAGTGGGAGGAATTCAGGAAAAAGATGCTAAGCGTCTTCGAGAAAGCGGCCTCGTCCCCCTCGAAGACAGCTGAGGGTGATACCCCGGGTAAAAAACCCAAAAAATCTAAACGCCGCGAGTCGCAGTACCCGGCGGAAAAGTCAACCCGAAAGCGCCTCGAGCCATCGGGAGATAAAGCATCATCGACGCCATCGTCGAAAACTCCTTCGAAACAGAGGTCGGCGCCATCGACGCCGTTGTCGAAGGATTCATCGGCGCATCAGTCGATCGAGTCGACGCCGACGTCGACGCCGATATCGACGCCGGTGAAGGAAAGAACCACGGCTACTCCACAGCCAACGGTTAGACAAAAGACCTCCGACTCGACGCCGAGAACGTCGACGTCGTTCTCGAGCAAGACTCCGATCCTTTCGAGTTCTTCGAGGCCTAGTACACATTTCTCGACGCTTTTCACGGCGCCTTCGAGTACTTTCACGTCGGTGTCGACGACATCGACGTTTTCAAGGCCTGTGATGATGGCTCCTTCTGCATTGGAAATGGGGTTTATACCATTCCAAAAACCAATGTATCCCCCTTTAACCTCGATTTTTGAGGAAAGGGAGGATTCAGACCAAGATATTGATTTACAGAGGACCACATCACCAGAGCCAGAGACTTTCGCCTCTGAGGAAGGAAGATTAAAAAATCTTCAGGATGCACTTCAGGAAGCTAGTGGCTTGGACACTTCTCCTGAAGCAGAATTTATCAAACCAGACCCAGGAGAACATGCGGAGACTCCATATAGAGCTCTGATGTCTAGAATCATAGAATTTATGGGTTGGTCTGCACCTTCTCCTGCCTTTCAGCAGGATGATCTCACTGACATACTGGACAAGGGCCCACAGGAGGATCCTGTGGTTCCATTTCACTCTGCTCTACAGAGAAGGATTTTGACAAACTGGGAAACGCCAGAAATTATCCCGGCAGTAAATAAAAAACTGTCAACAAAATACAGGGTGGCTAGTTCTGACCCTGAATATTTGTCAAAACACCCTACTCCTGAGAGCTTGGTTGTACAGGCTGCAACCTCATCAGGCAGCACATCTGCATACCCCACTGCTCCGCAGGATAGGGATGACAAAAAATATGATGCCATGGCTAAGAAGGTTTTTTCTGCCTGTAGCATGGCGTTAAAGTCTATTAACGCGACCTGTACGCTCGCTAGGTTCAGCCACACCCTTTGGGAGTGCGCTTCATCAGCGGCTGACTGCCTCCAAGAAGGAGAGGAAAGGGACGCATTTTTAAACATCATCAGGGATGGTAAAGATGCGATGTGCGAGACCCTACAAACTGGCCTAGATTCTGCTGACAGTATCAGCAGGGCCATGGCGGCAAGTACCACAATCCGCAGGCATGCGTGGTTGAGGAAGTCTGGTTTTGCCTCTGACGTGCAGACCAGGCTTTTGAATATGCCCTTTGACGGTTCTACCCTCTTTGGAAAGAAGGCGGATGACAGTTTGGAGAAACTGCAAACGTCCAAGGCAGCAGCCAAGTCATTGGGAGCTGCTATCCGTCAGAATACCTTTCGTCCTTCGGGATCATCGTGGAGAGGACGGTCCTTTCGTTACTATTCCTCATATGGAAGGGGCAGGGGACGACCGGCTCAAAGAGGCCAAGGAAGATTTACCCGTGGTGGACGGGGTAGGGGAAAGAAAGCCGCACCCGCAGGAGCAGGAGCCACTTTACCTTCGGCAACTGCATCAGCCGCTTCAAAACCACTCTGAGGTCTCCCCTCACAGAACACCAGTAGGGGGCAGGTTAACTCACCATCTGACGGAATGGCAGGCTATTACGTCAGATGCTTGGGCTCTGGAGACAGTGGCCCAAGGTTACTGCCTGCCCTTCCTACATATCCCTCAGAGTCATCCACCGGGGAACAACCCTTTGAAGCTTCCAGATCCGCTCCTCTTGCAGGAGGTTTTAGACCTGCTAGAGAAAGGTGCCATAGAACTGGTACCTGTAGCGGAAAGGAACAAGGGTTGGTACTCCCCCTACTTCATAATACCGAAGAAGGACGGAGGACTGAGACCCATCTTAGACTTACGGGAATTGAACAAATTCCTCCGAAAGGACAAGTTCAAGATGGTGACTCTCTCTCAGATCCTTCAGGCCCTCCAGCTTCAGGACTGGTTGGTATCTCTAGACCTCCAGGACGCTTATTTCCATGTGCCGATCCATCCCAGGCACAGGAGATACCTGAGGTTCGCAATTGGCAGCTCTCATTATCAATTTCGAGTTCTGCCATTTGGGCTAACCTCCGCCCCGAGGGTCTTTACCAAGCTAATGTCGGTTGTGGCTGCAAGTCTAAGGAGGGAAGGGATTCATGTCTACCCTTACCTAGACGATTGGTTGATCAGAGCTGTATCTTCGGAACAGGCTCAGAGACAACTAGATTATGTTTGCCACTTCCTTCACAAGCTGGGCTTCTCCCTCAATTTAAAGAAGTCACAGATGATACCATCACAGAGACTCCAATTCATTGGAGCAGTCCTGGACACTTCCCTGGGAAAAGCCTTGCCACCAGAGGTGAGGGCTCGAGATATTCTGCAGATGGTCATCAGATTTCAGAATGCCCAATATCTCCCAGCCTACGACTTTCTGAGGTTGCTAGGCCTCATGGCATCCTGCATATTCCTCGTGCCGGAGGCTCGCCTGAGAATGAGATCCCTCCAGTGGGCACTGAGAACTCAGTGGTCACAGTTCTCAGGAAGGATGACAGATCTCCTTCGGATCCCGGTCAAAGTAGCCCGAGACCTTCAGTGGTGGGCCTGTCGGGAGAACATCCTGAAAGGAGAAATGTTTTGGCAACCATGGCCGGAGATAACAGTAGTCACGGATGCCTCACTCACGGGGTGGGGAGCTCACGCCAACGACTTGACCATCAGCGGTCGTTGGTCTCCATCGGAGTCCAGACTACATATCAACCTGTTGGAGCTGAGAGCCATCAGACTAGCGCTGAAGGCTTTTCTGCCGTCTGTACGGGGAAGAAACGTCCTAATAATGACGGACAATACAGTGGCCATGCACTACCTCAACAAAAGAGGAGGCGTAGGCTCACTACCACTGTGCAGAGAGGCGATGCAGCTCTGGTTTTGGGCAATTCAGGAAGGAATCTCTCTATCGGCAATTCACCTAGCCGGAGAGAAGAACTTGACAGCGGACGCTCTGAGCAGGCAGAGCACAGTCTCTCACGAGTGGGAGATAGCTCAGGAAGTCCTTCAAGAGATCTTCGCCCTTTGGGGAACCCCTCAAGTGGATCTGTTCGCCACCAGTATCAACAGGAAGTGCGACAGATTTTGCTCAAGGGAATTTCCCCCGAGAGGAGCTCTAGGAGATGCGTTCGTAGTGGACTGGGAGTTCCCACTTCTGTACGCGTTCCCTCCGGTCCCTGTCATTCCTCAAATGATCAGGAGGTTGAGAAGGTTTCGGAAGACCATGATCCTAATTGCCCCGGATTGGGCCAGGAGAACGTGGTACCCGGACCTTCTAGACATGTCCATCTGCCCTCCAATTCGACTGCCATACAGAGAGGATCTTCTCTCGCAGAAGGAAGGTCAGGTTCTCCATCCAGCCATCAAGACCCTCAACCTTCACGCTTGGTGTCTGAAAGGTTGAGGTACAAGGATTGGGACCTTCCGGATGATGTTATGGAGGTGTTGCTTTCGGCCAGAAGGCCGGCAACTAAAACTCTATACCGCTGCCGTTGGAACAAATTTTGCAGCTGGTGCAGAGAAAAGAATATTGAACCCTTTTCTTGTGGTACACCTATGGTGTTGTCATTCTTACTTTACCTGGCTAATTCAGGCCTACAGGTTGGCACAATTAAGGGCTATCTCGCAGCGCTATCAATCTTTAAGCGCACTGCAGAGGAGCCTTCATACTTCAAAATTCCATTGGTAATACAATACCTAAAAGGATTAACTAATGTTTATCCCCCGAAACCTTTTCAAGTTCCCTTATGGGATTTAAACCTAATTTTAAACTTCCTAAAGGGTGCCCCTTTTGAACCACTACACTCTTGTTCATTGAAGCTTCTCACCCTCAAAACTGTTTTGCTAATAGCATTGACATCTGCTAGAAGGGTTAGCGAGTTGCAAGCCTTATCGTGTAAACCTCCACATACAATCTTTTACAAGGACAAAGTTGTTCTTCAGGTGAAGCCTAACTTCCTCCCGAAGGTAGTCTCGGAGTTTCACATCACTCAGAAGATTATATTACCTTCTTTCTACCCTCCTCCTCATCCGGGGAAGGAGGAAGAGAGACTGCACAGGCTGGACCCTAAGCGAGCCTTGAGCTTCTATATCAGCAGATTGGCTAAGATCAGACAAGCAGACCAACTCTTTGTAGGTTATGCAGGACATAAGTTGGGCCTTCCAATAACAAAACAAACCATCTCCAGATGGATTATTTTAGCCATTCTGGAGTGCTACAAATTGGCAGGAAAGGAGCCTCCTCAAAATCTAAGGGCTCATTCTACCAGGGGTATCGCAACATCCTCAGCCCTTCAAAGAGGGGTGCCAATTCGAGATATATGTGCGGCTGCCACATGGTCGTCCGCACATACATTTACCAAATTCTATAGCCTGGATTCCTCCTCTAGTCAAGAAACTAGATTCGGCAAGGCTGTGTTACACTCTGTCCATTCTGGAAGGGTAACATAACTTTTATTACTCCCGCCTCCAGTCACAATACCACTGCTATGGGAGTCTATCTAAGATAAGGAATACGTCGGAGGACACAATCCCTTCGAAGAACTAGTTACTCTTACCTTGTAACGTTCTTTCGATGGGATGTTCCTCCGACGTATTCCTTATCGACCCTCCCATCCATCCCCGCAGTATGACTTCCTGTGGGTTTGCAGCCTATGCTCCTTCAAGGTGATTAGTCTAATCCAAAAACATTACTGGGGACTACAAAACGGAACTGAGCAACGGACGCTGCGCGCGGCCTTTATAGGCAGGATGACGTCGACGTCGGCACGGAGGCCGTCGAGGGTCATCGACTCGGCGATCATCGACGCGCAGCGCCCTCTGGCGAAAAAATTTTCCGAGGCCAGCAAAGCTGAAGGATATCTATCTAAGATAAGGAATACGTCGGAGGAACATCCCATCGAAAGAACGTTACAAGGTAAGAGTAACTAGTTCTTCTATATTGATGGATCCTCCCCAGACCTCGAAGCAATTAATATCTTTCCTTTCAAAATATTATTTATTTTTAAAGAAATAATAATCAGATGGCCATGCGAGCAATTGGACCACACTCCTCAATGTCCTTCTACTGAAAGTGTGAGGGAGTTGCTAGAACGCTCATCACCAAGGCAGCCATTGCAGTTATATTTTTCCCACAACAAAGGCAAGCAGGCCTTCTGACCTCGTCTCTTTCTTAAAATGGATCTTTACCTGAAAAGAAGAGCCTTCTTTTTTTTGTTTGCCCCTTGAGATTTGTTCAGTGTATTTTCATGATGCCAATTTATTCTTTACAATTTCTTGGGCCTCATTACGAGGCTGGAGGTATTCATTTGTTTCCAGCGCCCAGAAATTGGCAATTACCGGGTCATTACAGCCTTGCCGGACCCGGTATTTGCCCATTCCTGGGCGCCAGAAAACATTCTTCCCCATTCCCATTCCCATTTGCACCGGCACTGTTTATAACGGTGCTGGTGCATCCGACATGCTGTGCTCGCGGGTGCCTTTCATCCCGCCAGGTCAGACCTGGCAGAATGAAAGGCACCTGCGGGCACATCTCAGAGTTTGCCGGTCTGGATACAACGGTATCTGCAATGTTCTGGTATCCGGACCGGCAAGCTCATAATGAGGCCCATTGTTTTTTTCAAAAGTCTTTTTAAAATGTTTGTGGCAGGCAAGCCCTTTAGACCTTTTTGGGTAGTCTCTTGAAGCCTGCTTCGTGTAACTCACTCCATCAAGTCCTGCATTGAATGTGATATGAAGATGGCACACTTTGGCAGACTTACAGGCAGGAATTGTAGGAAATAAAAGTGGACGGAGACGGACCTGTGGATTTTGGATTCCTGCCAAAGCTCCAACCTCTTAAACCGAGTGGCACACTGACCGCTAAAACCCTGAGATCCGAAACTGATCCCAGTGACCTAAAGTATCATGCTGGCGCCAAAAGCCTCTTGGGTGCCTCACTGGACGTGGCACAGTGATATAACTTGTTTCTTTTTGGTACATTCAATAGAATTCCTCCTGCATCATGGGATGTGTTGATTACAGGAAAGTGAGCCGGAAGCATTTCTTGCTCAGCAAGAAAGATTATTTTTTTTAAGTGAGCATAATTATTGGTGTAGAGCAAGCTTGTCCAACCATTTTGAATGTGGGGCCGAAGCATTCACTTTTTGCCACCCAGTGGGCCGCCGAGCCAAAATTCAATGACCTCATCGAGAGCAGTATCATATTAGAAAGCGATATTGAGTGACCTTTGACACAACAGCATCACAGGCAGTGATGTGCCAACCAGTTCCAGATTTGTGTCAGGGGCAGTAAGTGTCTAAGGGGACCCCATTATCATAAACGATCAAATATCAGTGGCTTGTGATTTCTTTCAGTGTGTGTAGGTGTTAATATTCTCCTAAAATAGTGGGAGCGACCAAGCGTTGCGATGTAGCTATAAGGATCTAGAGACAGCTTGGGTGGGAGTTTCCCTCGCCCCACCCCAACATCATCTTCTCAAATACAGGGTTGAAAAGGTGTATTTTGCAGCAGAAAAACAGGCACCAGCATGAAAATGTTATATATTGGCATATGTTGTGAGCAAAGGCATATTGAAAATGCGATGGAAAGTGGTCCTGTTGGTAACTTGCCTCTATTGGGTTTTTTCATGTGCAACCATACAAAATAGATTGCAAACCCGTGCTGCGTATTCCAGGCAGCCAGACCACTCGCACCTTTTCCTTTTGCTTCTAGCATGACCCTAATCCCGCTCTATAGGAGTACCTTACATAGTCACACAACCCTGCATCTGTTTATCTTCTCCTTTTAGCACACAGGTTTCCACACTATCAACATGTTGGATAGTCTCCTTGCGTTGTTCTGTTAATATTTCAAGTATACTCAGAGGGAGTTCAACCTACAGCGTGTTGTGACATACTAATGGTGAAAGGCCCTATACAAGTGACACGCTTCTACTACCTAGATCAGCAAGGTGCATGCAGTCCAGCCAGGACCATATATTTAAAAAAAAGATTTTGATGGACCGGGAGGGACGTGTAAGGATGAAAATATCAAACCTCACGCTTACTTCTTTGTACACATTTATATAAAGGACAATTATAAAGTAAGGCACAGCACCATAAAGTCATTCACACAGAATCATGCCTAAAATATGCATTCTGATCTGTGAACTAATCAAGAGAACATCATTTGTAAGCTTAACACACAATGCAAGCAGAACTGTATAAATAGTTACAAAAAAGACTGACAATATTGTTAAAATGTCATGGCAGCCATGATATTTTAATTTGAAAAAGAAAGCCATTGCATTGCAAAGTAAGTGTCTTACATTTCGCCTGTCATGAAAATAAGTGAAGGAAATTTAGGTGGGAATAATTAATTGTTCATGTTTGTATTTAAGGAAAGTTACACATTACCACGGGGCAGGCCCAAGCAGGACACCTGCTAAGAGGCCTTCTGCTGCCAATCATGGCTGGACTTAAGCAAATGAAAGCGAGGCATGCACCTGTCTCGCGAGCCTGGCATTGGGCCCTTTGTCTTTTTTATTATGGCCAATTACAGTATGCAGAAAGTGAGAGGCATCTCAAAGCCGGCCATGGCTGCCTCCAAAATCGTGTCCGAGTCCGACCTGGTGGAGTGGGGATTTACCGGGACATTCCACCCTTGGCGGACCCGGTAAATCCCCATTCCAAATGCCATTCCCATTGAGCCCCTATAGGGCTCAATGGGAATGGGGAAGGCGCTAATTACGGGCCTGCTAACGGCAGGCCCATAATTAGCGCCCTGGTCCCCTAACGGGACTCGTAAGGGACGTGTGGTCCGACCACACGTCCCTTGCGGTTCCCTCTTAGGGACCTCGGGATTGGGCTGTAAGGGATTACTGGCACCGGTCTCCTTGCCGCCCACCTCGTAATGAGGCCCAATGTCTCCTATAATATCCACGGTCTTATTCCTGCACCTCTGTGCTCTTCTCTCCATCCTACTGTTGGAGAAACAGGCTTAAAGACTGGTTTGTCTGCAGGAAGATGGACTGTGGACTTTCTGCCCCTTGCATTCGAAGTGGTCTGTTGGATTGCTATAATGAAAAAGAATACTTGTTTTTTTAGTTTAAAGAAATAGAGCTTAGCAGGCAAATAGAGATCTGTTCCTTGGGAGGAAAGCTAATAGACACAGAAGCACAATCTCTGCCTCCCTTTCACAAATAGCATTAAGTTCCATTTAAGATTATAACACAATCAGTCGTTATTTGGAATTTCTTTGAATATATCAACTTCATAGGTAGCACAATTCTGCTTTGCTTTTAGACAATACATTGTTTGACACCGGTATTGAGTACCCCAATGCCAAAGATGGAACATGGGTTGGTATTTCCATGGTGGTTCATACAAATAAATATGACATTTTTCGCTGCTGCTATAGCTGCTGCTTTCCGTCTGTGCACCTGCTTCATGAAACAGCTAAAAACGTTACTATGGGCCTGATAAACAAAAGCGTTTTTCAATGTGAAAATTCCATTGAAAAGGCTTTGTAAATCAGGCACTACGTCTGGTAATAAATTAAGCTGATTGGTGCTGTTCTTCATTACACCCCATTGCTCATATGAACTGCAATAGTAAAGCAGGTTTGCTACAATAATCTGCCCTTTCCATTACACAAAACAACTTGGGTTTATTCCTTTTATTGATGGAAGGGAATAGCAGCCATACTAAAATCAGAACACCGGGTTCTACATTTTCTTGGCACAAAGAAAGCTTTGCTTGGATTAAATTTAAGCTTCTCCGGGAAAACTATTAATACCAGGAATATCCCACAGCACTCTTGAAATGCAGAAAACATCCTTTAGTCATGCCCAATTGCTGGAGTAGTTTTTAGCCAGAAATGTTCGAATAAGATAGAAATTCTGAGAGGAATACTACAGGATCTTTCTGCCCTCCCTCTGGTCCATCATTGAATCATTCTCTCCTCCTTCTGGCCCACCATGGGATCATTCTCTTCTCCCTCTGGTCCACCATGGGATCATTATCTCCTCCCTCCGGTCCACCATGGGATCATTCTCCCTCTGGCCCACCATGGGATCATTCTCTTCTCCCTCTGGCCCACCATGGGATCATTCTCTCCTTCCTCTGGCCCACCATGGGATCATTCTCTTCTCTCTCTGATCCACCATGGGATCATTCTCTCCTCCCTCTGGTCCGCCATGGGATCATTCTCCCCTCCCTCTGGTCCACCATGGGATCATTCTTCCCTCCCTCTGGTCCACCATGGGTTCATTCTCTCCTCCCTCTGGTCCATCATTAGATCATTCTCCCCTCCCTCTGGTCCACCATGAGATCATTGTCCCCTCCCTCTGGTCCACCAGGGGATCATTCTCCCCTCCCTCTGGTACACCATGGGATCATTCTCTCCTCCCTCTGGTCCATGGGATCATTCTCTTCTCCCTCTGGTCCACCATGGGATCATTCTCTCCTCCCTCTGGTCCACCATGGGATCATTCTCTTCTCCCTCTGGTCCACCATGGGATCATTCTCTCCTCCCTCTGGTCCACCATGGGGTCATTCTCTTCTCTCTCTGGTCCACCATGGGGTCATTCTCTCCTGTTTCTCTCTCTGCAGTAATCCACTAATCTATACATTTCCTTCTGCTTGGCTACAGGCTCCTCACATACTTGTATATATTACCTTAAAACGCGTAATTAGTTGTGTAACATTGTTATGTTAATATTCTGTATTTTTGGACAAACACATTGGAGGTAATTTTATTTAAATTAAAGTGTATTAGCATGGAGGGAACAACAAGCATTATCAATTATGTGCTGTTGGGATTTCTCCATGGAGTTTTCTGTTTCCAAAATGGAGTGCAAAGCAGAGAGTAAAATTAGGCAAAATCTCCCTTACTCTGTACTTTTTGCATTCCATTTTCCAAATAGTATAAATGCTGCCTTCCATTTTTGCTTGCCACCGGCATTCACGCTGGATTCCGATGAAATCTGCCTGTCTTTCACAGGTACTAATCCAGGTGGATTCTATAGGAATCTGTTCATTTTGCACCTGCTTGAAAAGGTTATGCGAGTGTAAAACAGTGTGGCATTTGAAGATGGAGGAGGAATGCATGCTGGAAACTTTGTTTTATATTAAGTGCCCTTACTCTGCCTCCAAATGTGTCGAAAAAGCTCTGCAATGTAAAAATGGGGCTTAAACTGCTTCCACCTTGTTTGGTCACCTCACGTTTGTGCTCTGGAGCATTCAAAATCACTCCCTTTATGTCCTGATAAAAGTTAGAACCGCAGGGGGTATGAAAGTGCTTGGCTTCATGAGTCCAAGGGAGAAACAATGATTAAACAGATCTTTGGTGCCACCTATGTCTTCTTGAAGAACGTTCCAGTGTGTGGTTACAATAACCAAGCTTGATCTACAGAGGGCTCGAATTATTGTGAAGCCTTTGGTAACCAGCATGTAGTTATGACTCTTTGTGGCCAAGATAATGTACCCTTTAAAGTGATGTTTTTGGTGGGGTGGAGGAGCTTGTCTGTTGAGAGCTTTATGCTACAAAGTAAAGAGTGTAAAAGTATTCCTAGCTTTCGCAGGCATCCGCTGTAGCTTCCCGAGAACCGGAGTAATGTAGTGTTGGTAATGGTACTTCAAACAAACAAATGATCTGGGTGAGCCCGTAACCAGAATGACCCTTGAAAATGTTTTAATACGGATTTTCATAATGACAAAACATTACATGATTTTTGATCAGAGCCGACACATTGCCAACATTTAACACACACTGTACCTAATAATAGTTGTGATACTGGGTACAAAATGGAGTATTTCATAAACCATTATTCTAGCCCGAAAGGTAAACACAGGAAAAGATTTAATACATGTTTAACACCAAATCAGTGAGTTCCTGGTCTATGTACCGAGCACTGTGCAGTTTAAAAGTCGACACATCTGTGTTTCGGCCTAGAGCCTATTCTGTGGGCTACATGTTTAGTAGGCCTTCATCAGGACGGGGAATTGATGCCTGGTTTCAGGTTGGCAGTTCTACAAAACTAATGTAATATGAATGAGTGTTTGTTTGTTTGATAGTTTTGTTTATTTCTATAGCACACCTTAACCCGTAGGTATCTGGGTGCATTGGCAAAGGTTACAACTTGTTACAGGTTACAGTAATACAAAAGTGGCAGATTACAGAGGTTACAGTAAAACATTTGTCAAAAAAGCTTGCACGATTGCAGAGGTTGCAGTGATGCATTTGTCAGAAAGAATACACGATTGCAGTAGGTACAGGTTAAGAGAAGCAACAAGATGAGATACAAATTATGTACAAAAGTATGTACCGACCAGAGTATTCAGTGAGAGATACAGGGCGGTAGTCGGACTGCAGAGATATTTACAGTTAGTCCTTCTCAGTTAGCCATTTGATGGCATTACTTCTGAAGATGGAGAAAGATTTGGTCATTTTCAGGGAGAGAGGGAGCGTGTTCCACAGCTTCGCAGCCATAACTGGGAAGCTTGTCCCTCCAGACATTTGTTTATTATACCTGGGGACTGTTAGGCCATTAGAATTAGACGACTTGGTTACTCTGGTAGAAAGACTAAGGTTAAACTTTTCTATTAGGTTGCAGTGGGGCTGCTGGGTTGGGTGGGTCCATATACAGGAAATTTCTTTAAAGTGCTCGAAATTAGCAAAACAAGGCCCTGGAAAGGGCACGCTTAACTTGCCTTTATGCGTAAGAACGTAGATTCAATGTTTGAGAAATACCAAGGGCGTAGCAATCCCCCTGTGGTCCATCTGGGAGTTCTATAAGAAATTAATATAGTGGCCTTTGTTCAATATGTTCACTCCAATAAAGTGCTAATTTTTATACATATAGTGGTGTGAAACAGATGTGCGACTTACCTAACTGGTAAGTGATCTGAGGCCTGCGAGGGCCTGTGTTGGTACCATCTGATCACAGTGTCACCCCGTGGGTTGTCTAAAAAGAAATGATAATGAAAGAGAGCATAAGATAGTTGCCCCCAGCTATCAGAATGTTGTCTAAAGAAGAACCCAGACCCAGAAGACATGCATTTTTCAAGAGGTGCAGCGGCAGCCTGAGGGGTGTCTGCATTTTAGTGGCCTGGTAATCATGAATGGTGGTCTGGACTGAACGTACACAAGGACAAAGTTATCCCTGTCGTGTACGTTTGTGCGAGGCTGAGATATGGAAATCGCTAATGCTCTGGGGACCACGCACACAGGGACAAAATCTCCCTGTTGTGTATGTTTGTGTGGCGGTGAGGCTCCTATTCATGCTCACTAGGCAATAGGGACTGTATCTCCTCACCTTAATCATGGATATGGGCCTCCGGGCTCATCCGATCGCGATGCGCACATCGGGCCTTGGTGCTCACCTCGGAGAGGTTTGTATAGAGCTGCTGTCATGGCAACCAACCAGCACAACACTTTCTCAGCCCCTGTCATGGCAATGGTGGAGAGCCGTGTATTCCGGCCCAGTATGAAATCGTCCATCTTGGAGTGTACTATTTCTTGTGTAAGCCAAGCCAACGCTGTGCGCGGCATGATGTTTTCTGAAAAATATTTTGATAAATACTCTGAGCAAGTCAGACCTCAACGAAATGACTAGTTGTAGGAGTTGGGAGGCCAGTGGTACTGTGGGCCGAAAAAGGTGGGGCTTCTGATGTGTGCCACAAAACTGCAAAACTTATATTTAAGTGCTGTTTGGTAATGAAACCTCCCGGTCGAATGTTGCCGCATTACTACACTGCCTCTCGGTGGGCATAGATTGAATACATGTACCCGGAAACCCTTTCATGTAGGCTCACTTGTGCGAGTCGTAACAAACAGGTAATGTATGTGTCTGAGATTATTTCTTACATTGCTATTGATTACAAGCTCTAGTGAAAGTGGACAGATTCGTATACTTCAGCTTACATTGATATTAATCATCATGAGTGTCCACCTTTCACCCCATCGCAATACAACATACACAGTGCTGAACATTCGTGACATCTGTTTACATTAATTCCCATTGCTCTTTACAGAAAGTGAAGGCATGGTTGGCACTAAAACATTGACGCTTAATGGCACAGAGATGTAGTGTTCTTAGGAGATGAATGTAGCCCTTGTCGGGCGATAGTAAGATCAGGCTCACTGATTCCATAGTCCCTGCCATTCTATGGCTGCACTAAGTCCGTGGCGCACACTTTCCAGGCGATAGATCCACCTTTGTTCCAGTTCTCCTAGGTGTTTTTCACTGTCCCCTCCTCTCTTACCGGCACTGACTGTTTTTAATACAAACCATTTTAGGTCCTGGTCTGTATGTCCCATTTGTTTGAAGTGTTCCACCAGGGGTTTTTCAGATACAGAGTGTCAAATACATGACCGATGTTCACAGATCCTCTGTTTAATGGGCTTCTTCGTTTTCCCAATGTATACTAATTTGCATGGGCACAAAATGGCGTATGTAGCCATTTTGCTATTGCAATTTGTGTGGGTTTTCATCTCACAACGTACCTGGCCATACTCAAACAATAGTTTGGTGTCTGTGAACTGGCAGGTTACGCATTTGCCACATTTATGAGGTCCTCTGACAGGTGGTAGACCCCATGTAGATTCCAAAGAAGTCTTGGTCTTAGTTTCACGGTAAGTGTGGACCAGGTGTTCCCTCAGGTTATGATTCTTTTTAAATGCAAAAAATGGGTTGTTGACCAGGTTGCCATTGTTCTTGATAAGAAACCAATGTTTATTAATGGTCTTTTTTATAATGTTGCTGATTGGACTGAACGTGGTTACGCACATTAGTCTGTTCAGTGGTTCCTTTTCTTTGTTGCCCAAACATATTTCCCTCCAATATGGCCGATTTCGTACTGGCCCGGAATACACAGCTCTCCACCGTTGCGTGGCAGAGAGAGCGTCACACCGGTAGGTTGCAATGACAGCATCTTTATACAAAACGCTCTAAGGCGAGCACCATGGCCCGATGTGCGCATCGTGATCGGATGAGCCCGGAGGCCTATATCCATGATTAAGGTGAGGAGATACAGTCGCCTATTGCCTAGCGAGCATGAATAGGAGCCTCACCCCTGCATGAACATATACAACAGGGATAATTTCATCCCTGTGTGTATTCGCTCTGGAACACTCACGATTTCCAGATCTCACCCTCGCATGAATGTACACGACAGAGATTATTTCGTCCCTGTGTGCGTTCGCCCTGGACCACTCACGATTTCCAGATCCCACCCTTGCACGAATGTACATGACAGGGATAACTTCGTCCTTGTGTACGTTCAGTCCAGACCTCCATTCATGTTTATCAGACCACCAAGATGCGGACACCCTTCAGGCTGCCACTGCATCCCTGGGAAAATACATGTGCCCTGGGCTCCTCTTTAGGCAACATTCTAATAGCTGGGGGTAAATAATGTATGCTCTCTTTCATTATTATACAATTTTTAGACAACCCACAGGGTGACACTGTGATCAAGCATGGACCCCATCGTGGTTTACTAGACAGCACCCCCACAGAACCTCGCAGGCCTCAGCTCAATTACCAGTTAGGTAAGTGGCTCATCTGGTTCACACCACTATATGTATAATCATTATTACTTTATTGGTGTGAACGTATTGAACAAAGGCCACTATATAATTTCTTATAGAACTCCCAGATGTACCACAGGGTGATCGCGACACCCTTGGTGTTAAACATTGAATCTACGTGCTTACACTTAAAGGCACGGTAAGTGTGTCCCTTCGAGGGCCTTGTTTTGCTACTTTCTAGGACTGTAAAGAAGTTTCTCGTACACGGACCCACAATCATTCATATTACATTTGTTTTGTAGGCATCAATTCCCGTCCTGATGAAGGCCTACTAAACACATAGCCCACAAAATAGGCTCTAGGCCGAAACACAGATGTGTCGAATTTTAAACTGCATATTGCCCGGTACATAGTTCGGGCATTCACTGTTTTGGTGTTAAACCTGAATGAGATCTTTTCCCGTGTTTACCTTTCGGGCTAGATTAATTGTTTATGAAATACTACATTTTGTACCAATTATCACGACTACTTTTAAGTACAGTGCATGTTAAATGTCTAAATCATGTAATGTTTTGTCATTATGAAAATCTGTATTAAAACATTTTCAAGGGTCATTGTGGTTACGGGCTCACCCTGATCATTTGTTTGTTTGAAGTGTACAGTGCCTGGAGGATCAGGGAATAGCTAGGTGCTCCCCATTTTGTACAATGGTAATGATACCTGCCACCTTCTACTGCCTGTGAATGATGAATTCTAAATATCCAGCATGAAGTGTGTTGCAGTAGTCCAATTTAGAGCAGCTATAATGGTTGTAGCAATGGTATCACACTGTGCCTCCAAAGGTAAGGCTCTAATCTGTCTTAGCGCCATCATGTTGTAGCTGGTGAGTAAAGTACAATTTTGACTTGAAGTAATCATGGGTAGAGTGTAGAGTAATGTCTAGTGTTTTGGCCTTAGTTTGGCGTTTGATGGCATGCCCAGATAGAAAGAATTCCGGATAAATTTCAATAGATTTGTGTAATGAGTGGGTAGTAGCAACGAGCAGGACCCCAGTTCTCAGCCATCCATCTCTCCACATATCCCAAAATGGATTGAATTGGGGAGATGTTAGCCTGATAGTCAATGTCTAGATGAAATATGATTTCTTTATCATCTGCATAATTTTGGAAATCTGCCCCCAGGTAGATGTTTAACAGTATGGGAAAAGCAGACTCTCTGAGTGGATTCCACATTCCACTATTTCTACATGTGATGCACAGTTTTCCAGTTTGATTTGAGGTGCTCTGCGGCTGAGAAATTAAATTAGCCAGAGGGAGGCCTTTTCGGACACTCTGTTTGTGTCCCGAATACGTCAGAAGAAGACTGAGTAGTTGGGGGTATCAAACATGGCTGAGTGGTAATTAAAAAACCCAATTGACGATCACCTAATAATTGAAGATGTTCCATAAAAGCTGGAGGTTGTATGGTAGAAACTTTACCCAGTATTTTCAAGCAAGAAGAAAGGTGTGTTAGCTATTGGGCGGTGAATAGCACACTCTTGTGGGTCAAGGGAAGGCTTCTTGATTTCTGGGAGATATTTTGCACCTGATTGTGGCCTATAACCTGGTTCACTTGACACAAAGTGTTGCCAGGAGCTTCTCTTTGCTTCTCAGGGAAACGAGTGCCACACAAATATACCTATGTGACATTAACTTGTTGTGTTTGGAAATTTGTATGAAGGTGCATTATGAAACTTCTAGAAGACATGTGAAACATAATGAGTCATATGTAATGGACACAAAGTTGTAGTTTGCTTCTCGTTAGAAGTTTGATTTGTGGAACACTTTGTATTAGCTCTTCGTGCTTTAGTGCCTCACTATTGATGCCTGAGACCAAGGAGCTTTTTTAGCTCCTACTCATCACATCTTTATTTTGATAGATGTAAACATTTCTGTTGACATCTCAAATTGCACTCATATGTCATCTAGTCTCATGGGCCCTCAGTATAACATAGTCTTTCAATTATTCCCTTGCATCTATAAATAGCTGTTTTCCAGAAGGCCTTGTTTCGTTTTCTCTGTATTTGCTGGATTTTATGCATATTTGTATGTTTGTATTTATTACATCTTTATAAAGCGCTTTACGCCAAAGCGCTATACAAGAGGACAATAAGAAATACAACTAGCATTACATATCATTTGAATCAAGAACCAGAAAACATTATAATTAACAATTTACATTAGTGAAGTGGTTGAGCATGAGTGGAGAGGACCTCAGTGAGAGAAGCTGTAGGAGGTGTGGACAGGGGAAGAGACCGAAATGAGAGAGCGAGTGGTGTATGTCTGTGACTTGGAGAGTTCGGGCTTTGGGTAACGTCTATGCTATCTGAAATACTGTCTTAAACTAAATAATTGGTTGAGGGAGTTCTATAGACCCAAATTACCAAACTCTATCCACCCCCAAAGTGAAAAGGAGATGGGCAATGTGGTCTTTATCTGCCTGTAAGATGCTATAATTTAGTAGGCCATGTTTCTGATATATTGGTTTGCCTTTTTTATCCAGATTACTTAGGGACATGATATGGGCACTAATACAATGGGAAAGCTGGCATCTGCATTACATATTTGTTAAATTGGCCTGTTTTAATACAGTGGCCCGACCATCTGCACCACGACCTTCTGAGGGCACCCAGGAGATGCGTTTCTGATTAACTTAGAAATCATCACTGAGCCAAATAGGGCACTGTATGAGAGCGTCAGTGTGAGGCACATCTCCTTGAAATGTGTCGGAATAGGTTTACCCGGCTTGATCTGTGTTATCTGTATTTCCCAATGTAAGTTTAAAAAATATATATTGTATTTACATTTACTAATTACCAAGTGGTTTGATCAAAAATGCTGTACGCGAGGACCCTAGCCTTGAACACTGCAATCCATTTACAAGGTGCTCTACAATAGAAATAAAATAGTGGTGTGTGAGCAAGATGAAACCAGTTGGTGTAGGGGGAAGAAGCAAGGAGCCAACATGGACTCGGGGCATGAGGGAGTCAAGACAGTTATGCAGTTAATTCGTTATTCTTACATTGTTTGCAATTGTTTACATTAAGATGCCTTGGATTGGGGTTGGGCAATCTAGCAGGGGTATGATGCCACTGAAGGATGCTGTTTCCCCCTCCCTAGAAAGGAGGTGATTTGTGAACACTGTACTGAACGTCTGTATTGTGATAGTGTTCTTTTTTTTTAATCAAGGAGGTAGGGATTTCAAGTGGTGGAGAACAAGAGAGGTGAAAAAGCGAAAATGGGATCCAATGCTATGAGCTGTCCCAGTTTACAGGGGTTTATTCATGCAGTGCGAGATGGGGAGTATAGTAATAGAGGGACAGAGTTAGCTAGGTAGAGGGGGCAGGCAAGTCCATGGAAGAATATGCATATTAGGAAGAGAAATTTGAAGAGTTGCTTCTTTGCATACATAGCCATCCCTTGTGGAGACGGTGGGCAGAGGAAGGGGAGGAGTGAGGTGAGTTGTAGAGAGTGGAAGGTGCAAAGTTAACTATTTTGTTGAGACTGTAGCTGAGTATCAAGGGAGACACACAAGGATTCTAGAGAAGTAGTCAAGATGACTGGAGACAATCAGGGTTTTAAGAGAGCGATGGTTGGGTATGCAGTAATATAATTGCGGTAAAAAAGTTGTCTGCACAGAAAATCGCTGAAAAAATTTTGATCCGGTAAAGGCGTACCCCAATCGACCATTTAAGGGGAGCGGGGGGCTGTGGGGGTGTCCCCTGCACCCCTAAATGGTTTAATGGGTCTGGGGATTGCGGGGGGTGTCCCCGCATCCATTACATGGATTGCAGCGGCAAAACCACAGCTTTTTGCCATGATTTTTTGTGTAAGTGGAGGTTTTTGCTGTGAGTTTATCACATGGGACCGGTGGTTGCGGTGGAGGTGGATCCTTCCTTTCATCGATTCATTAGCTTTAATCTGGCAGTCTTGGCAGGATAGCTCTGGGGTAAAGGATGGGAAGGAGAGGAAGATTTGGATATCATTGCAAAAGTATTTGAAGACGCCAAATGAGGAGATTAGTTTGTTGAGAGAGAAGATGCAGTGCGTGAAGAGAAGTCTGCAGAGCACTGCTCCGCGAGGACCCCCACACTGAGAGGGCTGTGAGAGGAGGTGTCAGTGTTCCATGGGATTGAGAAGGACTTGTTTGATCAATCTGAGCTTATCCATTTGGGAGCCTTGTAAAGGATACCAGTTTAAGCAGAGGTAATGAGGCGAGATGGGTGGTTTGGCAGTGTCAAAGATATAAGAGGAATTGTGGCGTTTGGGAATTGAGAAGAGTTTCGAGTGGAGAGCAGTGGTGTGGAAGATAGAAGACCTCAGTGAGTGCCATTTCCTTGGATTGCCTACTTGGAAACGAGATTAGAAGTGAGTGCTTGCAGATTCCATTGGTCTCTAGGTAGGTGATAACGTGGTTGAATTACATTTTTCAATAGTGAGGTAGGAGAAAGATACATGTCACAAAAGCAGGAGACTCTCGCATTTCCCCCATGTAGATGTTTCTCCTTCACTGATGTGCATCCTGGCTAAGCGTGCTTATTGTATGGCCCACTTATATAACTTGATAGTTCACTACATAATGCCTCTTTTGAGTGGTCTTTGTAGTTAAATTAATTAATAAAACATTTATAACGCGCTTAAAACCAGAGACCAGTCTCTAAGCGCTGGACCTGAATCCAAACCAGTTCTGTCTTGTCTTGCTTCCAAGGCAATTGCGTTGCCCCTGAGCTATCCTCCCAGCCCACATATATGTCAATTTCAGTGTGAGTTTAGTTTCTGCCCACAGAAATACAGGTTTTCAATACAATTGAAATGCAGTTGGATGAGAAATTTGCCTGGGGATCAGCAACCATCTTAAAGGGGAACATTAGGCTCATAAAGAATAATGGAAGTCTCTCCCATTTTCTCGCTTGTTTATTTGCTGTCAAAGTCCATCAACAATCCCAGTTTCTGACTTCCTATGATTACTCTGTGGATGAATTCCCCGATATCTAAGAGCTTCAATGAGTCCGACCTTGATCCCTTTCTAGATCGTCACCTGGTGTCTTACTCGAGTGAACCAATATCTCTGTTTCGTCCAAATGAATCTCATATCTCTCTGTAATCTGCTGACATATATGATATTTTAGGAAGGCCTCTGCCGGCATCCATCAACTTAAAAGGGATGTTGTCTGTATATACCACTAACCTGCTGGTGTTTGTGCCCGACATAATTCCATGCATTTTAGGAGCAAAAGGTTCCGTGGATGGATTAAATAAAAGTGGTGAGGCAGCACTGTCTCAACCACCTCAAAAACTTGAATGTTTGCCATCTCAGTAGCTCCTTTGACACTGAGGCCCTTAGAGAGTTGTACGCTGTGCAAGGGATCAAGGTATTATCGAAGCCAAATTGTCTGTGTGCTCCTCATGAAAGATCATTTCATACGATCAATCCTTTTCTCAGCATCCATGGTTTTCAAGGCTGGTACTCTCTCCAGGTTTTGGCGAGCATGTATGATATTCATACGATTATGTAATGTGAGCAGAAGAAAAACAATGCTTTCATACCAGTAGATGGCTACCCTTGATCTATAATGCCTCAGAGGAACAGGATCCAGGTAGCAGGAAACCATCAATTTACAGCTCTACTGATTTCCTTTCAGCATGCCCCAATAGTTCCACATCTTAATCTTAGTCCAGCGATATCCTTCCATAAGTGAATGCAAATTCATAGTCATCTCGCTCACTCACAAATGCCTCGCAAATGATGCCACAGCATACCTTAACAATCAAATTGTCAAAACCCAATCCAACAGAACTACACGGTCTTCCTACGCTAGCCTAATCTCTACACAGAGATTTAGGAGACAGAAAGCCGGCAGCTCTAGCTTTCTGGTGACCACAGCCAAACTTTGGAACACACTGCCTCTAACACTGAGGACTGACACATCCCTGTGGTCTTTCTGCAAAAGCCTTAAAACTTGGCTGTTCAATCAAGATTTGAAATAACTATCACCCAGACTATGACCCCACACCTAGCACAGGTCTCCTCACGCAGAAATTAGCAACTCCTGTAAGTCGGGCAATACATTAGGGCCTGTATATCTTTGTAAATTGTGTAAACTCTGTAAATAATGTATGACTGTAAATGATATTGTGGCAATAAGCCACGAGACTGCGGGCCAATACCGCCCCAGGTACAATGTCCCTGGGGCCGTAGTTACAGGCCCGAGCGCAGCGAGGGCCTTAACGAAGCCCCGGGGGCATTACCGCGGGCGGTATTGGCCCGCAGTCAAGGGGCTTATTGCCATTAGTACCCCGGCCCGTTAGACCGGGGTACTAATCGCTTTTTTTTCTGTTCCGAAACACGTTTCGGAACAGAAAAAAAACAAAAAGACTAAAAATGTCAAAAAAATGCCCGCCGGGAAAGTGAAAACGTAGTCCATTTTCCCTTTCCATGGCAGCCATCGGGAGCGGGCGCACTGGGAACAACCTGTTCCCAGCGCGTCCGCTCCCGAGAAAAGAAGAAAAAAGTACATAAGTGGGGTGGGGAAGGAAGAAAAAAAAACGCACCACGTCTCCGCCAGGGGACGACGGATGCCTCCAGCCTTGTGGAGGCTTGGAGCGGGGATGGCCCCGCTCCGAGTCTCCACACGGCTGGAGGTTTCCATCGTTCCCCGCCGGAGACTGTGGGATAGAAGGTAAGTGGGATGGGGTGGGAGGAGGGATGAGGAAAGGGGAAACAAAAAAAAAATGTCTTACCTGAGTCCCCCGCGGGGGACGAGGCAAGCCTCCAGCCATGGGGAGGCTCGGAGCGGGTATTTCCCTGTTTCGAGCCTCCTCATTGGCTGAGGGGCTGCCACGCCCCTCCCCGGGAACAGAGTAGCCGGCACGCACAGCGTAAAAGGGAATACTGTGTGGTATGGCTCGCAAATGAGCCAATCACCACGCTGTATTCCCGTTGCGCTGCGCGTGCCGGGTACTAATGCTTGATAAGTAAGCATGAGAAGATGGCAACTCTCACCTCTGCATTGTAGTAAGCTGAATTATATACCTATAACCAATCTCATAAATTGAAGCACATGGGTTTTGTGCGCTATATAAATGATCAAATAAATAAATACATATTTATATATTTGTGAAAGGTTATATTTTTGTAACCATATACAATAAATTAAAAAATATATATAATAATATTTGCTGCATCCCAATTTCACGCCAGTATGTCTCACTGCCATAGTACTGTTGGCATCTAGCAAATCTGGTTGTTTCTTTCTCTCTGGTTACACACAAGTGCAAAACAGCGTTACTCTTTTAACCACCAGAACGAATGTTCACCTTATCCCTTCAAAAGCTGACAAACCCCTCCAACATCTAAGACGCAAGTCCCCTCACAGAGTGAGAATTGTAAAGCGGGCTGAGGTGGGAGGAGGAAATGGGTTGAAAAGAGAGAGAGGCAGGAGTGAGGCCATTGTGCAAAGGCTTTCAAAGTGAAAGAGACAAGGTCCAGAATGAAGGAATTATTCAAGAGAGATTGTGTGTGTGTATATTTATTTGGACAGCAGAACACAGACGAGTCACAAGTGCAGTTCAACACCTTTGCACACAGGTAATAGGATGGGAAGGAGGAATCCCCTTCTACCGCTACAGCAACTGCCGCTATCCACTGAGAAGGTCTGCAAGCCACTCACCATTCACTGCAGCACAGAGCCCTCTAGTAGCAGGGTGATCTATTCACAAGTTTCCACTTCACCCTGTGCGGTGGGTAATACAATCTTATGTGCAGTTGGTAGTAGAGAATTTTATACAGTTCTGCATCTCAGTAAGCCATCTGTTTTTCAGGTTAGGACCAGGTTTGAATGATTAGAAGAACTCAGTAGAATTAGTGGTTCCAGAAAGGGACTCTCCCTCCTACATCACTTCATACACGTCCATTTACAGAAAACAAAAGGTACTTTTTACAGATTCTTCAGTATGAAAAAACTTTGTTAGAAATGTATTATAATATTTGAACTTTGATTAGCTGACACTGATGAACTTTCTATATGATTGATTTTTAGAAATCTTTGAAAAACTGCATCTGATGACTAGAGATTTTCTCTAAAGACGTTGGGCCACACAAATAAACATATGTTATGTTGAATTACAGTCTGTATATATTCTGCATTAATATTATCTTTAAGACACGTTCAGTGAGTTTATGAACATTGGGCCTCATTACAATTGTTGCAGAAAGGCAACAGCGCCGTTGTTACCTCTCCGCAACATTCCGAGTATGCTTGCGGGTGCTGCTCTGGAACACCTGGTCAGACCAGGCGTGCAGAGCGGCACCCGCGAGCAGTACTGGGTAGCAGCAACGGCCCCATTATTAACGGGACTGTTGTTGCCATCCTCCCCATTCCCAATGAGCCCTATGGGGGTTCAAATGGGAATGGGCACTTACCGGGTCCGGGTCCCGCGAAAAGGACTTGCAGTGCCCTCCAATGTCAGAATGGCCCGGTAAGTCCCCTGTTGCGGGACCCGGACCTGAGTTTGGGGGGTAGCCATGGGCATGGCTACCTCCAAACTCGTAATGAGGCCCATTGATTTTTTTTTAAAAACTTGACAATATTGTTTGGCTGAAACTATCTTTTCAGTGTTTGGCTGTATTTTACGGCCCGTGATAGTGTTCAGGGGATGCGAGTTCCCTTATTTCAGAACTCGTATCATTTTCTACAAAGATATAGTGCCCAAGTTGCTTTTTGGCTCACCTACACCAGCCTCCTAGGCTGAAGAAGATCGATTGTGTGTAACACACTGCAAGCAGCAAGTATGTCCCTCCCTTTAGTTTTCAGGGTTGGACATAGATTTTATCATAGATATATATTATCATCCTCTGGCTGCCAGTCGTCGCCCTGATGATACCTTACACACTCCTAACAGAAGATATTTCTTCTCCCTTTATGATGGTTTTTCAGACTGTGATAATCTTGTCCACCAGCATTGGGTCGCCCTCCTGGCTAAGGTCACTTTCCTACTTTCTCTGGCCCCTCGCACGACATGAGATATAAGCCTCAGCAGGTTTTCGTCCTTCTCTCTTCTTTCAATTCTGGTCTCTGTGTCTGTGAGTGTCTGTGATAGAGGCTTATTAGGCTTTTGTCTTTCTTTCCACATCATTTTCTGCGTTTCCCAGGGCCTGAGATATAGCCCTAAACCGCCTGTCCGATTTCTTTCTATGGCTCTATTTCTCCTCCTTGCCGCTTTCTGCTTCATGTTCATAGCCCAGTCTATGTCTCTTCCTGTAGCAAACTGTGGACATATATTATATAGTACATTTTATTAAACTGATAAATTCATAATGTCCCTGGTTGATGCTCCGTGTCCAACTCACACTTCCTAGGATGCGGGCAACCCTCAGGGTATTACATTTTGTCCAATTTTGGTCAATTATCATGGAAGGGCCCGCAGACCCAAAGTTAAAATCCAGAGACTAAATCCGTTAAAATCCAGAGACTAAATCCAGGTTCTGCCTTTATCCCCTCTGATGATTGGCTGGACACCATATCTCGGTGTGCTTTTCCTGGTGTACTGGTTTCCCCTTACGCTTCCTCATCTGCCTATTATAATCTCCCCTTTTATGATTACCTTAAGTTGCTATCGGTCTGGCAGTGGATGATGGTTTCAAATCTCTCTGCACCATTGTGAAGTCAGGTGGAAGTGCCTGCTGGTCCATCCGGCTCTGCGATGGAAGCTGGAGTCCTGGCTGACAATGCTGCTGGTTGGTTTTGTTTCAGCAGATGGAGCCGGGGAAGCGAACTAGTGTTGTACCAGCTCACAAATGCAGGACCACTCACCATGGACCCCTCTCAGACTGTTAAACACATGCACAGGGTTCCACTACCCATCATGTTTTCTTTAACACACGTTTTAGCTTTTTAGTAGTCATCAGAACAGACAGCCCACAATAAGGGTCCGGTGTTTTCACCAGCTTAAATGCTTGGAGGCACGTGATTGCTTAAATGGCGCCATGAAACATGCTTTGACTTTTATTTGCACTAATGATGTACATTACATTTGCACTGATCAACCTAAGATTAAAGAGATTGGTGAAATATTTTCTGCCTATTAGGAGTGCAATATGGTGAATTTTCATGGCCGGGCCTGCAGACCCGCTGTGGAAATCCAGTGGCCACAATGAAAGCCCTTGAGAAGAAGTTGCTCTCTGCCAACCAACCATACTTATTGTCTTTGGACTAGCCAATCTAGTGGCTCTACTGCTGACAGATATAGACTCCCTGGAAATAGTGTATGTGGGTTACGGGATAGGCCAGGTGAACCCAGACATCATTAATGTGTTTTGCCCAGATTTAAAACAAACCACTTTGCAGATTTGCCCCAAACTTGCAAAAGCACCCTTTTGGGACCAGATGCCTGCGTCTTGCAAAAACGTTTTACAAATCCATCCAGTGTTTTGGACTGTAAACTTTGCCCACTCAGTGACAAAGCAACACTAAACTTGATACCAAAAATAAGTCAGGTCTGAATTTTTTTGGAATGTTTCCTCGAGATCTGTTGAATCTCGCTAAACTTGTACAAATTTTAATAAGTGCTCTTCCTCTGGAATGGCAAACTTAACCCTAACTTCTGGGTCGCTATCACCAACACTGCTGTTTATGTATGTATCTGAATGACCCCCACATAGAAACTTTGCAAAAGAAATAGACCCAGCTCTGAATTTTTTTTAATGGTTCAGGGCTCCGTCACCCATGGTAGATTTAAGGGACAGTACCAGAACTTGTGTTTCTCATAGGCCAATCTTGTTCTAACCTATTGCCTGAACCTCTGGATGCATGTGCACCAAATCTTCGGGAGTCCTTGCATCTGGTCTGACCCGCAACCCTTTTGTGGTTTGATGCAAATCCGTCGAGTGGCTTGTTTTAAATGTGTCTTGTCTTTCTCCATGTTTTTTCCGCAACAAACAGATAAAGATTCTGTGAGAGAGGACTCATAAAAACAGATTCCCAACAAGTGAGTCATCTAACCAACAGCACCTAGTACAGGGCGCAAGGATACTAAATGTGGTCAGACTGAAGCACTCCAGAGAGTGCATGGGGATCCATCCGCCCCTCAGGGCCGGCTCTAGGATTTGCGGGCCCATGGGCGGCATAAGATGTGTGGGCTCCCAATCTGCATAAATAGTGACATTAGTGATATCACAGAATGAGTATTTAGTACCCAAAGGTATCATGAAAAGTTAAATTAGAAACATGTTGCCATGTGTAAGGAAGCAGACAAATACACTGTGACATCCAGTATATAAATTGTGAATATTAACATTTACATATGTGGCAATATCAGGAGCAAGGCATTTATTATTGAACTATCAGACCGCTGAATACCCTGTACAGATTTCTAATTTTGGCAGATACAGCATAGTGTGATAAAAAGATTTGCCCAGGAGCACTCACTTTGGTAAAGGGACGAAGCCTGAGTTTGAGAACAGTCTGCAATTCAGGAACTTGAACACATCTCTTCTCGGATGTAATTGGTAGAAATACCTTTTGCAAAAGGTCTTTTTGAAACTTCAGTTTGAAAACACTATCTGTGGAAGGCATTGCAAAAATATGGTGATTGTGTTTTGCTAACTACAACGAAATGCTGTTTTGCAGAAGTTTCACAATTGTTTTTATTTTTATTGTGTGGTTTTTTGGGAATACTAGTGCCTGGATGCCTACGGGCTAAGTGCGCTTTACAAATGTAAAGATAAATAGTGTACAAATTAGCAATATGCTTTTATTTCCAAAGCTACTGATAAGGATTAGTTTGACTGTCAACAATAAAAGAAAATAATAACTACGTTTATCAAGTGCTGCTCACTACAAAAATGAGAAGAGAGCCTCATTAAGGTACCACCTGAGTCTTGATTGGAGGGAGTGAGCAGGTCAAAACTTTATGTCGGTGTAGAATAGCAGGGGATCCTATAGCAGAAAGTTGCAAAGGCAACTGAATGGGTTAGGAGGGTGTTGCTGAGATGTCATACTTTTAGACCTTCCTGTAAATCATGTCTTCTTTCCTTTTTCTGTGGCAAAACGTGCTATAAAATGTGGTGTTTTGATATGGGAATCAGTACGTCTCCCTCGCTTCGCTCAATGTGGGAACATTTGCCCCCAAAGTGAAAATCAAAAGATGGCACCCAAGAATATGCACAGTAATTAAACATATCTTAAAGGGAAAGATATAACATGAGTTCAACTGACCTTTCCCCTTAGAAGAAAGTGCACTAGACAAAAGAACATTGGTCTTTCAAAAAAGTAATCAACAACAGAAAAGTAACCCTAGAGAGGACATCTTCCAATCTATATGCTGGCAAAGTATAAAAGGTGCGTGAATTTTAAACCAAGCAATATGTAGAGAAATATTCCCAGGAAAACCAAATCCTAATACGAGCATGTGCTTTGATGATAATTTTATGTGCCTGCACTGGAAACATGATAACCAGGGTGAAATCCTGGTAGCCGAATGATTGAGCAAGCTTGCCGACCTCAAAAACACCCAAGGGGGCTGTGTCCGCCCTGTGAAAAATCTTACTGTCCACCCAGATGTATCCTTTACTTGTGCCCTGAAAAGCAGAACATGCCCACAATCAGGGGGAAATAACTGCACCAGTCTCCAGGAATGCAACCTCTCTTGCCACATCCTGGGCAAATATTCAGGACTCATTTCCCCTCCTCAACTGGATTTCCAAGACATAGAACAACATGTAATGTATGAAAATGTTACCTGTTTGTGTTTCAGTGTTTGACAAATGCAGGGCTCATTTATTGAATTAATGTAGCTAATTTAAAACAGTGTTCTGTGATATAGTGTAATTGACCTGGAGGACAGTGTAGATTTAGACAGCTAACTGGCACTTTGTGTGTGCTTTCAGAATGAAAATGTCTATTTGCATTTATTAACACAGAAACATTAAAAACATCTCCTCCAAAACAATGGTCTCTTAAATGGGCTATCACTTGTAAATCGCCCCGCTTTAAATGCTCTGCTTTAAGAAAGAAAGTGATGGGTCCTGCAGTGTCTGATGGGCCGCTGGGAGTGGGTGTTGGTGTCTAGAGAGCCACAGGAGGTTGGGGGCCGACACTGTGGCCTCATGCGAGCTGAGTACATGGAAGCTGCACTGCCCCACTTAAATCAATATTCTCGGTATGGTTGAGACAGGCACTGGTGGTCCCTGCGGGCCCGACAGTGGGGTTCTGGGCCACAGCACACACTGCCCATGCTTTGGGCCGGCTCTGCCGCCCCTTAAAAGTTGCAGAGACAGGAGCTGCATTCAGAAAACACATCTTGAGAACCCATATCAGCAGGAGGCTGTGGGGAAAAAAGAACTGGAAAAAAATCAAAAGGATGGGGTAATGCAGGTGAAAAAGATCTGCACGCTGAAAAGCATTAAGTCCCGTCGAGCGTGGTCCAAAGGATTGGTGGAACACACAGGGGCGGAATTTTGTTTCGAAGAAGCGCATTTTCTCTGCATTTGAATTTAGGGTTTTTGTTGATCAGAAACGGTACGGTCCCCTAACCCATTTGGCAACATTTAATTAGTTTATAGGAAAGGGGACCGCATGTAGAAGTACACTTGCTTTTGAATACCACACATTACAAAGAAATCGTTAGAACAGTTTCAACAGAACCGGTGTGTTTAAACGTTTATCCCCTAGAATGCCACCAGAGGGCAGCATGGCCCTGTGCACTTGCTCTCGGCAATCACATTAATTTCAGAATGCGATAAATCATACTGTTTATTAAAAGAGTAAAAAGCCTTAACTAACAAGGGGCTTTGTGAGTGCTCCATAAATCTGCCTCTGTGCCTCATGAAGCCCATATGTGCTTAATTCATATGTAAAGCCTCAAGCCGGAATAGAATACTTGTCCATTAAATTCTATTTGACCTGATTATAGTCATTAGCCATGAATAATTGTCTTGCCGGGATCCGAACGCTCTGCGGCACAATAGGAACAAGGCCCACGCCCCGTTTCGGGTTTTAACATTGGCGAAGGGAGCCTGCGTTATTTCAGGGATGCCGAGCTCTTTGATCGGCCCGTTCGCTATAGTTGTTTTGAGGTGAAACAGTGCTCGGGGCGGCGACTTCCCCTTATTACCAGCGTTGGTTGCCCTACTCCTGCGCGCATGTCTGAGCATCGTAAGAAAGAGCGATCGATATCTTCGCTGAATGACCCACACTACACCGTTACTGAAGGGCCAGATGCACGCGCCCCACTCTGCCGTTACTCAATGCCCACATAAACAATGCCTTTTTAAGATCAGACATTAGAGGAGAATTACAAAACATTCCCATCCCCTAATATTGTTCAGTGCTGGGAAACAGACTCGGATGCGAATATGCTGGGTTGGATGGATGGTCTGGTCGTTTTAATCCTTTTGTTAAAATGGTTACATGAAATGTAACTTCTTAATATTTAGCTTCAAGTCGTGCAATATGTTTAGCATGATAAATAAAAAAGACATCGCATGTAGGAATCTACTAACATCTCTAGACTTTAACCTGGTTAACTACAGGAGGCGGGCCTCTGACGCCAGGTGGTAAGGAAAGCGCCCCCCGGTGGTGAATGTATGGCTGTACAAAAGTCGCTGCGATGTATTCATGGCAGTGCATTCAAGTTTTCGCATTGACAAATGTTTTTGTAAATCATACTGCCTGTGTCCAAAAGTGGATGGATGGGTGAATTAGGTATACTGAATTAATTTCAGACGATGTACTCTGGTTTGGGATTAACTAATATACAGACAGCACAACGGTTATTCCGTCAGTGCTGTGGTGGCTTCAATACCCTGCCTGTGGCACACCCGCCCACACTGCACGCTCTACAACATTAAATGGAATAAAAAACGACTCTTGCTTTAAAAAAAAATGTAGGGGCACAAAGTAAAGTATTTCTTGGATTGCATTTACCATTGTACCATTCGACCGCTGATAAACTTGAATATTGAGCCCTAATGCTATTATGTCTGACTAGTCTATTTTGTGTTCCTAGCCCAAGCAAACCCATGCCAGAATAGCTTACTTAGCCCACATGTTTTCTATAACGTATCTACCACATCAGTTGTGTCTGACTAGCCCATTCTTGCCTACTCAGCCCTTGTGAACCCATGTCTGAATAGCTTATTCGTGCCTGCTAGTGCCACATGCTGCTGTTCATTATCCTAGCTGAGCCCATTCATAGTGCCGACATCGTGTACCCGTGGGTCCATCCCAGTGCACTATGCATGCCATATCCACCTTACCTCTACTATCACTTGTTCTCATACTCATTGCTCACTGGTTTATATTGCTTGAACCACAGTTGTGCATGAACATGCTCCCCCCTAAAAACGTTGCCCACCGAATTATGGCCACCCCATTCCTACCAGCATTAAATACCCTCATTACAGATGCCAAAAACAAACCCACCTCATTCTTACCCAAACTACTCACAGACACCTTAAGGACTAATATAGCGCTGATCCCCAATCACACCATTGACAGGAACACCATAAACCGCACCTCTTACCCCCCACACACCAACCCCAGCACCAAACTCAGAAATCTCAGACTTCGCACCAGGTTACTATCACAGTTTCAGCCTGCCTATAACAGCAAATTCATTAGACACCTCCCCAACTCAACAGTGAACCATCCTAAGGGGCTCCGGCCCACCAACCTTGCCCACTCTAGCAAGCATGCTACCATGAAACATGCCAAAACTGACACAACTGTGACAGTTAATCCAGAAACTCTGAGACAGGCCAAAATTGGCACTGCGTCAATCAACCCCACACAACCTCTCAAAGCAGCCTTAATCAACACAAGGTCCTAAGTGGCTCATGCTACCAATGTAGTTCTATCTAATAACTTGGATTTCCTAGCAGTAACAGAATCTTGGTTGCGCGCAGCAGCAGGCCCTTCTCTACTACTAGCTATCCCAGACAACTATTCCATCATCAGAGTTGATAGACGCACAACTAGAGGAGGAGGCATCGCCCTCATCTTCAGGAACATACTTGATATGAGATTAGTCCCCTCACCACCATTATCCTCGTGTGAAATACTCTCAGCCGAACTCCAAACCTCACCCAAAAGGACTACTTCCATCCACCTTATCTACAGACCTCCTGGACCCTACAACACTTTCGAAGAGGATATAATGACCCTACTGTCTGACAATATCAAAACTACCCCGCAAACCCTAATCCTAGGAGATTTCAGTCTAGGCCATGGGTGCACCACATAAGGGCCGTGGACCAGTTGCGGCCCGCCATGCCGTTTTGTCCGTCCCGCGAGGCACAAACACTTTACTAATGGAGGGCGGCCCGCAAGCAGCATCGGCTGCCCTCCATTAAGAAAGTCTTTGTTGTCTTCCGGGCCGGACAAAACACTGGCCGTCATTGGCTCAGCACACACGCACCACGTCACTCCTACGAGCCACGTAGTGCGTGTGTGCTGCACCAATGGAGGGCCAGCACTACGACTGGCATGGCCAGTAAGGCTTGATGCCGGAAGGCATTTCAGCCTTGCTGGCCACGCCAGCCGTAGTACCACTCACCTCGCCAGCGTTTCAGCTGCCTTCCAGCACGTCCGGTAAGTGGTCTGTTTGTTTGTGTTTGTGTGTCGAGTCTGTTCTGCTGTATGTTTGTGTTGTGTATGTTGAGTTGAGGGGGTCGGAGGGTGTCGGATGTGTATGAATGTTTGTTTTTGAGTGTTTGTGTTGTGTATGTTGAGATGGGGGGTGAGGGGCGTGGCGGATGTGTATGAATGTTTGTTTTTGAGTGTTTGTGTTGTGTATGTTGAGATGGGGGGGGTGAGGGGCGTGGCAGATGTGTATGAATGTTTGTTTTTGAGTGTTTGTGTATGTTGAGATGGGGGTGGGGGTTTGGGTCTGTATGGGTGCATGCTTGAGAATGTGTGTGCTGAGTTGGGGGGTGGGGGGGGTTTGGGTCTGTATGTGTGCATGCTTGAGGGTGTGTGTGCTGAGTTGGGGGGTAGGGGGTTTGGGTCTGTATGGGTGCATGCTTGAGAGTGTGTCTGCTGAGTTGGGGGGTGGGGGGTTTGGGTCTGTATGGGTGCATGCTTGAGAGTGTGTGTGCTGAGTTGGGGGGTGGGGGGATTCGGATCTGTATGGGTGCATGCTATGAGAGTGTGTGTACTGAGTTGGGTGGTGGGGGGGTTCTGGTCTGTATGGGTGCATGCTTGAGAGTGTGTGTGCTGAGTTGGGGGGGTGGAGGGTTTGGGTCTGTATGGGTGCATGCTTGAGAGTGTGTGTGCTGAGTTGTGGGGGTGGGGTGTTTGGGTCTGTATGGGTGCATGCGTGAGAGTGTTTGTGCTGAGTTGGGGGGTGGGGGTTTCGGGTCTGTATGGGTGCATGCTTGAGAGTGTGTGTGCTGAGTTGAGGGGTGGGGGGTTCGGGTCTGTATGGGTGCATGCTTGAGAGTGTGTGTGCTGAGTAGGGGGGTGGGGGATTCGGGTCTGTATGGGTGCATGCTTGAGAGTGTGTTTGGGGCATAGTGTTTGGTTGGAGGTGAGGGACATGAGGCATAGTGTTTGGTTGGGGGTGGGAGCCATGGGGCATAGTGTTTGGTTGGGGGTGAGGGACATGGGGCATAGTGTTTGGTTGGGGATGAGGGACATGGGGCATAGTGTTTGGTTGGGGGTGAGGGGGCCAATCGGGCATAGTGTTTGGTTGGGGGTGGAGGACATGGGCATGGGGCATAGTGTTCGGTTGGGGGTGAGGGGGCCGTGGGGCATAGTGTTTGGTTGGGGGTGGGGGACATGGACATGGGGCATAGTGTTTGGTTGGGGGTGAGGGACATGGGGCATAGTGTTTGGTTGGGGGTGAGGGGGCCATGGGGCATAGTGTTTAGTTGGGGGTGAGGGGCCATGGGGCATAGTGTTTGGTTGGGGGTGGGGGAAATGGGCATAGTGTTTGGTTGGGGGTGAGGGATATGGGGCATAGTGTTTGGTTGGGGGTGAGGGGGCCATGGGGCATAGTGTTTGGTTGGGGGTGAGGGGCCATGGGGCATAGTGTTTGGTTGGGGGTGGGGGACATCGGCATGGGCATAGTGTTTGGTTGGGGGTGATGGATATGGGGCATAGTGTTTGGTTGGGGTGAGGGGGCCATGGGGCATAGTGTTTGGTTGGGGGTGAGGGGGCCATGGGGCATAGTGTTTGGTTGGGGGTGGGAGCCATGGGGCATAGTGTTTGGTTGGGGGTGGGGGTCATGGGCATGGGGCATAGTGTTTGGTTGGGGGTGAGGGGGCCATGGGGCATAGTGTTTGGTTGGGGGTGAGGGGGGCATGGGGCATAGTGTTTGGTTGGGGTGAGGGGGCCATGGGGCATAGTGTTTGGTTGGGGGTGGGAGCCATGGGGCATAGTGTTTAGTTGGGGGTGTGGGACATGGGCATGGGGCATAGTGTTTGGCTGGGGGTGAGGGACATGGGGCATAGTGTTTGGTTGGGGGTGAGGGAGCCATGGGGCATAGTGTTTGTTTGGGGGTGGGGGACATGGGCATGAGGCATAGTGTTTGGTTGGGGGTGAGGGACATGGGGCATAGTGTTTGGTTGGGGATGAGGGGGCCATGGGGCATAGTGTTTGGTTGGGAGTGAGGGGGCCATGGGGCATAGTGTTTGGTTGGGGGTGGGGGACATGGGGCATAGTGTTTGGTTGGAGGTGAGGAATATGGGGCATAGTGGTTGGTTGGGGGTGAGGGGGCCATGGGGCATAGTGTTTGGTTGGGGTGAGGGGGCCATGGTGCATAGTGTTTGGTTGGGGGTGAGGGGGCCATGGCGCATAGTGTTTGGTTGGGGGTGGGAGCCATGGGGCATAGTGTTTGGTTGGGGGTGGAGGACATGGGCATGGGGCAAAGTGTTTGGCTGGGGGTCAGGGACATGGGGCATAGTGTTTGGTTGGGGGTGAGGGGGCCATGGGGCATAGTGTTTTGTTGGGGGTGAGGGGGCCATGGGGCATAGTGTTTTGTTGGGGGTGGGAGCCATGGGGCATAGTGTTTGGTTGGGGGTGAGGGGTCCATGGGGCATAGTGTTTGGTTGGGGGTGGGAGCCATGGGGCATAGTGTTTGGTTGGGGGTGGGGGACATGGGCATGGGGCATAATGTTTGGTTGGGGGGTGAGGGGGCCATGGGGCATAGTGTTTGGTTGGGGGTGGGAGCCATGGGGCATAGTGTTTGGTTAGGGGTGGGGGGCAAGGGCATGGGGCATAGTGTTTGGTTGGGGTGAGGGACATGGGGCAAAGTGTTTGGTTGCGGGTGGGAGCCATGGGGCATAATGTTTGGTTGGAGGTGAGGGACATGGGGCATAGTGTTTGGTTGGGGGTGGGAGCCATGGGGCATAGTGTTTGGTTGGGGGTGAGGGACATGGGGCATAGTGTTTGGTTGGGGATGAGGGACATGGGGCATAGTGTTTGGTTGGGGGTGAGGGGGCCATGGGGCATAGTGTTTGGTTGGGGGTGGGGGACATGGGCATGGGGCATAGTGTTCGGTTGGGGGTGAGGGGGCCATGGGGCATAGTGTTTGGTTGGGGGTGGGGGACATGGGCATGGGGCATAGTGTTTGGTTGGGGGTGAGGGACATGGGGCATAGTGTTTGGTTGGGGGTGAGGGGCCATGGGGCATAGTGTTTAGTTGGGGTGAGGGGGCCATGGGGCATAGTGTTTGGTTGGGGGTGGGGGAAATGGGCATGGGCATAGTGTTTGGTTGGGGGTGAGGGATATGGGGCATAGTGTTTGGTTGGGGGTGAGGGGGCCATGGGGCACAGTGTTTGGTTGGGGGTGAGGGGCCATGGGGCATAGTGTTTGGTTGGGGGTGGGGGACATCGGCATGGGCATAGTGTTTGGTTGGGGGTGATGGATATGGGGCATAGTGTTTGGTTGGGGTGAGGGGGCCATGGGGCATAGTGTTTGGTTGGGGGTGAGGGGGCCATGGAGCATAGTGTTTGGTTGGGGGTGGGAGCCATGGGGCATAGTGTTTGGTTGGGGGTGGGGGTCATGGGCATGGGGCATAGTGTTTGGTTGGGGATGAGGGGGCCATAGGGCATAGTGTTTGGTTGGGGGTGAGGGGGCCAGGGGCACAGTGTTTGGTTGGGGTGAGGGGGCCATGGGGCATAGTGTTTGGTTGGGGGTGGGAGCCATGGGGCATAGTGTTTAGTTGGGGGTGTGGGACATGGGCATGGGGCATAGTGTTTGGCTGGGGGTGAGGGACATGGGGCATAGTGTTTGGTTGGGGGTGAGGGAGCCATGGGGCATAGTGTTTGTTTGGGGGTGGGGGACATGGGCATGAGGCATAGTGTTTGGTTGGGGGTGAGGGACATGGGGCATAGTGTTTGGTTGGGGATGAGGGGGCCATGGGGCATAGTGTTTGGTTGGGAGTGAGGGGGCCATGGGGCATAGTGTTTGGTTGGGGGTGGGGGACATGGGCATGGGGCATAGTGTTTGGTTGGAGGTGAGGAATATGGGGCATAGTGGTTGGTTGGGGGTGAGGGGGCCATGGGGCATAGTGTTTGGTTGGGGTGAGGGGGCCATGGTGCATAGTGTTTGGTTGGGGGTGAGGGGGCCATGGCGCATAGTGTTTGGTTGGGGTGGGAGCCATGGAGCATAGTGTTTGGTTGGGGGTGGAGGACATGGGCATGGGGCATAGTGTTTGGCTGGGGGTCAGGGACATGGGGCATAGTGTTTGGTTGGGGGAGAGGGGGCCATGGGGCATAGTGTTTTGTTGGGGGTGAGGGGGCCATGGGGCATAGTGTTTGGTTGGGGGTGAGGGGTCCATGGGGCATAGTGTTTGGTTGGGGGTGGGAGCCATGGGGCATAGTGTTTGGTTGGGGGTGGGGGACATGGGCATGGGGCATAATGTTTGGTTGGGGGTGAGGGGGCCATGGGGCATAGTGGTTGGTTGGGGGTGGGAGCCATGGGGCATAGTGTTTTGTTGGGGGTGGGAGCCATGGGGCATAGTGTTTGGTTGGGGGTGAGGGGTCCATGGGGCATAGTGTTTGGTTGGGGGTGGGAGCCATGGGGCATAGTGTTTGGTTGGGGGTGGGGGACATGGGCATGGGGCATAATGTTTGGTTGGGGGTGAGGGGGCCATGGGGCATAGTGGTTGGTTGGGGGTGGGAGCCATGGGGCATAGTGTTTGGTTAGGGGTGGGGGGCAAGGGCATGGGGCATAGTGTTTGGTTGGGGTGAGGGACATGGGGCAAAGTGTTTGGTTGCGGGTGGGAGCCATGGGGCATAATGTTTGGTTGGCAGTGAGGGGGCCATGGGGCATAGTGTTTGGTTGGGGGTGAGGGGGCCATGGGTTATAGTGTTTGGTTGGGGGTGGGAGCCATGGGGCATAGTGTTTGGTTGGGGGTGAGGGACATGGGGCATAGTGTTTGGTTGGGGGTGAGGGGGCCATGGGGCATAGTGTTTGGTTGGGGGTGGGAGCCATGGGGCATAGTGTTTGGTTGGGGGTGAGGGGGCCATGGAGCATAGTGTTTGGTTGGGGGTGGGAGCCATGGGGCATAGTGTTTGGTTGGGGGTGGGCGGCATGGGGCCTAGTGTTGCACTCCAAGAGTGAACCCAATAATAAAGCTAAAACAGGAACAGTTAGGAGATGTACATCCTTTGCTTTTTTGAGGAAACCTGACTCAACGAAGGCCATACTCCTCTTGGGCAACCCAAACAGCAAACTATAGCAGTCCAAAATAACGGAATGTCCAATCATAGGTCATTAAAATATACATAATTTAATTAAACAGACGATATACAATAACTAAATTGAAATAAATGATAACAATGGAAAATGTGTAGTACAAAATGTAAGTTTGAAATGCAATACAAATCGTTACCCCTCAAAAACATTCTTTTTCCATGTGTTTAATACAAATTGGGGGTTGAAAAAGCCTCCTGCCATGCCCCATCTACCGCCCCGCCCACATTTACTTTTCGGCCCACTATAGCCCTCATGTAAGGTACTTTTCGGCCCTCTGTCAAAATTAGTTGTGCACCCCTGGCTCTAGGCTATAACCACCTTAACAACATCCATGCAACATCTCTAGCTAACATCTTGATTGAACATGGATTCACTCAAAAAATCACCCAACCTACTCACAAGAAAGAAAGGACCCTCTACTGGGTAGCGGGCCTAAACTACAACATCTCAGTAAATGGTATCACACCGCAAACTTGAAATGACCACTACCTTATCGCATTTGAGCTTAGTATGGACTTCAGTCATAACAAAACAAGTCCTATAGCAGCATTGTGCCCCACCAGAAACAAGCAGAATATTACGTCTCAGGCAATCATGCCCCTCGTAATCCCAACCCTCAGCGCCCTACCCAATACATGTGACCCTAACGTCCTGGGAGATGCCTATAACTCCTCCATGCTTAAAGCCATTGATTCAGTAGCACCTCTTAAAAATGCGCAAAGGGAAACCAAGAGCCCATTTGAACTCATGTTTTACCCCTGAGCTGAAAGTACTCCGCTGTGAAAAGAGAAAATTCAAAACTCTCTGGAAACATACACCCTCCCCAGAGAACAAAACCAACTTGGTTTCTATCTCCACTAAATACAAAAATGAGATCATACGCACCAAACGCGATACTTACAACAACAGAATAAATTGTGCAGGCTCTAGAACCAAAGAACTCTTCACTATCTTGCGAGAAATGGAGACACCTAACCCACCCTCAGACACATGCCTAAAAGACAAACTCTGGTGCATGAACATCCAAAATGCGCTCACCAATAAAATTGCCAGTCTACAGACCAAAATAGCTGACAAATGTAAAGTACTTACCGACCAAGCTGCTTCTAAATCCCACTCTGAAGCTCAGAACCATCCATCTCCGACCCCACAGCCCCATGGCTTCAAATTCTCTAATGTATCAGTACTTGAGGTACAAAAAATCATTGCCTCTCTGAAACCATCCAGCTGTCAGGGCGACAGCTGCCCAGCTCAGATTATCAAGGATACTGTCAGAGACCTGGCCCCATTCATTACCAAACTCATCAACTCCTCTTTCTCTAGTGGTGTAGTTCCTAGTAATCTGAAGGATTCCTGGGTACACCCACTACTCAAAAAACAAACCTCAGGCCCCACCGTTCCCACAAACTACAAACTGATTACCACGGTCCCATTTCTGTTAAAGATCTTGGACAAGGTTGCATACTTGCAAATCCAGGACTACCTCAAAGCTAACATACTCCTGGGATCTCGGCAATCCGGCTTTAGACCACAACATGGGACTGAAACCACCCTTGTTGACTTAAAAAGTAGGCTTGACGACCTGAAAGACAAAGGTATACTCACTGTCCTACTCCTCTTGGACCTGTCAGCGGCGTTTGACTTGGTTGACCACAAGGTACTATGTAATCACCTAGAGACAGCAACCTATTTCTCCAAATCAGCCATCACATGGATACAATCGTTCCTAAACAAAAGGACCATGCGAGCCTTTTTGCAAACCGCAGTAGCTGACCCCATACCTATCACCTGCGGTGTGCCCCAAGGGTCCTGCGTCTCGCCCACTTTGTATAACATCTTTACAAAGCCGCTGTTTGATAAACTGGATCGTCTGGGTGTCACCTACACTATGCAGATGACACCCAGATACTCCTACCCCTTACAGGCATATACAGCACAGATGTTCAGCGTGTGAATGAAATTTACACCATCATTCAGGCATGGATGGATAAAATGAAACTACTGCTAGTTGGCTCCATAACCAACCAAAATAAACTAAGCCCCGACTATAACTCATTTAACATAGATGGGAACAACATTCCAATCGCCAAAGTAGTAAAAACGCTTGGCTTCTACTTTGATGCCACGTCCAACCTCAGCAATTAAGTAAACATGACCGCCTCAGCCACTGCCTACACAGGCAAACTGATAAGAGCCTGCAGACCTACACTGTCTCCTGAAAGCTGCCTCACACTAGGCAGAGCCCATATAGTCTCCTAACCGGACTACTGTAATGGGCTTTATCTAGGTGCCAACAAAACAGTAATACACAAATTTCAGACCCTGCAGAACAATGCTCTCAGAGTTGCCTTAAACATACCCAGAAATGAACATATCTCAGCAACTAAGAAACAAATCAAATGGCACTCCATAAACGAAAAGATCAAGCTCAAAACATTATGTCTCACCTTCAAAGCGCTGAACCACACAGCCCCCCCACACCTCACTGAAAATTTCACATGGAGATCCACTACACGGATCACCAGATCCACAGATACCTCTTGCTTGACGGTCTCTAGGTATAACCTAAAAAGATCGGGCACAGCCAGTTTCTCGGCCCTGGCATCCCAACTGTGGAACTCCCTCCCATCTGACATCAGGGCCATACAAGTAGTCGATAACTTCAGGAGAAGTGTTATCTCTTGGATACTTAGCAAGAACTAAATAACAACTGTGAGCTACCTGTACGTAGCCTAATACCTATCTGCATTTGGCTCTTTTCCACAGATGTATGTATTTTACCCTCTGCCAATCTGTTTTTCCTTTGAATGTATGTACTTTATCCTCTGCCAACCTGTCTACACATTTAATGTATGTACCTATGCAGCACAAACTGCTTACCGTGCTTATGTAACCATACTCTAAAGCGCCCAGATACCCCTGGGTCAGGCACGCTATATAGATAAAATAAACAAACATAGGCAGTAGGAATTGAGAGGGGGCTGTTGTGCCATTCTGGTCAGCCGTCTGGTCAGCCTTCCTTCTCCAGGGCTTACATGGCTTTGCAGATATCCACCTCTCCTTTCAGCCTTCCTCGGCTTGCACTGCCTTCCCATAGACAGCAATCCTTTCAGTTCTCTCTCAGCAGCAGCCTCTACTTGTATCAAGGGATCACCAGCAGGTACATCAGCTTTCTTTGGGCCCAAAAACATAATGAACTTTCCTAGCCACTTTCATACCCTTGAGGTACCTTTTAAGACTGACTCTGATTGGTTATTCCCCAATTGCTCTCGTATTCATCCCTAAAATTGGTTATTGCTTTCAATAGTCTTAATTCCCTTTATTAGATGATTATTACTTAAGGCCAGTGATTGGTTCATTGGCTAATGGTCTCTAATAGGCTTTAATAGGAACTGCAAGATTTCATATGAGTCTCTTCTATGAAGCGCCATCTTGGAATACCCTTCATTGAGTGTGGTGGAGCATTTCCTATGGTACGGGCGTTGTAGTACATTGTCAGTGAGCTCCCCACTGCTTGTTTCTGTTTTGCAGTCCAGGGGCTGGTCCACTCCTTTGTGGTGTATTCTGGGCAATTACTTTTCTGGGGTGTTCAACTGCACAGGGCTGTTCTTGAGGCCAAGTGACCACATTTCTGTTGGGGACATTGAACCAGCGGGATCACTCTTCATCTAGCCTCTGGTTTACATATCGGGTAGTGTGTGGGGCGGCCCTGTCCCCTGTGCCCGCTCTCCTCACAAGAGAGTGTTGGGAGTTCCTCCAACCCTTCACAGGTGCCATCTTGAACCTCTCAGGGTGCACTAACTGATCTCAAGGGAACAGAAATATGAACCCTTTCACTTTCTGAAACTAAATACCAGTTTCCTTGCCCTGATCTCAACTTCTTAACACAGTGTAGGAAACATGTCTTGATTCAATTGGACCATGCAACCTAAACAAGCAGGCAGATTCTGCTCCCCTCATTTATTTGAGTGGGCAGTTCAAGTATGGAATTGGGCTTTCCCAAAAGACCTCAGCCTGAACTGTCAATTTGTCCTTTCCCGTTATATTGAGACCACCCTTAACCTGGGGAGTTCCTTCCCACCCAGAATCAAGGAACCCTGCATTAATTGCATACTTTTATTTAGTGCTGGTCTTACCGAAGGCTCATATAGAGTCACAAAAATCTCCCATCCTGTGCCCACAGTGAGCCAAGAACCAGGTCGGGTATTGGAAATATATTTGTATTTATTTTAATTCTAGGTAATAGAAATCACACTAAACTGCACACACCTCCTTCTTTGTGGCTCACAATTAATTTCTTCAAAGAAAAAGGAAATAATTACTTAAAAATTGATGAGCAATTTTGATTTTCCTGTGCACTTATAAGGCTAGCAGTTTAATTTTACAAATTTGTGCAAATGCATATGGGAATTACTATTTCACCCACACTTTTGCTTTAAAATATACCCAGGGCAGTTTGTGTTTCTGACCCCACTACTTTGGTCTGTTTGGTGGAGTCTGATTGAAAACTTACGTTGATTGAAGAATTTTGGATATCACACCCCCTCCACTTAAAGGCCTTTGTTGGGGAAGCTGGCAGTTTAGGTTTTTTTTTTAGTTTAGGGACAAAGACACCCCTCCTCCTAAAGAAGTCAGGGTCAACAGGACAAATAGAATCACTCAATTAAATCACAGACTATAGTTTCAGCGCACCCCGGGAATGAGCTTTGTTCATTTCGAATTTTAACAAAAATCACCCTGTTGTGTTCCACCAAGTAGAATTAAGTCAATTAATATTTTTAGTTAATTAATCTAACGATTTCCAAAGTTTTGCCACCCTTTTCCCGCCCACTATAAAGGGAAAGGATTAAAGGCAAGCAGACTCCCCCACCTTTTGGTTTCCCAGGGCTCAGTTCTAGTCACATAGAAAGCCCCTGTTTAAGGTTCAGGATAGCCAGCTGCATTTCAGGTCCCCGTTGGAGGGTAGGGCAGGGGTCTGGTCACTCCACTCTCAAGGATGGCCTCCAGCTCTCTACCATAGGCCCAAGTCAACTTATTAGGCCTTCCCTGTAATGGACAGCTCCACCCAGATGCAATCTCCTTTGGTGTTTCCTTGCAGCTGTCAGCTGGTACATTTCAGCAGCTCTCCCCGATGGTCAATTTCCACAGCTCTCTCCCTTGCTCATAGTGCATCCACTTAATAAAGCAGCAATGACACTGTCAAGTTTCCGATCTGGGGAGCACCCTGCAAGAGGTCTCACAAATAGGACTGTTACCCTTCTCTCTCCTCCCAAATCCATCCCCCCTCTAAGGATTGGCTTAGGAGTCTGGAGCAGATATATGGCAGCTTTCATTTGCAATCCCCATTTGGTCTCACATAATTTTTTGGCAAGAACGAGTTATGGTGCAAAACTTCATAATTTTACCAATAATTGCCATACTATACATATTTTCTGATTCAGCTAATGTGTTTCTATCAAAATATTTTATATTAAATGAATATATATAGAATATTTGATATCGAAAACTTTTATAGTGAATGCATTTAGGGGTGCGATAAAGGGTTAAATATTTTTTGGAAACGGTCGTGGTGGATTTTTAGGGGTGGGAAACAGAGGTTTGGCGGGGCACCCTCTAGCCCCCAAAAAAAGGGCATTTACTATAAAAATATAACATATTTCGATAAAAAGACATGTAACCAGCTAATCATGGGGAATTAAATAAGATGACACCCAGGTCTGCACCATGTTGCATGGCCGTGTGGCAATTCTTTTAATTGTTAGGAACATGCAATTTATTATCCATATTACTAATATCACTCTCCACCGGTTCGCCAACTTTCACGTTTGGAACATTTTCAGATCAGCCAGAAACCCATCTTAGATGGCCATTACAGTTCCCTGAGTCACAGGTGGATTAATTTTATATCACCAAAATCACCTGGAAATTAAGTTAAAAAATGACATCTCAATAAAGAAAGTACGATCTATAGTTGCTGAAAAAAAGGCCTAAGATAGTTCTTTTAAATTAATAGTAAATCTTCTTGTTGGACAAATGGTAACTCTACTGCCTCCAGGCCGTTTGTCTCTCTTGTCCAGTCTGTAATCAGAGTCTTTATTAGTCTCTTTCGGTTTGAAGTTTTGCTGTTTGAAGTTGGTGGCTACTGATCGTAAATGGAGGATGCATTTGCTATACTGTAGATTATGAGTCTTGCCGGCCCAGTGATGTCACAAGGCCTGTGTCTTATCCGAAGGGGGCCACCATTTAGATCTGAAAGGAATCCATTTATTGTATTTATTTCAAAGTTCAGCTCCTCTTAATTGTAGGCCCTGTTCTTCACACCTCCCCTTTACTTTCCGGGCATGGAACAGCCAAGGGAAATTGTCCTGCAGATACAGCAAGTCTAAAGAAAGTTTGTTTTCCAACACCCCTCAGGCAGGACCTATTGTATTGCAGTTGTAAACAGTTGGGATGCACAAACCAGGCTGGCTGAGGGGGTGTTCTTTGTGAATTTTGCCCAGAGCCCCACCATTTCTCCTGGGCTGAAATGGACTCCCATATTGACATTTTCTAACTTCAGCCTTGATTCCTTGACATATAGTGTGTTTTTGAGGTTCAACTTTGCTTCTTTACTGAAAGTACAGGCCCTTTCTTTCAGTCATTAATAAAATAAACTTTTAATTATCTGCTGTTCGTTTTCCTACTGAAAAGTGAGTTGACATTGTCACATTGCCCCACCTCTTGATGGGTGCCAGTTTCAGTGAAAATGCTGCATTTTATTTTTCAGCCAGTAATGTGATGTGCTTTTCCAATCTGCACTTGGATTATATTTTTATTTTAGCCTTCTCTGGATCTCCCTGGCGGAAAGACACCAGCATAGTCTGCCTAATTAGGCCTACAGGAACTTTTCATGACAACAAAGAGTGAGAAAGAATTAAAGTTTGTGGACTGCAGGACGAACTGGAGAGTTTAAGGTGCAAATTGGGAGTGTGGTAGGTACTGTGGAGTGCGAGTTGTGACTTGTCAGTATGACAGAGCAAGTGGGTATGTGCATGATTGGCTGAGTGAGAGGTCTGGCAATGTAAGTTGTGTTGGAGAATTGATGAGTGTGATGGTGTTGGTGAGTGGGGTGTGTGTGTGCTTTGGGGATTGGAAAACATAGAAGTGGAATATTTGCACCATTGAAAATTATTATGATCAATAAATGTACTAATATAAAATAGGCGCACACATTAAACCAAAAAAGTATAGCAAAACAAACACTTTTCCATCAATCCAGTGACACGTGGGACCCTTTCTATAAACCCTTGTCGCTATAAATACAATTTGGCCTGCAAAATATGCTTTTTTAAACCACAAAATGTTCGTTTTCATGGCACAATATCCTGAATGTCTGTTTATTGAATCAGTCCGTGGCCGCTCACAGCTGTTGGGGCCCAGGCTGTCAAGGGAGAACCAGGAAGCTTAAAACAGTAATTTAATTTTCATAAAATGAAGAGCTAAGGTAGCCAGGTGAGATAGGGCAACCGAGAAGGATGAATTTTCAAAAGAGTATTGTTGAACTTAATTTTGAATGGCTTCTCCATTTGTTCACTCATTTTGGTAATGCTAGTGTATTTGGAAACTAAATGTTGTTCTAGCAGTACTGGTTCCTTAGCTCTTGTAGCCACCACTGAGATATCCAGTGACCCGAATCGTGTGTCTTGGAACATCGAAAATGTTGTTGTCACCTAAGCTGGAAGGAGATGTGGGGGTCACCCGCAGGTCATCCCTTCTTCAGCGCCATATACTTTTGTTTCATTGGGACAAATTAGTTTGTTTAGTACATTTCCATTTGTTTCCGAAGTGCTTTCTTATGTTTATGCTAATCTGAAGGTTTACCTTTGCACTGTATCTAGCTTCTTTCGAGCATGCACAAAGTTCTCTACAAAATCGTGATGCGAATATTTTAAAACTTTCGGAGATCATGTGACATTAGACAAACTTGATCTAATGCCTTGGACCTGGAGTTTGCGCTTGAGCGTAGACGGTAGGTGGGCGCCATGGGCGTGTTTTTGAATCGGATGGGAGGATTGGGATTCATAAAGGGATGAGGGGCCTGCTTTTTCTATACTCGGACGAGTTTTCATGTTAATTTGTTTGCAAATGGAAGCGGAGCATGGCAGAAAGGAGTGGAAGTTCGTTTCTAGATGTCAGTAGGTGGACATCGGGTGGTAGGGCAGTTTACAGAGCTGCATGCTGCGCTAAATAATCAACACTGCTACTAATTATATGGTAGCTATGCATTGCTGTGTTTCATCAAATTAACATATGCTAAATACGGAGCACAGCTAGACCCGTGACAGGGACGGTGTCTGGGCCTTTCAACTTTTTCAGCATCATGCATCACTGCCCCTTGTTGGCAGTCTCATGAAAAAGCATAATACTTAAATTTAGTACATTTAATGTGCACTTTTCAGCACGCATGTGCCCAGTTGCAGTTGCTGGCGCCTTCAAGCCATCACCTCCTTCGAGCATTTCAGGAGCCAGCAATATTATTAGCACCTTGTTGCAATTCTACTAGGTTACACTACATTAGCGCCTTGCTGACCAAGATCGATTCATAGATTTTCCGTGGACATTTACTGTTTGAGCTCTGTGACCTGTGATAGTCTGCAGCTATTAAACCACTCCCTGCATTCCTATATGTCTCGTTTATAACCTACATACCCCACAGGTACCTCAGGCTGTTTTCCCCAGCTCAAGTCAAGGGGGGGAGGGGCATGTTGAAATGGACCCCCACGAGCCAGGACACATCTTCAGTTGGCCCTGACTGCTGGAATGGCATTCCAAGGGGTTCCAGCCCAGTGAGCAGGCGTGGCTGCCCTGTCACGGTTTATTATGCGGTTACACGCAAGTCAGGGATCTCCTTCCCCCACAATGAATGTGGCGCACAATGAAAACGCTTTGGATTTTTTTAATGAAGAGTTCACAATGGCAAGGCCTCCAACCTGCCTCACACACAACCCCAACAAATACCCAGTGCCACAATGGACTAGGAACCAGGCCGGTGTGTATTAATAAGATATTTATGAATTCATTTATTTAAGTCAAATTAGAACAAACAGATTACATCAGCCACCAATGTTGTGGCAACACAAAAACCAAAATAGCTTCCGCAAAGGCACAGATATATGTTGTCACAATCAATTTCTTTTAAATCACTCACCAATACAAGAAGAACAATTCACACACAGTGATTGCAAACAGGGTAAGCTTTTCTCCCAGAAACTCTCACCCCCCAAACATCAATTAGGCTCCATACTTATGGGACATCTCTCCGTTCTGTGGGACGGGACCAGAGCACTTTGTAAAAAGCATCCACATTTTTCCAAAAATGTGTCCTTCCTTTCTTTCTTGAGCGGGACCCGGCACGAGGCCAGAACCCCGCCCACCTTGGCTCCGCCCCGCGCATCACCCATCAGTCCTTTTCTCCGCTCGTTCGGGACTGGACGCACTTGCATCCTCAGAAGATTTTCTTCCCTTTTTCCTCTCTGGCTCTCGCTAGCAATCGTTTACTAGTGTGTCTATGTCGTTCAAACTAGACTTTCCAGATTGTTCATCCTGTCACCGTCACTTCGCGAGGGCGGATCCCCATCCTCTTTGTTTAGAGTGTTTGGGTCCGGATCACCGTTGGGACTCCTGTTTTTACTGCGACTCCCTTTCGGTCTGGGCACTTCAACGTCGGTTGGAGCGGTGGGAGGAGGTGTTCCGACAAACTCCTCTTTCACATTTTCAGGCGTTCATCGACGAGAAGAAAATACGCCAGGTAAGTTCTTTACTTTTCAGAGCACCCCGGCCGGGGGATACCTTTCTGGGTTATTCTCGGGCCGGGAGGGGCGTTGATCGCTCTGTCACCGGGGTTCACCTTGGGGTGCCCATTGGGTCTAATAAGGCTACCAGAGTATTCTCTGAGGGTCTCCGTAAGGGGCCTGTGGATACCGGAGTACGCTCCGAGGCCCCTCCTGTAGGGGCTGTTTGTAGACCCAGTTCTACTGAGTCGTGGGGTACCGGAGCTCACTCTGAGGCCTCTCTGTCGGCTTCCCTCAAAAATAAGACCAGGGTGTGCCCCGAGGCCTTCGATGGGCTTGTCGTTACCGAACAGATGTTCGAGGCCTGCGTAGATAAGACTGTTAGGTCCGAGGTCCCCCGTTCAGAGGCTAAAGCTACCAACAGTTCTGAGAGGTCTGACAAGGCCTTGTCGGTGAAAGCTGTTTCTCACCGTTCCCGCTCCTGCGGTGATACCAGACCTGTTGAGGGAGCAAAGAAGCAAAGTTCTTCTTTTACCGGCGGTGCCGAGGTCCTTCCTTCGAAGGCTGAGTTGGCGGTTGGTATGTCACAAAAACATTCCAGGCCTCACAGTACCGACTCTGCCGAGGTTCCTTATGTTAAGGCTAAAGTTAAGACCCCTGATTCATCGACGGGGACCACTGCCTCACTTCCTCACGTGCCGCAGTTCCCCTCAGATGAGGACAAAACGGTGCGCGTTCCCGCCACGACCGCGGTGGCCATTTTAGGTGCTACCCCTACAACTACGCCATCGGCCTCAGGTGTAGGGTTTGGTCCCTTGGGTGAACATAGAGTCCCTTGTGTGCATCTTTATCGGCCAGTTTACGATTGGAACGCCCGGATGCCTCTTCCGCACAATGTTTCGTTGCCTGCGGGGTCGGCACCTTTGATTTATGTGGATACGTCGGTCGAGGGGCCTATGTGGCACCCTTCCCCGTTACGTTCCTGGATTTGTCCACCTCATGAGAGGCCACCTCAGGTTCCGAAACAGTCCCCAGAGGACGCCTTTTTCGGTAAATTTCAAATGCTTATGCGTACCGACCCCATGAGGGAATATTTCAAAGGGCTTTTCAGGGAGATATGTCCACCTGCACCTCCGGCTCCACCCGTTCCTCCGGTGGTTCCAGCGGCGCCTCCCTTGCCTACAGTGCCTTCCCCGATTCTTCCGTCTTTGCCTCCATTGTCCCCGGTGGACCAGGCAGCGCCTGACATGGCTCAGCAGGACCCTGACCTGTGAGATGACGCCCAAGGCGATCAGGACAACAAGGACCTTCCCCGCTCTATTAGAGCTTTTCATGACCAGGTACTGGACATGATGAGTTTCTTAGATGTTCCGGTGCCCGAGGCACCCGCCCCGCAGGAGGGCGTGCTTTCTGGGGCGTTCACCCTGTCTCCCTTGGAGCGTACCGGCCTGTTCTTGCAGAAGGACGTTCTGGTCGAGGTCTGCAGAGTCTGGGAAAAGCCACACTCTGGACTTTTTGTCAATAAGAAAATTGACGCGAGATACAGGCTGCATTCTTCAGAAGAGGTGGCCCTGTCGTCTTGTCCGCCTCCTTCCTCCACAGTGGTGGCTGCAGCCACTTTGCAGTCCAGGCCTGCAGCATCCTCTTCCACGAAGGCTACTCAGGTTCTGGGAAAGGAGGACAAGCTCCTAGACTCCCTCGGGGGGAAAATCTTCGCCAACTCGGCCTTGCAGCTCAGGCAGGCCAACCCTGAATTGATATTAGCGGGAGCTAACATGCGGATGTGGAAAGGTCTGTCGGAGTTTGAGGAATTTATCCCGGTCGAGAAGCTGGAAGACTTCAAAGGAGGCCTATCCGACGCCAGGGTCTTGGCCCAGGATCTCCTGGAGGCTGCGGCTCATCACGTAGACACCTCAGCTCGGGCCTTATGCTGGGGGTTGATATCTCACAGCAGGCGTGGCTGCATGCCACTAAATTTTCAAAAGAAGTGCAGGACAAGGTGTTGGACCTTCCGTTCGATGGTAAGGAGCTCTTTCATTCTACAACAGTATGTAGAGCTCACCAAGACGAAGGATAGCACTCAGACAGCTAAGTCATTGTCTGTCTTGGTTAAGGCTCCTTTCAAAACCCAGAGACCGTTGTCACAAAGTCGACCTTCCTCTGGCTTTAGGGGCTTCCTCGACCGCAAATCTCGCAGAGTGGAAACCTCCGTGGGGAATAACCGCCGTAGGCAACAATGGACGCGGTTTTTCTCCCTCTCTTCAGCCTCCTCCTCAGGTTCAGGTGGCACCGCCACCGATAAACCTACTAAATGAGGGTTTTCCACGGTCGCATGAGACCCTGGTGGGAGGACGCATTGCGTCTCATTGGGAGGCGGGCAGACCATCACAGAAGACAGATGGGTCTTGTCAGTCGTTCGGGCGGGCTTCCGCTTACCTCTACCCTCTACCCCACCCCTCAACCCTCCTTTTCAGCTGTCGGGCTCGCCCTCCCTCAAAGCCAAAGTTCAGAAACTTCTGGACCTCAGAGCTGTGCAACCCGTTCCCCTTGGGGAGCGAGGGGAGGGCTTCTACTCCTGGCTGTTTACAATGCCCAAACCCAACCAGGCTGGCCTGTGCACCATCCTAGACCTTTCCCAGTTCAATCTTTTCCTACCCCAAGACAAATTCAAGATGATCACGCCCAGCCAGATACGCTCCTCCTTGCAGATGGGTGATTGGCTCACCGATCTCCAGGACGCGTACATGCATATCCTGATTTTGAACCCACACAGGAGATATCTCCGCTTCTCTTTGGGAGAGGAGCACTTACAGTTTCGAGTGCTTCCTTTTGGCCTCAGCTCGGCGCCGCGTGTCTTCACGAAGATGATGTCAGTGATTGCGGCCTATCTTCGCCTCCAGGGTATCCATGTGTATCCATATTTGGACGACTGGCTCTTACGCAGCCCTTGTCCGCTGGCAGCAGCGGGCAACCTCCAGTCGCTCCTTCAGCTCCTGTTCCATCTTAGGCTGTCAGTGAACTGGCGGAAATCTTCCATGACGGTCTTGCAGGACCTGATTTTCCTGGGTTTTCGCTGGAACATGATCGACTGCAGAGTGTACCTGACCTGGGACAGAATGGCGGACCTGTTAGCCACGTGTCAGTTGTTTGCGCAGTCGGAGAGCATGTCGGCCTGGTGGTTCCAGGGGCTTCTGGGCCTCCTGGCCTTGTGTGTGCTGGCTCTTCCTTTTGCTCGTCCCAAGATGAGATGGACCCAGATGGCTCTTCGGAGTTCCTGGCGTCAGGCTGTGGAGCCGGATTCCAAGCGGATAATGATTCCGGATTCCATGAGAGTGGACCTGGATTGGTGGTCATCTCTCAGCAACCTGTCGGGGTGCGCAGGGTTTCAGGACCCAGCCCCCACGGTGACGATCTCGACGGACTCCTCCCTTCTGGGGTGGGGTGCGACATTAGATCTTCTTCAGGTCTCAGACCTCTGGTCTCCTCAGGACAAGCTCATGCACATAAATCATTTGGTGCTTCTGGTGATCTTTCTGGCGCTCAAGGCGTTCAGATCGCTCATTGCCAACAAGGTGGTCCGCATACGCACGGATAATGTGGTGTCAATGTATTACATCAACAAGCAAGGGGGAACGAAGTCTCCCCCCTTCGTGGACTTGTCTATCCAGATATGGGAGTGGGCCGTGCTTCTTGGTGTCTGGCTGCTTGCAGTACACATCCTGGGCCAGCTGAATGTCACAGCGGATGCCCTCAGCCGGCGGACAGTGGTCAGCTACGAGTGGGAGTTGAAGGCGGAGGTCCTCTCATGGATTTTCTCGCGTTGGGGCACACCGGAGGTGGACCTCTTTGCTACGGCGGTAAACAAGAAGCTTCCTCAGTATGCCTCCAGAGGGGGGCTGGGAGCCTCCTCTCTGGGGGATGCTCTCGAGATTCCATGGCACAACATGAGAGCTTACGCCCTCCCGCCTCTGCCTCTAGTCCATCGGGCAATTTGGAAGCTGACGAACTCTGTGAACTGTTTGCTTCTACTCATAGCCCCGTGGTGGCCAGCCAGGTTTTGGTTCTCAGAACTTCAACACCTGTTGGTGTATCCGCCCATCAGGTTACCAGTAACTCCCGATCTTCTTCATCAAGGGGAACAGCAGATGTGGCACCCCTACCCACAATCACTCAGCTTGGCGGCATGGTGCCTGAGTTCAGGTTTTTAGAGCATCTTAACTTGTCTACGGATAACATGCGTATTATCCAGGCAGCCATGAAACCCTCGACAAGATCCCAATACAGGAGTAAATGGCTCAGGTTCTGTCATTGGTGTTTGGAGAAGAAATTGGATCCAAGGGTGGCTACGATTGACACGGTACTGTCCTTCGTGTCCTCCCTAGCAGAGTCGGGTGTTCACGTTCTGTCATGCAGAACTTACCTTTCAGCGGTTTCCGCTTATCCTCCTACAGACTAATGTTCTTATTCTCTGAGTAACATAGTGGTTAAGAGCCATTTTGCAGGCTTGACACGCCTCTACCCTCCGGTTCGTAGTGCGCATCCACGTGGGACCTAAATGTAGTCCTGACGGCGCTGGGCCGGAAACCTTTTGAACCAATGGCCACGGTGGACCTCAAGTACTTATCCTGGAAAATGTCCTTTCTGGTCGCTGTTACGTCAGTGAGGAGAGTGAGTGAGCTCCAGTCCTTGTCAGTGGAGCATCCTTTCTTGGTCTTTCACAAGGACAAGGTAGTCCTGCGGACAAACCCGGCCTTTCTACTGAAGGTGGTAACTGAATTCCATCTGAATTAGTCGATCTCCCTACTGGTCTTTTTTCCGAACCCTGCCTCAGAGGCTGAAAGGGTTCTGCACTGTCTTGATATCAGAAGAGCTCTTAAGTTCTACCTGGACAGGACTTCTGAGCTTAGGAGTTCTTCTCAACTTTTTGTGACCTTCGGTAACCCTCGGGGTAAGCAGGCATCTAAGGCGACTATTTCTCGGTGGATTGCCGCCTGCATTACGGAGTCTTTCACCGTCCAAGGGCTGAAACCTCCTAAGGGTATTCATGCACACCTGGTGCGGGGCAAGGCAGCCGCGGTTGCTTTTCAGAAATATTTCCCCTGGGAGTCCATCGCTAGAGCAGCTACTTGGGCCTCCCCATCTGCTTTTTGTAAGCATTATTGTCTCGACATGAGCTCAAGAGCTGATGCTCATTTTGGTCAGGCTGTGCTGAAGAACCTTTTTCAGTAAGGGGTATTTCCATCCACCCGTAGTTCCTATAAGGAGTGCTTGGGATTCTCCCATAAGTATGGAGGAAAGAGGACGGGACGTAGGAGAATAACGAGGTTACTCACCGTAGTGACCACCTTAGTCCTAGTCCATAGTCCCCTTTCCTCCACACGCCCGCCCGCCGTCCCCTCTAATAAGGTTCCTCTGTTACTGCTAATAGGTCTCTGACCTGGCGATAGAAAAGGACTGATTGGCGATGCACGGGGCAGAGCCAAGGTGGGCGGGGTTACGGCCCCGTGCCGGGCCCCGCGCAAGAAAGAGAGGAAGGACACATTTTTGGAAAAATGTGGATGCTTTTTACAAAGTGCTCCGGTCCATCCCACAGGACGGAGAGATGTCCCATAAGTATGGAGGAAAGGGGACTATGGACTAGGAGTAAGGTGGTCACTACGGTGAGTAACCTGGTTATTTGAATGGAAGGCATTGGCAGGGCCTGGGAACACATTGGGAAAATCGGATTTGTGGTCTGGCTCACAGAAACAATATGGGAGACAGAAAGGTAATGGGAAAATTCGTTTTGCAGAGCACAATGGGAAAGGATAGAAAGAAATGGGAAATTTGTTTTGCCACACCTAAAAAGGACAGGCAGAGCTTTGGGATATTAGACAGTACACAATGACAAAATCGTTTTTTGGGTTGGAACTGTGAGACAGAAAATGCAAATTGGAAAATGAGTTTTACAGAGCAAAATGGGAAAATTGATTTTGGGATGTTTAGCACAATTGCAGTCCTAGAAAGAAAATACAAATGGGGAAATTCGTTTTACAGAGCACAATGGAAATACAGGGGCAATTTTGTTTTGCATAGCACAATGGGAACACCTGGAAAATGTTGTTTTACACCTTGCTTATGCACCGACTGGGCTTCCCACTTCTAATTTAACATGAAGGGGATCAATGGGGAATGTTGTTCTTACACATTGCACACACACGTGAAAATGGGCTTTTGGGGCTAATTTATCTGGAAAATATTTAGGACTACTGGCTCACAACACACTGGGAAAAGATTGTTCGTTTCCAATGCCAACAATACTGATCCTGTGAATGCCCTAGTGGAATTAATTGATTTACTTTGATACATATGCCAAGGATCTACACAGGCAAATGGGATTTTTGGGGGAATTAACTAACACAATACTGAAATCATATAGGGCCTACACAATCTATAGCTTTGTGGGTGTAGTTCTACTTACAGGCGAGGTCTGTGCTGGGCATCAGGGAGTGCCAGGGTACCACTACTTGGACAGCCAAGGGGAGTCAGTTAAGAGTCTCCCCTCTTTCCTCCAAGGGTCCCAATCAGCTTCTATGTCTCCTGGCTCCACTGCAATATTAGGCCTCTCTCTGCTGGGATGTTTCGTGCCAGATTTTGGCAGCAGGTCACCTCTTGGAATTAAGGTCCAGCTCTGAGGCAAGCTGGCTTAGTTATAGGGCAAATTACATCACTAACTTGTCATAATTCCTGCGGAAGGGATTAGTTAATGTACACTGCCCCACTCCCACCTTTGTGCTGATAGGACAAGGGGATGGGGCAGTGCTTTTGGACAGCCAGGGGAGGAGAGAGCTTCATCATCACACTTTGACAGGTGGGCTCGGTCTGCATTAGGACTTGAAAATCTCACCACATGGCAAGTACTTTTAAGTTTCACATCTTGACATGCATGAATACATTTTTGAGCACTACCTTTTAAGGCGCATCAAATGAGACTAGCTGTGAGTCTGCACGTCCTTCCTGTGCAGAGATACAGTTCTTCTTCATTTACTCTGGAACTATACCAGTGAAAAATATGGCACCTTCCGGGTGTCATATGAATCATAATGGGCATGTTTTTATGAACTTTGTACAACTCTGAAATTCACGATGAGGCCCAAATCACATTTTCATTAATAATTTTAGTTGTGTTTTCCCACCAAGATGGTTAGAAGGGGTTCACTGTCACCTTTAATAAAAGCCTTGAATGACTGTTGTGCGATGTACATTGTCCATTTTATGTGATACAATGCGATTCTCTCATTTAAAGTCAATGTGCAATCTCACTCCTCATTCTCTCTTGCCCCATCTTTTTTTAAGTTTCAGTTCCCCTCTTCAGGCCAGATATCAGCAGAGGGGTCTGTGTTTAGATTATCCTACTCCTTCAAAGGCTAAGGGCCAAGCAATTGCTTTTTTTATGGAACTTGTGACCTGTAGGTCTCCAGTGCTGGCAGAACAGACAGGGCCTATCAGTTCCCCACCGCATTTCTGATCTCAAAAGTATTCAAGATTGTAGTTTTAAGGAAAGGCACTGATGCATGGAGATTACCAGGGCTGAATTTCCAGTGCAACTAAGGGAGGCTCTGAAGTTCAATTGCACATCTGAAGAAATAGCTAGCAGCTCATGGCCGTCCAGCAAACAGCCTGTAAACTCATACATAAATGCATTTTAAATGACATTAAGGCACACAATTTACAATGTATGCATGCAGGTTTCCTTAACATTGTCCATGGGGATTAGCTAATGATGGGCAGAAACCAAGTTCACATTTTGACAGCCTGGCAAACATTTTACTGAGCATATTATTAGTTTAGAGGGAAAAACGAAATGACATGCTTTTATTTTACACGTGAAATGAACTCTGTTTCACTGCAGCTGCCTGAACACAATTATGGCATTTCCTTTAAGATACTGTGCACTGTGGTTTCATGGAATAACAGTACAGCTCTTCATGGATTTGTCAAAACTTCCTTGCCACCTGTCTTCCTTTCCCTTCATGAAAGGTAGTTTGCATAGTTTAGCATCTCCAGGTTTTTGGGCCCACTTTCCTTCCTTTTTACTTGTGTTCAATAGGCCTTATGTTGGACAACATTTCTGCGCTGGCCTTTTATTTAGGGGCATGCACACCAATGACTCTGGCCTTTTGATTTCTGGCATCCAGGGGCTTTTTCACCCCACAACCCCACACCTCTCCCTCTGCCCTGAGGTGCGGAGGTTCAAGTTTCTTCTACTTGTGTCAGGTGACCTTGCCGTATTCATAATTGTGTAATCACTGATGCCTGGATTTTGTAGCTGCGGTCTCATGCCATTTTTCTGGTGATTCTGTTGCTGGTGTTTGGTTAGCCTCTTTCTTGTTATTTCGGCAGCTGGTGGTGTTTCTTAAGGATTGCTGCACAGGTTCTCTGTTAATATCCTCTTCCTATTCTTAAATTGCTGCACACAATGCCTACTTGACGGACGGATAAAGAGTACAGTGTACCTACAGCGCATTCATATCTGCCTGCCCCTCATGTGTGATCTAATCTTCAGGGAAGCGAACCAAGGCGAAAGGTTCCACCGTCCCATGCTGGTTGCTGGGCAGTAGAACATGGAGTGTAGGGAAATATGGTAAAGCTCCATGAAACGTGCACGGCGAGTGTGCTGAAATCCTACAGTAAACAGAGTTGAAGCAATATATTCTTCTCTGTGTACAATAACCGGAAAGTAGTCCGTTCCGGGATCTACCGCGGCGATGAGTCATGGGAGTAGACCAGGGACGCAGCCGGCAGCTCTCTTTACATTCAGCATTCAGTGTATGCTCTATACCGATGCACACCCGTCTGCAACGTTGTCGGCTATATACCTATAGGTGTCCTTGGCTAAATATGTATGATCAATCCTGCCTCCAACCATGGTTAGGCATATGTATGACTGACACTCGGCGCACCCCAAACCCCTCCACACTCACACACAGCTGCCGGGCTTATGGCTATTAGATAGATACATGTGTGTTTTAGCCCATATGGTGCAGGAAACTGGACCCAGGCGTACAGTCTCTCTGCTCGCGCCCTGTGATTCATTCTGAATGTTTGGTACACATATATAGCTGCTTGGTTTTCGTGTTTACGCATGCCGTGCGCTTCATTGTGAAAAGAGGGCTTGCATGGTAAGGTATCTTTCTGCTTGTAAAGGTAAGCAACGCCAGCGTCTTGTGCAGCCCTGTCCACGGTGCTGAAAGCACAGGCATACGTGTGTGGTCTATGTTGCTGAATTTGTGGAGCATATTACTCGCTTTCATTTGCTTTCTTGGATTGAGGGGCTTCGGTTATGCCTGGCTGCCTCCTTTAGCCGACGTGGAGGGACCAGGAGACACGAAGATTGAAAATTGAAGAGCAAAAATAAAATAGAATTGAACCTGGTATAGAATGAGCTCGGTGACACAGGTGGCCCTCATTTCCCAGGGTGTTTATTTCCCACCGTCCACCGTGGCAGAGGTGGCGCATCACTGGATGGGTAAAAGGCGGCCAGACAGCTCCAAGATGTCTGTCAAGGCATCTGCTCACAAATTCTTTTCATAGGTTGGAAATCACAGTTGCTTGCGCTGCGGAGTACGAGGCAGGAATGAAGAGTGGCTGTTGGGGGCTGGGTGCTGCCTGCGAAGCAGAGCCGAGCTGTTTGTAATGTAGAACCAACTTAGAGTGCAAGCAAGGCAGACAGGAATATATATATGATGCACAACGTCGGCATTTCGGGCCTTTTAAAGAGGCGGGAATTCCTACACCGAAATTCTGGCATTCTAACTGATAAAATTTAACGGGCGAACAAGAGAGGAGGCGACGATAGAGGAGGGAGGGAAATCGTGTGCCTGGGGAAAGATAAGAAGACGTTGATAGAATCAGGCAGGGGAAGAGAGCCAGGCAAGAGATGGAGACTGGGCGAGAAGGGAGGAAGGAAAATAGCGAAGAGAGTGAATGAACAGCGTACGAGGGTGCGGAGAGGCAGGAATACCTGTGTGTGTGTGTGCGCGCGTGTGCGGGTGCAGCGGGCACACAGAGCAAGGAGAATAAGAAATTAGGAGAAAGAGGACGAGGAAAGAAGCTGTAGTGTAGGACAGAGAAAGATAGGCAAACGGAAAGAGACTGGCTGAGAGAAAAGCGGAGGAGCGAAGCAAGAGAGAGTGGGTGAACGAGTTAAGAGTGGATAGATCCGGCAGCAGTGAGATGGCGAAATGAGTCGAAAGCAAGCAAACATAGAAGGGCGAGGGAGCAGCGGGGGTTGGGGGGAGATGCAGAATGGGAAAGGGCGAAATAGAGGGGAGATAAAGAGAGCTGCAAAGAAAAGCTGGCGGGGGTAGGAAGAGGCGGATGAGGAAGTGATGACAAGGACGCAAATAAAATAGAGGGACACTAAGGGAAACCCAGCAAACTGAAAAGTGAGAGGGGCAAAACGGGAAAAGTCCGGGGGAATAAGAGTGAACTATGAGAGAGGCGGAACAGTGAGGGAGACAGGAGAAAAAGCCGGCGATAAAGAGGGATGGAGAGAATGGGGTGTGTGGGGTAGGCCATGGAAAGAGGACTGGGTAAAGAAGAAGGACAGAAAAATTGAGAGAAATATGGAAATTAGACAAATAGGGAAAGGGAGATTAGGAGGGAGTAAGATAAAGAACAGAGGAAACGAGGGCGAGACATTGCCCATCTAGACTGAACGTGATTAAACCAAATCGAGTCATTAAATGACTTCCTGCTTACTTTGAAAGCCAGTAGTCTCTTAATGTTATTTGTGACGGCGGAGAAAGTAAGTCACTTTCCTAATACCTTGCTACTGCAACCAGTACTTTTAACAGCGTTATCCTAGTTTTAAAAGTAGCCTCTTTCTATTCTCGCCAGTGGAGAAACTTTGCTGAGAAAATGTTGGGGGGGACATGACCTCTGAAGAAAAGGTGCCCCATTCAAATGAATGGGGACAAAATAGTGTGCCATGAAAGTTGGGGGGGACAAACACCCCAGTGCTCCCCTAAAATTACGCCCATGATTCTAGCACTCTTTGGGTGTGTATGCACCATTGCAATACCTACAGGCAGTGCCTGCTGATAAACAGTACTGCTGGATGTGTCTTATTTACGTTTGCAAGTAACCTGGTTGACTCTGCCAGTAGAGGTGAGGGTAGTGACAGGTTCACCTTTAAATTTAGCCATACTTTGACTTTACTTATTGAGGAATGCTTCATATGCTGCTTATCAAATAGCTGGGGAGAACCTTTCTTGGAGGCCAATTGGCTTTACTTCTCTGTCTCAGATTGGTATGCCGTTGTTTCTTAGAAGTGAATGACTTGGCTGCATTTACTTTGTGGCAAAATAATGTATATAGGGTTGTGAGTGGTAAACTGTAAATGTATTGTTTAGAAGCGGACCCCGTGACCACCAAGCCAACAAGATTCTCCAGCGGTTAAGAACGCGGAACCCTGGCCAATCATAAACACTGCAGGGTTCCATTACAACACTTCTCACCCCCCTTAATGACACCAACGAAAGGAAAAAGGAAAAGAAACAAGAGAAGTACACTCCCCATCAAGAAAGAAGACAGGGAACAATAGAAAATAGTTGCAACAAAACTAATACATAACAATAGTTGAAATTATCCACTAATAACTGGCAAGGAATAAAAGATAAAATGAAACATGAAACGCACACATGCCATCCTCTGCCCACAAAAGGATTTGCAGCGCCACAGTGCCCTGCTCACTTTCCTAGACCCCAGAAGACATAGGGCCTCATTACGAGGAATGCGGTAGAGTGATAACGGCACCAGTAGAGGTGCCGGCGCTGTTACCACTCTACCGCCCCATTACGAGGTCTGCGCACGGGTCCCGCTAAGGGCACCTGGTCAGACCAGACATCCTTAGCGGGACCAGCTAGCAGACCTGGATGCTAACAACGGGCCCGTCATTAACGGGCCCATTGTTAGCATCCTCCCCATTCCCATTGAGCCCTATAAGGGCTCAATGGGAATGGTGATGTACCGGGTCCGGGTCCCGGGAAAGGGAATTACTGGGCCCTCCAAGGTCGGAACGGTCCGGTAATTCTCTATTCCTGGAACACGATACCCGGTACCCGGTTTGGGGGTAGCTAAGAGCGGCATGGCTACCTCCAAACTCGTAATGAGGCCCATAGTTTTTCAATTTGACCGGAGGCAACCTGATTCTCGGAATGCGGCCATTGTTCTCTGTAGCGCCCTGTTACCTTTGGGTTTGGCGCGCCATACAAAATCAATAAACAAACAAACAAACCACTGACAGATCCTTCAACTGCACTGCCCGCAAACTGCACCTCATTGCCCCTTTGGTCCACACACTCTGCCACAGCTTCCTCCCCATTCACAACTGGCTCCTCACACACGGCCTCATGCACCTGTTCATCTGCAGAATTATTCGAACTGGGACCCAAACTAGGCCCCATGGTAAAACCAGATGTGCCGTTCGGCACTAACACCACATGCGCGCCTCTCTCCACCACTATTCTCCTCTTGTTTCAGCATGACCCATCATCCAGAACCACATAACCTACACCCACCTTCAGCACCATCCGTGGGGGCATATACACACTTCCACCTTGGGGTACAAATCTTGGGTTCTTCACACGCACACAATCAATCACCCACCTTCACTCAAATAGTTTTTTTCTTTATCTGTTGCAGCCTTACCCTCTCCTTTCATGCACAAACTCTCTCCAACACTTTGGACATGTTCACTTCAGTGACAACACCTTCCCCAAGAGGCACCGTCCTCAATTTTGAACCTGCCTTTCTACCCGTAAGAGGGTTGAAACAGTTCAAACTGTAAAAGATGAAGGCATACGTCCATAGGCCGCCAACGCCTCCGACACTGCCTCACACCAAACCAAACCATTGTCAATGATAATAGCCCCTTTTCACAAATCTATTCACCCTCTCAACCTATCGGTTTGTAGGAGGATTTTACAAAGAGTCCCTGTGATGCCTGATACCCAGATTCCTGAAAAACTCCTGCATATGGAGCTACACAAACTGTGCTCCGTTGTCCATGACAATGCTAGCTGGAACACCTTCCCTGTCAAGCACCCTGGTCAGAAAAATCTGTAATTTTCTCTGTAGTCACCGTTTCCAACACAGCTGCCTCAACCCACCATGACGTTTAATCCACCCAAACCACTACAAATACAGGTTAATCGGCTGTGGACACAATACCCTGCTTTTATCACTTACGGAAAATGCCACACACTCCTTAACCGCCACCTCCACCTCTTCATCCATTCCTGGCCCCCAGTGTGACTCTCAAAATCTCCTTTTTGTGTCCAAGACCTACCCGAATGGCTTCTTTCATGCACCAATTCGACAAGCCTGGACCTCAAACTGAGGGCCACAATTAACCTTTCCACTCTTGTGACGCCCATGGACCCTCTGCCAACTCACTCAAAATATGCATATAGGACTTCCCGTCTTCTTTGCCATTTATGTTCTCCAAGCCGACCCGCAAACCATCCTTAATCCATACCACCTCCAGGTCTTCCGCACACTCCCTCTACCACTCACTTTTGTCAACAGCGGAAAATACGCATGCAACTTGGGTACCCGTCTCGCAATCCACATCCTCACCAGGCAACCGGGACAAACCGTCCGCATCCACATTCCTCAAACCGGCAATATATTCCACTCTGAAATTAAACTCTTGTAAATCTACCATCCACTTTGCTATCCTCGGCGATACAGAGCCCATACCTTTAATAGTCAGCACATACGTGAGGGGTTTGTGATCTGTTTGAATTATGTACGGAATACCCCACATAAATGTCCTGTCAGTAACTGGCTCAGTACAGAAAGGCATTAAAAACCCACTTGTTCAAGTAGGCAGTTTAACTCTGAGACTACATGGTACTTGCTCTTCCCTATTAACACCCTAGGGCTAGTCTTACACCAACTGACCGTAGAATAGATGTTGCACCTCACAGCCACCATGCTTCAGACATAGCTGCGTTGTTAGAGACTTAGATCACGACGGTCTTATGAATCATCAAGGAGCCGAATCTACGACTCTTTGCTGTGCGGCACACCGGATCGCAGTATACTAACCAACACACATGCGCGATAACATACCTGACTCAACAGTGGCATGTATTGTCCCCATAGCAACGGACTTTACCCCCAACTGTACAGAATCTCTTGTCGAGAATTACTTTGACTCTATATACACACTTTCTCTTCAGTGTGGCACGCAGCATAGAAACTGATCAGTTGCCTATTCACATTACGGTTTAATGTATTTTCTTATGTGTCAGCAATAATCTTGATCAGCTGCTTCATTCATTAGGCGCATGCGCCACCGCCAGTGCAAAGCGTACCGTCATTGCATATGCGCAGTACAGCTCATGCGCACAGCTCATAGCGTCCTATTGCGTGAGTTACCCTAGCAACAGTAGCCACTTTGACACCGCACAGGACGAAGGAGCAGCTCCGCCGCCATGGAGTCCAAATGATCCCTTAGGTAAACTGCGTACCACGTGCACACTAGTGGCATACTTCTGTACCCAGAGGAGTCACATACTAGATCTTTGTATGAGGGGTTAGTTAGTACCTCTCTTCTTTCTGATACGATCTCAGCAATGTTACTAATACTATACATATAATTATGTTAACAGGACGCAACGCTTGGTCCAGACCGCCACTATTTACACAGCAACCAATATTCGGCTTAAAGACAAGATGCCCAATGTCTGAAGTAAGTCTCCACTGGAGGGATAATTATTTATCCTTCTCTTCGTACTAGACAAATTAATCTACAGCACCTGCTGTTCTAATCTATAGTCAGCCATTGTTATACCCACGATTGAGAGGATGTTTAGTTTTTTCCTTGTGTATCTACAGGGACCTCAGTGGGGACTGTGCCACTAAGAATTTATGCAGAACCCTAGAATCACTTACCACCATTAAGAGACGGTAAGCTCCCAATTTAGGGGCCTTCCTTAAGCAGTATTGATTATACATGCTTTTGTTTGAGCAATTATAATACTTACATAGTGGTATTATGTCTTTTATGAATAGGTTTGACCTGGATTTATTCACTTTTACAATGAACAAGAGACTGTGGCCTCCATCATTTAAGATTGCCAACTAGGAATGCCACCAAGGACTCCACAGTACTGCAACAGTTTCAACGTTTAAGTTCTCTTAAAACATCAGCAAGACTTTGGCTGTGGGTTTGTATGTCCCAGCCTCCACACTCCCCTGAAGAAGTTCCTATCATTAACTCTAAAGACTAGAGGAATGAAACATGTAGGGCTTTCTACAGATACTAATACCAAGTATGTGAACAAGGATTATAATTCCTCCTGTGCACTGTAGGGATATTTAGACCAAGGCACAATGTTGAGGGACATTGAATAAGCAGGAGTCTCAAATGTCACAAACTTTGTGTGGTTCTTTTGCCAAAACGGAAATTGAAAGTTGAATTTATTTGAAAAAATGAATTATACTATATTTACATGTATACTTTGAGTTTGTTTTCGTATCCAGAATAGAGGTACAGTCCAATTGTATATTCTGCACTTTATTAGCTAGTTGGTGATGAGTAAATAGCACTTTATGTAGAAGCACTGGTCACTTTGTTATTTTTTTTAATAATTGTTAGGTTTTTAGTATATGTTTTAAACTTTGTATACCATGTATTAAAAGTCGTTTTTAACAGAGTCAATAATGAAGTTAGGTTGTATTTTCCAAGAACTTCGATGTGAAACTGGTTTTTGAATTGTCCTTTAGTGAGACTAATTCCTAAATATCCAGCAATTGGAATGTCAAACCACATTTAGGTACGGGAGCCACTTTTTGTTCTTAGTTTTCTATAAAGATATGTCAGGTTTGCTCCCTTGAAACCTATAACTATACCTGATTTCCCTCTAGTTGTTTCTAATTTTTTCTATGGCACCTTGATTATAGGTGTTGTGATCCATCTGCACCTGGATACAGTTAAGTCTGTCTTAGAGCGCGATATAAATGATCAAAATCAAAATAATTAAATGTCTAGATGCCCAGGATGCCGGTAAAGCCTCACTCTCAATCACAGCATAACACCTCTCTGCATCTCTGAGAAGTCTACACGTGAACGCAGTTGGTCTGAACCTCCCCGCCCTGCCACTGTTCCAACACCTATCCAACATCACTTGCGTCCACAAGTAGAAAAGTCTTACTTTTCAGATTAAACAAACTCAATGATGGGGCCTTATCTACATCCTCCTTTAGTTGGATAAATTCTTCCTGGCAAACTTGACATTTTTCTTCAGTAATGCACGCATGCACACAGTCTTTTCTGCATAGGACGGGATACATTTTACATAGTACTCGGTCATCCCCAGCAACAGCCCGAGTTGAGCTGTACTTTATTCACAGGAGAAGATGCCTCCCTCATCACCTTAACCAAACCTTCCCTAGGCGTTATACCATTCACATCCAATGTGCGTCCTAGATAAGTAACACTGGGAACACCCACTTGACATTTTGCCAATTTCACGGTCAAACCACTTTTCTGCAAAATATGCATTACACAAAGCACCCTCTCGTCATGCTCACTCCAATCCTTACCCCAGACCAAAATATCATCTTGGAAGTAGGTCACACCGCACACTTCCCCAAACAGTGCCTGCATCAGCCACTGGAAAACGGCCGATGCAGACGCCAAACCAAATGGCATACGGCAAAATCTGTATTCCCCAAAAGGCGAGACAAATGACGCAAGAGGTTGAGGTTATTCATGCAGGTTTATCTGATGATATGTTGAAGAGAGGTCGATTATGGAAAAGGATGCCGGTCCACCCAGATGCTCGCGCTGAGTTCCCTAAGGTAGACACACATCCTGAAGCCACCATCCTGTTTGTACGCCAAAACCGCAGGCGACAACCATTCCCAGGACTCAATTTCCTTTATTGTCCCTGCCTCCTTAAGTTTGGTACGTTCACATTTTAGCCCTTCTCTGGCCAACATCGGTACCTTTCTGACCTTATGGGCCATAAGCACTACCCCTCTCTTCAGTACAATCTTATGGGAAAAGTCCTGCAACATACCCAACTTGTCAGAAAAAACAGTAGGATATTTCTCAAATAATCAGCTGATACAATGCCCTCCGGCCGCACTCGCTCCCCATCCTCCACACACAGCACAGGAACAGGCTTACCAGTGTGTATCTCTATTTCCAAGGCAGCTTGCTCATCCCATCCCAGAACACTCTCACCTGTATGCGCCACATACAACTTTCCTTCAGTACTGCGCCCTTTGAATTCTATTCGAGTCCTCTCATATCCCAGAACCTTTACAGGTACCTGCCCATATGCGCTGGGGTTGATATTGGGGGCTTTGAGGGTTGATACTTGCTTTCCATAACTTTTCTTGTACAGTTCTGGTGAGTTCATAGTGTATGGTCATCCAGAATCTACCAGCATGTCAATGTGCACTCGATTCACAGTTAACATGTCCCATGGCCCTTTCTTGGCTGACCCTTCAACATGTAACAGAACCCCTTCATGCACCACACTGCTCACATGTCCCACCACACCATACGCACCTCCTTCTGCCTCCACCATCATGACATCTTGTCTTCCTTGCATATCGCCACCCTGACCATTCAACCTGCACATTCTGGCATAATGTCCCTTGGTATTGCATCTCCTGCATTCCACATTCCAAGCTGGATACTCCTTGGTACCAGTGAAGTGAACTGTCCATCTACATTTTTTACATCCTTGTCTTCCTCCGGCACCTAATGGTCCTTTACTGTTCGTGTGGTAGTCCGTCCTTTCGACCCTAGTTTTTGTGTCTCCACTTTTCTGGGGGAATAACACGAGCTGCACAGACTCCCCTTGAGACATCCTGTCAACTTTCTCTGTGAATACTTGTACACTGCCACAGGAATCTTCAAAAGCCCTTGCAATCTCGATCACTTTGTCCAGAGGAGGATCCCTGTCAATCCATAACTTCTCCCTCACTTTAGCATTGCTCGTTTACATCACCTGGTCTCTTATACATTCATCCAGCACAACTGTAAATTTGCAAGTGTATATGAGGGTGTGCAAAGCTGCAACATAAGAATAAATTGACTCGCCGGCACACTGTGTCCTGGAAAAGAAGTGATATTGTTCCAATACCACATTGGGCCTTTTGCCGAAATGCTCTTCCAATTTCTTCAAGGCAGTTTTGTACAAGCTCACCACAGTTTCTCCTTCCCCACCGCCGGGGATCCGTACCTCATTACCAGACAAATGTCTGGACACTCTCAGCCCTTTAGTACCTAAACAATTCAAAAGTGCTGCCTCCCTTTCATCATCTGTTTTACTTGGCACCACCAGCTGCCCTAACATAGACCTTGAAAGCATCTACCCAGAGGTCCCACATCACTGGTGGCTCACCAGGCGCTGCTAAGAATGCAGAAGGAGGTCTAGCGTTGCCCTGCTGCATGGCCCCAGGAATATCTCACACTTTTAGGGTAACTTAAACGCTAATGAGGCTTGCGCTCCCCAGCACTAGTCAGCACACCTTACGTAAAGCAAGCAAACTGTTTACGGTACCTGGATGCGGCTGGTGCTGCCTGGTGTGCACTCCTTTGTGCAGTCAGTATATTCTGCATTAAGCAAGGCAAAACTGCTTACACTACCTGGATATGGCGTGTGCTGCTTGATGTGCACTCCTTTACGCTCATGGACATTTGCACTCCTGTGTTCAGATGGATCGGTTTTGTTGCAAAAGAAATAAGGGCTGCTGCATTTTGCACAGATGCGGGGAAAACTTTTGCTGTTGCGTCATTCATGAAATAAACACTGTGGTTGCTCGGCAACCCAAGATGGCCGTCACATGGCGTTATGTCATTGGATCCTTTCCTCGGACCATCTCACGTTCCTATTGTGTGTCGCTGCATGCACGCGCTCCCATGCCGGCAACCTCCTCCTGCGTGCGAGGCACGGCCTCCAGCCGAAATCTGCAGGGGGGGCGCGGATGCCGAGACAGTGCCACAGGGCTTATGGTGAGAGGTGTGGCCAGAAAACAACCCTCTCGCCAAGGCTGGGGCAGCGCTCCAGTCACTGCATGCGGTTGGGCAACCACAGACAGCTGCTGGCTGAAAGCAGTTGCGTGGGTCCGGTCTACAGGTCTGCTTTTGCTTATCCTCCCAGTGAGTGAAGCAGGGTCGGACGCGGCAGGTAAGTGGTAAACTGTAAATTTATTGTTTAGAAGCGGACCCCATGGCAACCCAGCCACAAAATCCCTCCAACAGTTAAGAACGTGCAACACTGGCCAAGCATTAACATGCCAGGGTTCCATTAGAACTATATTTTTGGGGGTAGAGGTGGATGGGAGGTGGTAGGGGTAGGGGGTTGGTGGGAGGACTGTAGGAAGGGATTTGGGGGAACCCCATTATATAAAAAAACAAAATGAAAAAAGCCACAAAGTAATTCCTTCAAAGTGAATTTAAATGAAGTAATTTACTTCGATTAAGTTACGTGCAACTAGCCTATCAGTCGGAACCCAGGCCATGAACCTTGACCACCACATTTGTTAGCGTAATCAAGTGTTTACATTCACACCAATCAGGTGGGAGCGAGAGGATATTCTTCCAAATAACTGCAATATAAATAAGGCATTCACATGTCATCTGTGACCACCCTTCTAATCAGCTAGTGAAGCACTCAAGAAACTAGACTACAATAGAGAGCTAATGTCCTGGAAGAACTCAACTAACTGAATGAGCCTGGATGACTTGTTTTTGTTCTGTTTTGTTCCCTTTAAACCTAATTAAGTTGATCCCGTTTCATAATTATTTAAACATTTTTTAAAATAATTCCCACGTTTGGTACCCTTCTGAAGCAATGCCACAGTTTTCTTGCTTTGTCACGGTCATTGGGCTAAGTTTGGGGGAAGAGTTTAGGAGGTATCACCTTTGGGAGCTCTGGACTACAGAGGGGCTTCCCAAGGTGACACATGCCCTACTGAGATGAGCCAAACTATTGTCTCCTGGTCTTACATTATGTATACGAGGGAGAACTGTTTCCTAGCTGCTCTTATGGATTACAGTTACCAGAATTCCTTGAAGCTACAAACCTGGATTAACCAGCAACCCCTGATTTGACTGCCTCCCTGATGAGTGCAAGAGTCACAAAAGCTCTTGGAGAACGCCACCTGGACTGTAAGAGGCTGAATGTGCAGGGAACCAGATTGCGCCTCTCATTTCCCTTTGTGTGCAAAAATATTTGGGGGCTCTGGACTCCAGAGATGCTGCCTGGGTTAACACATGCCCTACTGAGGAGAGCAACACTACTGGTTTTCCCCCTCCCCCCACTGTGGGTCTTAAACTATGCAATGGGGGGGAGAGTTGGAGGAGAATACCCCCTTTGGACTGTAAGAGGCTGAATGTGCTGGGAACCAGAGTGCACCCCTCACCCCTCTCCCCCTTTTGTGTGTAGATATTCACTGAAAAAACCTTAGTTAAGGTGCAGTTAAGTTGCACAGATTTAACGGAACAAAACCCTTGAAATTCAGCGGGTGCGGGAAGTCATGACCACCTTCACTCTGCGCGCTCCTGTCCCCATAATGCCATTTTGTATGTCACTGTGAATCCATTCTCTTATAATGTGTGTGTGTGCTCATAAGCTTTGCAACGGGAACACGCTGAGTCGTCACTTCCCACATCTGCCGAATTTCAAGGGTTTTGTTGCGTTCAACCTCAGTGAATTTCAAGGGTTTTGTTATACCATCGTTTTTTTTTACAGGCCAGTAGCCATGGCCTTCTACCATGGCCAGTGGCCACGGCCTTCGGCCGTGCCCACTGTACATTTTAAAACAATACTAGGCCACCAGCTATCGCCTTTGGCCATCACTTTTGGCCATCGCTGAAGCCCATTTCCACTGTACATGTACCCCCAATATGCTTCTTTTAGACCATCTAGGTGGACACTGCCTTTGGCTGTGGTCACTATACATGTCTTTCGGGCCCACTAGCCACAGCGTTTGGCCCTGGCCAGTCACCACAGCCTTCGTGCTCACTGGCCAGGGCCATAATGCACCCCTTGACATGGTGCCCCAATAGGTTACCCCACACCACACTGTAAAATGCCTCTTTTTTGTATTAATCTCAGTTTCTTCCCCATAAGCGCGTTTATATAAGCAATGAACAACAAAAAGCCTTGAATATTTCAAACTTATTCAACGGTTATTTTACACGTGACACAATTTTAAAAATAACCCTGAATATGAAAAAAACGAATATGGATAACCTCAAATATGAAAACATATCCTTGAATATGCGAAAATGTTCGGCTACATACTTGGGCCCCCCACCCCAATTCCACAATTTCACAACATGGTGTCCTCTTTCCCCCTCCCCACCTCTAGCCTGGTGCCATTCCATCATTTTACCTCCTCCAAATGACATTTCAACTTTGCGTTTTTGGATAACCTCAAATATCACCATGAATAATCATCTCCCACATCGGACAAAAAACAAAATGGGGGCTTTTTAATTTCTGAAAAGCCTTTCTGCTGCAATGCACCATGGGGGATATACCTATAATTATGGGAGAAGGGGGCATCCTCGCCTCTGTCAAATATTTAAAAAACTACTGTATGCAATAACCCCGGATCCCCCTCGCTCCTGGAAATCAAGTTAATGCTTCGTGCCCAGGGTGTTTCATACCTGGTCCAATTCCGTTCAGCAGTTTTCGCTATGCGCTCATGCAAAAATTGGGCTTTTTTGTTTATGTGAAAATGAATGGATACTGGGCCGAAACTGTGCTTTTTTGTTTTCTTAATAACTTCTTTATTTTTTAGCAGATCTTGAAGTCCAATTTTGTTTGCAAAATTTCAGCCAAATACACCATACAAGTCAAAAGTTATGAACAATTCTGTAACATGTATCAGTTGAGCGTTAAACGCGTTGTGTGCTGGTCGTGCCCACGGGTGTCCTGCCTCTGTTGTTGCTGCTGCCTTTCCGGCCGTGTTTTACCTGCCATTTTTTTGTACTAATTATTAAATTCATGACCACTCTTTTTTTCTGTGAGCTGCACAATTTTTTGTACATTGGTTCTTCCATTTGGCCTTCGGAGAGTGCGCTCCCCCTTCTCCTCTTTTTCTTATCGATATATATATACATATATATATGTGCAAACAAAACTTGAGCGGTGGCAGGGGCGCCACTCTGGGTACCAACTGCAGTGAGCTCAAACAGTCCAAATATGCTCTCCTCCTAGCGCGCTTTCATGCCTCAGTAATCTTCAGGGAGGCTGATTGGATGCAGGTCGGCAGGGTTGAATCCCTCTGTTATGTACCAGGCAGTGGCTGCACTGAATTCTGGTAACTGTAGTGTAGAGCCAGCCAGGATACAACTCTCCCCCATTTTCAATGTTATCCCTCAGTGTGGGGGGGGAGTTACATCAGTATGGCACTCCAAAGTTAGGCAGGAGTAGCCCAGGTGCATCCCCTCTGCCCCAGTCCCCAGTTATTTATTAATTTATTTAGATTTATATAGCGCGCAAGCAGCCCACGGGCATTGAGGCGCTGTTACTTGTGAGAGCTTAGTTACAGAGGTACAGGAATGGTAGCAGTTGTTGGTACATTATAAGTATTACAGACATAATACAATACTTACAGCTTCTGTGATTGGTCATTACATTCCAGCTTATGCAGTGGGTCAAAATGTATAGTATTCATGCTGATGTGAGGGACCTTATGTGAAGAGGATGGTTTTCATAGCTTTACGGAAGGCGATGAGGGAGGCCTCACCTCGGATAGTGGGAGGTAGGGCATTCCAGTGTGTGGGTGCAAGATATGGGAAGCTGGAACCCCCCGCTCTGGCTCTTTTTACTAGTGGCACATAGAGCATGTTGGTATAGGGTGATCTGGTTGGCCTTGTGGAGGAGACAGGGTGGATCCTTTCGGAGAGGTAAGCGGGAGCAGTGAGGTGAATGCACTTGTGGGTCAGTGTAAGAGCTTTGAAGACGATTCTTTCCTTAATTGGGAGCCAGTGGGCTAGTTTTCTGGCCTCCGAGATGTGTTCTCTTTTAGCAATGCCTTGGGCTGCACGGAGAGCACTGTTCTGTATGACTTGTAACCTTTCCAGATTTTTGTTGGAGGTTCCTAGGAAGAGTACGTTGCAGTAGTCTAGCCTGGAGCCAGTGATGGCTCTGGCTATGTTTGTGCAGTTCTCTTTGGAGAGAAAGGGCCTGACTGCGTTGATTAGTTTAGCGTGATATGCAGCTGAGGAGGCTATTGCATTGACTTGTCTCTCCATGGATAGGTTGGAATCCAAATAGACTCCAAGGGTTTTGACTGAGTCAGAGACAGGTATTTTGATGGTGTCGATGGTGAAGTGACTGAATTGGGAGTCTAGATTTCTTAGTGTGTCGGTGGAGCCTACCAGGAGGAGTTCAGTCTTATCGGAATTGAGGCATAGTCCATTGTCTGCCATCCAGGCTTGAATGGTGTTGTAGAGGTTGTTAAGGGTCAAGGAGTCAGTGTCGTAGTTGCCAGTGAGGGTAAGGAGGATCTGGGTATCGTCAGCATAGTTAGTGTATGAGATACCCATAGCGTCGAGGATGAGGAAGAGGGGCCATGTGAAGATGTTGTACAGGGTGGGAGAAAGGCAGGAGCCTTGGGGCACACCGCAGAGTATGAAGGAGGGTGAGGCGGAGGCTAGGTCAGAGAATACTTGCATGGTTCTGTCTTGTAGGAAGGAAGTGATCCATGCAGTGGCGTCAGGGGAGAACTTGGCAGTGGAGGAGAGGTGGTGGCAAAGGACGTCGTGATCAACAAGATCGAAAGCCGCGGATAAGTCAAGAAGTAGGAGAAGTGTTGGTTTGCCCATGTCTCTGGCATCGTCCATCTGGTTTTTCAGGTCAAGTAAGGCGGTTTCCGTCCCGTGTCTGGGGCGGAAGCCAGATTGACGGAGTCCCAGGAGTTTGTTCTCTTCAATGAAGTGCTGGACCTGCAGGTAGGCTGCTTTGTCCAATATTTTGAGGAGGAAAGGGACAGTGGTGATAGGTCTGTAGTTGTTAGGGGATGTTGGGTCAAGAGTTGGTTTTTTTAAGAGAGGGCGGACCCAGGCTTCCTTGAGGGAGGCGGGGACTTTCCCTGTGGCAAAGGACGCATTGACAAAGGCTGTCAGGAAGGGAGCAAGCGCTTCAGTACAGTCCTTGATGATGGTGGCTGGGCAAGCATCCCCTTTACAGTTAGAGGGTTTGATATTCCTCATTATGTTGATGATATCTTTTTCCTGTATGGGTTTGAAGGAAAAAGGTTGGGGGGGGTCCGAGGCTGGTGGTGGGACAGGGATGTGTGTATTAGGTAGGGCTAGTTTGGTAGCCAGTATTTTGCTTTGGAGAGTCTTCAATTTGGTCTGCATGGCCGTTTGTATTTCGTCGCACCAGGCTTTGTCTTTGGTGAAGTTCTGGGGGGCGGGGGTGGGTGTCTCCAGCTCCCTGAAGATGGCGAAGATTTCTTTTGAGCTAGATTGGGCTTCTGAGATTCTGGATTCAAAGGATTTGGACTTTGCTAGGGTGATTGCCTTTTTGTATATGGTGGAGCGGGTTTTAAAGATCATCTTATCTTCGTCGGAGTGGGATGTTTGCCATTGCGTAAGTGCAGCGTTTTTCTCATTGCGGAGTATGAGAAGGTCCGGGGTGAACCAGGAGTTAGAGTGGGTAGTTGGTTTGGATTTCCGGGGTTTGAGTGGTGCAATGGAGTTGATAGCTGCTTTGATGGCAACATCATAGGCTGTTGCGAGGGTTTCTGGGTCTGTGGAAAAAGGTGGTCTGAAGGCTGGGCCTTGGAGGAAGGGCAGTATCCTTTCCTTGGTGAGCTGACGGGAGCTTCTTGCGAGGCAAGGAGGCAGGGGTTGTGGTGCGGGAGTGGAGGGGCTGGTGGTAGGGATGCTGAAAGTGATGATGTGGTGGTCGGACCAGGGGGTGGGAGAGTTTCCAGTGATGATGAGTGGGCAGTTATGCTGTGCAATCCAGTCGAGAGTTCTGCCCTGGGTGTGAGTTGGGCAGAAGATGGTGTTTTTGTATCCTAGTGCCCTGAGGGCTGAGTCAAGGGATTTGGCTGCTGAGTCCTTGCTGTCCAGGAGGCCTAGGTTGACGTCCCCAAGGAGAATGGCTTTTGTGTGTTTTTTGAGGTTGTCGGAGAGGAGGTGGGTGAGAGAGGCTTGAAAGTCTCCTGTTGGGCCTGGAGGGCGGTAGACAGTGTGAATGGTAATGGTACAATGGGGAGAGATGTTGATTTTGACTTGGAGGTAGTCGCTGTTGTTGTGTAGGGATTTCTCTACCTTTCTAATCGAGAGGGCGTCTTTGGCAATGATTGCTACACCTCCCCCTTTAGAGAGTCGATCCTGCCTAGTGATGGAATACCCAGAGGGCAGTGCAAGTGAGAGCGCGGGGCCGGAGGCCTCGTGAAGCCAGGTTTCTGAGATCATGAGTAGATCAAGGTCATGGGTGGTGATGAGGTCATGGATGTCCAGAGCATGGGCATTGATTGACCTAGCGTTGATCATGGCGCATTTGAGATGGGGTTCTGTAACGGCTAGGGGGGGGTCCACGGGGAGAGTGGGTGCAGGGGTGGGCGTGGTTACGCTGGGGGTGGTAGAAGAGTTGCACAGTGCTGATTTTCCCGTGGTGGTGGACACATGTGGAATCACATTTGGCACAATAGCATTCAAGGTGGGGTCAGAAGAATTGCATATCACAGATTTTGCATTGGGGACATCATTTTCGGTAGTGGTGGGCACATGTGGAATAACATTTGGCACAATAGCATTCAAGGTGGGGTCAGAAGAATTGCATATCACAGATTTTGCATTGGGGACATCATTTTCGGTAGTGGTGGGCACATGTGGAATAACATTTGGCACAATAGCATTCAAGGTGGGGTCAGAGGAATTGCATATCACAGATTTTGCACTGGGGACCTCATTTACGGTAGTGGTGGACACATGTGGAATCACATTTGGCATAATAGCATTCAAGGTGGGGGCAGAAGAATTGCATATCACAGATTTTGCACTGGGGACCTCATTTTCGGCAGTGGTGGACACATGTGGAATCACATTTGGCATAATAGCATTCAAGGTGGGGGCAGAAGAATTGCATATCACAGATTTTGCACTGGGGACCTCATTTACGGTAGTGGTGGACACATGTGGAATCACATTTGGCATAATAGCATTTAAGGTGGGGGCAGAAGAATTGCATATCACAGATTTTGCACTGGGGACCTCATTTTCGGTAGTGGTGGACACATGTGGAATCACATTTGGCATAATAGCATTCAAGGTGGGGCAGAAGAATTGCATATCACAGATTTTGCACTGGGGACCTCATTTTCGGTAGTGGTGGACACATGTGGGATCACATTTAATATAGAATGAATATAATTTGGAATGGAGTGAGCTGATTCATTGACAACTATATTGTGGGTAGCTATAGTGGCTGTGAGCTTGGCAGTTGGGCGGATGATCCTGGCCCTGTTTGCACCTATAGTGGGGGGCATAGTACGGGAGCATAGACGTTCATTTCGGGTGCTAGTGGGGGTGGGCTGGGTGCTGAGGGTGGACTCTAGCGTGCGGGCACGCAGTCTGAGGCACCTAATGGCAGGGCCTGGGTGGCAGCTGGCAAACGGGCACCTAGGCAGAGTGGCCATTTTTGAGAGGTGAGTCTCGTGCTTATAAGCAACGGGATAGTAGGCAAGGTTAATTATGCTCAGCTCAGTACAGAGCGACAGGGGTTATAGAATGGCACTTAGTCAGCAATGGTGGTGGCAATGACGAATCAGAGTTCAACATGAGGACATTTTGCGTTTGAATGTTCCTGTTAATCTTGCATAGTAGAGCCCAGAGGCTTACCGTAGTGTTGGAGGCCCATCATTGGAGAGGTTACAGTTCCTGCGGTAGAATGGTGCAGACCGCACCTCCCTCACATGCACCGAACAGGCGCCAAACAGGGCCTTTGTGTGGCCTTCGTGGCTGGCCACCGGCGACTCCGCCTACCGGCGAAGCAAATCGAGTGATAACGAGGTTCAGCCTCGTTGTCGTGCCGCGCAGTGCCCGGCATGCGCGAGTCAGGCACAGTATGGAGACAGGGTCAGGCAGGCCCTTCTCCGTTGAGGCAGCAGCTTGCCTTGCTGCACAGGATCCGCTTCTGGCATGGGGGGGCTCCTGCCCTCACCCCTCTAGGAAGATGGATGGAGTGGAGGACTTGGGCGCCAAACAGGGCCTTTGTGTGGCCTTCGTGGCTGGCCACCGGCGACTCCGCCTACCGGCGAAGCAAATCGAGTGATAACGAGGTTCAGCCTCGTTGTCGTGCCGCGCAGCGCCCGGCATGCGCGAGTCAGGCACAGTATGGAGACAGGGTCAGGCAGGCCCTTCTCCGTTGAGGCAGCAGCTTGCCTTGCTGCACAGGATCCGCTTCTGGCATGGGGGGGCTCCTGCCCTCACCCCTCTAGGAAGATGGATGGAGTGGAGGACTTGGGCGCCAAACAGGGCCTTTGTGTGGCCTTAGTTAAATGTGCAAACAAAACTTGAGGGGTGGCAGGGGCGCTACTCTGGGTCCCAGTTGCAGTGAGTTCAAACAGTCCAAAGATGTTCTCCTCCTAGCACGGTTTCATGCCTCAGCTATCTTCAGGGAGGCTGATTGGATGCAGGTGTGTATATATATATATTTCTGAGGCTTGTGGAATCTGCTTAGATAACATGATGTGCATAGGCCGACATCTAGTAAAGCTGCAGAGTATTACAGTTGTTGTTTTCGAAACTCGAAAAGGGACGTCGAATAGGGCCCTAGTGTGATGTCCCCTGTACCCATGATCCCTCACATGTGTAGGTCCCTCAGATTGTTTTTTTCCGCCATACTAGACCGACGCACGTGTGCAGATTTCCTCCCGTCATACAGCCATATATATATTTCAATTACTGTTAGATCTCTTCCTATCCTTTATTCACCGAACGTCGGCCAACAACGCCGGTGACGATAGGAGAAACTTCAGTCCAAGACTGCTGCAACTGACCCCAGGCCTTGGAAGTCCCCTCGGGCCTCAGCCCAGTCAGTCGGGAGAGTGGGGGGAGGTCATACATATTTATATATTTCCCTATTCCTACATATATTCGCCCCACTGCCATACCTTGACCTTATGGAGAGTACTCCGTTTAAATTATGCCCCAAATGTAACAAAAAGTTCCCCTGGGTGGATAAACATACTGTTTGCAATTTGTGTCCCCCTCAGGACCACTTTGAGGCATGTTGTCGGGCCTGCCGACTATTTAAGCCTAAAACCCTAAAGGACCGCTCCACTAAGCGCTGGGCCCACTATGCCAGGCAGCTCGCAGCCATGGACATAGAGGGAGCATTCAGCGATGGCAGCAACGCCGCCGAATCGGACGGTGAGGGCGACAGGGCGGCTTCAGCTACCCAGACGCAGACCCCCGACCCTGTAGGACTGGCCGGTGGCCATGTTGTGGGGACCACACCCGGCGGCAAAAGCGCAACACGTACATCCACCACCAAGCACATTAGCCCCGGCCGAGACTCGACACGTGTGTCGAGCGATCGGCAACGCTCAACACCTAGAGAGCAGTCCACCAAATCCTTGTCCTCTGGGCATTCCCGATCGCGGTCGCCTCACATCAAGGCCCACCCGTCCTCGGAGAGAAAAGGTGTCGTCCATCAAACCGCCACGAGACCCGGTCGTCCGACGACGACACTGTGTCTCGACCCACTACCGAAACTGGACGCTTCGCGTCTAACCCTATACCCATAATTCGACACTCCTCGTCGGATCATGTCTCTGAGGATCGACGCGATGCGTCGGACCAAGAGGTAGGCCCAAAAGGTCTATTAAGACCACTTCTAGCCATGGGGGAGGGTGTAAACACCTCAAAAAGTCATCTAAAGGTACCCACACTCCTAAAGAGAAGCATAGGGAGGACAAGGCTGCTAAAAAATCAAAAGAACCTCAGTCAACCCCCAAGACCAAAGTTACACCTCCCACAGATGAGGACATGGGCCTTACCCCTCATTCTGTTATTATACCAAACTCCAAAGAATGGAGCTCTCAGGATAGAGACAGAGTAATGAAAAGGATGACCTTTATGGCAGATTTTAATGAAAAAGATCCAAACTATTTTCAGAGTTATAGGAACACCCCTCCCACCTCAGCTCCTTCTGGTTCCAGGGCCACTCCTGTGTCTCCTCAACCCCCTCCCAAGAGGGCTCACTCTGATACTCCCTTTCAGGACTTAGTCAAAGACCCCTTTGTAGTGGAGATTTATGACCCAAATTCTTACCATGAAGAGCCCGACCCTCAATTCAAGGAGGAACAGGCTGCAGACCCTTACTACGACAGAGATGATGAGGACCAGGAGGCTGAAGATGAGGCTGAAGTGTACACAGTAGACTCCCCTTTTCCTAAGGACCCTCCTGTTAATGATTCTCCAGTCGATAACCAGCCTCTCCTTAATGAGGTGTTGGCTAAGGCTGCTGAACACTTCCAGATAGATACACTGGAAGTTCAAGAGGACAGGGATTTCTCTGAGCAAATCCTCAGTCCATCCCGTTACTAAAATCATTTCAGCACAGAATTCTGCCTTCTTTGCAGACACCTAACCTCACACGTGCAGTAAATCCACATGTTGAAAAGGTATATCGCGCTGCTCCCTCTGACTTTTTATATATCAGGGGACAACTAAAACCAGATTCCCTGGTCGTTACCACCACTAGAAAGAGACCTGGAACCCCACTTGCTTCCTCGGTGGCTCCTCTGGATAAGGTAAGCAAAAGAATATATGGTCTAGGAAAGAAAGTCACTTCATCTGCGGCTTATCAGGCTAGGATAGCTAACAGTACCAGCCTCTTAGCAAGTTATAATTGCCATAAGTAGGAGGAAGTATCTGCTTTGCTTTCCTCTGCACCTGAACCTTTAAAGACCCAGTTAGCGCAAGTGGCAGCTGAGGGGAGGGCAGTGTTGGGCTGCCTCCTGAAAATTAACTTCGACGCGGCTGATAATGCTGGTAGAATAATCGCTGAAGGTGCGATCATTAAGAGACATACATGGTTAAGACAATCAGGATTCAAGCCAGAAACTCGGAATGTATTATTCGGCAAAGCCGTCGAAGATGCACTCAAAACGGCGAAAGATGAGTATGACACCTTAAAATCCCTTGGTCAACTCACCAACAAACCCTCTGGTCAGAGGGGAAACAGTAATTTCCGCCGCTTTTGAGGCTAAAATTCCCAGAGAAGGTCAAACTATAGTCAATACCAGGGCTCATCTTGGGGAATTACCAGTCACAATCTTCCCCGGGCTACCCAAGAGGGCAGCACAGAGGTCATGGGCGTGGAAGAGGCAGCCCCGCTAGAGATGGTACGCCACCTGCTAAACAGTGACGTTGCGGTTCAGGTCCCCTCCCATGCATCCCCAGTAGGGGTGCACATTACCAACTTCACCAATGCATGGTAGGGGATCACCTCGTACAGATGGGTGCTGTCCACAGTGTCCGGAGGCTACTGCATCGAGTTACTAGAATGCCCCCACGACCATCCTCCCCGACAGAAAGTACACTCGCAGGAACATCAGAAAATCCTCCTCAAAGAGATCGCAACTCTGCTATCAAAGGACAGCATAACGATTGTCCCGGGAAATCAGGTAAACAAGGGTATTTAGTCAACCAACTTCCGTGTGCCAAAGAAAGATCTCACAATGCGCCCAGTGTTAGATTTGAACCCTGCAAACAAGTATGTCAAGCCACAAAAGTTCTGCATGACTACCCTACAAGAGGTAATCCCCCTACTAAAAAAGGGGGATTACATGGCAACACTGGATATGTAAGATGCCTATTTTCATTTTTCAATGTTCCCAGCACACAGAGGTTTCTTGCGTTTCAAGATAGGGAACCAGCACTACCAATTCAAGATGCTGCCCTTCGGAATAGTCTCAGTTCCAAGGGTATTCACCAAGGTACTGGAGGTGGTGGCAGCGCACCTGCGCAGGGAGGCAATCCCAGTGTACCCTTACCTGGACGACTGGCTCATTACAGGGCCGTCCCCCCTAATTTGCAGACAAAACATCGAAAGAACCATCAACCTCCTCTTTCAACTTGGCTTCTCCATCAACGAGAAAAATTGAAGCCTTGTGCCAAGCACCTCCAAACAGTTCCTAGGAGCTGTCCTAAATACTCATGAGGGGTTGTATTTTCTGTCAGAGGAAAGAATTCAAAATGTGTTGCTGCAAATTCCTCAATATAAAGCTGGTTGCCAAATAAGGGTGCGCAAAGCGATGGGTTTGCTAGTCATGATGGCGTCTTGCATTTACCTCGTTCCCAACGTATGGCTGCGCATGCGACTCATGCAGGAGTGGTTGGTGAAGCAGTGGTCTCAGGCAAGTGGTCAGTGGGACCATCTAGTGGTTGTTTCACCAACACTAGTACAGAATCTTCGCTGGTGGATGGGAGAGAATCTAACGAAAGGAAAACCCTTCTACGACCCAGAGGTTCAGGCCGTCGTCACAACAGGCGCCTCATTAACAGGGTGTGGAGCTCACTACCTTCACCACACAGCCCAGGGTCTTTGGTCTTGCAAGCTTGCTCAGAACCACATCAATCTGCTGGAACATCTAGCATTATTCAATGCGCTTCAGGCATTCAAACCCCTCTTATCGAACCAGAACCAGTCAGTGCAGGTCCTTACAGACAGCACAACTGCCATGTTTTACATAAACAAACAGGGGGGCACTCGTTCTCTAAATCTGTCCAGGCTTGCCCAGCAAATTTGGAAATGGGCACTCAAATGGAAGATTTACCTGTCAGCCCAACATGTTCCAGGGGAACTCAACTCGCTAGCAGACTCTCTGAGCAGAGATCCCCTTCCAGAGGAACACGAATGGTGACTACACGAAGATGTCGTAGAACACCTCTTCTCTCAGTGGGGTTTCCCCACAATAGACCTATTCGCCACAAGCTAAAACAGTCAATGCCCAGACTTCGCTTCCAGGTTCCCCCGGCCAGGCTGCAAGGGGAACGCCCTATGGATGAAATGGTCAGGGATATTTGCTTACACTTTTCCACCAACCCCTCTAATGAGGAAGGTGGTGAACAAGATACACAAGGAACTGATGACGCTTATCCTAGTTGCTCCTATGTGGGCAAGACAACCATGGTATCCACATCTGCGCAAACTGGCGATGTGCGATCCCATCAAACTCCCGTGCTGGTACAACCTACTCACCCAGTACGAGGGACAAACAGTGCACCCGCAGCCGCACTCAATGATCTTGGCAGCATGGCTCGTGAGGCCATAGAGTTTGGACATCTCAACCTGCCACAGAGATGCATGGATAGCTTGAAAGAATCATGAAAACCAAACACTAGGCACTGTTATTTTGACAAATGGAGAAGATTCGTAATTTGGTGCCAGACTAAACAAATCAACCCTATAGAATGTACTCCATCACACATTCTAACTTATATGCTCCATTTGCTAGACGCAGGGTTAGTATTTAACTCCCTAAAGGTCCACCTGGCGGCTTTGTCAACCTACACGACCTCTCACAATAAGGTCTCATGGTGGAAAGTACCAGTCATCAAAGCATTTATGGAAGGGTTAAAGAGACTACACCCTCCAATTTCTAACCCGTCGCCAGGGTGGGACCTCAATGTGGTACTCGCTAAGCTCATGGGACCCCCTTTCGAGCCTATGCACAAGTCTAGGCTCAAACACCGGACTTATAAAACTGCCTTCTTAGTGGCTATCACTTCCATAAGAAGGGTCAGTGAAATTCAAGCTTTGTCAGTGCAGGATCCTTTCTTTGTTGTACACAAAGACAAGCTGGTTTTACATACTCACCCTAGGTTCCCACCTAAATTCATCTCCAAATTTCATGTAAACCAGTCAATTGAGCTACCGGCTTTCTTCCAAGAACCCAAAAGCTCAACTCAGGTAAAACTCCACACACTAGATGTGAGGAGAGCGGTCCTCTACTACGTAGACAAGACCAGACCGCTAAGGAAAACAGATCCATTGTTTGTCTCCATAGCACCAGGCAGAGAAGGTGACTGCATTTCTAAGAATGCCATCTCTAGGTGGATAGTCAGATGTATCCAACTGTTCTATTCCCTATAAGATAAAACAGTGCCTTTTTACGCCCAGGGCTCACTCCACAAGAGGTATAGGAGCCACTCTGGCCTTCATTGCAAATGTCCCCTTAGACAATATTTGCAAAGCAGCTACATGGAGCTCTGTACATACCTTCACTCAGCACTACTGCATTGACACTCATTCCAAGACAGATACACAAGTGGGACAAGCTGTTCTAAGAATTTATTTCACTCATGAACCTTCTCACATCCCACCTCCTTCTTCTTCCACTGCTCACTAATCTATGCACAGCATGTGGTCTAAGCAGATTCCACAAGCCTCAGAAGGGATACATTACTCAACGTAATCGTATTTCTGATGCTTGTATCTGCTTAGATTCACATGTGCCCGCCTTTCCTCCCCTCTGAGAGAAGGCGCATGAACTTGTGAGCTTGTCTATCGTATCTGCTTGGATACTTCTGTACTCACGCTACTCCTCATGCTGCCTCATGTCAGAAAAATACAATCTGAGGGACCTACTGTCCTTTCTGTGACCCTTTTGCTCCAATTTCACCCCTTGCTTCCACACTCTCCTCACCTGAGCTGCTTGAGTCGAAGCTTTCGGAGGACAGGTTTCATCTGGCGAGGTAGTCTTTCTCCTTTTTTGGTGGTAATTGCCTGTCATGGATGGAAGCCACAGTGAATGCTGATGGAACAGCAAGCCTGTGGCTCCCTTTCCGGGAACAAGCCGATACAAAAGGGAAAAAGCCAAGCGGCAGAAAAAACCCTTGTCAGGCACCGCAATGCACTCTGTCCGACTCCAAGTAGGAACTTCCGAAGTGGTGATGCAGACAGGAAGGAATGCTGTAGCAGGAAGCGGCGCGGACTCAAAACAGCGAGGATCCGTAGCAAACGTGAAGCCAGAAGGCGTGGCTGGTATCCAGCGCAGCCAGGCAGGACAAAGGGAGCACAGGACTCAGGTAAGAGAAGAGAAAGACGAAAATAGGAAACAGACCGGAAAACCAACTGGAGAGGGGGCCAGGGGAATGGAGAGGAGAAAGCAGAAAGAGCAAAGGCACCGGGACTCGAAGGAGGGAGACGGGACCCGGGCGAAGGAACCGGAATGAAACCGATAAGAGGCAAAGTAGCGAAGAGAAGGAAAACTTCGTACAGAGGACAAAGTCAGTAGCAGACAAAAGCACTGACAATCCGGACGGAGTGTCAGCAGCAAGCGTAAAGCCGGAAGCTGGGAACACTATCCAGAAGGGTTGCAACGCAGTGTCCACCGGGAGGGGAGGAATAAATACTCCCGGCGGGCTCTGCGCTGAGGGAACTGGGACGGCAGCTAGAGCCGTAAAAATAGAGGAAGGACTATCAGCCTCTAAACCCATACTGCAAGCAACACCGCGGAAGTATCCGCCAATCTCGGCGGCAGCGGATGACACCTACATGCGTGAGGGTTCATGGGAACAGGGGACGTCACACTAGGGATAGTATTATGGCACGCCCTATTCGACGTCCCTTTTCGAGTTTCGAAAACAACAACTGTAATACTCTGCAGCTTCCACTAGATGTCGGCCTATGCACAGCATGTGAATCTAAGCAGATACAAGCGTCAGAAATACGATTACGGTGAGTAATATATCATATATATATATATATATATATATGTATATGTGTATATATATACACACACACACACACACACACACCCACACCCACACATAACACCAAGAAAGTTATGGTGGGTTTAAAAAGGTTTGTGTGACCTCACCATAACTTTCTTGGTGTTGTGAAATAAAGGCCAAATGCTCCAACCACAAGGCTGTCAGGACTATACTGCACTGATGATCCCTAATCAGGGTGAAAGCAAGTATGTAGTTGTCCTGTCAGCCTTGCAAAATGTCTGTCGTGGGCTGATTAAGCTATGTGAAAAATAGCACTGCCCTCTTAGACAAAGACAATTTCCTGGCAAAAAGGTGGATGAATCCTCATGAAACTTTGCAAAAAAAAGTATCTGGTCCCGTCAGACTGATTCTGCAAAGTTTGGTGAGGTTTCTTTAAGGTGGGGGGAGAGGCAAAGTTATAGGGGGATCCCAAATATGCTCACGCCTACAGCCCAAATTGCTGGACGGATCTTCACCAAATTTGCGGCAGGAGCAGAGGCTTGGTCCCATAAGCATGCTTTTGTAAATTTTGTCTGAACCCGTCTAGTAGTTTTTGTTTTTTTTACGACCAAAAAGTAGGTGCAAAGAAATAGTGATATCTGGGTTCGGTCCACGGACTCGCTTCCTGGTTCAGTCCGCAGACAGGCTTCCGATTGGTCCAGAGGCCGACGTTAGGTCTGCGGACGTCAGACGCGCCCCCTGATTGGTTGGTGAAAAGTGTGAGGTGCGTCAGATTTTTGGAAATGCCGACATATTGGATTCGCAGACCGGGCCCTCTTCCACAAACATTGCAGTGAAAACATATAAAAAACACAAGATTGCACCTGTGAAACTAATCAAACAATCTCTGGGGACTTGAGGGGTGATGAGGATGGGATGGAATATGACCTTAAAAGGCCAAAAAACAGGGGTTTTTCTTCTCCGATGTACGCAAACAGTCTAGGGTAGTCCTGTGATATTCGTGGACCTCTGAGATGTTTGGGGGCATGTATGCTTATTTCAGCATTATAGGGTTGGTAAAAAGCAGTTTTTACATTGCTTATAACTTTGGTGCCACCTAATGAAAACTGCATGAAATTTTGAGATATAATTCTAGACCTGGTTCTGCATGGTTTTGCAACGTGAGTGCTGTTTTGTCAAGCGGGAACAAAATTGCAGCGGGGTCCCAAAATATTGTAACTGCTTATAAATGTGGTGCCATTTGACATAGCTGCACAAAGGTTTGCAAAGAGTTGTAAGATCTAGAGATGAATGGTTTAAAAAAGTTTGGTAGGATTTTGTTAAGAGGGGCAAAATTAGAAAGGAGCTCAATATTTTTATATGGCTTATAACTTTGTTGCCGGTTCACAAATGTAGAGAAAGGTTTTCAGAAATATTATAGACCCAACCTTAAATGTTTGGGCAAATTCTGAATGGATTTTGTCAAGTGGGGGCTAGTTATATGACTATTGTATGTACGTACATTTTGAAACTTTTGAAAAAATAAAACATGGGCAGATTTGCAGCAACCTTGTATAAGGAGCATTGGCAAGGATCTGAAAGCACGGTTTTTCAAATGTGACTGTGTTTTATTTTTTGAAAAGTGTCATAATTTAGGCACAAACAAATGTGATTTACCTTTTGGTGACTGAGGTATAGCCTGTGGGCATGGGCAGCAGCCAGATTGTATGGGTCATGGCCTAAGGCTATTGGCCATGACTATGAGGGACCAGTAATGGGGCAAAAGTGGGCATGGCCACCAGGGACTGGTTATGTGGTAAGGTTTTTTAAAATTGTGATAGGTTTGAAAGGGAAAACAAAATGTGCTCATGGATACAGGTTGAAATGCTGGGTAGGATTGCAGCAAATATGCAAAAGGAGGGTCAGCAAGAACTGGAAAGCATGATTTTGCAAGTATGTCCTGTGTTTTCTTTTTTTTTTAAGTGTAAAATGTAAGTACACAACACAGTGGTATAACATTGGTGTCTGGAAAATGGGCCTGTCCGTCAGCAAAGAGAAATATGTTCTGTAATTTGCTTATTGAGGCATGCGGCATGGCCGAAGCGGTAGGTTTGAATCGGAAAAAATATTCTGCTTGCGGTTACAGCCTGAAGTGGTGGACTAGATTACAACAAACCTTCGCGGCAAGCATTTGCAAGGACCTGAAAGCATGTTTTTGGGAATATGTCTTGTGTTTTATTTTGCAAAAGTGTAAGAATGTAAGTACAAAAACTAGTGATATACATTTGGTGTCTGGATAGTGGGCCTGGTCCCCGGCAAACGAAAATATGTACTCTGATTTGCTCATTGGAGAATGCAGCATGGCCAAAGCCTATGCCCTATGGATTTGGAGACTGGCCATGGTTGCAAACCATGAGAACTGGCCATTGGCTACATTATTAGGGTATAGTGGAAAGTGAGTTAGGATGCAGGGTAGGTGCAGTGGTGTAGGGGTGGTTTTGTTTGGCTGGGGTCATGGTGGACCATTATTCGGTAGGCAATTGGACAATGATTTCCTTCCCCAGCATGCGCTGCTCATAACGACAGACACAAATATGTGTTGCAAAAAATACATATCTTAAAGAAGGTTTGTAGTTCTTTCATATATATGAAAAGAGCTAATTATTAATAACTTATATATAGGGATGTAACACTATGAAACATTTTCATTTATAAAAACCTATTAAGTTGACAGAAAAAACTTTGTTAAAGGGATGTTATGGTTAAGATGCATCCCACCTTTGGGACTCTTCTGCTCCAGTAGTTACCCAGTGGCGTTCCACCTTGGCATGCCTTGGTATTTCCCTCCTGGTTTTTCATGAGCATTTGCCTGTTCTATGTATGCACTTCTCTCACTGCACAATGCATATGTGCATTTAAAGGAGTATTTTGTAATTTTGTTTTGTATAAGTAAGGGAAATGTAGATGCAAAAGATTTGTAAAAGATTGTTGAGTGGCAGCCTAATATGGTCATAGGGTTATATGCACAGTTTTTGGAAGCGATTGGTGGATGTATGTGTGACTGTTTGAAAGCAGGAATTGAGGTAGTGTTACAAATATAAATTTAAAAAGTGTAGAAGGGTTACCCTGTGCGATGGTGTGCACATGCCATCCGGGTCTTTTAATGATCCATGGCGTGGAAAGGGAACTGTTGAAATCGTGGATAGTTATAAAGGTTCATCGATTATGTTCCTTATTGTATGCTAGAGAAAAGTATTTGAGACAGAAAACTGTTCATGTCAATTTATATTTTTCTTTAAGATAGAATTGTACATTGGCACTATGGATGGGGGAGCCAGCCAATCAGGTGGCTAGGAACGCAGGTTTGAATCGCCGGTACAAGACTGCGTTCCAAGCCGCCTTACGGCCGGCTCTCCCTGCCACCATCTTCCCCACCCTTGTCCCATTTTTCTTTTCCAGTACCCACCCTCCTAGTTACCTTCTTTCTGCGGCGGCAGAGGCCGCTGCCGCATTTGCTCCTTCTCTTCCATGGAAAGGGAAGACAAGGCTCCGTACAGAACTCCGCCTTCCCTTTCCATTGTGGCCATCTTGGAAAAGGATTTTCATTCCTACAGCACCTTGGGTTATTGATTTGGCAACCCGGAGTGCTAATGGCCTTCACCCCCGTTGCAGGGTCTGGAACGGGGATAACGGTCTGGAGCCCTTGTTATCTGCCCTTTCTTTATCTTGGGATGATAATTTGGGCTGCCGGGCCATTATCCCCTGTTCCAGCCCCTGGAATGGGGGATAAACGCTACATTATTTCCATTAGCATAACAGACAATGCTAATGGAAATGGAGGAAAATCTTATTGTGTCCATCTACTTTACTGAGAAATGTTAAGCATATGGAGTATATAAGATTATATTTTTAGTTCCATTTTATAACTGTGAAAGGTGGTTCCTAAAGGAACCTTTCATTTTTTTTATTTTTGCAGGAGAGGTCAGAAAGTAAAGTGGGGAGGGAAATGAGGGAAGAGGCACCAAGCACTAATATGGAGGGGGAGGTGGATAGAGTAAGATGTTACGCGTGTGTTACATCTAAAGTAGGGGGCAGTGTTTCTCATGTTCCTTGATCACAGCTTCAAAAGCACTTTGAAATTGCTCCACCCTGCAGAGTGGTGTGTTGCAGTATATACAGAGTACTGTTGTCTTCGAAAGATATGGATCAACAGCCTATTTTATTGATTTTAAGGTAGCTGGTGGGATTTTGTGTCCCACAGAAGTAGGCTGTGTGGTTATAGTATTGCTTGAGGAAGATGAGGTGATGGAAGACAGCCTACTACTTGCTAAGAAAGGAACAACCTTTCTGAGAACATTGCAGTGGTTGGATTTGGTGTGGCGGCCCATGGAGGGAGTCCCTTAGGAGTACTGTCCAGGTAGTCTGCGTCTGAGTGGCACTCAGTGCATTTCACTTTGGTAGCTTTAGCCTTTTGTACATTCCCAACAGTGGTAAAGAACTGCCACACCAATGATTCTCTCTGGGTGCTAGAGGTAGGCACTTCCTCTACCTCATCTGCTTGGTCCTCTTTATTGTCTTTGGAAGTACTGTGCTTTTTTTGTTGTGTAGGTCCCCCAGCTGGTGGTGGTGGTGGCTCTTGGGGAGGAGGGATGGCAATAGCTGATGCCATTTGTAAGATAAATAGCAGTTTTGCTAATAGTATTCCAAGTATGTGCTCTTTGCTAGATTGTTAATGGAAAATGAGTAGGAATAGGTTCGGGAGTTGTGCAAGGGTACACTTTGAGCTAGAAAGTTGCTAGATCAGCAGAAAATGCAGTTCCGAACTGTTCCCGCGGATATGTCAGGAACGCAAAAACAGTGGAAAAAGTTGCAAGAAGTGTATAGAAGTGTTAAGAATTATTCTAGAATGTGGAAAATGGCAGAGTTGTAAGGTGAAACTTTGTAAATTGGACAGAAATGTTGCTATATTGGGGTAAGTATGATATTAGTAAGTTGTAGGAAATTAGCATGCACTGGTAAAAGAAAACACAAAATTAACTGAAAAAGCGTTGTTAAAGGAACGCTATCCTTTAATGATATAATCAATGCCATTTGTGATGTGTAATGATGTAATCAATGACATTTGTGATGCCATTTTTGATGTCCTGGCTGTGAGTCTTAGCAGTGAACGGTGGTGGTGCATGTTATGGTTGCTTTGTTTACCTTAACTGGTGAATTTCTGAGGTTTTTCTGTTTTACTTGTAACCATAACTTCCCTTTAACAAAGAATTTTCTGTGAATTTTATAGGTTTTTGTAAAGAAGCTGCTCACAGGGTTGAGTTTCCACAGAATAAAGTCTTTATTCTTTTAAGCATAATGCTTAAGAGCCCTAGCACATCCTTCACCAATGCCCTGGCAGCCAACTGATTTCTCTTCTAATGGAAAACATTCCCATGCTACTCAAAACATTCTCTATGACATGGTGGAGATGGCATTCTAACTTGCCATTCCACACTCTATCATTATTACTATACAACAGTTTTTATTAGTGCAACTTAACAATAACGTCCCCTTACGGTATTCCTGCAGGGCTCTGCACCAGACCCTGAGAATTTGATGGCATTGGAAATCCCATGACAAAACAACTGACACATAATTCATGATTGGTTGTGCGTGGGTCATTTGCTGATTTTCCTATTCAGACTGTTGTCTATAAATAGAAATCATTGGTTATTCCACGGAGACCGCTGTGCCTTTTGTTACCACTTTGCCTATATGACTGCCTCATACCATTTAACTTCTCTATTCCTTTATGTTTTGTTGTCATAGAACCCTGAAGATTAGCAGCATGTGCCTGTTGTTTTGCTGATTATGACTGATCCTCAGTTTGGGTCCACCTCTCCCTACAATACAATACCTGCAAGCCTAGATGCATTGTGTTTATCGCCCAATTTCTTAGATGCTGCCTGTATGTATTTGTTTAGTTATTTATTCATTGTTCACTTGTTAGGCGCTTATACAGCAAGTAAATTCTGTTTCAAAGCGCCCACAGGGCAACAGGTAGGAGACATGGGAATGGGAGACATTAGTAAACAAAACGATATTAAATACAGTGGAGGGGAAAAAGAAATGATGTACCTACTATGCCTTGTGAGTATTCAGAACGTTCAACGTTCTGAATAAAACTATGAAACAATGTCATAGCATTACTATGGCATTTTGCTCTCCTTCCTTATGAACTGGCTGAAAATTGCCTTGCGTACCGAAGGCTAGGAAAGAATCTCACAGAAGATGAACGTATCCATAGAAAATGTTTGCTGTAACATTAAGAAATTTCCATAGTGCTTCCATTCTATCTCCTGTTGCCTGCTGTCGCCAACCCGGTCTCCCTGTTCCTGTTTTTCCCATCAACTAGCAGGCTAGGTAAAAGTGTCTCATTGTTTTTCAGACTGCCACATTGCTTTGGTTAGTCCTGTAGCAGTGTGCGTTCTTTCTTTGAATTTCAATTGATTGACCTGATGCTGCATCCCTTCACACATGGTTTTAATAAAGTATCACATTAGCAGACCCTTCACCATTGTGCATCCACACCAAGCCTGCATGACTTGCCTAGGAAATGTTCACCTGATGAGTATCTGGGTCTTCTGCTTGGCTTTGACACGTAGGTCCCCATCCACCTGGTTGCATCCCATGATGGGTAAGGGTCCCGATCTGCAGGCTACTGTTGATTTTGTCAAGAGTCTAAGGACAGCAGATGCTAGTGTGAAGGATGCCTTTGTGTGCCAGTGCTTCAGATGAATGTTGAGGGGAGAGACGTCCTGGGAACTTGTGTGAGCGAGTACCTATTGGTAAGAAAGTTCCATATCTTCAAACTGGATGTCCTGCAATCTGGCCACAGCTAACAAGGTCACAAAGGAGCCACAGAGAGGCAACCATGCCTCGGGGCCAATCTCAACAGGTACCAGGCCTCCTGGAGTTGATCAGATTCTGCTCAGTACCAAATCCTTTGGGAGTGGCGTTCCCCTCCTCCCAGGGTCCCGGTACCAACCAATCAGTTCCAGATGTTCGTAAGACACCTGCAACATGTCTGAAATTGAGCAAATGTATTGAGCATGCTCTGGTAAGCAACGCGAAAAGGAAAGAGGCTTTGACATTATTGGCACCAGGCCCGGTGCCAGAGTCTCCCTCATTTTATAGTCTCCCTCTTGGCATAAAAACATAATAAGCACAAGAGGCATTCCAGTGGAGCAAGGTTTAAAAAATCCTCTTGGATCCAGGGTTAAAAAAAGAACATGTCATCTCTTCTACTGACATCACTGGTAAACATGGTTCTGATTTTGATGGTTTAAATGGTTCCGCACTGCCTCAAAAGCAGCTGCTAAGTACATGGTGCAATGTTCTACTTCTAATGGAATCCTTCCCCTTACAGATTCTTCATCTTAGATATATCTTCTTGAGTACCATCTGTTTTTGGAAACTGTTTCAGCCACCAGGGGGCACAGCGCGGCTTTGGTGCCGGTGTGTGTCCTTCACACTGGATGTGATGTTGGGGTCAGTACATTTAGTCTGGTGCACTCAATTACCTCACTTCCTTCTTTCTGCGCACTCAGTATGCGTCTTGGAATACTACTAACTTTACCTCTGCTAATTTACTGCATCATTCCCCAGACCCTGAAGGCCTCGGCCTTCAAGCCCTGTCCTCGTTGCTGGAGACAAATGTTAGCAAATGTTGATGTTGGATTCCTACAAAGTGTGATTTTATTGCCCTGGGGAGGATCACAACACTGAAGATTGCAGATCCTGCCAATCATGCATCCAAAGGCCCTCTGGGAGTGTGCCACCAAGCTCTTCACTTACTTCCAAAAAGGAGAGAAAAGGTTGCTTTCTGGCCACTTCGGCTTAGAAAGACACGAAGAACACAGGAAGAGTTCCTTCTCTCCCATTGACTCAAGAGATCACTCTTCTTCATCCTCCATTAGGAAGCAAAACCCTCACTCTTGTTCTAGGGACACTGATGAGACCTCAAAGTAGCCCTCAACTGCAAAATTCCTCCCACCAAGTCTTCCTCGCTGAGACAGTGGGATGAATACAGGATGCTTGATATCTTCGCTAAGGCCTTGACAGCTTTGGCACCAGTGGCAGAGCTGGCTCCCACCACGCATGTTGAGCCAGCAGAGTTACCTTCTCTGCGTGCGATTGCATGCTTGCAAGGTTTGTTCCGGCCCCTCCTCAGGAGACTGTACCACTCCAACACTGTTCACTCTGTCTTTAGGTGAAAGACCTCGTGCCATCTTCGGCATTAGCTGCAGTGCCTGAGATTCTCTGGATTACAGTCCACTTTTTTAGGAGTAAGTTGGATCAAGGGCATACAATACCTTTTGGGTTTGAACACCTGGACACTGGTGAAGGGCAAGACTTTCCTGAGGAGTTTTACTACTGGGACGTTGACCTGGCAGATTTGGCATCTGGCTCAAGGTGTGCCAGTGGGTTGGACACCTCAACAGAGATAGAGTTTTATCAAGCTCCCACATATAGCAAACCTTACCGACTAAACCTACAGTCCAATTTACTCTTATTGAGGATAGAATAATGTCACCACAGCGGCTGTCAGCCACTTCTCAAGTCATCTCAAATCAACAAACTGGTGCTTACAAAGATTTCTGGGCCTCGTGGTGTCAAGCATAGTGTTCCCTTAGCAAAATTGAAAATGAAAATGTGACCTTGGTCACTGGCACCTCACCTTGAAATTAAATCAGGAACAGAGTCAGACTCAAACAAATCTTGATCGCTCCTTTTTAGAACAATCTCTCAAAAGGGATTCCTTTTGTTCCCCTCTTTGTCAGATCACATTGACTATTGGCTACTTGGAGTAAATTTGGGGGAGTGCATTATCTAGACCTGAAAACCCATGGTCTTTGGACAGTGTGTAACTTCAACTCTATTTTCCTGGCATTGAAGCCCTTCCTCTCTCAATGTCTGATGATAACAGTGCAATTCATCGCAGACAACAGCCTTGTTTTATTTGAACTAACAAGGAGGCTATTCTCTGCAAGATAGTAATGGAGATATGGGACTGAACATCTTCACCAATTGACAATCTTAACTGTTCAAGCAAGGCAAGAGCAGTTGTACAAAGTATACATTGGTTTAGATTAGTGTTTCGGGATATTTGTCGGTACAACCTCTCCTGTTGGCGACCTAGATGGGTTTAAATTTAGCCTTTCAGCCGTGTCGCATCCTATGTGGCATTTGTTGGAGGAACCAATCCCCTACCTCCTTGGTTACTAATATGAATAGATAATCTGCCACTCAAGAATTGCGCCACAATTGTTAATTCAAAAATTTCAAAGAAACTCCTTTATTCCTTATTTGCCCTTTAATTCTTGTTGACACGTGTTTCGGCTACTCAAGAGCCTTTCTCAAAACAAAACAGGGCTTGATAGAGTACACATCAAATTCTATTCACATAATTGTTTTACATAAATTGTTCATAAATTTGTACCCAAAACGGTTCAGGCAAAAAAGAGGGTTATGTAATATGAATACACATGTATTTTAAAAAATAAATAATAAATAATTTACAATTGCATTACACCGCAATACATATAGTTATATCAATATATACATCCAAGTCACAATAAATGCAAAACAACAAAAATTGTAAAAGAACAATGAAAAAGTGGAAAAAAAATAATAAAGATAAAATAACAAACAGAGACACAAAGAAATATTGTTTTAGAATAATTAATCATAAATAAGTCCAAGTTTATATATTTTTGGTTTCAATATTAAATACAAGTTCTCATTTGTAATCCTTGTATATTGGTTCTTTCATATGTTATAATCTACAATATTAATCCCTCTAGTGGATTGTAGTAAATCTCCATTCGACACACAGTAATAAATGCACGTGTGAGTGCAATAAATGGATAAATTAAAATTTCTTACCCGTCTTATTCCATAAGTCCCGGGTAATTCCCTATAGTAAAAATAATAATATCGAAAAAATATTTCCAATCTAAATTGTTATTAGCACACAACAATCTAATCTATTGATTGTCACAAAGTTTTGTTAAAACCCAGCCTCTCGTATGACCATAAATATATCCCTCCACTTTACAGTCCTATACACCTACTTTGTCACTCAGCACACCTTCAATTATAATCAATTTCGGTTTATCATTGTGCGATCATATTTAGTTACTCAACACACCTTGAATTATAATCAATTTCGGTTTATTCTTGATTGGTTAAACATTCTCCCCGTTAGCAAACCGTCCCCGATCTAAATGGACTCCCATATGGTTACTTGGGATGCCCGACTGCGGGCATGCAAAAACGTCTCTTTCCCCTCGTTCGGAGACCCACCGCTGTTAGCTTACCTTCTGCTTGGTAACAATCCGTCTCCTCGCGTCGGCCTCGAACAGTAATGAGCCGTCGCGGGGATCCACCATGCAATGTATAGCATCACCATGGTTACACAAATCCACCTTCTTCTCTTTCTAACATCGTTTCACACAGCGGCCATATTGGAAAGGTTTAAAGACACGCACATCATCCATTCACTTTGTCATTATTTGTATCATGATGATGTGTCGTATTCCCCTATCACCCATTTGCATGTTACATAATTATAATTATATTTCTAATTGGACATCTACCCTCGATTATAGGGCAATATAGAAAGACTTATATGAAATGAAATTTGTATATTTATCGCCAGAAATTAAAAAGTTTAATTTTGTGTATTAATCCAATTGGTATTCCAACTGTATTTGTGTCGAATGTTATTGACCACTATCCACCCTTACATAACACTGTTTCTCATCTCTGTCGGGACCTCCCCGATGATCTAATTAATTGTATTTATACGTATTCATGTCAATCTTGATACAAATAATTGTATTACAAAAGACTCGGTATCACAAAATACCCTTACATACATTATTATGTATCATTATATACATATTACATATAAAATCAATTTTTCAAAAGATAAAAAAATATAATAGTCCCTCCATTTCAATACCCATTGTTACCTTCTACCAGATTAAGGGTATCATACCCAAATGATATCCTTTGATTTCATGATATGTATGAGCATTCAAAGTCAGAGAAAATGTCCCATCTCATTGTCATGGTTGAGACCAAACTCAATCGATCTAAATTTGCATATCAATCTGGCTTCCATCTGTCTTAGTCTCTCCTCTAGGTTTCCACCTCTTTTCCCCATTTGTATCTTCTGCAGTCCAATAAACCTCAGAGATTTTTTGTTTTCCATTTGATGTTTGAGCTGCCAATGTTGGGCCAGCGGTAATGTTGCATCTTGGCTTCCAATAGTTGAAAAATGTTCTCTTATACGAAACCTAGTTTCCCTAATCGTACTCCCAATATAGATCATCTTGCATGGACATATTATCGCATATATTGTGTATTTTGAGCGACAATTTATATTTTCTTTTATTTTCATTTTCGTCCCTCTTGAGTCCACAAATTCCATCGTCATATCATGTGCAAAATCACACATGGTACATGTGCCACATTTTCGGAACCCTGTCATCTTTCGATCCAACCATGTTCTACTAGGTTCAGGTTTCACATCTGGTAGAAGAGAAGGGCTCAAGGTCATTTTTAAAGTTTTAGCCTTCCGATATATCATTCTTGGTCTCTCTCCAATACAACCCGTTAGGTGAGGATCAAGTTGTAGAAGATGCCAGTTTTTGTTTAAAGTTTTCTTCAGTACTGCAATATTAGAGCTGTATGTTGTAATAAAATTAATCATCATATGCTCAGTATCATTCCTTATTTCTTTGGGCATCAGAGTCTGCTCCCAGGTTAAATTGGCTACCTTTTGTTTTGCTGCTCCAATGCATTTCCTCGAATAACCTCTCTGTTCAAAGCGGTCCAGCAGTAATTCACATTCTGTCTTAAAATCACTAGTATTTGTACAGTTTCTACGCGCTCTGATAAATTCCCCTTTCGGGACATTCCATTTTACAGGTTTGTGATGGCAGCTACTGCCATGAAGGGTTGAGTTCACCTCCGTTTCTTTGCGAAAAGTTTGTGTTGCCAATCTATTGTTCTGTACAAAAATGGTCAGATCCAGAAAATTTATGGACATCTCGTCATCATGGCCTACAAATTCAATGCCCAGATCATTATCATTTAATCTGATTTTAAATTCATTCAAATCCAAACTCGTTCCATCCCAAATTATAAAGACATCATCAATAAACCGGACCCATAGAATCATATGTTGTTTAAATGCCTCATCCTTGTATACTGTTTTCTCCTCAAACATTCCCATAAAGAGGTTTGCCAATGCCGGTGCATACTTAGTGCCCATAGCAATCCCTTTCTTCTGCTGATAGTATTTGTTATCAAACAAGAAAACATTATTTTCTAATGTTACTGCCAACATCTCCTTCAGCATTTGTATGTATTGGTAGTGCGATGCCGAGTCCTGTCTAAATTCAAAGTTAATAGTTTGTATAGCCGCTTGATGTTCAATGATAGTATATAGTGCGCGGACATCCCAGGTTGCAAGTCAGTATGATGGTTTCCAGGTTATTTTACTGATTGCCTTGATAGTATCCGTGGTATCTTTAATAAACGCTTTTAGTTTTGGTACACGCGGACTTAGTATGTTATCAATATACTCAGAGATTCTCTCCGTTAACCATCCAATTCCACTGAGTATTGGCCTTCCCTCAGGAATCTTGTCAAACAGTTTATGTATTTTTGGTAAAAAATACATGGTTGGAATCACTGGAGTTTTATTTGATAATGCAGATTTTTCATCATCCGTAATCAGACCTTTCCTATGCCATTCATGTATCTGTTCTTCCACTCGAGTTATAATTTCCACTACAGGGTTACCTGGTAGTTCCAGATAACAATTTGGTCTTGTCAGGTGATTCTGAGCCATATTAATGTAGTCCTCTCTGTTCATCAATACAATATTTCCGCCTTTATCGGCCTCCTTTATAACAATTGTTTTATCATTCTCCAAGTCTTTCAATGCTTGTCTTTCCCCCATTGTTAGGTTCTGTTTGTCCACGTTCATTCTAATTTCGGCATACATATTATATATGTCTCGTGATGTTGCTTTGTAGAATACTTCAATCATATTTTCATTTGAAAGTTGCGGTGAAAATTTAGATTTAGGTTTAAGTTCCTTCTCTATAAGGCAAATCGGTCTGATTTTCAAATCATGAAGTGTATTGTGAATTTCACTATCTTCACCATCTCCCAATGTTTTTAAAGTATGAATGTTCTCAATATCCTCCATAGTGAAATCAGTTTTTATCAGTTCTTCCTCCGTCCGTGCAAGGCCACTCTTATGTGCGGTGGCAAAAAACTTTTTCAATCGTAGTTTTCTTACAAATTTAAATAGATCTATCTGAGTATTAATAAGGTCCAATTTGCAAGTCGGGGCAAATGATAGTCCTTTGTTCAATACAGTTTTCTCTTCATCAGTCAAGATACGTCGTGATAGATTCATCACCAAATCAATTAGTGTTTTTTCCTGGCTGCATCCCGGGCGGCCGCCCGCGTTAGGCGTCGAAAATCTTCCTGCACACAGACGCCCCGACTTGCAAATTGGACCTTATTAAAAGGTTTAAAAACTTTAAAAACATTGGGAGATGGTGAAGATAGTGAAATTCACAATACACTTCATGATTTGAAAATCAGACCGATTTGCCTTATAGAGAAGGAACTTAAACCTAAATCTAAATTTTCACCGCAACTTTCAAATGAAAATATGATTGAAGTATTCTACAAAGCAACATCACGAGACATATATAATATGTATGACGAAATTAGAATGAACGTGGACAAACAGAACCTAACAATGGGGGAAAGACAAGCATTGAAAGACTTGGAGAATGATAAAACAATTGTTATAAAGGAGGCCGATAAAGGCAGAAATATTGTATTGATGAACAGAGAGGACTACATTAATATGGCTCAGAATCACCTGACAACACCAAATTGTTATCTGGAACTACCAGGTAACCCTGTAGTGGAAATTATAACTCGAGTGGAAGAACAGATACATGAATGGCATAGGAAAGGTCTGATTACGGATGATGAAAAATCTGAATTATCAAATAAAACTCCAGTGATTCCAACCATGTTTTTTTTACCAAAAATACATAAACTGTTTGACAAGATTCCTGAGGGAAGGCCAATACTCAGTGGAATTGGATGGTTAACGGAGAGAATCTCTGAGTATATTGATAACATACTAAGGCCGCGTGTACCAAAACTAAAGGCGTTTATTAAAGATACCACGGATACTATCAAGGCAATCAGTAAAATAACCTGGAAACCATCATACCGACTTGCAACCTGGGATGTCCGCGCACTATATACTATCATTGAACATCAAGTGGCTATACAAACTATTAACTTTGAATTTAGACAGGACTCGGCATCGCACTACCAATACATACAAATGCTGAAGGAGATGTTGGCAGTAACATTAGAAAATAATGTTTTCTTGTTTGATAACAAATACTATCAGCAGAAGAAAGGGATTGCTATGGGCACTAAGTATGCACCGGCATTGGCAAACCTCTTTATGGGAATGTTTGAGGAGAAAACAGTATACAAGGATGAGGCATTTAAACAACATATGATTCTATGGGTCCGGTTTATTGATGATGTCTTTATAATTTGGGATGGAACGAGTTTGGATTTGAATGAATTTAAAATCAGATTAAATGATAATGATTTGGGCATTGAATTTGTAGGCCACGATGACGAGATGTCCATAAATTTTCTGGATCTGACCATTTTTGTACAGAACAATAGATTGGCAACACGAACTTTTCGCAAAGAAACGGAGGTGAACTCAACCCTTCATGCCAGTAGCTGCCATCACAAACCTGTAAAATGGAATGTCCCGAAAGGGGAATTTATCAGAGCGCGTAGAAACTGTACAAATACTAGTGATTTTAAGACATAATGTGAATTACTGCTGGACCGCTTTGAACAGAGAGGTTATTCGAGGAAATGCATTGGAGCAGCAAAACAAAAGGTAGCCAATTTAACCTGGGAGCAGACTCTGATGCCCAAAGAAATAAGGAATGATACTGAGCATATGATGATTAATTTTATTACAACATACAGCTCTAATATTGCAGTACTGAAGAAAACTTTAAACAAAAACTGGCATCTTCTGCAACTTGATCCTCACCTAACGGGTTGTATTGGAGAGAGACCAAGAATGATATATCGGAAGGCTAAAACTTTGAAAATGACCTTGAGCCCTTCTCTTCTACCAGATGTGAAACCTGAACCTAGTAGAACATGGTTGGATCGAAAGATGGCAGGGTTCCGAAAATGTGGCACATGTACCATGTGTGATTTTGCACATGATATGATGATGGAATTTGTGGACTCAAGAGGGACGAAAATGAAAATAAAAGAAAATATAAATTGTCGCTCAAAATACACAATATATGCGATAATATGTCCATGCAAGATGATCTATATTGGGAGTACGATTAGGGAAACTAGGTTTCGTATAAGAGAACATTTTTCAACTATTGGAAGCCAAGATGCAACATTACCGCTGGCCCAACATTGGCAGCTCAAACATCAAATGGAAAACAAAAAATCTCTGAGGTTTATTGGACTGCAGAAGATACAAATGGGGAAAAGAGGTGGAAACCTAGAGGAGAGACTAAGACAGATGGAAGCCAGATTGATATGCAAATTTAGATCGATTGAGTTTGGTCTCAACCATGACAATGAGATGGGACATTTTCTCTGACTTTGAATGCTCATACATATCATGAAATCAAAGGATATCATTTGGGTATGATACCCTTAATCTGGTAGAAGGTAACAATGGGTATTGAAATGGAGGGACTATTATATTTTTTTATCTTTCGAAAAATTGATTTTACATTTAATATGTATATAATGATACATAATAATGTATGTAAGGGTATTTTGTAATGCCGAGTCTTTTCAATAACAATTATTTGTATCAAGATTGACATGAATACGTATAAATACAATTAATTAGATCATCGGGGAGGTCCCGACAGAGATGAGAAACAGTGTTATGTAAGGGTGGATAGTGGTCAATAACATTCGACACAAATACAGTTGGAATACCAATTGGATTAATACACAAAATTAAACTTTTTAATTTCTGGCGATAAATATACAAATTTCATTTCATATAAGTCTTTCTATATTGCCCTATAATCGAGGGTAGATGTCCAATTAGAAATATAATTATAATTATGTAACATGCAAATGGGTGATAGGGGAATACGACACATCATCATGATACAAATAATGACAAAGTGAATGGATGATGTGCGTGTCTTTAAACCTTTCCAATATGGCCGCTGTGTGAAACGATGTTAGAAAGAGAAGAAGGTGGATTTGTGTAACCATGGTGATGCTATACATTGCATGGTGGATCCCCGCGACGGCTCATTACTGTTCGAGGCCGACGCGAGGAGACGGATTGTTACCAAGCAGAAGGTAAGCTAACAGCGGTGGGTCTCCGAACGAGGGGAAAGAGACGTTTTTGCATGCCCGCAGTCGGGCATCCCAAGTAACCATATGGGAGTCCATTTAGATCGGGGACGGTTTGCTAACGGGGAGAATGTTTAACCAATCAAGGATAAACCGAAATTGATTATAATTCAAGGTGTGTTGAGTAACTAAATAGGATCGCACAATGATAAACCGAAATTGATTATAATTGAAGGTGTGCTGAGTGACAAAGTAGGTGTATAGGACTGTAAAGTGGAGGGATATATTTATGGTCATACGAGAGGCTGGGTTTTAACAAAACTTTGTGACAATCAATAGATTAGATTGTTGTGTGCTAATAACAATTTAGATTGGAAATATTTTTTCGATATTATTATTTTTACTATAGGGAATTACCCGGGACTTATGGAATAAGACGGGTAAGAAATTTTAATTTATCCATTTATTGCACTCACACATGCATTTATTACTGTGTGTCGAATGGAGATTTACTACAATCCACTAGAGGGATTAATATTGTAGATTATAACATATGCAAGAACCAATATACAAGGATTACAAATGAGAACTTGTATTTAATATTGAAACCAAAAATATATAAACTTGGACTTATTTATGATTAATTATTCTAAAACAATATTTCTTTGTTTCTCTGTTTTGTTATTTTATCTTTATTATTTTTTTTCCACTTTTTCATTGTTCTTTTACAATTTTTGTTGTTTTGCATTTATTGTGACTTGGATGTATATATTGATTTAACTATATGTATTGCGGTGTAATGCAATTGTAAATTATTTATTATTTATTATTTATTTTTTAAAATACATGTGTATTCATATTACATAACCCTCTTTTTTGCCTGAACCTTTTTGGGTACAAATTTATGAACAATTTATGTAAAACAATTATGTGAATAGAATTTGATGTGTACTCTATCAAGCCCTGTTTTGTTTTGAGAAAGGCTCTTGAGTAGCCGAAACACGTGTCAACAAGAATTAAAGGGCAAATAAGGAATAAAGGAGTTTCTTTGAAATTTTTGAATTAACAATTGTGGCGCAATTCTTGAGTGGCAGATTATCTATTCATATACATTGGTTTACACAATTGTCTGCTCAAGTCTTCAGTAGCTAAAATTATGTTTGTTCACTGGGGCCCACTGTGTCCAGATATTGCTCTTTGTACAGAATCTTCCTCATGCCCAGACCATAACTCCTTAGGAAATACTGCCCTGCTGGACTGATTAAAGAGGACCATCTACACTTTTCCTCCAGTTCCTTTGTTTCTCAGCACTCTTCAGAATTTCAGGTTGTCCAACAACTCCACTTTGATTCTGGTGATCTTGACTTGACCAGTGGGTTTGTTTGGGAGATGTCCTCCAGTTCTCAGACGACAAATTATTGGAACAGCTGCAAGAACCGGATCTGCTCACTTAGATGAGTTGCATTATTCCTTTCTCCACAATCCCTGAACTTGGGAGCAATAAGTCTACTTTCACCTGGGCATTTCCAAAGAAAACATGCAAATCTTGAGTACAGTAAACAGAAGTACCCAAAAAGGAGTACAAGAGTAAATGGCTTTTGTTTTGTTATCAAACCTTGGATAGAAAGCGCAATTCTTTCCTTGCCACTTTAAAAAATGTCATGACTGTTATGTCTTAATTGGCCTCTGCACGGATTCTTCTTTAAACCTGTTTAAGAGTTTTAATTATTTCCAGTCGTATACCTGAACCACAGAGACTTCATGCCCACTCCACCAGAGTGAAGGCAGCATCAATGACTTTCCAAAAACAAGCCCCTATTGTAAGTTTGTAGGGCAGCCTCCTGCACCACCCCACATGCATTTTGCATGCATTACTTATTAGACGTCTTGTCCCAAATAAATGAATATTTTAGTCAAGAGATTAATCACAATAATTTTGCTTGGACCCGGATGGCATATCCCGAAAACCCCTCCCAGGAGTTTGAGCTGTAGTTGGCAGTGAAATGGATGTTAGGCACATGTGTGAATGTTGGTGGTGAGTCTGTAATTGGTGATGAAATACATGTTGGTGATTGTGCTATAATGGGTCTCTAATTTGAGATGAAAGGAATCTTAGAAATTAGTGTGTAATTGACGATGGAGCAGATGGCGGTCATGTAAATGATAATGAAAAGGATATTTGTGATGTGCCTGCAATTGGTCATAAGTGTTTATTAATGAAGAGACTGTACTTTGTGATCTGATAGAGGTGTTAGTGATGGGTCTGTAATTGATGATGGACTGGATGTTGAAGATGGCCCTGTAATTGGTGATGAAAGGGATGCTGGGGATGGGTTTGGCCTGTGCAGGCAAGTTTGTGGATATTGGCAATGGGTATGTTGGTGGTGATGAAATGCATTTTGGCAATGGAGATGCAGTTGATGAAGTTGTGGATGTTTGTGATTGGTCTGTAATAGTGGATGTGGTTATGGTTCTGTATTTAGCATTGAAAAGGATATTGCGGATGGGTCTGTAATTGGCGATGACAAGGATTGTGGAGGTAGTGTGGTAATTAGTTTTATATTGTACTCTTTAATCACATATATTTTCTGACACTGATGCATGGTATAGCTGATGATCGTGTTAAGGAAATGGAGAATAGATATGTTTTGAAGAGCTTCTGAACATGTGAGGCTCCTTTTTTACCGTCAGATCTGTGGTTAGAGAGTTCTAGAAGTTTGAAGCCTGGCCAAAAAGTTCCTGCTGCATCCCTGGCCTTGCAAAATCAAGCAAATGTCAATGCATGCTGAATGAGGACCTGTGTTTCTTGATCAGGATGTCAACTTTAAATCGATCAGATACATAAAGAACAAGCGTCGAGTATCATAAAAAAGGCCCTGGGCCTCATTACAACCCTGGCGTTAAGGGGTTAACGGCGCCGTTAAACCCTGAACACCAGATTCACACTTTAACGCCTGCTTTTTGCAGGCGTTAAAGTCCATCCCGCTAAGGGACCTTGGTGCTAATTACGGCACCGTAATTTACGGTGCCGTAATTAGCGCCTTCCCCATTCCCATTGAGCCCTATGGGCCAAAAATGGGAATGGGGAAGGGGCCATGGTGAATGGGGATTTACCGCCCCGCCAACCTTGGAATGGGGCGGTAAATCCGCCATCCACTATGGCGGAATCCGGCATGGACCATGGTGCTAATAGCTAATAGCACCATGGTCCAACACCAGGGTTGTAATGAGGCCCACTGTGTGTAAAACACAGTGGGGGCCATTTTCCAAATCCCCGAAAAGTGGAGGTTGTCACATTGTCGAGGAAACACACAACTGCTTAGACAATGGAGTAAAGTTGAAGGGTATTGTTAAGCAAAAGTAAAACTTAAAACTATTTCATGGAAATTGTTTCAGGATGGCTGTATTATAAAGATTCTTTGGAAACATAGTCCTTGAAAGTAGGATTATATATGAAGAACAACAAATAAAAAGGCATGCAGATCGTTCCAGACAGGAAGGTGTCCTGATTTGTGATTTCTAGTGCTTTGTTCTTATTGTTTCTTCTGGGGACCACAGGGCCTCTCCACACATCTCAGGATTTCAGAGCTTCCTCCCTTTGCCAAATGTCCTCCCCTTATTGGGGCTCTCCTTCTCTCCATTACTTACTCTCCTCATCAGAGGCCACCCTCTCACGCTGGGGTTCAAAGTCAATCTTGCTCCCTCTTCACTGTAGCACATTACTCATCAGTGTTTACAGCCCCTGCACCCCTCACTGAGGAATACCCCTCCCCTGGGGCTCAAGTGGCTCTTCTTTTCTGCTAGACAGTCCCTCTTCTTGGAATTAAAGTTTCTCTCTCTCTCGCTCCCTCTCTCTCTCTCGTTACTTCTCACCCCCTACCCTTGGAACGGGGGGGGTCTTTCTTCCAGTCTCAAGGAGCTCTTCTCTGCCTCCCTGCAGGCAGACCCCTCTTCTTAGGCCCCAGTGATTCACATCTTCCCCATAGGCCCACACCCATTTTCTGGTATTCACGTAGCTCTTCTCCCACCTTATTCTGAGGACCAAGGGACCCTCCCCCCCACAACCTCTTTATTGGAGTCCACCCTTCTTCTGGTACTCTCCCGCTTTCTCAACCAACTCCTCTTCTCAGCTCCCAGCTCTGAGATACTGCCTGTGGATATTAGCATCAGTTTTAAAGCCATCACGTCCTCCCATTTCCTGAGGCAAACGTTCTCCCATTGCCTGAGGCTGTGAGGGATTCAGCCATTCGCACGGTGGGTGTGCGCTCACCAGGGCTTTTTTGAAATTTTATATGAAACTGAATGATGGTAGATCAACCTCTGTAAAATGTGTGGGGCTAATTCTCACACATGTTCCTATCCTTACCACATGCCATACACATAGATCAGTGTACTCTGGGTGGACACAGCCTACAGGCGCAGTCCTCCCTTTCATGTTTAGTTGGGATCTGACAGGTGGAGTACATGATGCATCTCAGAAGGGAGAGGGCTAAAACCTTCCTCCTGCCATGGCCAGCCCAATTAACTATCAAAAGCTCCATGGATCTGCCTTGTTTATTTGTTTACCTTCTGCAGATGGTGGCAGCAATTAACACAATTAACATACTATGAGAGTATACTTCAAACAGGCCCACATGGGGCCTGGTTGCAGAGACTAAACAAAGAAGACAGGAAACCCCAACACCCCTTTCATGTGCACTATGTCAACATGAAGCCAGTTCCAAAGTCTCAATGACAGTGAGCTGTCATGTCTGGGACTATGCGCTTACAGTAGGCAACCCACACAGGGGGACCCCATTCAGAAGGTACGAGTATGTGGATTGATGGAGACAGAAAGTGTGTTCTCCCTGCAGCTTCAAGGGAGACATACCGCTTTAATCAGGAACCACAGAGAGCTCAATTAACCACAGAGACCCTTTGATCCACAACATGCATGTAGATGGATGGGACCTAGTATTACATGTTTTTGCCCATTTACCTTTTTCTGTTGCAAAGCACACTGGTTATGACCTCAAGCATACAGGAGATTGTTATTTTGGACCCATGATTGCTTCATTAAGGTAAACGTAGCCTACACCAATCACTGTGGCCCATTTGGCTTTAAAAGAGGGCTCAGTCCCTCTTTTGGGCAGACCATCTGAAGACTTTGCAAGGTGTAATAAAAAGAACTAATTTGGACTCTGGCTGAAGGTACAGTCTGCCTTATAGCTTCCGCCAGTGAAGGAAGGCCACGATTTCCAAAGAGGGAAGCAAGATCCCTCCCCTATACATCTCCCAGGGAACAGAGGGAGATAGTGAAGCCAGAGGACCCTCCAGCAGCTCCAGAACTGGAACCCAGCCAGCACACAGCGTGCCCTGGTAGTCTCTGCAGCCAGCTTCCTAGGTGGCAAGTCCCAGAGAGTTTCTGAACCAAACCAGGCACAAGCCTGTTGCCTGCAACACTCTCCTCAGCTTCGGGTCATCCGCCTTAAAAGGCGACACAAGCCCAGTGAAGAGCTAGGAGGAGTGCATAGACAAGCATCAACCAGCGTCTGCCTTAAAGGAAAATATTGAGCCAGTCGAGCCCCTCGTGCTGCAACCGACTGCACCGCTGACTGTTGTCACGCCGCAGTCACTAACGTCATCCGAGACACCGCAACCAGTGCTTCAGACCCGCCAACCAGCACTGAGACAACGATTCCTGGTCCTGAGCCGCTGTGTAGGCCAGCCTGCAACCATCCATCAAGCCTCCTTGCCAAACTGCCTGCCACCTGATAGCCGCAGCTGTCTCCCGTCTTGAACTCTGTCGCAGAAGCTGCAAAGCATCCTGAAACCGACTCAACCCTGTTGAGCACCAAGAACGTATACAAGCGCAAGGTACATTGTGGTTCTGTCCCCGCGGTCCTTCTCCGAAGACCCATAGTGACATTTTACGACCCATTGGCTTCACTGTGCTGAAAAGCAAGTATTCTTGAACTATTGCGATTAATTACCTTACCGACTACCCTCCTTTCAGTATCCAGAGTGCACCCCCTAACTGTCTGTCCTCTGCATTTCTTTACAGGGACGGTTGTATTTTGTAGTGTGCTATAACTGTCTGCTGTGATAAGAAAGTAGATATTTTTATACAACCTTGACCGGACAGTCCCTTTTATCATTGGGTAATAATTGTATTTTCGCTGTGTTGCAACTAACCAACTATCCACAACCTTGTGGAGATAAGCCTGCTGTTTCGTCCACATTACCAAAATTGGACAAGGAGGTTTATAATTTGCTTGTGTTTCCAATTTGTTCGGATCCCTTCTGGTGTTCTAGAGGTGTGGGGCTGATTGATCATTTGGAAACCTATATTCGCCACTGGTTCTCCGGAGGTTGATTCATCATAGAGGCAAATTTTCAAATTGATTGGTTAATTGATTGGTGACTTTTTTGGCTAATTGATTGGTTAATTCCAAGCCAGGAGAGGGAGGTCTTTATACGGTTTGCTGCCATTTTGGATTTCTTTCAATTTGTTTCCTGTGCAGGAGCTGGTGTTTGTCTAATGAACTGCTCGTGTTGCCCTCCTGGCCCCTGCATAGAAGTTTGTTTTGTGTGACAGGAATAACTCTAGTAATTTCTAACCTGTTCAAAATCGTTTTTGTTTTGGGCAGGGGGAAGGAAGTATTTCTCTCCTTAAATGGTGCAGCTGCAGGGGAGGGAGAAAACAGTTCTCTTTCACAATCGCTGCTGCGGAGGAGGGGAAAGGGGGATAGGTTAGGTTTTTCTCCTTCAAGAATTCACACCTTCTGACAAATGGGTCTCTTTAGATGTGCTAGTGTTTCCCTATAGCAAATATTTTTCTGAATCACTGAAAGACATTCTGCAATCCTCTCTGGGGCTTTAATTTCTAAAGCTTATGCATCTTGGAAGATGCAGTCCTGAATACCATGTTTATTTTGGAACTGATATTTCCTAACTAGTTGCTCTCTCAGGAGGTTTGGGAGTAGTTCATGGCTGCTCTTATTAGTCCTACAATCAAGCAGCCCATGGCTGGATGCAAGGTTGGCATTGTGACTTTGTTGCAGCATCCATATGGAATGCTGTTTAAGTTTCCTGGAGCCCTAGTATACGTAACTCTTAATCTAAAGACAAACATGAGTTTACGAGAATAACTAGTTCACATTTTGTTAGTGAGAACGCTGCAGATGTACTCATTTAAAGGTGGATGGGGAAAGCGAGATAACACATATTGCAATTTCAAAAAATGAAATTGTCTTCATCATGTTATAAAAACAATTTTACTCACAGAAAGATATCATACAACCATGGAGCAAAAATAAAGACTGTAAAAGAAATCAGAATAGCTGTAGTGGGTGCACAATAGGATATTTCAATTCTTCATTCCATTTTTGAGTAATAGCATTTGAGACCATGTTCTCTAGAATGTTTTTAGACAACTTTAAGCATTTGGTTAAGGATTCTTCTAGGAAAAAGTGTTACAAGCCGCTAGCCAGCCATAAAAAGTCACTCGCCATCTCAATGCTATACATACACACAGCACACCATTTCTTACTTGCCAAGAATCAAATATCACTCACTAGCCAATGGCTAGTGGCGAGTGCACATTCTGCACCCTGGGTAGGATGTCATACCAAGGCAGGGAGAGCTTGTGTTTACATAATGAAAGCCAATGGGAAACTGAGCGGTTTCAGGTCCACTGTGGGACTTTCTGAAAAATGACATCAAGTGGGCATAAAATGATGAACACAACAAGTGAGGGCGGGCACCTCATGGGTTGGCCTCAAGACTACAAGATTCTCCTCATGGCCCACATAATTCTCAAGGTTGTAGAACCTAAGGGCTCAAGTCCAATAGGTGTACTGCACAAGAGGAATTTCTGGCCATACATAGGGGGAACCTCATTTGGTTCACAGTGTCCAGGCAGTGGGGACTTGATACCACAAAGAAAGTCTCTAATATAGCAATGTCATTCACAAAACCATGTTTTACACAACCACCACTGTGTGTGAAGCTTTCCTGAAAGAGTTATACAAAATATTAAAGTGTAAATGTGGGTGTTCCACAGAATAGGCCTTCGCACAGAGGTGAGTTTCATAATCACACAGTTCTCAGTGAGCTTCCTGCAGGATGGCACTTGCAAGAGGTGCCCGGAGATGTCACCTTTTCCGAAGCCGGGACACAGATATCTCAGGATCAGGGGAACCTCTTGTAGGCAGGGCAGCATCCATCACTAGGCGGACTTGGTCTGAACCCCAGGATATTTGTTGGCAGCAGATTCAAGAATAGATGGTCTTGCACAGCAGCAATTCTGCCTCTAAAGTAGGGGTGCTGCCCATCTAGCACTAGTAAAATGTTATGCTACTCTATTGGGTTTTATACTTTGGTAACATACCATTTTCTTTGTCTCGTCATAATGGGATCTGAAGTAGAGGGTAGATTGCTTTGGTTAGTGGGTACAGAGGGAATATGCAAGATAGCTTTGCTGTCCTGTTGGAACCCGTGGTTCAGAAGTACCCAGGCACTGCATGCATGTCTTTTACTATGTTACAATTATAGGTCATCCGTCATCCAAGCTCAAAAGAGTCGCTACTGAAAGGCGAGAATTCTCCTGATTCAGCTGGAGGAATTTCCCAGTTAAATACTTCAAAATATTCTGGATTTATATGTATAAAATCACTTGCAAATATTTAAGGTTTACATGACCGCACTTCTCACTGACCTCCATCACTGACATACATGGGAATTCCTTTCATAAATGCATTACTCTTACGTCCCGTCCTCTTTCCTCCATACTTATGGGACATTACTCTGACATGTGGGACGGGACCGGAGCACTTTGTAAAAAGCAACACATTTTTCAAACATGTGTCCTTCCTCTCTTTTTATGCGGTTTACCGCACGCAGCAGTAACCCCGCCCTCCTTAGCTCTGCCCAGCACATCGCCCATCAGTCCTGCTCCGGTTTAGCGGTTCGGTTAGATTTTCATTCTTGTTCTTCTTGCGAGCGGCGCTTTGTTAGGGCAGATCCCCATCCTCTTTGTTTAGAGTGTTTGGGTCCGGATCACCGGTGGGACTTGTGCTTCTATGGCGATTTTCTTTCGGTCTGGGCACTTCAACGTCATCTGGAGCGATGGGAGGAGGTGTTTCAGCGCATACCTCCCCCGCATTTTCAGACTTTCATCAACGAGAAGAAGAGACGTCCGGTAAGTTCTTTAGTTTTTAGGGCACCCCGACCGGGGGACACCTTCTGGGGTCTTCCCGGTCCGGGAGAGGCCTCAAAAGCTCTGTTACCAGGGTTTCCTCTGAGGTGCCTTTCAGGCCTAAAAAAGGTACCGAGGGCCTCCGTAAGGGGCCTGCCTACACTGTATTACAATCCGAGGCCCCTCCTGTGGGGGCTATTCAACGGCCCAGTTATAGTGAGGCTCGGCGTACCGAAGTTTGCTTCGAGGTCTCCTTGTCCGGAGCTTCCCATACAGAGACCGGGGCGTGCCCTGAGGCCTCGGTAGAGGCTTTCTGTACCGAACCAAGGTTTGAGGCCCCTCGTGAGGGAGCTGTTACCGGACTTGGGTCCGAGGTTCCTCTGTCTGAGACTAAGGTGACCGACAGAACTGAGAGGCCTGTTAAGGTTTTGTCGGTGAGGTGGATTCCTCATCGTTCCCGCCCTGGTGGTGGTACCAGTTCTGTCGAGGGGGCACAAAGTGAGGTCGCTGACCGTAATTCCTCTGTTACCGGCGTGGCCGAGGTTCCTCTTTTAGAGGCTAATTTGGCTGATATTATGGGCCTTATTACACGGACGGCGGTAAGGGTTAACGGTCACCGTTAATGGCAACGGTGACCGTTAAGCCTTACCGCCGTACTACGAGGTCCCTTTGCGGGTTGGAGGAATTAACGCCTGCTTCTTGCAGGCGTTAAAAACCAACCCGCTAAGGGACCTCGGAGCTAATTACGGCACCGCAAAATTGCGGTGCCGTAATTAGCGCCTTCCCCATTCCCATAGAGCCCTATGGGGCAGAAATGGGAATGGGGAAGGGCAATGGCGGAAGGGGGATTTACTGCCCCTCCAACCTTGGAATGGGGCGGTAAATCCCCTTTCCGCCAAGGCGGTGCCGGTAATTTACCGGCATGGTCCAGGGTGCTAATAGCACCCTGGATTACCGCCTTCCGTGTAATGAGGCCCTATGTCTCAGAAACATCGTAGGCCACACAGTACTGGCTCTGCCAAGGTTCCTTGTGTCAAGGCTAAAGTCAAGACCTCTGACCCGTCTGTGGAGACCGCTGCACGAACTACGGTGGCCATTTTGGACTCTTCCCTTACACCTACGCCATCGGCGTTGGGTGCTAGGAGCATTTTTTCAGGTGAACATCGATTTCCTGGTGCGCTGTTTCATCCAGTTTATGACTGGAACGCTTGAATGCCATTACCGCACACGGTCTCGCTTCCTGTGGCGTCTGCGCCATTGATCTATGTTAATCCGGCTGGAGAGGGCCCTTCTTGGAAGACCTCTCTCTTGCGGCCCTGGAGCTACAGGTTTCTGCCCGTCCCAGTGTCTAAGCCTTTGGTGGAGGATGCCTTTTTCTGAAAATTTCAGAAGCTCATGCACTCTGACCCCATGAAGGAGTATTTCAGGGGTCTTTTTAGGGAAATCTGCCCTCCAGTGCCAAATCCTGTGATGGTCCCTGTCGTAGCACCGGTTGTTCTGGCAGCTGTTCCACCTCTACCGATTGGCCCACCTCCAGCCCTTCCACCCCTGCCTCCCTTGTCTCCAATAGACAAGTCTTTCTCGGAGCCAGATGTGACGGAGGTCGATCTAGACGCGTTGGATGACACGCAAGGGGACCAGCCCTGCTCTGTTAGGGCGTTTCATGACCGGTTACTGGACATGATGGCTCATCTCGATGTTCCAGTACCTGAGGCACCCCCTCCACAAGAAGGGATGCTTTCTGGGGCGTTCACCTTGTCTCTTTAGGAGCGCACCGGCTTGTTCTTCCAAAAGGACGTTTTGGCTGAGGTCTGGAAGGTCTGGGGTAAGCCACACTCTGGACTGCACGTTAACAAAAACATTGAAGCTCGTTATATGCTTCATACTTTGGAGGAGGCAGCCTTAGCATCTTGCCCGCTCCCTTCCTTCACAGTGGTGGCGGCTGCCACGCTACAATCCAGACCGGCTTCAGCGTCGTCTACAGCAGCGGATCAGGTTCTGGCCAAAGAGGACAAGCTGCTTGACTCTTTGGGGGGGAAGATCTTTGCTAATTCGGCGTTGCAGTTGTGCCAGGCGAACGCAGAGCTCATATTAGTGGGGGCAACTATGAAAATGTGGAAATGTCTGTCGGAATTTGAGAAATGAATTCCTGCGGACAAGCTGGACGATTTTAAGGCTGGCTTGTCAGATGCCAGAGTCCTGGCGCAGGATATGCTTGAGGCTCTGGTGCATCATGTCGACACCTCGGCTTAGGGCCTCATGCTTGGCGTGGAAACCTCTCGTCAGGCTTGGCTTCATGCCACAAAGTTTTCCAAGGAGGTTGAGGACAAAGTTCTGGACCTGCCCTTTGACGGCAAATAACTGTTCCATTTGTCAACTGATATAGAGCTGACTAAAACTAAGGACAGCAGCCAGACAGCCAAGTCCCTCTCCGTTCTGGTGAAACCTCCTTTCAGAGCTCAGAGATAGCCCTTGCAGCCTCAGTCCTCTGGTTTTCGGGGTTTATGGATCGAACAACACGTAGAGTCCATCCTCCAGCTGGAAGCTCCCGTCTGTGTCAGCAGCAAAGCCAGTTTTTCTCTTGGTCCTCTGTCTCCTCCACAGGATCTGGGGGTCTTGCCATTGAGAAACCTGCTAAATGAGGTTTTTCGGCTCTCGCACGAGACCCCGGTGGGAGGGCACATTGCGTCTCACCGGGAGGCGTGACAGACCATCACCGAGGATCGGTGGATCTTGTCCGTTGCTCGGGCGGGGTTCCCTTGTCCCTTCCCCATACCCCACCCATCAATCCTCCCTCCAGCAGTCGGGGACGCCCTCCCTCAGAGCCGAAGTCCAGAAGCTTCTGCGTCTCATGACGGTGGAACCTGTTCCCCTAGGGAACCGAGGGGAGGGCTTCTACTCCCATCTGTTTACGGTGCCCAAACCCAACCAGGCTGGCCTGCACACCATCCTAGACCTTTCCCAGTTCAACCTTTCTCTCCCCCAAGAGAAATTCAAGATGATCACCCCCTGTCAGATAAAGTCCTCTCTACAGAAGGGCGACTGGCTCAGCGTGGTGGACCTTCAGGATGCTTATATGCATATCCTCATTTGGAGCCCGCATCGGAAATACCTTCGGTTTTCCATGGGGAGGAGCATTTCCAGTTTCGTGTGCTCCCATTTGGTCTCAGCTCGGCACTGCGTGTCTTTACGAAGATGATGTCTGTCATCGCAGCTAATCTTCGCCTACAGGGTACCCATGTGTATCCGTATTTGGACGGTTGGCTGCTGCGCAGTTCTTGTCCACTGAAAGCCTTGAGAAACATTCAGTCTCTCCTCCAGCTCCTGTTCCACCTTGGGCTGTCAGTGAACTGGCGGAAATCCTCCATGATGGCCTCTCAGGACTTGATTTTCCTGGGTTTTCGTTGGAACACGATCGATTGCAGACTGTACCTTACTGGGGACAGAATGGCGGATCTGTTGGCCATGTGTCAGGTGTTTATGCAGTCGGAGAGCATGTCGGCCTGGTGGTTCCAGAGGCTTCTGGGCCTCATGGCTTCATGCGTGCTGGCTCTTCCTCTTGCTCGTCTCAAGATGAGGCGGACGCAGATGGCTCTTCGGAGCTCATGACTTCAAGCAGTGGACCCAGATTCCAAAATGATACTGGTTCCACCTTTCATGAGGGTGGACCTCCTGTGGTGGTCGTCTCTCAGCAATCTGTCGGTGGGCACTCCCTTCCAGGACCCTTGCCCACTATTGACTGCTACAACGGATTCCTCCCTTTTGGGTTGGGGTGCAACGCTGGATCATCTTCAGGTTTTCGATCTTTGTTCGCCACAGGACAGGCACCTTCATATGAATTATCTGGAGCTCCTGGCGATATTCCTGGTGCTGAAAGCGTTCAAACCAGGCATTGTCAACAAGGCGATACGTGTCTGCACGGACAATGCAGTGTCCATGTGCTATATCAACAAGCAAGGGGGTACCAGGTCTCCTCCTTTTGTGGATCTTGCCATTCAGATTTGGGAATGGGCCATTCAGCATGTTATCTGGCTGGTAGCAGTACACATCCCGGGCCAGCTGAATGTCACTGCAGATTCCGTCAGCCGACGAGCAGTTGTCAGCTACGAGTGGGAACTGAACACAGAGATCCTCTCGGATATTTTTCACTGTTGTGGCACTCCAGAAGTGGACCTCTTTGCGATGTCTACAAACAGGAAGCTTCCCCTGTATGCCTCCAGGAACGGGCTTGGAGCCTCCTCACTGGCGGATGCTCTCGAAACTCCATGGCACAACGTGAAGGCCTACGCTTTTCCGCCCCTTCCTCTGATCCATCGGGCGCTTTGCAAGCTAAGGAACACAATGAATTGCTCCCTGCTGTTCATAGCCCTTTGGTGGCTGGCCAGGTTTTGGTTTTCGGAGCTTCAGCATCTATCAGTGTGCCCACCACTCAAGCTATTGCCGGTCCCTGATCTGCTTCATCAGAGCCATGAGCAGCTGTGGCACCCCTCCCCACAATCTTTCAGCTTGGCGGCCTGGTGCCTAAGTTCAGATCTTTAGAGCGTTTCAATTTGTCCGCGGATAACATGCGCATCATTCAGCTGGCCAGGAAACCCTCGACACAATCTCAGTATAGAAGTAAATGGCTACAGTTCTGCCACTGGTGTTTGGCTAGGCAGCTGGACCCCAGGGAGACTACATGGTCATGTCTTTTGTCTCACATCTGGCAGAGTCTGTCATTCATGTTTTGTCATGCAGGACTTATTTATTGGCTGTTGCTGCTTATTTGTCCACTGACCAGTGCTCGTTTTCACTCTCTAATCCAGTCATTAAAAGACACTTTGCGGGCCTGATGCATCTTTATCCTCCTGTTCGCAACCTGCATCCAATGTGGGATTTGAATGTGGTCCTTACAGCCTTGTGTCATAAGCCTTTTGAGCCCGTGGCTACTGTCGATTTTAAGTATCTTTCGTGGAAAGTGTCCTTTTTTGATTGCTGTGACTTCGACAAGGCGTGTAAGTGAGCTTCAGGCCCTGTCGGTAGAGCATCCATTCCTTACTTTTCATAAGGATAAGGTTGTCCTGTGGACAAATCCCTCCTTTCTTCCGAAGGTGGTCTCTGATTTTCATTTGAATCAGTCAATTTAATTGCCTGTCTCTTTCCAGACCCGGCCTCAGAGGCCGAAAGGGTTCTGCGCTGCTGGACGTTAGAAGAGCCCTTAAGTTCTATCTGGACAGAACATCTGAGCTTAGGAACTCTTCGCACCTTTTTGTGACCTTTGGAAATCCGCAAGGAAAGCCGGCCTCGAAGGCGAACATCCCTGTATGGATCGCTGCCTGTATTTCTGAGGCGGATACCATTCAGGGGGCCTCATTACGACCCTGGCCCTAATGGGTTAACAGCGCCGTAAAAGGCTGGCTGTGGCGCCGTTAACCCATTAGCGCCTGATTATGAGGTCCCTTTGCGGGGCCCGACCTTAACGGCTGGTCTACACCAGCCATTAAAGTAGGGACCCGGAAAGGGACCTTGGTGGTAAGTACGGTACTGCAATTTGCGGTACCGTATTTAGCGCCTTCCCCATTCTCATTGAGCCCTATGGGGCAAAAATGGGAATGGGGAAGGGCCATGGAGGAAGGGGGAATTACCGCCCCGTCAACCTTGTAATGGGGTGGTAATTGCCCCTTTCTCCATGGCGGAGTCGATAAGTTACCGGCATGGACCATGGTGCTATTAGCACCATGGTTTTCCGCCTGGGCCGTAATGAGGCCCAGGGTCTTCGGGCCCCAAAGGGAATTCATGCTCATCTTGAGCAGGGCAAGGCGGCTGCCGTTGCCTTCCAAAAATATGTTCCCTGGGAGACCATCGCGAAAGCGGCTACGTGGGCCTCTCCATCGGCTTTTTCCATGCATTACTGTCTGAACCTAAGCTCCAGGGCTGATGCTCAGTTCGGTCAAGCTGTGCTTAGGAACCTGTTTCAGTTAAGAGTTTTCATCCACACGTAATTCCTGTGAGGAGTGCTTGGGAATCGCCCATAAATATGGAGGAAAGGGGACAGAACGTAGGCATATAATAAAGTTACTCACCGTAGTGACTACCTTACTCCTAGTCAATAGTCCCCTTTCCTCCATACGCCCGCCCGCTGCCCCCTCTAAAACGTTTCCTCTGTTATTGCTTAAAGGTCTTTGACCTGGCGATAGAAAAAGACCGATGGGCAATGAGCTGGGCGGAGCTAAGGAGGGCGGGTTACGGCCGCATGCGGTACCCCGCGTAAAAAGAGAGGAAGGACACATTTTTGAAAAATGTGATGCTTTTTACAAAGTGCTCCGGTCCCGTCCCACAGGACGGAGGAATGTCCCATAAGAATGGAGGAAAGGGAACTATGGACAAGGAGTAAGGTAGTGAGTACGGTGAGTAACTTTATTAGTACTTCTCACCAACCTCTCAGAAAACCAGAGTGAATGGTCTAGTTATCCAGTCACAAGTAGCTTAAAGATGGAAGCAGGTTTAATGTTGTGAGTCCCTACTTGGAGGCACCGTGAGTGGAGGTCTTTGCCCGCACCTGGAAGAGCTGCGCCTGCAGCTGCTGACCGGGATGAAACGGCTGCTTTGCCGAAGTGCGATGTGCAGAGAATGAGCAAGACAGAAGGCCTGAGTGCAGGAGAGCTCTGCACGACGCAGCAGAGCAGGTAAGCGCTGCGTGGCTCCACAGCAGACTGCTTAGAGATAACACTGCCAGGCCAATGGTTGATGTTATTGCTTGATAAAGCTAGTTCAAAGAGATCCCAGGAGAATGTGTTGGGGGGTGAGGAGGGACAGGTAGTGGGCGTGGCCATAGGCATTACCATTGCCATAGGTAGTCAGGGAGTAGGTAAAAACGAAGCAGCACCCACAAGCTGTGCATCCCTCTTCACATGTAATCTCCCTCCTAGCTGTACTGCAATGCAATAATTGTGGATTATACATGGTGCGTAAGTGCCATCTAATAGCTAAAACTAACCAGGTAAATCACCTATTACAATTTGCTTTAAGAAACCTATTTTCTATTATAATCAATGCACCACACATTTGCTGTCCCGGCTCAAAGTCATTGATCTGCAGTGTTCCACTAAATTCATTATTCTCATTCCTTACAGTCATTATTGTATGGCCAGATATGTCCTCGGGGAATACACAGGTGCACCAACTGAAACTGATTGGAGCTCATTTTCAATTGAGCCAGAACGTGAATGGAAGGCGTACAAGCCTTGTGTAAGGCTTTAACGTCTTCCATTCATGCCACGGCCCATTTTCAAGCATTTGTATGGCGGAGAGGAGGGGCGGAACACAACTTGCGTTGCCGTCGTTCCCTTCCTCTCCACCATACAAATGCTCCAGTATCGGAGCAGATGCTGGAGATCCCTTGAGGTCCACCTGCTTTATGCAATAGCATAAAGCAGGCATGCCCCATAGGGATCCATTGTACACACTCCATGCCACGTGAGCATGGCAGGGAGCGTGTACAAATGAAATGTAACCCTCCGAGGGTATCATTTCAACTGGGAACACTGCTTACCATGCATGCATGTCAAGCAGTGTTGCCAGTTCAGTTGAAACCGTCCCCGACGTGCGAGCATGGCAAGCAGAGCTCACAACCAAAAGTAAACAATGCCAGGCAGCGTTTACTCACTTTGCATTGTGGAGTGCAAGTGTGAAGGGCAAACGGCAGTGTACAGGCCCTTCCCTTTACATTTGCACTCTGCAGTGCAAATGACGAACATTTGGCGGCAGAGACGGCTCCCCACCGTCAAATTACGTTTTTACAGAAAATGAGCCCCATTGTGTTGCAAAAACATGCGTATCATTTTACCCCTGCCCTTTGCATGCGTATCATTTTACCCCTGCCTTTTGCATTTGAAAACCTTAAACTAAACCGGATTATTTCATATTTGCTGTTGATATTTACAGGCAGCTTTCCCCAACTGTAGGCAAGCCCAACCCCAAAAATAATTTTGAGAAGGGGCTCACACATCTTCTACCGCCCCTTATTTCAGGCATGTGTGTAGTCTTGCGAACCTGCGCCCTACTCAGGATATGAGACATCTCTTAGCAAAAGGGAGGGAGCAGCGCGCGGCTGTGCCTGCAGGATGCTTGATCTTGTGACTGTCATTTCCTCTTCCTCAGCCGTCTGTCATCTGTTATCATATCTTGGTAATTCCCTTCGATGGCAGGGCCGCACCGAGCTATTCCTCCACCGCCGGAGCAGGAGGAGGCTGAAACCTCGGGGACGTTGGCAGTAGTAACTGCAGAAGCTTTGCAGATGTCCTGGAAGCCGAGGGCACAGGGAGGAGATCGGCCACAATCACAAGTCATCTGCACTCCGCAGCGCCCTACTGCCTCCATAGCTGCGCCAACACAGCACTGAGAGACAGTGTGAATGTACTGGCAGTGCAGCGCCCGTGTTTAACATGTGCGCGCAGGCCTTGTGTAATGTGAGGCATTGCTGATTATCAAGCCTTGAGGTGCGTTGTAGGGACAAGGAGGTCTGAACTGTACCTTTTGAGGGAGGGTTGTTTTGGTCTTATCTGATGAGACCAAAACAACAGTCCCTCAAAATCATCTGCACCTTCTGGGCGGTCTTCACCTTAAAGCGCCAATCCTCTCCACCTAACACCCACTCTGCAGTTGCAGTACCATTCCCACCTTGCATAACTCCACTGCACACCCCTGCACCCACCACCATGTTCACACTAGCCCCATCCCTTTTCCTCTTTGCACCACCTCCATCATTGTACTACACTGGTTATCACCCCAACCCTCAGGTCTGCCACGTCTCGATCCTGCACCACGTCTAACGATATGCTCCCATTGTCTACAGGGATTCCAACTTCAGCCCCTTGCAAGTTCCCATTCAGCGCTCACTCAAACACTCCCTCCTATCGAGCTCTCGCCATCACCCCAAATGCCTACCACTTGCCGCCCTGCATCCCCTCTAACACTGTATCCTCCACCATTTACTCACAGCCCTACAGTATCCCCACCATTCACTGCCTCCAACACTGCTCCCCACCTTCCGCCATTACCTACTTCCCTCTGCCAATTGTCTGTCCTACTTTTAAGACCATGGTCCTCATTACAAGTTTGCCGGTCCAGACAAAAGGGTGCCTGCTGGTTTGCTCACTGTGCCCGACAGGTCTGATTCTACCAGGCACAGCAGCCACGGTAGGAAGACTGCTTACAGAAGCACCAACACTGTTAACAACGGTGCCGGCGCTATCGAGTCCCCACTTCCATAGAGTCCTATCGGAATGGGGACTTCTATTTTACCGGCGCCTGACTTCACATGCCGCTGGACTTTTAATCTAATAGTGGCACCGGGAAGTCAGGCGCCGACAGGGTTACCTACCGCCTGTCTCCTTCCACCTGCAATTATCTCCTCCTACAACTTCCCCATCCTGCACTAATCGCACTCCCTTCCAAATAATATTATTCTTTCCTACAACCTCTTGAATTTGTCAAGAACTATTAACTGAGAGAACAAAAATAAGGCGAGAACAAAGATAGTGGACAGGACAATAACAAGCCTGAATCTAGTGAAGGCAGCTCCTTAGATTCAGATAATTTGTAAGCAGGCTGAAAAGATTTGCTGGGTCAATTAGGTCAACGAAAGCAATGGACAATGACATATTAAATGGCAGACTTGCAAGGCAGCCCTTAGTAATTATAACAAAACCACAAACATGCAATGGCATGTGTCACAATGATGACTGTCTCTGAGATTGTATATCCGATTGATGACTCTCATTCTGAGCAATTATGCAAAATGGGCCTTTTTTGACGTCTGCTTTTTTAAAAACCAAATGGCTTTTTTTAATGTGGGTCTGTCCATCTGCTAAATTCGTTTCCCCACTCCTGCCATTTCCTACTTTACTTTCCCCAGCCTTTTTCCATTCACTGTCCCTAACACTATTTATTTATAGACGTCAAAGCAATTAATTAAAAAGGCAGCTATCAAATTGTGTTCGTTAAGTAATGCCGGCTGGAAAAGAGGAAAAATACAGAAGAACGACTGAGGCCGTCAATTGCCGATATAGAGGGGTGTTTGGTCAGTGGTTGCTACTAGTGTCAATAACCCCATGCACGCAACCCTCTCAGTGTTGTGATTCCTCATATACCTGTTGGTTAATTTGCACTTTCCTCTCTAGCACCTGTATTTTTTGGGAAGCCATTTCTGTGCACTCCTGGCTCCCTATGCTTTTGATCTTTTGTTATTTTGACGTAATATCGTACCTACATGTACCCCTGCAGTTACCCTCTCCCCAACACTTACATGATCTGAATGCGACACGACTGCGAAGATCAGTTTCCTGCTGCTCTTCGTGCCACAAAGTGACTTCAATCAGAGAGGGGACCTTGTAAATTCAAGTAAATAAATAAACTATGAATCATCTAATGACTGCTACATCTCTGAACAGGTTTGTGTTCACCATCATACCAAAGTGTATACACCCTTAACCTTAAGTATGAAGGAGAGCAGATTGCCTTTACATACAGGAGAATTAGCAGTTCGCTGAATGTTATGACCCATAATACTGAGAACCAAGATAATGAACAAACCAACCAGAGCTTGCTTCTAAAATGCTGGTGCCACCTATTAGCCATCTCTCAAACTCATGGTTCCCCAGCTCATAGTAGTGGATGGCCATCATCTCCACCTTCAAAAGGGATTCTCTTCTAGAATCAGTGGGCAAATCATGTGATAATCATCCTTTGGGGGCGGGTCAAAAAGTAGACATTTCTGATTTAAATTAAGCCACATTTATTCTGTGTCGTGGCCAATGAATCACTGCATTGCTCGTAGTCATTTTTTTTAAAAAAAACTGGCGAAATATTATGAAAGTGGTGGTACACATGACCGTGACCTCTATTCCTTATTTTAAATGGTGAATTGGCTGATGTTTTGGCAGAAACCTTCCAGGCGAGGGCTGAAAGCATTTTGCTAAGGGAACTGGTGCACAATTTGACTAGGCAAAGAAGGACTGTTTACAAATTCATGCTTTTAGCCTTTTTGTATTTAATATTTAAATGACAGACCTCCCTTTTATTTATGAGAGAACACTTACTAACATCTCTGGATATGCATTTCACAGCGGTACCTATTCTAATGGCCCATCCACAGTATAGGATACAGAAGATAGAATACAATTCTTGCCATCATTTCTTAACGAGAGATATTCTCAAATTATACACGTAGAATAGAGCACCACCAAAGAGTCCAGACCCCTGGCTTTTCATATTTAAATTTAAACGTCTGGCACCCCAGTTGAATCATATTCATCTGAGTTCCAACTCTATGGCAATGATGCATGGATGGCCTTCAGACTAGCTATCCGCCAGACTACGAATTAAAAGGTCACCAACTGGCTTCAAGTAGTGAAGGATTGGGTGCCTGACAAAAATCTGTGTTTAAAAGTAAGAAAAAACAGATCATGGTTTTTGGAATGCATATTCCTCCATTCTTACCATGGAAGTGGCCTGACTCAATAGGAAACTATGTTGCCCACCTAAAACGGTAAACAAAACCTGGCAATCGTTTTTGAGCCAGACTTGTCCTTCATTTCACAAATAAATCTAGTAACTCCATCTCCGTTTGTTGAGAAAACGAATACCTTATATGGAGATGCCCCCAAAAGATCGAACTTACCAGAGCTTTACCCTTATCTAACCTCGAGTACTGCAACAGTGTTTTTGTAGAAAAGCTTAGGATCCAGATTTTAAAAATTAAATCGGAATGATGAGATGATGCCAGAGGACCGTAGTGCCAATCCAACTAGACTTCTCTCTTTATGTCTACCAAGATGTCATAATAGTTAAAGTTACTCAGGACTGTCCATAAATGAGGCCATGGTGATTGTACACCCCAAGGTAACTGCCCGTTAGTGGTTTAAATTCCTATAAACGACCTATGCATATATTATAACTTTTGTCCATACGCTCTTAAAAACAATTTCGAAGAAATACAAGAAACTGCAGTCCCTGTAAGTTTCCATTAGAGTTGTTTTGGGTCATTTACCCTTTAGACAATAGGCAGCGCCTCCCTTATCCCCAACCCTGGAGGCCATCTTCAGATTCTTTACCCCATATTTAGATTTGGGAGTCATCTCCAAAGTTCCTCACTTTACTCGACAATTTCTTCAAGAATCGTGATCTTTCAGCTTCATTCTTCAACAACTTTTGAAAGCTGCAGTATGAAGTAATTTAATAATTTAAGGTTGGGAAGTTCCTGCACTCATTTGGTACTCTCCTACTGGGGATACAAGTACTCCTGTGTTCCTTCAAGTTGAACCCAGTGATGTGTCACCCCCCGCCCACCCCCCCAAACCCCTCACCTCCCCTGTCATGGCTGACACCAAGACCAAAATGTGCCTGTTCAAAACATGTTCCACTTGTAAAATGACAACGATTTATGTGGAAGACAAACATCAGGCATACCTTTTATTATCTTTATCCAGATCAGAATCGGATGCATGTTCTATCTGCCAGTCTTTCTCAAAACAAGACTTTAAAATACAAACACAGGAGGCTTGTGTCTTGGCTCGATGAAGGCACTCACACTCTGCTTCAGTGAGGAGCTCAGCTTCACTGCGTCCTCTCAGGCCGCAAGAGACAATTCCTTCTTCCAAGAGCTCAGATTCCCACGAGGAGAGTTCCTGGCTGAAGAAAAGCAATTCCACCCACGTTTAGGCAGGATCTAGTGGGCTCACCATGCTTAAGAAACGTGCTCCTGCCTCTTCATCGCAGAAATCCGCTTTGTTGACAAAATCCTACACTACAACCCAATCTACGAAGTCCTCGAGGGTAATCACATCTTCGAGCTACACTATTTCAAAATCGTTGATGGCTCCATCAATAGCAAAGACACATTTGTTCTAAAAAAATGCATCATTAATGACGTCAACGACATCTTCGCCCACAAAGCTCACATCGTTGGTGAAATACTCGTCAATGACCCCAATGATGAATTTTCCAGGCCACCTTCATCATCTACGACCTTGTTGATGAGCAACACTTCAAAATCTTTGGCGGCAACTATCAGATCCACGTCAATTACTATTGTATCATTGATGCCCTCCTCTACGTGCTCTTTGTCAGCACGCTAGTACACTGATCCTGCACTACTCAGGACACCCAAGAGGCCTAAACAGCCTCTGTTCACACTGTCGCTTTTGGCTCCACCCAGGCTGTCAGAACTTTCTAATGTCCCCCCTGAGGACATCTTAGAACACACAACTGACACAGACATTGAGGCCCCAGATGAAGTGTTTTCAGAGGAGGCAGAAGAGTTGTCTGGTTTGCCTCCAACGCATCCCTGCCCTCCGTCGGCATCCCAGCACCATCACCACATCCAGTGAATTCTCAGGCCCACTACCTGTCCATTGACATCTTGGCCTTGGATCTTGAAACAAGAGTTCCTTCTATTCCTCTTCTGTTAACTCCACCGCCTATGCCATCCCAGCCATGGCCTCCACGCTGCCATCAGCATCCACCTTCACCTGTGGATCACTTGCCTCTCCAGCCCATAGATGCCTCCCCGGAATGTATGTGATTTCACCAAATTTACTTCACCTAAAGTTGTTTTTTTTGTTTTTTAATTTTCTTATTATTGTGTGGGGGAGACCCGCACACCCCCACTCTGGCCCCTACCTTAGCCTATCCCCTTACCCCACCCCATCTATGTTTTAAAATGTACCCCTTTCCCAACCGAAGTCGAAGAATTTTCTTTCCAAAGATTTCACATTAGGTGAAAATGGATTCAGTGAAATGCATGGATACGGCCTCGCCCAACACTGATTCCCAGGAAGATATTCATCTTTACACACCGTCCACTCACTCCTCCTCCATGGACGGGTTTGATGATATTGTGCCAGCTGTTGTTGACCCGGAGGAGGTTCGGTCTAGAGATTTTCCACCAGATGAGATCAGGGCATTCCAATCTACTGTGACAAAGGTAGCAAAAATGTTTGACCTCCTCCGGACACAACAAAGAAAGGAAGGTTTCTTTTACCAGCGGAGTGAGAAATCTGGGAGAACAGTAGTGTTGATTCCAATATTGGATGACATCTGGAAGGACAAGCTTGTCACCATGAAGAATCCTTTCACGGCTGCCCCCAAAAAGGACTGGTTTGACAAAAAGTATAGGGCAGTGGAGGATACTTCTAAATGCTTACGCACCCGACCTAGCCCAGACCTTGGTCCCTTGTCAGCGGTTAGAAAAATATCTGAAAACCCTTCTACATCATGCACGGCTCAACTTGATGGTTTTGGCAAGAGAGTCATTTCTACTTCAGCAACCACAACCAAGGCTGCCAATTAATTTGCCATCCTGGACAAATATGACAGTTCAAGATCGGTTCCCTCCTAGAATTTTGACTTGATGACAAAAAATAGGAAGCATTTTCACTGCTTAGAGAAGGTGAATCTACCTCAGACCATCCCATCTCAGTGGCTGTCGATATTGCTGACACAGGATTCCGTCAACTGGGTAATGGTGCTGTTCTACGACACCAAGTATGGCTCAAGGCCATACATTTTAGACCAGATGTCTAAGTGAAGGTTGTTGATATGCCCTTCTATGGGGAAGACCTGCTCAACAAAAAGTTCTGCAGGACCACAAAACAGACATGGACACTGCCTGATCCCTGGGCACTCTACAACAAAGAAGGCCCTTTCTTTCAAAGCAACATTAGTTCCCCAGATCCGCCTGACACTAGCAATCTTTGTACTGTTCTCAGGACTACAGGGGTACATCATACGCTTTAGGCGACCAATACAAATCTCAATTGCAAGCCTTCAGAGGTGCCTATAGATGCCATGGCTCTTCCCAGCCCATAGGCCTGTCCAATAAGCAGGTTGGACAGTTACCCAGGTAGGCCCTACTACTTCAGCACTCCAGCCGGAGGGCGCCTGCCTTATTTTCAACCTCGATGGAGACAAATCACACCGAACCAATAGGTGCTTTTGCTCGTGGTTCAAGGCTACAACCTCGAGTTTCTTGAATTTCCACCAACCCCTCCTTCCAATAAACCAGACAAGCACCAACTGGAAGTATTATCTGTTTTATTGGTGGGGGGGTTTGGTGGCTATTGAAGAAACTTGAGGGTGTATCCTTGAACATCGAGCAAAAGCACCTATTTGCCCGATGTGATTTGGCTCCATCGAGGTTGAAACGTAGGCAGGCACCCTCCCGCTGGGGTGGATTCCCACCCACCTTCAATCTGCGATATCTGAACAAGTTCCTCCTCTCCCAATCTTTTCAAATGGTTAAGGTGCAGAACATTTTCAGCCAGTTAGCAGAGGGACACTTTCAATAGTCACTGTACTTGGAGGAAGCCTATTTACAAGTCCCAGTTCACTGCCGTCATTACACGTTTTTGTGCTTCATGGTGGCAAACCGCCATAAGCAATTCAAAGTCCTCCCTTTTTTCTTCAAGTCTGCCTCAAGGGTGTTTACAAAATACATAGCCCCAGCTGAAGCCCATCTACAGAAATCAGGGATCCACTTCTACCCTTATTTGGATGACTGGTTGAGCAGGGGGCTGTCCGTCAAGCTTGGCCTGCAACACACAACAGACACAGAAGCCTGTCTAATGTTATTCGGCTTCTCTGTCAATTATGAGAAATAATTTAAGATGAAATCTCAAAAGATGCTGTTTCTGGGTGTACACCTGCACACCATGTCTTCCACTGCCACTCTGTTGGCTGACAGCGTCTGCATAGTCCCAACACAAATATGTGCTTTGTCTAAACAAGTTTCATCCGTATGGTGCTCAAGTCCCTTCTAGACATGAGTTCCTCTTGCATCCCGCTCATCAACAGGCTCCGCATCCACCCCCTGCAAGAATTCCTGGACGCATGCTGATAGCAAATCTCTGGACATTGGGGCGACAAGCACTTTCTCACTAGTCTCTTTTATGATACACTATGTTGGTGGAAAGACATCACCAACCTTACCAACGGTGCTCCGTTCAGTCCCAGCTCATCAGGTAACCGTTCCGACAGATGCTCACACAGCCAACTTTCACGCCGCAGGCCCTTGGTCGACAGAAGAAAAGTCTCTCCACTTCAACCTTCAGGACCTCGGGTCAGTCTTCTGGGACCTCAGATTCTTCTTGCCCCATCTTCAAGGGAAGATGAGGCATGTATTCAGACAAAACAACTGCAATGTCTTACATCCGAAAACAAGGTGGCACCAGATCCCCAATCCTCTCTGCCAAAACAAAGTCCTTGTGGAAATGAGTATTGGCCAACAAATGTTTATTGATCCCCTTTCCACCTTCCAGGCATACACAACTCTGTGGCTGATTCCCTCAGCAGGGAGCACCGCTCCTGCCATAATTGTGAGCTGCTCACAAGCCGAGTAGATGTCATTTTCTGTACTTGGGGGAAACCTGAAATAAACCTGTTCGCCATGACGGAAAACTCCAAATGCAGCTCGTTCGCCAGCAGGTTCCCTCAACCAGCAAGTTTCAAGGACGCCTTTACGATTACATGGAATGGGTTGTTCCTATATGCTTTCCCATGGTTTCCACACATTTCATGAGTCCTCTACACAGCAAAACAGCAATCGTGCAGACGGATCCTTGTGGCGCCAGCATAGCAGTTCTGGTTTTCAGAGCTCTTAACTTTCTCATCGGCTCCTCCCATCAAGCTTCTACAAGTATGCAACCTACTGTCCAAGAACAAGAGCAAAGTCCGCCACCACGACCCATCCTCACTCAACCTCACTAGGTGGCTCCTACATCCCTAGATTCTGACTACATTGACATATCTCAGAATTGTAGAAATTACCTCTTAAAGGCCCAAGTGCCTTCTACCATCCCCTCCTACAATACAAAATGTAAGTGATTCACAATCTTGTGTCGAGGATACTTTCAACCACTGCCACTCTTGCTTTACCTGCTTCCTTTGGCTATTTGGGGCCTTGCTCATTCTTCCATCGAGGTTCACGTAGCACCTATTTCCTGCTTCATGCACACTTCCTTGGTGCCTTTGCTGTGGTTGCACAGACTAATAAAGGAATTTCTAAAGGACTTTTTCGAGCTTTCCACCCTGTGTTCAAGCCAGCCCCTGCTGTGAGCTTACCATTGTTCTCTCCAAACTGATGGGTCCACCGTTTGAGCTCATGCATAAGGTCAATATTTGGTTCCTCTCCTGGAAAGCAGCATTCCTAGTGGCTATCACCTCATTCAGGAGCATAGAGGAAATACAGGCGCTCTCTTCACAACCTCCTTACCTAATTTTCTGCGAGATGATGGTCCTTCTTCGTACCAACCCAAAGTTTATGCACAGGGTGCCTTCTGAGTCCTTGGTCCTCAGCGTCCTTCCATGCCTGCTGAACGCTCTCTTCACTCCCTTGATATCACGAGGGCACTCAAGTATTATGTTGTATGTTCCAAGTCTTTTCGACATACTTTGCAGCTGTTGGTTGCCTTTGGTCCTGCAGCGGCTGGCAAAGCCCTTTTGAAGGCTTCCATTTCCAGATGTTTTTTGTTTGTATCTCTTTCTGCCATCAGCTTGCTAACCGACCACTTCTGGGTCAGTCCAGAGGGCATTCTACAAGAGGAGTCTCATCCACAGCTGCTCTTCCTGCAAAGGTGCTACTATCTAACATCAGCAAGGCGGCCACATGGAGGTCTACTTACACCTTTTTTTCCAAGTTCTGGTGCAATCGACAAAAATTCCACAGAAGAATCTAGGGTAGAACAAGCAGTACACCTCAAGCTGTCCACCTAAGGTGAGAGCATCTTCCTCTTCCCTGCTTGAATTTTAGTGCATGTCTATGCATTGTGGTACTGCTGTCTAATCTATTCAAATAGCATGTGAATCTATGAAAGATCCAATGCTTGAGAAGGAATAAGTTACTTACCTGTAACTCCTGTTCTCCAGCAATGGTATGTGTGAGGACCCGGATTGGATATCAGGAGCTTGGCCGGACCGAGGGGGGACGCCATCACCTCTGGGAGTGAGTCAACGCAAGGGGTTGCCTAGGTTGAAGGGAAGCAGTGACATCAACCGGAGGCCGGGTAGTCACCAAAGCAGGCCGCGGTGAACACCAACCGGCTGGGACGGGACACACAGTCCCACAGCAACCATGGGACCAAGAACCCTTGTATGGGGAGAGAACGCCTAATAGTAAGATACTAGGTTACAGTAGCGTGAATACGCAGGAAAACAACAAGAAATCCACAGAGGGGGCACATTCACAGTCTCACCTAGAATCCGGTATAGCAGAGCCATACGGGTGGCCAGGAAAGGGAGACAAGATACAGAAACAGCCTTTTCAACACTCAGGGGGTGGGAGCTTCTTAGACCTCGAGCCAATCAGGGAAGAGCAGGGAATTTAAAGGGAAAGTGTCAGCATACTGACGGGAGCTCATATATTCTCTCCCCAGCCTTCAGCGGAGGAGGTCACGTGGGAGGAACAGCACTATACCTGGGCATATTAAGAAGAGGAAAGAGCACCAAGGACACTGGACTCCCAGGCATAATTGGAAGGAAGATAAGAGAAGCCTAGCAGTGTTTGGACAAGGACTACAATGAAGTTACTTGTGGTTTGACAAAGAGCAAAAATAAAAGGGAAATATTATAAAACAGATACCTCTGCCATGATTGTGTTGCCAACTGCTCACAGTATGTTTCATCGATTCACATGGAACCTTCCTGCCTACCCTGCATTAAGATCATCATTGCACTGTTACGTGTGCTATACTAATCTGAAGATGGCCTCCACGGTTGGAGCAAAGGGAAGGGAGTTTCTTGTATTTCTTTGAAAATTCGTAATGTTACTGAGGAATCCCAGCTTGATGAGAGGGAATATTCAAACAGCATGTGAATCTATGAAAGATACCAATGCTTTAGGACAGGAGTTAGATGTAAGTAACCTATCCTTTACCTGGTACTGATTGTCACAAGTAAACTGAGTTGGAAGCAGCTTTAATAGAATATTCTTTTGCAATGGTAATTCCTGATCAGTGGCTAGGGGCCTGCTGTCGTCCCTTTCAGGCAAGCACTTCCCCAGAGAATTATAGCACTAGGGACATCTTGGCATCATTGTTCTGAAAAGCTCTCTTGTCCTGCAAACGAGATTCAAATCCTGAAGCTGACCGCATATGTTTATCTACAGCTGTGCCTAAATATCAAACATTTGGGAGATCGTATTGTAAAAATGTTACTTGTGTGTACATTTGTGGTCTACAATGCTATGTGTTGTTGTATTCTGTGGATATTCAAATACAAAGAAATGAAAAATCTGCATTTTAAATGATGTACAAGTGTATGAATGAGACTTGTATTGTTATAGAAACAAATCTGTTTTCATGTTAAATGTTGAATCAGTATGTAAATCCGTGATTGCTTTGAAGAATACTAAGCTATAAAACTGAATAGCATATTGGTAAGCGTGAACGTTTTAACTAATGCCTTGTGTGAGATGTGAATAGGCTTTGACCGACAAATAAAGAATATTTTGTAGCAGATTGTATTAGGTTTATCAAAAGCCATGCCAGTATAACCTATCCAAGTGACTTTCAAAGGTGGCCCTTTATCTGGTGATAGCTAAAGCCTTGATTTGAGATCTGCCTTACAAGCTGCGTGGGCCAGATTCTCAAAACTATTTTGTGGCGCAAGTGAGGAGATGGTAGGATTGCTAGATTTACATCTCTCAAAATTACAATCAGTCGTGTTAACCATTGAAATGTTGGTGCAACTCCAGTTGCCCATTAAAAAGCATTGGACTGAAATCCGACCTTGGACAGCTACAGCGTGAAAAGGCCTGTTTTTGGACTAAGAACAAGTGTTAAGTTTTGGTCAATGTAAAGGACATTGAGGGGATGGGGCTTAATACTTGGAGAAGTCGCTTTAGATCAGCGAGCCAATGAAGAATAGTAGCTTTGTTCCGCAGTGACAAAACCAAGGCAAGGATTCAAGACTTGTTACAGCTTGGCAGTGAGAACATTATTCAGGTGGCAGCAATTAGGCAATTATATTTCTGTGGACATACTTGCACTGCTGTTTTCTTAGAGATTTCATTCACATCCTCAGTTAATTGCACATAATTTGAAGTATTGGTCATGTTAAAATGTTGCGACATCATTTTAGTAATAATCTAAAGCATCTTTCATCTTTGTGCAGACCCCATCCTTCTACTTTTTTCAGTTGCAAGATCAGAGTACCATGTTCGCAGTTTTAGCACTATAGGCCAAACCTACCAACTTGACCTTAAAAACCAATGTGTCGCTTTTCTCACTCCTCCTACACCCACCTGACACGGGAATGAAACTGCCCGATATCCCCCAAACGTAGATGATTGCATGAATGCGCTAGGAAGTGTGATGGAAAAACAGATTTTGCTATTTAGATAGTTTGGAATATTATTTTTTCTTTCGCTTAAGTGGTAATTGTGCGGTCCAATTATTTTACCTATGGTATGGCTTTTTATTTTTAAGTTTAAAGCCACACATCTCAATAGACCGAGTTTTAGTTACAGTGGAACACGTTGTGTTGCATTCATTTCTAAGCATGTATTTGATATATTTGACAGTCACCAAATATAAAATATCAAGTTGTGTTTGCATGCCATATTTTATAACTTTAGGCCAGAGTGTGACCAGTAGATCTTTTTACAGGTCTAGTAGATTTGTCTAACATCTTGTCCCATGGACAAGTAGATTTTACATCCCGTGCAGGCAGTAGAGGGGCACGAGAACGTGACTTTGCTTCATATTTTGGAAAATAGCTTCCTTAGAAGTATTTTGGGACTTTCTTTATCAGCCCCCATATATGTGATGCATAGTGAACTCGAGGTGGTCTACTTGGAAGACTGTTTGAGAAGGCGTCCTTCTCTTCTGTGGCTTTCCAATTAGTCTGATAGGCATACAGTATTAGCTCAATTATTGAGGAAAGACATTTTAGCATATACATACGCTTTTAATATTCAGGTGCTGGTGGCAATCATCAGGATTTATCAGCCACTGGTTTGAGAATATATACACAATCCCCAAAAAATGTAAAATACCTAGACAGGGAGCACTTTAAAAAGAATTATGAGCTCAAAAGAAAGCTATGTGAGCTAACCACGCCATCGATTCGTGCACACAGTCCAATGAGTAATGCATTCCCAAAACAGATTATTTAACTCGGTGCAATACTTTGGTACAAGGCGTTTTGATAACCCAATGGTCATTCTGTCTTCTACTGATGGAAACAGTGATTGGCAGATGGGCGGGCAAGATTTAGCAGATTACTGTTGCCTATTTTGCCCAGAAACTATTGAGATACATGTGTCATTTTTTTGTTATTTTGCACAGCTTAAAGGATAGTTCCGGGACTTTTTTTTTATTGTCCCTACGGTTCGGCCATGTGTTTTTAAGCATAACTCGGTAGATCATAGAAAACTTTCCTATGGACCTTACCCGACTTTTCGTCCATTAACGCACTCGAAATCAGCCGCCATTTTCTGATAATCCTATCATTTCCCCCCATCGCCCTGGCTCACCTGCTTTTGCGGCACTAAATCAAATCCCCCGCCCCTGAAACAGACTTTATCAAAACATTCATATTCCCCGCCTCTATCCGTGACGTGACTGTGCTGCATAGGCAAACGCGCCCAGGCGTCTTCTACGCGACTCCACACAGAACCCGGAAATCAACACAGATCAGCTCACAACACAGCGCGCCACAATTCGGAATATGAAACTGTACTTTTAAATCAAACCGCAAGATTGTAAATTTGGTAAAGTACATTTATTTGACATCAAATGTTTAGAGAATATTCAGCGATTTTCATTTTTATTTGCTCACGTTCCAAAAAGTTCGTTTTGAGGCACGCGATGTTCCTTTGCTGTATACAGGGTCTTAGATCATCTCACAATACAGCGCCACAATTCGGAATATGAAACTGTGGTTTAAAAGCAAACGGCGAGATTGTACATTTGGCAAAGTACATTTATTGGACATCAAATGTTTAGAGAATATTCAGCGATTTGCATTTTTCTTTGCTCTCGATCCAAAATAGTTCGTCTTGAGGCAAGCGATGTTCGTGTGCAGTACACAGGGTGTTGGTTTACGATAAAATAAGCTCTTCGGTCGCACTGATAATCGCATGGCTGTTCCAACAACGAGGCACTAGGCCACCACAACGGTCTGTATGTTGCATCTAGCCGTTAGTACCGCGTAAGGGCATACTTGTACTTGGCGATCGTCCCATAAAATGGTCAGGGTGGTAACGTTGTTCACGCGGAGAAGCAACTGGCGGTTGAAAAACCCATCCGCCGGTGTCTGGTACTCGTGACACACACAAAAATGAGTGATGTACCTGTTTTAAAAACACAAAAAATGAAATTAGTCTCACCATCAGATCTTTATTAAAATTATTCATTTTATATATTAGGTCGGGAAATTATTTCATAGCTAGGACAGTGCAACTGGGTATTATATGTCATTTCCAGTAACCCACCCCCTCTCCTCCGCCTTTTTCACAGCCGCCTGAGCGCCAGTGGACCACTTCGTCACTGATATGATATAATATGGCATTTGCAACGCGCCTATACACAAGTGTTTCAAGGCGTGGCGAGGCAGGGAGGGGGGGGAACAAGGAGAAGACAGACAACGATCCTACTAGGCCAGGTGTCATTCAGATCGCGCAAGTGCAGGGGTAGGGGGAAGGTAAAAGTGCAAGGGGAAGGGGAGGGGGGAAGTGGAGTACAAGGTAAGTAGCATAAAATAATAAATACATAGGGCCAGCTGGTGGCGAGTGCAAGGTAAGTGCAGAACAAGTGCTGGGAAGGGGGGGCTGTAGGATACTGAGACAGTCCCCCAGTGCAGGGGTTGACAGGGAGGCAGTGCAGGTGGAGAGTGGAAGGGCCCAGGACTGAGGTCGCAGACAGTGGACCAGTTGTAGCAGGGGAGAGGGAGAGAGAAAGCAGAAGCAAAGAGTAAGGTTTTGAGGTGCTTCCGTAAAAGGAGATTGTTCTACTCAAGATAGTGCGCGGTACAAAACAATATGCCACATTGAACGAACAAGTACAACTTAACCCGTCTTTAAAGCTACTGTATAGTAATTAAATTGCGGTATAAACTCATCTAAAGAGTTACTTACATTATATTTGCATTTTCCATTGTGTCTGTGCGTAGGGCAGCCCCGAAATACCACTCCTTCTATGCCGACGTTATTTCTTCTAATGAACGAACATTAAATGGCTATCGTTTCTGAAATTTTATTCATTATCGTTTCTTACGTTATTGCACCACACCCCCAAAAAGAAGTCTTTCGGGATGGTCCCGGCCTGTCAAGGTCAAATAACAATAGAACCTTATACTGAGTTGTGGGCCATTCCGGCACCCGAGCAAAAAATCAAAGCAGCTGACCTTCACTTTGAACGAGCACACATTCCTAGTTAGCTACATTCAGTGTAAGGCCATCTCACAGGACTTGAAATTTACACTCCATCTTTGCATTTTGTATGCGTGCTTTGCAGCCCCAGAGAACCATAAATACGGAGACATTCTATATTTTTTGAAAAATGATTTATATTACTGTTTGGTTTAATTTAATGCGCAAATGAACAAGGTTGGATAGACACATTGCATGTACACTGAGCAATCACTTTTATTTACACAATACATAGCTACACATATTCAATGGGCCAGCGACATGAGGAGACTCGAGAGCAAAGTCACAGGTGACACCCGGGAGGTTCGCACTACTGCACGGTGAAGGGAGGGGCAAGGTTGGAGAGACACATTGCATGTACACTGAGCAATCACTTTTATTTACACAATACATAGCTACACATATTCAATGGGCCTGCGACATGAGGAGACTCGAGAGAACAGACAATCAAATTACAATCATTTAAACCGTGATGTGTATTTCTCAATGAGCTCTTCTTTAGGTGGACATGGAACAGAGGCAATGTTGGGTGGCAATGCAGTTGTCCCCTGCACAGGTTCGTTCACAACTCCATGTATGTGCCTATCTATGACATCCACAATAAGTCTCTCAATAAACTCATATTGCATATCCTCAAACACTGGTTTGATCACCCATTGTTTACTTCTTTTAGTGAAGGCCTTATTGTAGCGAAGCGTCCCTAAAGTTCCGGTCGTCCTACTTTGTTGACGGCCAACATTATGGTTATGTGCCAAGACCGCTAGAAGAGTCCGATTTATCATGCCCTCCATGCCAAAATGCAATCGTTTTGGCCTGTACTTTAGGCACATATTGTGGAACACCTCCAAATCTCCTGTGTGGCAGAATTCCGTGAGTCCCCTCAAATCTCTTGTTATAGTTTTATCAAATACAATCTTTTCAATGGCTTTGTGAGTGGGTGATGAAGGAATCAACCACTTCTTCTTCCGTGCCTCCTCTGTGGACAAATGGCCATGTTCACAATTGTGGAAATGTTGGTTTGTGTTCCAACGGTGAACGTTGGTACAGTGTAGCATTACTGACCGCCATTTTTCCAGTAGAATTTCCAACGACCCTCCACATGTTTTTGAGCTCCACCAAAGATGGTTGCTGATTGACTTGGACCACTGTGAAATACCTTGCATATCTTTTTTTTTTACCTGCAGCCGACATTTTTTTATTGATTGTTTTTGCAAGATGCCAAACGTCAAATTGGTGATTTATATTTTTGTACTCTTCTCTCATTGTCTTGGCAATTGAAACGTGTCTGTCCGTGGCTATCAGGTCGATCACCATTCCCCGCGATTGTAGTTCTTGCAATGATGCTACAAAGCCAACTTTCTCCATGGCCACTGAGGATGTACTTTGTGACACCTGCACAACCACCGAACTCACAATTTTCTTACTTTCCATGTCCTGAAAGTGGTAGGTGCAGTACTTGGCTGAAAATCCTGGGCTGTCGCACTGTCCATCACCGGCTAGCCTGAACCGTTTGCCCGCGAATGTACTATCAATAGACATTTTTTCCATTCTCCAAGCTTCGCTAATGGCTGGAAATAGATAATCGGTTTGGTATTTGTAGAACTGAGTTTTCGCAATGAAATGGATTCCCACAAACTGAAAGAAAGACTCTAACTTTTTAAAACTTGAACCACTAAAAAGTGCAGCCGCTGCACAAAGTAGATTGCCTGCTGGCAGTTGCCCCAGCATGGGTTGTGCAGACCATGAGAAAGGATGATATTTTGTACAGGTGGCATGTATTTTAAGGTTAGTGCCTCGAATTGCACGAGTCACATTAATCAATGGCTCCCCACATACTTCCCCACCAACCGAATGCCCACATTTCATCCGAATAATAATATCAATCAAACAACTATCGAATACAATGAATTTGGCCTCTTTCCTTATACTGTCACTCTGCATCCCAGCTGGTTCGGCCTGTAACGTTGAGAACATGTCACTCACATGAAAGGTAGAATCTCTGATATCGTCTTCCGCTATGTTCAGTGATATTGATGGTGTTTCATTGTCGTCCACTTCATTCTCTTCCATTGCAACATCTGTTCCTTCTCCGGCGATGGGTGAATAAAACAATTTCTTCAACTTTCTCGCGGTCTTAGTTTTTGCGGGTGTGGATTCTGTGAATTGATCTCCGACTGCATCCGAACTACCAGGAGGACATTCACTATCAATGGCTGGTGGTGGTATAGCTCCGTTGTCAATCACTTCATATTCTTCCCATTGGCACGATGCATCTCCAGTCTCAAGTCCCTGCCAAAAGGTTTGACAAGCAACATCTCTCGTTCGCTTCACTGTCTGTGTAGATCTAGTTCGTACACCCACTCGCAACTAGAGGACAGATTGGAAAAGGGATGTTCAGTTTAAACACAACTTACAGTATTGAACTATTAACAGTGAAAAACAACATAATATAGTGACCAGGACACTAACCTTCTTTTGCTTTCCTTTCTTTGAAACTTTCTTGCCTCGAACTTCAACATCAGGACGCTGTTGCTCCGACTCGTGTGTGCATGTCTCCACTTCCTCTTGCGCTGCAACGACTATATTTTCATGATAAGCACATCCATCACGCACTGACGCTCGATCGACTCCCTGAAACATAGAACTTTCATTAGTATGTATAATAATATCGAAATCACAAAATGTACTTGGGGACCAATACCCACGTGCATCTCAATAGCAAAACACGAATGAACGCTTTGTGTAGAACATTCAAATGACAATTATTCACGCATTGTTGATCTAGTTAGATGGAATTGTCAAGATCCATACCTCGGGCTCCTCATAGACTTCCATTGATGATATTATTGAAGATGATGCTTCAGTAACTCCCTGAAACACAGTAATTGCATTAGTATGGTTTTCTATTTTGTTAAAAAGAACATAAACTTTGTGCAGGCGTCAACGGCTCATCTAAATAGACCTGCACAAATGATCAGTTGTCTAAAATAAATAATGGATATGTAAATATGATTCGATTTGCTCGATCGTTGGAAGTGTCACCACCCAGAGATCTGCATCAACTACTAGGGGTGATGTTCTTGTAGAAGAAGCTCCGTCATCTCCCTGAAACATAGTACTTGCGTTAATAAAGAAGGAAGTATAGCGGATGTAATCACGTCATATGATTTCGCTTGATCGAACTGTCAGTATCCATACCTCGAAATGCATAAGAACATCAAGGGACGATGTAACTGCGGTGCACACTTCTGCAAGCTGTTGCGCCGACCCGTAACTGCATGCTCCCCCTTCTTCTGGGACTAATGCTCCATCGACTCCCTGAAACATAGGACTTTCATTAGTAATGAACACAATATTGAAAAAAGAAGACACATAGGAGGGCGACGACAGAAGGACATATCAATGGCTAAAAACGAAAGAAACATTGTGTGTAACAATCACGCTACAAGAATGCAAGATCTGATGATCTCCATCGATGGAACTGTCCGGAAACGTACCTCGAGCATCTGAGTGACATCAACGGTTGTCGTCAATACGTTGGACTCCTCAGCATCTCCCTGAAAGACAGTACTTGCATTATTTTGGATAACAATAATTATAACTGAAAACAAAGACTAGAGGACGAGTACAAGGGTGTACCATTAGGTAAAATAATTACACGATAAATTAAAACTATTGATTTACATGCCTAAAACAAGTCAGTGGCAGAATAGCCAAGTAAGATTACCCGATAGGCGCTTGAAGTGGCTGATGACTGCAATAACGACACGGATGGAGAATCTTCCGCCTTCATATTGAGTGGATACATAAATGGGGAAATTATTGTTAGCTAATGCTACACACTACCGCAAGGCCAAGAGATAAATACGTAAACTTGACTCACCAGTGGAGGGATGTGGACGAATAGGTGGGAATAGCGGTTGAGAGCAATTTTCGCCTCGCTCGCGGTGTGTTCTTCTTTATTAGCAATGATGTGGAGTACATGTCTGAGCTAAAGTGCCTGCTGCAGATGCGGTATCGACCACCCCTCTTGTCCGCAAAGACTTCTAGGACTCTACTTTCAAGCTCAGACGGTGGATATCCGCAATATCGGACCCATTCTCTTATCTGATCTATTGTCTTAGGGAAAACATGCATTATAGTACCTTCAGATTTATTATGGGTCTTCGAAGGGCAACCGCCAATGGAACAGGCAGGCATTGTGGAAAGTTCTGAAAAGTAAAGATCAACAATTCTCTATGAATACCAATGTAAACTCAGAACATGTGACTAGTTCCTTGCATGTACTGTCTTGAACGAAAAGAAATTGGACGCAAAATGATTATGGTACATGGCCTTATCTTGACGAACAAACAGTTAGATGCAGGGATCAGAGTAGTTTCTTGTCGTAGAACAGGGAGCAGTTCACAGGTTGCAAACTGAGGAGTTTCCTCGAAGTGTTCACGGAAGTTCACAGAGACGAAGAGCAGATAACCAGCACCTTCACGGGTTGACTAGCAAAGCGCAAAGAAGTGCTCATTAGAAATATGAAGTGGGTTATAAAGAATTCGAAACGGGTGTGTTTGTGAATGAATGACGTGTATATGTCGTGGCATTATGCGGATTGCAGGGGGCCGTCCAGCGTGAGGGGGGATGCTTGGCAGGAGACACGGGGTCTGGAGGTAGACATGGGAACAACAACCCATGCTCTATAGACCACTTTGAAGTGTACATGGTGTTTGGCACCTCTTGGCCTTTATCGCTCCCTAACAGCTCCACTTGCCAGCACAAGTACCCCGGTGCGAACTGCCTTTGATAGGGCGGGGGGTGGATTGGGGCGGTGGTCGTGCAGACAAGACACAGGAAGACTCGTGAATGGAGACACACTTATGTGGATTGCAGGGGGCCGTCCAGCGTGAGGGGGGATGCTTGGCAGGAGACACGGGGTCTGGAGGTAGACATGGGAACAACAACCCATGCTCTATAGACCACTTTGAAGTGTACATGGTGTTTGGCACCTCTTGGCCTTTATCGCTCCCTAACAGCTCCACTTGCCAGCACAAGTACCCCGGTGCGAACTGCCTTTGACAGGGCGGGGGGTGGATTGGGGCGGTGGTCGTGCAAACAAGACACAGGAAGACTCGTGAATGGAGACACACTTATGTGGATTGCAGGGGGCCGTCCAGCGTGAGGGGGGATGCTTGGCAGGAGACACAGGGTCTGGAGGTAGACATGGGAACAACAACCCATGCTCTATAGACCACTTTGAAGTGTACATGGTGTTTGGCACCTCTTGGCCTTTATCGCTCCCTGACAGCTCCACTTGCCAGCACAAGTACCCCGGTGCGAACTGCCTTTGATAGGGCTGGGGGGGGGTGTGGATTAGGGTGCTGGTCGTGCAGACAAGACTCGTTTGCCGCAGGGCCTCACCAAGGAGAGGCCATCTCACTGCATGTAAGAGGCAGGCTGAAGCATCTAGTACATGGAAGGCAGGGGGGTGAGTTTATAAATACCTCAGCCTCCCAGGAGAATATATGGGTGCAGTTCACCCTGGAGACCCTGGTTGCCTAGGCAGTTAGTCAGCAGCAGGCTGGCCTGTGGTGGCAAGGCGGCACGGCCCAGAGGGGGTCATCTCTGTACCCGGTGACCAACAGGATGATTTATTATGATCAACCATATTGATTATTTACCTATAACCATGTTTTGTATCAATAAAATCCAACAGCCTTCCTTTTATTGCCAACGCTTGAACAAAGTGGTGTGGTAAGTATTTTTGGGGGAGGAGGCAAGGCCGGGAGGCTTGATGCCAACCCGCAAAATAACATATGTATGTCTGCTGCATATGGGTTCAACGGTTATGTGGATTGAAGGTGGGCGGCCAGCGTGAGGGAGGATGCTGGCCGGAGACATGTGGTGTGACAAGACAAGGCACAGGAAGACTATTCAATGGAGACACACTAGATTCATTTAAAAAATCCAAACAACCATTGTTAAAATATATGTTGGGTTTTATTTTAGATCTTAATTTCAATTGAACATAAATAATAAACATTACACATTGTAAAGTTCCGGTTGCAGCACATCCAGGGAAAATCTGCGGTATTGTCCACTGTCGCTGGGGAAATGTTGTCTAATGGCAAGTACCGCACAGGCAGGTATTACTCTCCGAACGCGGTGTCCGAGCCTCCCGTGAAGCCACCAAGTGAAGCAACGATAGGCCACCAGCCTGTACCACCTGTGAAAATGAAAGATGCAAACTGTATTAAAATGACAAAACTTTCTTATCACTGTCGATTCAGGTAAAAAATGTCATTCTGCTTTGAAAAAAATTCTATCTAGAATATGACATAGTAGTGGCATCACTCACTGACATCACAACCAGAGTATACTTACTCGTTACTCGGATTACGCGGACGAACAGTGCCGCGAAGTTCGTGCATAAGCACCATCATCATCCTCAACACGGTCCGTAAGAGGCAGGCTTCCCTGAACTCTGGCAGCTCGGTGATGCATTGCGGACTTGGCTCGCCTTCCGAAATGTAGGCCAAGCACCCGGAATTTTCACGGCAGCAGCAGTTCTCCTCCTCAGTTGGCATTAGCTCGCACCGATTGCTCGTGCACCAGGTGGAGACGCCGTCCATGCGACATGGTCCAGGCTCTTCATCCGTTGACTGGTCCTCCCAACTGCCGTCCGAATCCCCATCGTTTTCGCGTGCTTGCCTTTCCAGTAGTTCTTCCTCGGTGTACTCGGGCTCGTACATATACGGCATTATTGTAGCCATTGTGTGGTAAAGAAAGTAAAATAATTTACAGAGATGGTACAGGTGTTCACAAGGCCTAGAAGCGGCGAATGTAGCTGACCAGAGCACAGAAACGAGTCACAGAATACTCAAAGTAACACAGCGAGAGTAATGGAATCGAAAATCTGCTGCTGTGTGTTGTGAAACGGTGTGTTTATACTTATTGAGGAAAGAGGCGTCCTGTCATTTCCATGGCGACACTTCATTAGCTGAGGCGCAGCGATTGTTGACACGAAACGTGCTTTGGCGTTGGGAAATGGGCGGTACGCGTCTGCTGATGTCAGGCTCAGGGGCGGGGGATTTGATTTAGTGCCGCAAAAGCAGGTGAGCCAGGGCGATGGGGGGAAATGATAGGATTATCAGAAAATGGCGGCTGATTTCGAGTGCGTTAATGGACGAAAAGTCGGGTAAGGTCCATAGGAAAGTTTTCTACGATCTACCGAGTTATGCTTAAAAACACATGGCCGAACCGTAGGGACAATAAAAAAAAAGTCCCGGAACTATCCTTTAACACGAGTTTAGAGTAGAGGCATTCAAAGCACTGCTGAAAAACAGAGGTTTCACACAATGTAGGCCTGCCTTTTTAAATATGGGATAAAGAACCCACTATCATAAGGCTATTGCAAGTCACTGAGGAGTTCTGTGATTGGGCTAAGTTCTTTTTATGAGGTCAAGGAACTCCATATTCTTTTTGCGTGTCGAAGAGGGTACTGTATTGCTTATAACACATGGCCACACAGTGTTACTCCTTTAATACCTGGCCTCTTTCTTAATCTAATGTCAAATAATCATTGTAAAATGTGTTTGGAGTACATAAAACACTAATAGGCAGCTTGTAATGTGTTGCAGAAAAAATGTATAAACAGTTTAAAAAACATCAATCTAAAGCAGTTTTGCTGTTTAAAATAAATGATAACATGCAGATAGATTCTAACTCTCCTATGTTAAACTCCAGCAGTGCACAAACTAAACATAGTACCATAAACAGTTCCTTTTCAATTAATGGCTGCAAGTGTCACAGGAAGAGGTTTTAGAAGAAAGGACTTTTAAAAAGTTATCATACAGTTAGAATTCTGCTCAGTGCAGGCTGAGGCACCAGATATTCTGACATCACAATCCAACTGTAACAACCGATTACAAGAACAGTGGTGATGCCATTTTTAGTTTGGTCTATTATATGGCAAGCACCATGTTGTATTGTGCGCTTAGGCTCAAGCTAGGAGCGTGGAGGTGTCGTGGTTGGAACGTGTTGGTGTCATAATGTAGTGGAATGTGGGAGTTGTGTGTTCCATGGGTGATGGTTGGGCTTAGCAGTTAGAGGGAGTGTGAGTGGGGTGTGGGGCAAGCCCAGTGGTTCTCCTTCCTGTCTTGTTCTTCGTGTCCCCTACGATCCTAATGTTTTGGTGAAGGTGCAGGGCTTGGACAATAAAGTATCAGCAAACTTACCTGGAGTCTCCAGAACCTTACTTCATTACACTGGCGATGAGGATGGGATTGTGAGGGGACCGTTGCCTTCGACACCTATGCTGCTGGGGGGGGTTGCAGCGACAGAACACCAGAGAACACTGCCCCCGATGGTCCACCCTACACCCGAGCGGGCCTTGAGTTCAGTTGGCCCGTTGGAGCTATGCAGACTTCATGGCTGGATCCTTTGCGTTTTAACTGCGCAGGGTAGCGATGTCCGCAGTGGAGAGCTGACCTCTTGGCTCTCAGAGTGTTCCTCGAGGAGCAGAGGGACCGTGGTCTGAGGCAAGGCTGGAGCCGTGTCGGGTGTAGGCTCTTCCCGTGGCTTGCTGTACAGTGTGAGTAAGTCTGTTGCCCTAGGAGTTCTGGGCGGTCGTGTCGAGGCGGTGAGCTGCGTGGGGGGGGGGCAGGTCCGGCCATGGAGCAGAGGCCTGGAACCTGTCGTGTTTCAGAGGGCCGGCAGTTGTGGGTGCCCGGCCAGTTTCCACGCGGTTCCTGCGCATATGGTGAGATGCGTGTGGGCTGCCTGGGTGAGCGTTTGGAGCATGGCTCAGCTGGAGATAGGAGCGTAGTAGTCAGCACAGAGCCGGAAGGAAGAATTATGACATCGCTCCTATTTGAGGCTCCATGGGCCAGTCACTTTCTTGGCCGTTGGTGTTCCTGCGGGTCGTGTCCCGCCCACGCTGATATCGAGGTGAACGTGAATGTACTGTGGCAGATCCAGCCTCAAGTCTTGGTCAACAAGAGTTATGTGCGACGGAGACGTGGCGGTGTGCATAGCGCTGATTTAGTTCCGGTTCCAGTCCGTATGGAGAGCAGGACGGAGGGCGTGGACTGTCCTGGTCCTGACAGGGCCTGTCAGCAGAGGACGGTGTATCCCACGTCGAGTGTGCCATTTACTGGTGCGGCGAGTCCGTATCATTTCTTGGAGGAGGCCTTGGGGTGTTTCACTAAACCGTATGGACTGTAGCCAGGTTAGATGATGACTTTGATCAGGTTAGTGACTCGGGCCAGTGTGTCTTTGTTGTTTTCATTGTTGTGGCTCACGTTCAAGAGGTGCAGGTTATCGTTCCCGGGTGGCATAAGGGGTTGATGTCTTGTTAAGGCCGTTGTTCTGTTTCCAGTGGAGTGTTTTGTTGTGGCCTTATGTTCCTTGGTTGGTCACTGGTTACTCCATAGTGTACTGTGCACTTTGGGTCTGGGGGAGTGGAACACACCTAGGGACCACCTCCCCAGTTGGGGGAACCTAAAGCTCACACTAGCCAGATTCACAGTCCCCAAGAGGAAACCAAAATGTACTGCTTCAAGGAAAAGCAGCTTTGTAAACAGGATGGGCCAATTACTATATTACATATGTCAAATATCTTGCAGCACAGAATAACCTAACTGAAAGACCGAGGGAGGTACCCTACAATCCCACTGTTTGTACGCAGTCTACAGTGTTGCCAGTTAGCAGTTTGCAGAATACTGCAAACATTACCTACTATTGCTACCAACCCTCCCGCGACAGAGAAAGGCACTCACCAATGCCCTGCAGTGATTCTCCCCAAGCCTTGTGCTCCTGAACTGGATAACGTATTGCTAGTTTGCAGCTTGCTGGATGCTCAGCTATCCATGAATGATACAAACGTACCATTGCATTGTCTCCCAGCTGAGTCTGACTTACTTTGCAGATGCCATGAACTTGCAGGTTTACCAAGGGCAAAACTTTGGGTCAGCTTCCGGTGGTTTGAGACGATGTACAAGCATTTTTTCACACTCCGACTTACATGGTGGGAAAGTAGGGGAGCTGTGTCCTTCCTGGTGTAAGGAACTCATGGTGGCAACAGTAAAGACAGACACAAGTGACCACAGTTCAAGGATGTTTATTATTTTTTTTTAGTTTTTTTTTGTTTAAGGGTGTTTATTAAACTGAATATGCAGGTTGGAAAAACACCTAATCTGAACCTAAAGCTAAGATGGGAGCAAGTTACGACCATCAAATGAAAATTATGGCAGTCCTAGTGGCGTCTTGTCAAATAAAGAGGGCCTTTACAAAAAAAAATATATTGCCAATCCTTACAACTAAATACCATAAAGGGTTTGGGATAGGGTTCACAAGAAAGAAAGAAATGTTCATAAATTATAAATCAGGATGTGGTAGCCGGGGATCTCCCTTCCTCACATTTTGAGCACGGGACAAGGTGGGAGTTCTGAGCACAGCACGCTCTCGAGCTATCTCAGCATGAGATGACAATTCCGTTCTTAGCTATCAGGACCTTCACTGGTTAAGTCTCTTTTCTACAAAAAGTAACTTGCCTCTGATGACCTGATATGTTCAAAATAACAAATAAGAGTTCCTTTCCATATGTACGTTGGGTGATGAATTTTCACCCCTGGATCCCCCTGTTCCGGGCGCAGATTCCTTTTGATCATCAGCCTCCCTCCATCGGGTTTTCTATGGCTTTTCTTGTATTCATGAGTCTTAATGTCTTTTTAAACATTTCACTGTGGACATCTGTCTGCTGGGTTCATCTTTGTCAACACACTGTTCATTGGGACTTTAGACTTCACCCCTTTTTCGTCAGTGTCCCTCCGTCGGGTTTACTCTTGTGAAAATGTGCTAATCACACATTTTCTTCTACTTTCTTACGATGCAGGATTCACTTCCTTTAACGTTACAATCTTTTGCTGGTCAAAGACTTTCAACAATACAGACGATTTTACTAGACCCCTGGATGACCATTTTGACCCCTTTCTTGTCCCGTTCCCAAGGCCTTCTGGTAACGGTAGTTTCAACAGTAGGATGTGGGACCAGAGTTTCTCGAGTGAGCACCCAAGTGATGCCCCACTCCTCTGCAGCTGTATATCCCCTTTCGTATTAACAGTTCTTTGTACTTTTCTTCAATTAGCCGTTTGCTACTTTTGTTCAAACACAGTTCGGTTTCTTATCGGCTCTCCCCTCGAAAAACTGGCTGTGACGAACCGCTTGGCTTTTCTTGTCTCTGGAGTCAAGGGTGGTATCACGGTGGCCAGCCTCTCCCCTCGGCTTGGTTATCAACAGAGGAGGGCGCTGTGTACTGTTTACATCTGCTGCAACACATGCTAGATATTGTTGGTGGTCTTACGATTCCTTCTGTGGAGGTTTCACAGGCCTGGCTTGGAAAGGGCAAGGTCGCGTCTCTCCTTGTCACCCTCTTGGTAAAGTAATCAGTATTATAGTTCAAGGTCATTCGGTTCCAGCACCAAAGGGGTAAAGGGTTGTAACTGTCTCTAGGGGCCTTCTGATAAGGTCCAGGAGGGGCAGAACTACAATTTACCTGGTGCTGAAGAAGTTCTTGGTACTCGACAGCGTTGAGGCGGTTCCAGTGCGCTTCGCAGCTCTTGAGACAGTTAGTTGTGGGAGACAGCTGCAGGTACCAGGCGGCAGGCAGTTCGGCAAACAAGGCTGGTTGGACGTCTGCAGGCTGTCCGGCGTGGCGGCTGTGGGCCAAGAATCGTTGTCTCTGTGCTGGTTAGCGGATCTGGAATGCTGGTCGAGGCAGCTCGGATGGCTCTTCTGAGTGTGGCTTGACAACAGTCAGTGATGCAGCCGGATGCGTTTCGTAGACTCGACTGTCTCGAAAATGTCCTTAAAAGATGGATGCTGGATGATGATTGTGTTGCACTCCTCCTAATTTCTTCGCAGGGCTCGTGTCCTTTTAAGGCAGACGGGCCAAAGCTCAGGTGAGTGATTGTAGGCAACAGCCTTGTCCTTTGTCCAGAGACTCTCCAGCACTTCCCACCTAGGAAGCTTGCTGGCAGAACCTAGCAGGGCACGCTGTGTGCTGGCTGGGTACCGGTTCTGGAGCTGCTGGACTGGTCCTCTGAGTCTGGTATAACCCTTTGAAGACTTCAAAAGGAGTAAGAAGAAGGACTCATTTGGACCCAAGTTGAAGGTACAGTCTACCTTACATCTTCCGCCAGTGAAGGAAGGCCAGGAGTTCCAAGAGGGAAGCAAGATCCCTCCCCTAAACATCTCCCAGGAAACAGAGTTTGGTATCTCCCTCTGTTCCCTGGGAGATGTTTAGGGTAGGGATCTTGCTTCCCTCTGGGAACTCCTGGCCTTCCTTCACTGGCGGAAGATGTAAGGTAGACTGTACCTTCAACTCGGGTCCAAATTAGTCCTTCTTCTTACTCCTTTTGAAGTCTTCAGATGGTCTGTCAAGTGAGGGGTTCAGCCCTCTTTTAAAACCAAATGGGCCCCAGTGATTGGTGTAGGCTAAGCCTACCTTAATGAACCAATCCTGAGTCCCCACCAACAATCTTCTGTTATGCATGAGTTCAGGACCAGGGTGCTCTGAAAGAGGACAGAAAAGGGGTGACAACATGTACCTAAGTTCCACCCATCTTCCTGTCTGTTGTAGATCAAAGTGTCTCTCCAGTTAACTGAGCCCTCTGTGACTCTTAATTAAAGCGCAGGCTTCCCTTGAAGTCTGTGCTGGGAGCAGACTTCCTGTGTCTCCCAAATCACATCCTTCATCTCTCTAAAAGGGGTCTGCGCTGCAGGGACACCTGCGGTAACTGCTGTACCCAAACAGGCTATTCACTGCCTTTCATACAGAGAGGTGGGAACTAGCTTCAAGTTGATACATTGCATACCAAAGGGGTGTTAGTCCCATCTTCCTGTTGTCTCTTCCGGCAACCAAGCATCTCATCTAGGCTTGCTTCAATTATCTCGTTAGTATGCAGATCCATGGAACCTTTGATATTTAAATTAGGCTGCTCATGGCTGGAGGAAGGTGTGCCTTCCCCCTTCTGGAAATGCTTTGATGTACATTCCAGCCTAATATGACAGGGCCTGTAGGCTGTGTCTTCCCAGAATGGCCTCACACAGTCCTCGAAGGTTGATCTTCCATTATTCATTCTCATTACTAAAAAAATCAAAAGTCCCAGGCGAGCGCACTCTTCCTGTGCGTATGGTCGAATTCTTCACAATATCGATTGCCGTATCCTGGCCACCTAGATGACAGATCCCCGGGGACTAGTTAGGGTGACACCTTCCGTTTCTCACACTGGGCAGCATGCTGCAATAGCCACATATGAGGTGTCAAAAACCCAGAAAGAGTTCAGGTGGGGCTGTGAGGGAGAGCCGATCACAGGCCTTTACTAATCTGAGGATTCAGGTGCAGACTTTCAGAAGGAGCAGGGCCCAGGGGTAGGGAACACTGAGCTATACAAACCCACTATCTCAGTCTGATGGTGTGAGTTTGGAGAAGGTAGTTGAACTAGGCTGTTAGAGCAATGTGGAGAGAAGTAGGAGACTTATAGAGAAGGAGTTGTTGAGGATGCTGGAAACCAGTGGGGGAGAAGCAGGACGTGGTAAACACAGGAGGTGGTTGGAAGGAAAGCAAGGTGGAGGAGTAACATCAGGAGGTGGTTGGGAGGACAGCCAGTAGAAAGTGATAGCATATAGTTGAGATTTGAAGGAGAGCAAGGTACAGGTGGTAACATCAGGTCTTGGTTGAAAAGCAATGAGTAGGTGGTAAAATGAGGCAGTTGGAAGGAAAGCATGGAGGAGGTGGTAACTTCCAAACAGGGGAGTAGATGTTTGATTTGCCCAGAGGGGTGGGGGTGTCAGACGCACATTTCGGATGTCCCATTGTAAGTATAAGGACTTTCATTGCAAATGGCCTTTCCCGGGGGATGTCCAGGCCACGGAGCACCATCATACTCCGCAACCCTGCATCAGGTGGTTGGAAGGATAACACGGAAGAGGTGGTAACTCCAGGAGGTGGTTGGGCAATCTGCAAAGGAGGACAGCCAGATATCCAAAGAGGGAGATAAGTCTGGAAGATGTGGTAGTTAAACAAATCAGGGAACCACTGCAAACCTGCAATGAAAAATAAAGGAGAAGGGCGTGAGATCCCACAAACCCAGTATTAAGTTTAAGAGACAAAGGGGCTTGGGACCACTCCCCTTTAAGCATGCAATGATGCTAGGTTATGAGACTGTATTACACTAGAGACTTTGACTGTATTTTCCATTATTTCTCTCGAAGTTACTTTTGCTATATATTGTGTAAATAAAGCCTAGTAATCCTACCACTGTGTCCAGTCTGTGTGTGCTCATTCTTGACTGTATGACAGCAGTTTTGTCAAGCGCAATAGGTGGTCTGATTGTCAGAGCTGTTAAGACTTAAGCTCACCTGATGCCTTGCGGCAGGCAAACGTGGTCCTGTTGGGGGTTTTGGGGACCCCTGATGAGTTGAGGATCAATGTCTTTGTTTAGAAAGTGTGTCCCGAAGAAAGGGCTGATCATCTCTGGCCACCACCCCCTCCGCTGGTTTGAATGCAGGAAGGGGGGAACAACCAAAGTTAACCTCCAAGTTTAGAGGAAAAACCCAGACAGTGGAAAAAACCTCAGTGTGATTGTTGAGTCTCGGAAGGTAGCTGAAGCAAGGCAGTGGTCGAAGATTCACGAGGCAAAATGCAACAAGGAACTTAAGGCTGTCAGAAATAACTCGAAGGGTAGAACAGAATTCCGGAATGCAAGGAATAGAGGATGAAATCAAGTAGTAGATAGTAGGCAGGGAATCACAAGAAGGACCAGCATAACAACGGGAGAATACCTGTGTTGTAATGCACGTCTGTTGTCCTGTAAGGGTTTAAATTACTATTCAGGGTTAGCGGATGATGTACAATGTCAGATGGCAAGACATAGAACACATAATGTTAGACATAACATGCATGGAGTAACGTGAGGTAGTCCTGTGAGTTTCCAACATCGCCATAGCGACCATGGGACTTGTGTATGGTTGAAGCGTTGGGGAAGGTCTCGTAGACAGTCAAGGTATGACACTAATCATGATAGAGTGGTAACATTCTCGTCAGAGATGGAGATGTTGGATGGAGATGCCTTCAAGAGTATGCAAATCAATGTGGGTGGCTGGAGTGGCCAAGCGGGAGCAGTTCATATTGTTGTACTTTCAGAAGGTGATGGTATTAGCTGGAAATCTGGACAAATATTTAAGTCTCTCATGTGAAGGATCTTATCTGTGGCAGACTGTACACTAATGGCCGACTCCAGGATCTCTGAGGAAAGAGAAAGCCTTGCCAAGTGGCCTGTTGATAACCAATGTAAGTAAGGTGATGTGGGGGTTCAAGAAATATTTACAGAGCAAGCTTTCAAAGGAAGGGGGTGACGGATTGCTGTGAATGTCAAGAATGTATCACAACCCCTCTTGAGCAAGTAGTCTGTTCTTGCTTAAGATTTTGAGGTTTGCTTTACTAATTGCTGCTACTTCACACTCTTTACCCGTGCTTTTAACCATTTTAAATTGTTTTACAAATAATTATGCTATCATTTGAGAAAGTGCATTTAATTTGTCTGTAGAGTCTCCTTTTAACATTCTTGTGAAACGTAGACAGTGCGATTTAAAACAGAACATTTTACTTACTGTGCACACACTCTGCGCGTGTCAGAACTACATTACCCAGGAAGGTTTGTAGTTCTCTGACACGCATTTCCCCCAAACCCGGTGCGAATGTGCAGGCGCGCATGGGACAAGCTAGTCTGCGCTAGTGTGTGCTGGCGCATGCTGGGAGTGCTCCTCGCTCGCTGCTGATATGGGAATAGCAGAGGTATTTGCAGAAATTGCTGCCGCCAGAGGTACGTTGCACAAGCACAGATCCGCGCATATAAATACTGTTACCAGATTGAACACATTAATTAACACATTAAATGCTATTAAGGAGCTGCATAATGTGTTAGAAGGCTGTGATACGGGCTGTGTACAGGAGGGATTAGCCCCTGTTACATTGACTCTCCTTATTAGGCCCCCTGCCTAAACCCAATACATCGAACAGATCTCCCTGATACTATTCATGTCATGGCTGATAATACCATAAATAAACCCTCTACTGTCACCCACACTATTGGAGAATCCATAGGAACTAATACCATCATTGATATAACGAATGAAGCAGTGGCTGGTGTAACCAAGCCTAAATGACCGATCACCCCCCACTCAAACATCAAATATCTTCTATTGAACACAAGATCACTGGTGAAGCATGCCACTGAGATTGCAACACACTTGGAAAAAGATGTATGTGCCACCTCGAAAACGTGGACACTTGCAGCTGCAGGGCCTTCTCTCAATCTGGCTATCCCTCCGGGATATAGGATGATCAGATGTGATAGGAAGGATGGCAGGGGTGGAGGTGTTGCTTTCATTCACAAGTCGTATTTTAAAAGATGGGAGACTAAGGGGCATATCATGGAAAGTGTTGACTCCCTCTGCATCAAAATTGGAGTAAATGCTGAAAGTACATTGAATGTACTTCTGATTTATAAACCTCCAACCATAACTGCAGACTTCTTGGCAAATTTTTCCAGCTTCCTCCTTTCGTCCCTCACAACTAATTTGAACGATCTGATCATGGGAGATTTCAACCTATGGCTTAATCACGAGGTAGATATCGAAGCAAGTGTGCTCCAAAATGTCCTGGAGGAATTTGGATTTAACCAACCCACAATTTGGGACACATACTGGATTGGTTAGTGGGGCATAAAATCAGATCAAGGGAAGTATCGGTTCGACCCTGCCCCTGGTCTGATCATTTCTTCGTACAGTTTACAATTGTAGCAGATTTCCCCAAAAAACTACTATTACAAACTCTACTGAATTCCTGTAAAGCAGATCCTCCTGAGGAGCTATCTAGAATTATCTCATCTAACCTGGAAATAACTGCCAATATACTAGCACCATTAAAGATGAAAATGCTGAAGGCAGACATCAAATGTAATGTATGGCTCATGCCTGAATTGCAACACTTGATGTCATTGACCCTCAAAACATTCTATCCCTGGAAAAATAATATGATGCAAGAGCATCTTGGCACATATAAGTCTGCTACCAGTAATTATAAAAGAGCTATCCTAGAGGCAAAAAAGAACTTCTGTAATAACAGAATAAAAAATGCCCAATCTGATACCAAGGAGCTTTTCAGCATCCTAAAGGAGCAAGAGTCTACAAATCACTCTACACCAAAGAGGACTATCAAAGATAATGATGTATGGTTTAATGTGATGCAACAGGCTGTGCATGATAAGCTGCACATTATTAAGGAAAACATCACAGAGAAAACTAATAATCTAAAGTGTAATGATGCTATGTGCTCAGAATGGAGCTTTGAGAGATCCCCGCTCATACCAGTCTTTAATTCACATTAATATCGGTCGAGGAATCGGAAATCATAATTAAACAACTTAAGGCCACTAAGTGTAAACATGTTTTTCACACTACAATTATTATCAAAACTTGCTCCCCTACGCTAATAATAGCTATCTGTAAAGGTATTAATGCCTCCTTGAAGACAGGAATGGAACCCCAAGATCTGAAGAAGGCCTGGGTCATCCCTATCTTGAAGAAGCCAGGCTTGCCAGTTGATCTCCCTAAAAACTATAGGCCGATCACAAACACTGTCTTCTTACTAAAGATCTTAGAGCGTGTGGCATACCAACAAATTCCGGAACACCTAAAAACCTACCCCATATTAAATAACCATCAGTCTGGGTTCCGCGTTGGTTTCGGAATGGAAACGGCTCTGTTGGAGCTTAAATCCAAGCTATTGGCTCGTATGGATCAGAACTAAGCTTCCTTACTTATGTTACTTGATCTGTCCACGGCATTTGACCTGGTGATCCATCGCATCATGTCCACCAGGCTGAACGAAGTCGCTAATTTCTCCCCCTTGGCGATCCAATGGGTCTCATCTTTCCTTCGCAATCGCGATAGTAGGGTGTTTTGTGGAGAGGCTGAATCTGCGCCCATCACTATTATGTGTGGTGTGCCTCAAGGGGCTTGCACTTCTCTGTGGTTTTGTAATATTTTCACTGCTCCTTTATTTGCCAATCTTGGATCACAAGGGCGTGATATTTACCAATTACGCAGATGACACGCAATGTGTCATCCCGTTATCCAAATCGCATGACAAGGATGAAGCATCTATGAATAAAGTCTTTGCTATTATTGAAACCTGGATGGTTCATAACAAACTAGCACTCAATAAATCCAAGACTGAGCTTCTAGTGATTGGATCATCCCATATGCTGCAAAAGCTTGGCCCTAACTATGAAAACTTTCAAGTAGGAGGTGAAAAAATTACTCCCCTGAAGAAAGTGAAAACGCTAGGGGTAACATTTGACCAGCGACTCTCCATGAAGCATCATGTAAGCAGCTTAGTTTCATGCTGTGCTTACTACATAAAGTTACTGGCACATTTAAGACCCTTCATCTCACAATACAATGCTGAAACTATTGCCAGAGCAATCATAGGGGCTAAAATTGATTATTGCTCAAGCTTGCTAATTGTGGATAAAGTTGATCGAAACAAACTCCAAGTTTGTCAAAATGGAGCCATAAGAGTAGTGATGCGCAGAGAAGCGCAGAGATGACGTTACGGCAGCTAGACGCTCTCTTCATTGGTTACCTGTGGAATCTAGAATCATATTCCGTACCTTGAACATAGTTCAGAAATGTAGACAGGGAAATATGTTCATCTATCTACAGCGTCTATTACCTGCAGAAACGTATAACAGATCCTTGAGGTCGAACAATCACCATCTCCTATTTGTACCAAAATGTAGAACTGTGAAGGTCTCCAACATAGCTTTTTTTTGCTATCGGACCCAAAGCATGGAGCTCTCTCCCCTCATAGCTGAGAGGGATTGAATCTCTTGAGATTTTTAAATAAACATTGAAGACCCATCTTTTTAATTAGGTTACAGATACTCTTTTATCCTAATGTGATGTTCTTAACTGGATTCTGATCTTGGTTTTGATCTGTTGATCTTTGTTTATGTATTGTAGCGCCCTCAAGCCCTAAGGTCCATGCTTTATAAATATCATAAAGTAAAGTAAAGAGGTACCTTGGTAGCAGAATGTCTACAAAGGTGGAGTAGTTGTCCATGAATCACGTCTCTGTGATTGTGAGGATATAAGTCTTCTGGTCTTCAAGGAGATCATGAATATGGGAGGCATGCTCAGGGGCCGATTTCTTGTTCTGTGTACTATTGTTCACAATGCTTTCTGGTGTTCACAGGCGAGAGCAAGATTGAAAGGGTAGTGCTGATGACGGTGGCATGTTGAGCCCCGTTCCAGAGGAAAATGCAGGGAGGGATCCTTAGAGCTGGTGGATGGAGCACGAGTGAGAGTCCCCCTGTAGGATAGCAATGATGGTGGACCTAATGTCAATACTCACGCGAGCCTGTAATACAGCAGATGTCAATACTCACGCAAACTGGGAATACAGCAGAGATCTTGCAGAACGAGAAGATCCTTAATGTTGCCAGTTGCTCAGACCTACTTGGGCCTCCTCTTAGACAGCGACTTTCCCTGTGAACTACTACCCTATCCGTATGCAGGTGTAAGGACCGGATGGAGGTTTACATGGAAGGAAAAAAATACCACCAGGTATTCACCAGGCTGCAAGAAATGAAGGTTTTAGGATTGGAACTTAATTTGAAACCTGTAGAGAATGAGATAATATGCTCTAATACTAACCTGAATAGACTGAGAATTGAGCATTACAAGGAAGATGTTGAATGGTGGCAAAACACTTCTTTGGGATTGATGTTTTCTGATGGGACTCCTGGATTGGAGTCGTAGAACAGGAAAATTGTGTCTGGGAGCAGAGAAAGTGAAAGGAGAGAGGGTTCAATATGATTATTATGGAACTGCAGACCTGGACGGAACTAGGGGCGCTCTACGGGAAAACAGATGAGCAATGATTAACAGCAAGGCATCCACAGTTCAGTGTTCTCTGTTTGGAAGGTAGCAGAAAGGTAATTCAATCCGTATCTGTGGTGTTCTTTAAGGAATTCATAAAGCGCAATGTTTGCAGAGTTTCAAACCAGCAGAAAACAGGCAAACAATATCCCACAATGAGCTGTGAAGACGGTTGTATACGAATTGTATGATTGACAATTGTTCGAATCAAAACTGAATTTAAATGGTCAATTAGGATATATATGCGGGGGAATCCCCCCGCATCCCCCCCACCCAATCCAACCCCCACCCCAACCCCCCTGCCCAATCCCCTTATATTATTATTACACCAACCCAACCCATAATATATATAGAAATGACCATACGGTCAATTGTGCAGAAGGTCAATTCCGACCCCTATTATTCGAACAATTGTGTCATTCGAACAATTGTAAAAGAACAATTTGGGTAATACCGTGAAGACAAAGCAGGTCGGAAACAGCAAACAGTTTAAATCGTGATCCAGAGGCAAGTCAAGGTCCAGGCAGAGGTCGGTAACAAAGACAGTTGAAATCGTTATCCAGAAGCAAGTCAAGGATTCAGGCAAAAGGTTGGTAACAAGGGCAAGGATCAAAAGGTAACAACTATAGTACTAAAAGCGCGGAACTTACTTCAATCAGAAGAACTTGCTGATGTATTCCAAGCTCCTTTATGCTTCTGTGTCAGATGCCTGGGGTGATGACGTAGGCGCATGCGCCCAGCGTTAGCAGAGCGTTGTGCAACCATGGTAACAGCAGAGACGCACACCCGGCAGGGAATGGAACGCCGCTTGAGGCTGCAGCGTCGATTCAGATGCCATGGCAACTGCCAGGAGCGTAGTAAATGCTTAGCGGGAGTTCCTGGATTAATGGAACCGCTAATCCGTAGCCCGGCAATGGGGACATTGACACCTAACCGCAGTAGAGGTTGACTGTGGAGCTGGAAGATGGGGAGATCTGGGGTCATCATGTTGCTTAGTGGCATTGGAAGCAGGAGATTGATGTAATAAGCCAAGAAGGGACCCCAATAAGGAGTGAAATGCAAGTAGGTGCTTGCGGTTGCCTTGCACCATGAATGTGCCATCGTTCTAGACAGGTCTGGGGTTTGATTGGAGGCTGCAAGACATGTTCCAACTAAAGCCAACAATCATGGGTGTGATGAGAAGAATGGTGAATTTGGTATGAATAGTATATTTCCATGGTCCAATGGTATAGGGATAAATAAGGAAATATGGTATGGTCTCTCAGGACCGCGGGTTGTTGTAAGTACCTGCAATGGGAGTTCTAGGGTTACATTTGAGGAATCATTTTTATTTTTGCTTTTTATCTGGCTTTTTGACAGGTTTTTGAGTGGTGGTACGAAATATGGTGTAAGTTCTCAAAGATAGGGGAAGTCAAGATATCCATGATGTGGGCCAATAGTAGTTCTTGTAAAGGGAAAGGGCACTTGGAGGCCCATGTGAACAGAGTGGGTAGTGTGACAAAGCCCCCTGCCTGGCTCTTAGCACGTGGCAGCACCAGGGCTTCGTGGTCACCCCACCCTCACTCTAAGTGATGCAGGACACGATGATGGTATGTGTGAGGAATTCGACCATCCTCACCGGGAATGTGCACTCGCCTTGGCTTTTTTGATTTTTTGATAATGAAAATGAATGATGGGCAATCAACCTCCAAAAATGTGTGAGGCGAATCCACACACATTTTCTCTGCTCAGTCACATGTACTCCGGGAGGACACAGCCTACAGGTGCCACACCCCCTGTCATGTTCAGCTAGAATGTGATAACCACGGGTACATCAAAGCATCTCAAGAAGGTGGAAGACACACCTTCTTTCGGCCACAGGCAGCCTAATTCAAATATCAAAGGCTCCATCGATCTGCTTTGCTATTGTTTAGTTCGGCTGGTGACAGTGCATACTTATGAAAGATAATTGAGGCAAGCCTGGAAGGGGCTTGGTTGCTGGACAGACAACAGGAAATCGGGGCTAACACCCCTTTGGTAGGCAATGATTCAACTTGAAGCTAGTTCCCACCCCTCTGTATGAAAGGCAGTGAATGGCATGTCTGGGTCCATCAGTTACTGTAGCACCCTGCAGAGCAGACCCCTTTCAGAGGCGAGAAGTATGTGATTTGAGGGAGACAGGAAGTCTGCTCTCGGCACAAACTTCAAAGGAGAGCTGCGCTTTAATCAAGAGTCACAGAGGGCTCAGCTAACCAGAGAGACACTTTGATCTACAACAAACATGAAGATGGGTGGGGCGTAGGTATATGTTGGCACCCCTTACCTCTCCTGTTGTAGAGCAATCTGGTTCTGACAGAAGTTTGTTGGTGGAGGATCCAGAATTGGTTTATTTGGGTAGGCTTAGCTTGCACCAATCACTGGGGCCCATTTGGCTTTCAAAGAGGGCTGAACCTCTCACTTAGTAGATCATCCGACGACTTTGAAAGGAGTATGAAGGACTCATTTGGACCCGGTCCTATGGTACAGTCTACCTTACATCTTCCGCCAGTGAAGGAAGGCCAGAAGTTCTAAGGGGAAGCAAGATGCCTCCCCTAAACATCCCCCAAGAAACAGAGGGAGATACCGGAGTCAGTGGTCCAACAGCTCCAGAACCGGTACCCAGCCAGAACACAGCGTGCCCTGCTAGGTTCTGCCAGCAAGCTTCCTAGCTGGGAAGTGTTGCCTCCATGCTGTTGAGTATCAAGAACTTCTTAAGCACCAGGTACATTGAAGTACTGCCCCCTTGTCCTTTCTCTGAAGGCCCCTAGAGACAGTTATGACCCTTTGCTGAAAGCAAATAACCTTGAACAGTAAGACTGATTACTTTACCAGCTACCCTCCTGTCAGTATCCAGATTGCATCCCTTTCCTTCATGAAACTGTCTGTCCTTTGTGTTCCTTTACAGGGTGGGTTGTATTTTGTAGTGTGCTAGAACTGTCTGTTGTAATAATAATTAAGTAGATATTTTTATACAACCATGACTGGACAGTCTCTTTTATCATTGGGTAATAATTGTATATTCGCTGTGTTGCAACTAATCAATGAAACACGGCCATGCAGAGATGAGCCTGCCGTTCCATCCACGTTACCAAAATTGGACAAGGAGATTTATAATTGACTTGTGTTTCGAATCTGTTTGGATCCCTTCTCGTGTACTAGAGATGTGGGGCTCAGTGATGATTTAGAAACCGATATTCATCCCATGACCACTGGTGCTCCGGAGGTTGATTTGTCACAGTATGGGGACGTTCTCTGGTCCACATTACCACCCTGCATCTCCATGGCAGGGCCTTGTCACATGAGGCCATATGTATGACGCTAGCTCTGTAAGAGAAACTTAAAGTACATAAGTGCCATGGGCAACGCTGACTCGCTGAGTGCAATGAAGGAGATTGAACAATTACATACCCGATCCTCTGCATGTATTAGAACTCCAACTTGCCGGTAGCAAGCAGGTAGAGCGAGGAGAAGTCTAGAAGTATCCAACGCTTGTGAAGCCATTCGTCCTGACACACGCATGTTTTACAGATTTAAAATGGCAGCCAGTTGTCATGAAGGCTCGATCACAAATCCGGGCAGGTACCGACAGGCACTCTGAAATATGGTGTAGCCATGTACAAGCTAATCATGACCAGCCTGATGCCAAGAAGTAAAAATTACACACACCTGAAAGTAGTTGAAAGAGGGTAGTCTTTAGGCGGGGAACCAAACCCTTATAAAAGGGTGCAGTGGGACCATAGTGATGTGGGAGTCCAGAGAGAGTAGATTTGAGGAACAGGAATGCTTTGGAAGCAGGAGTAGGAGTAGGAGAGGAGGAGGCTTATGGCTATGGAAAGTGAAGGTGGAGGAAAGGTGGTTGAGATGGAAGGGGAATCTGGAGGAGGTTGTAAGAAAGGAGGATGTGGTGATATAGCAGATAGCTAATCAAACAGGAGAGGGTCGTAAGAAAGTAGGAGGTGGTGATGGATCAGGGAGATTTAGTGATTCCAGGGGCGTCGAAAGCTAATTTAGGAAAGGATGAAAGCATGATGTTGGAGGTAGAATTACAGATGGTGAGTGGAAGAAAACCCTAAGGCGGGACTGACGCAGAGAATTAGAGAACATCAGGAGAAGGTGAAGGAGAGTGACTGTACGGAAAGGGAAAAGAAGAAACACCCAGAGGGATTTGAAGTAGGGGAGGTGAGACCAGAAGTAGCCAAGAGAGGTATTGGGAGGTGAGAGGAAACTGCAGGCATACAATATGCCTAGCAAAGGCCTCAGGAGCAGTAGATGAAGAGCAGAAGGACAAAAAGAGGAGAGGAGCAGAAGACAGAACCACTTTATGATTAAGAATGTCACTGGTCCACAAGCAGTTAAAAGAAGGTAAGGTGTTGAAGTTGATGCGAGGCAGTTCACTCAGACAGGGACGAAACGGCCTATATAGCAGCGAGCTGGTAGCCCACTTTGTGACCCAGGCCTTGCTGGAAACTCTGGTTCCTTACCAGGCTCAGAAACGTCACGCGATAAAAGGAAAACGAGAACGTGAAGCAGAGGAAACGGCCTATAAGGTTACTGGAACTATGAAAGAAATTACAGGCACACTTAAACCTTCCCAGACGGTTAAGTCTGAGATGCATTTAGGACAGTACCCTGGAACTGGAAGAGATTTTTCTGTTTGGCACAAAGATGACACACTGTCCCTCTTAGAGACTTGTTTTTTCATCAATTATCTGCAGAAGCCATCACGTTGTGGCAATTGCTGGACAATTTGGTATTGATTTCCTGGCAAGCTCACACCAGGAAATGCCTTTCAAGACGATTGTCTGAAGTCAAGAACCTATTCTTTTTTTTTTCATAGAACACGGCCAGATTTGAGACAAGTGGTTACAAGTCTCAATCCTTAATTTCATTAATAACCTCCCCTTAAGGGTGTCCCGGTGTTTAACTGGAGAATGTAAACGACAGAGTAAAGTGAGGGCCTTCCTGCAACTCTCTTAAATAAAGGCACACCTAAATGTAACAAGATAGTGTCTGCGTGTTGTTCCCGTTTGGCTTCGTGTCAGTAGTTACACAAGACAGTGGCTGAAAAGAGGAACTGCCCCCGCGGCCGTTTTAACAGGTCAGTACATCGTCCATGATCCATAAACAGTGCAAAGCGTAGTACAACGGAGATTGAGTGGGGTGCTACTAGGGAATGCCTTTGTATTCGCCATACGGCAGAGGACCAAAAAGAGCAGCACATGCATATTACAAGGCCAAGGCAAGGGGAAGAGAGCAGATGGTCGGCAAAGGTGCAGTCTCTATCTTGAGTCTGCTTTCAGGTAAAGACTTGACCCAATGGAAGACCACCAAGCAAGAGAAAAGGCCAGAAACTTAAAATGATCAGGGAAACTACAGGCCCTCGTGGACAGATTCTATATTAGTAAATGTACAAGAGAAGTCAGCTAGAGTTACATTTTTCAAACGTAAGAGAAGTGGCCTCAATTAATGTTTACATTCACATGGTATGTAGGCCAGACCTACGTTTTGAAATGTACAAGAAAATCAGGATTACCTTTTTACATGCACACGAAAATGCAGGTCTCAAGGGCCACTTTGCAGTTTTTAAATGCACACTAAAATATGTCAGAAATACTTTTTAAAATGCATAATGAAAATGAAAGTGCTTTAAATATACATGCAAATTAAGCCCAAATTACTTTTTAAATTCACAAGAATAACGGAATTTCCAAAGGGAAACCTACAGATTTTAAATGCATTAGAAAAGGCTAGACTTACTAAAGCAAATCACAAGAGGTAATGGCTAGAAGGTTTAGAATTAATCTTAGCCTCTACCATCACTCTGGGCAACCCTCCAGACCATCGTTCTTCGCCTGCCAAGCCATTACAGAAAGGGGAAAGACCATATGCAAATCAGGCTTGGTCCCACTGCAGAAAAGGCAGTCCAGCCCGAACTGCTTGGGCACATCCCTGCTGCACGAGACCACAAACATCCCTGGGTGTTTTGGCCTCATTGTGCGTCATCAGGAAGGTGTAGCTTGGGTCATGGAGGTTATCAGGCTTTTATCAACATACAATTCACCATCCTTCCCTTTCATCCATCTTGCCCCCTCCCCCGCTACCTATCTGCTGAAGTTGACACTACTGTAACCAGCACCTCGATGCCCTTGGGTTTTGCGCGCTTTTATAAATGTAAAAATAAATAAATAAATACTGTTATGTTAAATGATATTAAAAAAGCACACTAACACCACTGAGGGAACTTCCTAACACTGCTTTCGTCCTGCCCTCATCTCACACGCACTGTGTGTCCTTAACATGGGTAGAAATATGGGGAAGCTTCTTAAAATTGAGGTGATTTTCCATTGTTCTGATATGGCAGATGCACAGTAAGAGAAAGTTCTTTCATCTAAACGCAGTCTTTAAAATTTTATCGCTGGAAGCAAGCATAAATCTTGATTCAGATCTCAGCGTGCTCATTGAAACTTATCTCCTCAATTTGTGTCTGCGAAATAATGGACCCAAGCCATAAAACACATGAGTCGTGCAGAAGACCTTAAGGTCCACTCTGCATCAAACTGGCAATCAATGTATTTGAGCTGGTGCAGGGGAGATATATGGTGTAAGGGTGCAGCAGGAGGAGACAGGCACACAGGTGGCATAGTGCTTGCTATAGCCTTTTATTTGGTATAGAAATAAAGAGAAAACCTATATTTCCCTAATTTCCCTATAGCTGTGGGTGTGGGGGATTTCCCTACCTCAACTAAAGTGCTAAGGGGTCTGTCATGATGCCTTAGGAACTTCCACCGCCCTGTGTAAAAATGTCCCCATCTCTGTCCCTTACACTTATAACTAAACTGATAAGTTGCAGCAAAGTTTGCACAATGCCTCCCTCCTCCTGGCCTGGGTGGCACAGTTCTGGTTGCAAGTTCCTGACCAGGGGGAATGACTCCCTTCCCCTGATTGTTGTACTTCACAAATAAACAAAAGGATTGCAGATCCTTTAACACACTGTGTCAGAAAGTTCACTATTTTGTTATCCCAGGGGGAATGACTCGTTCCCCTGGATCACTGGTTTGATCCTCTTTGTGGGCTCAACCACCAGGAGAATGACTCCCTTCTCGTGCTTTTCTTTGGCTTTTGCTCTCACAGTTCACAACACCAGGGGGCATGTCTCCCTTCCCTTGGGCTTTCTCAGGCTTTATCACACACTTCACAACACCAGCGGAAGTTCCTGACCAGGGGGAATGACTCCCTTCCCCTGATTGTTGTACTTCACAAATAAACAAAAGGATTGCAGATCCTTTAACACACTGTGTCAGAAAGTTCACTATTTTGTTATCCCAGGGGGAATGACTCGTTCCCCTGGATCACTGGTTTGATCCTCTTTGTGGGCTCAACCACCAGGAGAATGACTCCCTTCTCGTGCTTTTCTTTGGCTTTTGCTCTCACAGTTCACAACACCAGGGGGCATGTCTCCCTTCCCTTGGGCTTTCTCAGGCTTTATCACACACTTCACAACACCAGCGGAATATCGTCTTTCCCCTGGCCTTTCTCAGGCTTACTTCACAGTTCACAACATTAGGGGGAGTTTCTCCCTTTCCCTGGCCTTTCTCAAGCTGTATCTCACAGTTCACAATACCAGGCGGAATGTCTCCTTTCCCCAGGCCTTTTCTCAGGTTTTATCTCATAGTTCACAACATCAATGGGAATGTCTTCCTTCCCTGGCCTTTCTCGGTCTTACTTCACAGTTCACACCACCAGTGGGAATGACTCCCTTCCCCAGGCTTTTTATAGACTTAGTTTCACAGTTTAACCCTCTACTAGTTTGTTCCGCCAGACCTGGTTCACTCCCCTGCCAGGTACTGCTCTGAGAAAGATAGCTTATACTGGCCTTCCCTTGTGGGTATGGGTCCCAGATCCGTATCTACTTACTACGTGGATTTGGCAGACCTGAATTGCTTCCCTTCCAGGTACCGCCAAAAAGAAAATGACGTGTTATGTTTTGGTTTTTGGGTGCTCAACCCTTCCCTGGTGGTCAGTGGTGGTACTTGACCCCCAGTACGAGGGAAACTTCCTCCAATTCTATCTGGGTTTATGTGCGGGTGCCAGACCCTTCTCTGGTGACCAGTGGTATTTCTGTTCCCACTATATCGAGGGATTCTATGCCTGAGGCTATGCTTGGCTCTGCACTCCACCCCGCGTGGTCTCCCGTGTTTCCTGTTAGCTGTTTGCCAAACGGGACGCACCACCAGCTCGTCCAGGGTTCGAGGCTCTTCTTGCCAGTCTCTCCGGTGCACTATTACTCCGACCAGCTTTCTCCAACGGCTCCTCGAGCCCCGCTGCTTCAGCGTCTGTGACGTTTCGCACCTATTTGGAAAAGGTAGTCCACTTCCTAACAGGCGGGGGACTACCACTCCTTCGGCAATCCCAGTAGGAGTCTGCCTCCTTACGGCTCCTCTGCTGCATCTGCGACGGCTAGCCCACGCACTTCGCTTGTCCTGTTTGAATCTCCCGGGTGGCTGATGCAGACTCCTGATGTCTGCGGTAGAAGACACTAAGTCCTTCTTCGGTTTCCTTTTTATAGGGCTTGTCCCACCCTTGCATAACAACAGTCCTTTTTGTTAGTGACTTCGCTGTAATCCTCATGCCTCCCTTGAGCCACCTTGTCATAGTATTTTTTGTTTCATCAGTTTTCCAGGCACTGCAGTAATACCTGTGTCTATTATTAGTAGGTGTTTACTCTTCAGGTTTGAAGAGGTACATGGAAGTGGTGGGTGAGCGTGAGGAACCAAGAATGAGACACGGCCACAGAGGACTCATAGTGGTTGCTATAAACTTTGATTTAAATAATAAAAAGGTTGGGAAAAGCCGTACTGTCCCTACTCTAGAGGTATTTCCTTACCCCAACCAAAACTATGGGTCTGTCATGTGTCAAGATGTCCAAAGCAAAAATGTCCTGTCTGAAATCCTATCCTAGCCCTGGCTTTCTAGAAACTAACTCTAATTCTAAGGGCTGAAGGATATATCTTTGATCTTGAAGGTACACAAAATGTTTAAGTTCAACAAACAGTATGACTCCAATCAAAGTCGAAAATGTTCACAGTTCCAGGAAATGACTTCCTTCCCCAGGTTTCTTCACGGCAAAACAAAAGTTCAAAGAAACAATTTCTTAGTTGCCAAAAATGATAACTTCCACCTCTTGGCGTCCCAATTCACTCCAGGAGAAATGACTCCCATCCCCAGGCTTTTTATAACAGTTAGTATTCCTCAAATTCTAAAGGCATGGATCTTCCTTGGGATTCTCCTTTCAAAAACAACACAACTTGAGTGCAGGTCCCAGAATCGCAAGACACCTGATATACTTGCCTGCCAGTTTCTTTACCACATTCAATGCAGTTTAAAAAATCCTAATGGCATGTGTCTTTCTTAGGGTTTTTCCTTCACTCAAATCCAAAGGACATGAATGTTCCATGGGATTCTCGTTTCTAAACACAATTTGAGTGTGGGTTTCAGACTCAAACACACCTGATATGCTCTTCTGTCGGGTTTCTTTCTACATTCAATATAATTCAAAAATCCTAAAGCATGGTTCTTCCTTAGGATTCACCTTTTATGATATTCAGTTCTCTCCACATGCTTGTCTTTGCCTGGTATATTCCTGTGCCAGGATTTTCTTATGCAATTCACCTTACAATGCAATTCACTTTACAGACTTGACTTTGCCTGGTATACTCTCCTGCCAGGACTTTCTTATGCAGTTGATTTTATAATGCAGTTCAGTTTACACACTTTTCTTTGCCTGCTATATTCTCCTGCCAGGTGTGGGTCCCAGATTTGCACAGCCCACGTGTTGGGTCCACAACCAGCACTTCCCTGGCTTCCTGTTCCCTGTCTGGTCTCGCCTGCTGCAGAGCTCTTCCCTGGGCTTCTCTCCACCTGACAGGAGCTGCCTGCTCCTCTCAGCTTCTCTCTCTCCTTCTCTTCCTTCAGCTGTTAGGGTTTTAAATGTGCTGGAAATGGGTGCTTCTTTCCAACAACTAGAGCGCAGCATTGACTTCCATACTCTAGTGATCCTTATTACTCCATTCCTCTTCTTCGTCGCAGTATTTTCAAAGGCTTCATATACATGGGTTTAAAATCTGTTCTAGTCATTCTATTGATTACAGGATGTTGAAGGATCCTCTTTCTGGTCTCAATCTTTGTCATTCGATTGATTACGGAATTTTGAAAGATGCCATCAGCAGGTCTTGCAGGTTGTTGAAGGGTGTAATCAGAATAGGCCATCAAGCCATGAGGAATGGAGGGGACATCACTAAAGGGGAAAGGGGGATACCACGTCTAATTGGATGATATCTGTTCCCCGCCCTGAGGGTTACCTTCCCATATGTGATCCTCCCTTGTATAGCCGCCCCCAGGGTGAGGATCAGGAAGTGGCTGTCGTCTCTTGGCCACATGAGGAGAGGCCACCCCCGGAAAAGTAGTGATGACATCAGATTTATCACAGTAAGGCACTGGGGTCTGCATAGTAGGGAGGTGTGTAAGGTGTTGGGTGAGGAGTGTTATACTGCATTCTCCCTAGATGGACATCCTTGTCCCTAGAGGGGCAGTCTCTCAACATGAGGTCATCCCTTTGAGTGCCAACCCCCAGGGGGGCTATCAGGTAGCAGCCTCACCTCCCTGGCCTCATGGGAAGAGGCTACCCCACCGAGAGAAGTGTCGACGTATAAGGGTTCATCACAATGGGTTTCCAGAGTCTGCACTCTCTGCAGACCTGAAAAAATGTGTGAGGATCGTGAAGAATGCACTGCTAACGTAATCAATGTGAGGCATAACTAGAGCTGGTTGGACTCAATTCTGCCAGGAAAGGTTATGTCTGGTAGGGTTACTTTCTATAGTTTGAATGAGAAATATGATTTCTTTCTCACTGAAGCCTTTTGGGGTGCCATTGACAACTCTTGGTTCACTAAGATGCCAAGATTTTCTTTTAACACTGAGCGATGTGTGGGCATGCTCCCAGGTCTTGAGGCCAGTGATTCCTGGGCCATGCATCTACAGTCTTGCTTATGACCAAAATGCCAGTGTTGATGGGTTTTAGGCTTTAGTCTACATCCAGTGATTCACTCCTAGGAGGAAGCTCATGGTGGTATTTTTTAATGTTGGGTTATGAAGAAGCTGCATCCAAATTCCCCGCTACCTCCTGAAGTGTGACCAATTGAACAACACGATTAACGGTATTGAAAGCCCCTGCCAAGTATAATACTGCCTTGGTTTTATTTGTCTCCCCCCCCCCCCTCCCTACTCACCAGTCAACTGGGAACATCCTCAACCCTCACGGTTTTTGAGTAAGGAGCAGATTTCCCCCAGCAATTCGGATGCATTCTCTTACGTGCACAGTCAGCTGCCTTATTTTTCTACAAGAAGGTGGCTGCAGCACAGGGAGGGTGTGTGTGAAAAACGACATCCCGATGAATGCTAGAAAAGTCCAGCAATACTTTTAGAGGGTCCGTCTTTGCAATAACAGTAGAACTACAAAAGGAACCTAACATAGTGCAGGTGCAGCCAGGTGAGCAGACACATAGCACCGCACTCAATTGTGATCTTACAAGTCCATCCGCACTCGAGGATGTCCTAGGAGCCATTCAGGTATCCCGCCTTTAGTACAAGGTATCTGTGGGCAGGGTCCCTCTGGCACACTTATGCTGTCTCTCTTTACTGCAAGGTAACGAAAGGGATAGCCCTATATGTGGAAGCATAGTGGGCTAGCGAGTCTCTCTTTACTGCGGCAGAACCCTGTTGTTGTTTCTAGGATCACGGCATGCTGAATCTGTCAAAGAGCTTTCTGAGGTAGCCGGGAGACAATATGTTAACACTATATAAAACACCTAAACAATCCTTTTTCCCACGCCTACCTCACGCATATTTTCCCAATTATGAACATGTTTCTAATGTTGTTTCGTGCATTGTAAGTGCTGATATCTTCACCTCTTGATTGGTGTTAAGAACAACGTGTGGCGTGCTCGGTAATCTTTTCAGAGACATTATTGCATGTTGCCAGCTGTGCTGCGTGCATGGGACGTACGTCATATTCTTAAAGAATCGGTCGTGGTCTGTTTTGCAGGAAGGTGAACCAGCAGCTTTTTACTGCGCTCCAGGCGTTCTGCCCGCTGCTGAGGGCGGTGAAGGTTACTGACTCCATCCGCACTGCTACACCTCACCAGCTCATTCCTAAGCGCATTTAAGCGCTTCCCATCTTATCCATGTACCTTCAAAGTGAGTCCTCTTAACAGCCATCTCATGAAGTCTCCGCATAAGCCTTCCTCTGCATCTGCTCCAGTGTCGTGGCGAAGGTCTTCGGTGTCGCCCCGGTTTTGGGAAAGATCTACCTCTGGGGGGCCCAATAAACCACCCGACCAGATTGCCAAAGCCAGTCTTTAAGCTGCGGAACTGTCCACCTCCTCCCTCTCCTAATAAAATGGAAAACGTGTATTTCTATTTCAGCGAGAATACGTGGTACACTTCAGGCACTGCTGGGGAGTATTATGGACATGAATAAATAGTTAGTAAACAGGAGCTGAAAGTCCAGGTTATACAATATCACCCAGTAAGCAGGAGTTAGTTTTGGAGAACAAGGCGCTAGTAATATATTTTGTGAGTAGCAAATCCAACTTTAACATTAATTACAAGCAATGCCACTTTTCCATCAAATATTATAATAAAGTTAATAACCGGTTCCGTGCCCTTTCTGGAAGACTCCAAATGTAGGAAGGTAAAAATAACAGAAAAAGCGCCCTAAAAGAACTCTGAAAAGTATGCATAGCTAAAACAAAGCTGATGAAATGCTATTGCGCTTATCATTAATACCGGTTGTCAGGTACTGTGAATGCCAAGGCGCATACAAGGTGATTTGTTAATCATTTTGCATAATTTACCAACGTAGCATTCCCAGGTGAGCTGATGCAACCCCTTGTCACATCTGGGCCCTTTTCTGACCTCGGGCCGTGTGCTGCCTCGTTCCCTGACCCCCTTTCCTTTCCTCTTCCCCTCCCTCCTCCCGCCTCCTGGCATTCCCTCCACTCGTGATTCGCTACTTGCACCTGCACTGTTTGGGGCATGCAGCTTCACCATGTGAAAACGGCATTACCAACGTGGCGTTCCCAGGTGAGCTGATGCGACCCCCTGTCCCATCTGGGCCATTTTCTGACCTCGTGCTGTGTCTCCATGTGCTCTTAGGCCCCTCGTGCTGCCTCATTCCCTGACCCCCTTTCCTTTCCTCTTCCCCTCCCTCTGCCCATCACCTGGCCCTCCCTCCGCCCATCTCCTGGCCCTCCCTCCACTCGTGATTGGCTACTTGCGCCGGCCCTGTTAGGGGCATGCAGCTTCACCATGGGATAATGCCATTACCGACTCAGCATTCCCAGGTGAGCTGATGCGACCCCTGTCCCACCTGGGCCATTTTCTGACAACGGCGTGTCTCCATGTGCTCTTAGGCCCTCCATGTGCCCTTAGGCCCCATGTGCTGCCTCGTTCCCCGACCCTCTTTCCTTTCCTCTTCCCCTCCCTCCGCCCGCCTCTCGGCCCTCCCTTCACTAGTGATTGGCTACTTGCACCGGCACTGTTTGGAGCATGCAGCTTCACCATGGGATTACGCCATTACTAACGCGGCATTCCCAGGTGAGCTGATGCGACCCCTGTCCCACCTGGGCCATTTTCTGACATCGGCGTGCCTCCATGTGCTCTTAGGCCCTGCGTGCTGCCTCGTTCCCTGACCCCCTTTCCTTTCCTCTTCCCCTCCCTCCACCCGCCTCCTGGCCTTCCCACCACTTGTGATTGGCTACTTGCACCAGCACTGTTTGGGGCATGCAGCTTCACTGTGGGATAACGCCATTACCAACACGGCGTTCCCAGGTGAGCTGATGCGACCCCTGTCTCATCTGGGCCATTTTCTGATCTTGGTCGTGTCTCCATGCTAGGCCCCAGCGACTCCATTTTCTGGTCCAAATTTATTAAAAAATGATCCCCAGCCCCCGTGTGCTGTCCCATCTTGGTGGACACTTCCTGGTGTTCTGTCACCCTTCCACCTCCCATCCCATCCTCCAGCTCCCATTGGCTGATTTATCTGGTCATAACTGACCCTCCCAGGACAGCCCACTGCCCGGCAGCCCCTTCGGCTAAGGGGCCCCAAGACAAAGGGCTGCTCCTACATTGGCGGCTCCAAGACGTGTCTGCAGGTGTCAGCAGGGGAAACCAATGAAGCCTACAGTCAACAGACACCAACAAAAACTGTAAGTCTGGCATGAGTGGGGTGTAGAGCAATTACTCTACTCCAGAAAGCCCCCACCACTCTACCTCACCTTTCCATAACATAGACTACCATAGGCATACTTATAGACATTTGTGACCACCAGCCTAAATCTATTCATGGCTGGACTGTAAATGCTGCCTTACATTACACACTAACTTACTTGCCAATGTTAACTAGTGCCACAACTAGAGAGAACTGTGAAGATTGGCCTGTGTCACACCTAGATAGGATTGTGAATGTTAGCATGTGCCACACTTAGATGTAACTCTTAACTCTAGCCTGCGTCACATCTAGATAGAAATGTGAATGTTAGCATGTGCCACACTTAGATGGAATTCTTAACTTTAGCCCGCATCACATCTAGATAGGATTATGAATGTTAGCATGCGCCAAACTTGGATGGAAATCTTAACCTTAGCCTCTGTCAAATCTAGATTGGATTGTGAATATTGGCATGCGCCACACCTAGATGGACTTAGATGGAATACTTAACTTCAGCCTGCGTCACATCTAGATAGGATTGTGAGTGTTAGCGTGCACCACACTTAGATGGAATTCTTAACTTTAGCCTATGTTGCATCTAGATAGAAATATGAATATTAGCATTTGCCACACTTATATGGAATGCTTAGCTTTAACCTGCGTCACACCTAGATAGGATTGTGAATATAAGCATGTGCCACACTTAGCTGGAATTCTTAACTTTAGCCTGCGCCGCATCTAGATAGAATGTGAATGTCACTTAAATGAAACCGTGAAGGTTACCAAGTGCCACACTTAGATGGAATCGTGATCACTAGCCTGCCTCACACAACAGCAGCCGATGAGTACCGACCGTAAAACACCCCAAGTCCAGCCAACGGACCCACCAGGCTGAGGCTGCCAACAGCACATCACTGCTCTCTTGCACTTTTCCAGCTTATTCTCACTAATTCTCCCCCTTTTCCCTTTTTCAGAGCCTCAACAGGGTCAGGGGACCACTCCAGTGGTGATAGTGTTTGGTACAAATATCCTTTAACATTAACATTAACCTAATTTCACACAGTTAAAAGAGAGTAAAATGCACAATTTCAACTAACAAGCTAAACATGCCAAAGTACCACCAGTACCCTGGAAGATCACCTCTAGCCCAGAATGAATTGTGGATAGTGAAAGCAGCATTTTGGCAATAAAACATTCTTTGTCTTATACGACAGTGCAATTTTATACAGATCTTTAGCAATCCAAGACTGACAGCTCTCAAGTATACAGGCAACAACATGTGTGCTTCACCCTAATTAATTATCATTCGTTTAGTATAGACTGACATGCTTGAGAATGCTATAATTCTCCTATCACAAGGATGTTAGACCATACAAAAGTGATGTGCGACCGGGGGGCAGTTCTGCAATTTAGGCTACAGCGGTTGCAGTAGACTGAGGTGGAGAGCACATTCACCATTATGAAGAAATGCACAGGGTGACAGAATTGAGGCATGAAACTCATCAGAATTGATGGCGGTATGCATAGGCTTCACTGTGAACCCTAATTTCAATTGTGACTTTGTGAGCCGTGCGACTGTGCAGATCAGCATGCATAAAAGCGCTGAATGGCTGCTGTACTAGAGACTCCATAAAGGAAGGAAACAAAGTGCATTCATTTGTAACTAATGAGTATTTGCCCTGGCGGCATTAGTGCCTACCGCAAGTCAGGGAGGGACCACCACTGCAATCCCCTTCCTCTCCCAGACCAGCCGAAAGAGAAGGTTATTGTCAGGAAACCTGCAACACAACAGTTGAAATATTACAACAGGATCTGCACCACATCCTAAATTCCTGAGTCCGAAAAATCACTCAACTCGAATGAATTTCTTAGCCCCATGGGTCACTTACAATATAACATCAAATGGGGGATAAATATCATGCTTTGAACACTTTGCAACATTCCTTGTTAGCAGGTAGTACACTAATGCTATTTGCCAAGCACCCATATAACTGTCGTTGAAAAATTACCACTGACAATTTCGGTGGTCTGGTGAACAATTTATTAGTAAAAATCAAACAGGACAAAAACAAACCAATGGCAGTCCGAGACTTCGACGCAAATGAGAACCGTCTCCCTCCGTGCACCGTTCTCTCATACCCATAGGAACACATGCATTCCATTGGAAGGAGTGGTCCAGACAGGGCAAGGAATCATACTGAAAAAATGTTGCTAGTAGGGAACAAAGCCCCACTATACAAGCCATTGATACCCGATGCATTCTTTCATGTTAGACAGTGTTATGAGGGAGGACAGCATATCGTAATACATTTAGTGAAGGTGAATATACTTAAATATTCACACGCTCTGTCACAGGCGAGAAATCGTACAGTATGATGACTTCCATCTTCTGATGCTGCTTTTCCCAAGAAAGCGGGAGCCTAAAATGCACTTAAATATGCTTAAAGGGAAACGCATCAGAAGCGAGAGATGTGAAGGCGATCATAGTTAAACTCTAGGCGAAGAGCCTTCATTGCAAAAACATGTGGAGTAAAGCCTAAAGTCTTAGCCAGCACAAGCAAGAAACATTGTTTAAACATGCAAGATTTTAGTATCCCCTCACTAGTATAATGCAGTAATGTGCAAGGGGAGTATAACATTTTCAATTCCAAACTTTTCCCCACATAACTCCCACCTTACTTTTTTTACCTTCCCTGGTCAGCCCCTGGACATGGAGGTAGAAGATCACCCCTAGAGGAAACCCTCACCCATATTGGCATTTAGAAGGCACCTGCATGTACTTCTGCACTTAGGATTGGTAATGTACCCCATTGGTGCTTTTAATTGCCAACATCTGCCCATAGGGCACTGACCAAATGCAAGCTCAACTTTAACATAAAGATGGGATGATTTAAATACCGTTGGTCTGATGTCTTGCAGTGGGAGCAGCATTCCCTGCTCTGCCACAGGTGGCTGTCGCAGGACCCAAACCCTCAGCTGCAGAGGGCGTTAAATGTTGCCTCAATTTCCTTCATGGCATTGCTTTGTTAACTGGAAACTTGCGCTTCCAAGGGAGTGGTCCCACCTCTACAAGGCTCTGTTACAGCGCGGTCACAGGGCAGGGCAGCCCATCCCATTGTTCTTTGCTGTGGGCCCACCCAGATCTGCATGGATGGGGCATGCCCACATCACTGCCATGTGCCTGTGCAATGATTACAGTGAGTGGGCTCTGGCGAGCACCACTCCTGCTATCGACACCTGCAATGCCCCCCTCCCGATCAACGTCGACACACGGGGAGCGGACGCACAGGGGAAGTTTGCTGCCTGCAAGTTACCGTAAAGCACTATATATATATATATATATATATATGCATATATATATATATATATATATTTATTAGGAAAGTCCATTTGAGCCAAGCCACACATTCCACAACGCCACCTAGTAGCCATCGCTGGAAGTTTGCCTCCAGTTCTGAGACACAACAGAACTTTCCTACTAAACCCACCATAAATTTCTTGGTGATATATATATATATATATTTATAAGGCTTGGGGAATCTGCTTAGATCACATGCTATGCATAGGCCCACATCTAGTGGAAGCTACAAAGTATTACAGTTGTTGTTTTTGAAACTCGACAGTGCTTGCCAGTAATACTGTCCTAGTGTGACGTTCACTGTACCCATGGTCCTTCACGCGTCTAGGTCCCTCAGATTGTTTTTTTCCACCATCATTGTTGGACGCTGAAAGCGGAGTTCCTTTCTGGCTAATGTAATTTATCATAAAAAAATTAGAGCTAGTTACTTCTTCTGTCCTGTTTTAGCCATTTCTTACGACACACACAGCCTCGGAAGGCTGCTCTGGGCCTCGGCCCTCACAGTAGAGAGAGTGGGGGGTGGTACATATCTTAGTCAAACTAAGAGAATGCATATTTCACCTTCTTCCCACTTTACTTGCCAAGGTGCCCTTCCAATTCAAAATGGAAAATACACCTTTTAAATGTCCTACATGCAATAGAAAATTTCCCTGGAAGGATTTGCACTGGGTGTGCAACCTCTATCTTCCAAGGGACCACAACAAGGGTCACTGCAAAGCCTGCTAGGTCTTTAAGCTCGAAACTTTGAAGGACTGCAAAACCAAGCACTGAGCCCACCACGCCATGCAGGCCGAGGCCACCATGGACCTGGAAGGTTCTTCCAGTGACGGCAGCATCAGAGTCTTGAGTGATGACGACGCCGAAAGGGATCTGTCGGATTCCCACACGCAAGCCCCGAACCCACCAGACAGGCCGGTGCCTCTGTTACGGGGATGATACCCGGCGGCTCCAGCACAGACAAGCTTCCACACGCTAAGCCCACAACCCGAGGCCAAAAGTCAATGTCAACACCGACTACAAGGCTACACACAGCATCGGTCCACCAGTTCCCTGATCACCCCACGACAGGCCCTGAAGTCAAGAGAAAAGTCTGATTCAGATGTTGTGTCCATAACTACAGCCGAAGACCGAAAGACTTGCTGTGGCCCTTTCACAAGCCGATAAAAGCGACAGTCAACAGACACGTCGAAATTGGAAAAATCCTGACAGTCGATAGACACGTGGAAATCAGCAAAATCCCCTCTAACCTCGGAATTGTCTGATTTCATTAAGAAACATGTCCCAGAAACACTTATGAAGGGGCAGACTTCGAAACACCACACTTCGAAGACCCACAAATCCACTAGGGAGAAGAAGACTGTTACCCAAGGGGAGGGAACAATAACGGAGGCTATGAGGCACAAAAGGCAGCCTACACCTGAGCTACCTCCCACACCAACTATCCCAAGTTCCTCACAGTGGCCTGCTGAAGATATAGACAGTGTCATGAGGCGCATGTCTTTTCTGGCCAACCTTTTCGACAGCAACCCTCAAATTCTAGAAAACCTCCAGAACAGGCCACCATCTAGTGGGGCGACACTGTGACAACCCTCTGCAAAATGAGCCCGGGAAGACACCCTACAAGCAGCCACCACTCAGCAGGAACCAGGCCAGCTTGAAAACTATGACCCCAACCTACGCTTGACTGGAGCATATTCAGATTCTGAGGATCAGGGGGACATAGGGCAGGTAGACCACTATTATGATGACGAGGAAGACATTTACGTCATACCATCACCGGACCATGCAGTCCCGCCAGTGGCAGACTCGCCGGTAGATAACCATACCCAGTTCAATGACATGCTCCTAAAGGCAGCTGAACACTTCCAAATAGCGACTCAAGAACACAAGTAGACAAAGATTTTGTCGAAAAGCAGCATTCACATTCATCCCCTTATTACAATCTGTGCAAAGGCGAATTCAACCATCTTTGGTAACTCCTAACCTACCACGGGCAGTAAACACCCGCATTGAAAAAATGTTCCGCCCAGCCCCCTCAAGCCCCCTTCACATCAGGAGTCAATTAAAACCAGACTCATTGGTCGATACCACCATGAGAAAAAGGGTGGGAACACCTCTCGCATCATCTGAGGCACTCCCTGACAAGGAAAGCAAAAAGCTCTACACTTTCGGTAGGAATGTAGCCAGCTCGGCAGCATATGAGGCGAGGATTGGCAACAACACCACCTTGCTTGCCAGCTACAACTGCCCCAAGGGAGACCAAATAGCTGCAATAATGGCCTCAGCCCCAGAGCCATTGAAATCACAACCCTCCCTCGCCATTACAGAAGGCAAAGCTGTCTCCAGCTGCATTCGGAAGAACAATTTAGATGCCGCTGATAATTATTGCTGAGGGCAAACTTATCAAGCGCCACGCATGGCTACGTCCGTTGGGTTTTAAGCTAGAGACACAAGCGACTCTTCTTAACATGCCGATAGAGCTAAATGTTCTGTTCGGCAAGGCAATAGAGGATGCACTCAAAAGTGCAAAAGAAGAGTATGACACTCTAAAGTCACTGGGCCAGCTCACCAACAAATCCTCAGGTCAACGGGCGGCTATAATCTTTGTTGCTTCCGGGGACAAAATTCTCAAATGGGGTCTGATTACAACCAGGGTCAGAGTTTGTCCTGGGGTTCAAAACAAGGCCAATGCTCACAAGGCTTTCAGAGAGGCCAGAGAAGATCTTGCGGCAAGGTCAGATCCTCCTCTTCCAGAGGTGGATCCACACCACCAAAGCAATGCAATGACCACCCGCTTCAGGTCCCCTACCATGTCACTCCAGTAGGAGGACGCATAACACACTTCACCCATGCATGGGAGGGAATCACCTCAGACAAGTAGGTGCTTTCAACCGTGGTGGGGGGTTATTTCATAGAGCTGTTATAATGACCCTACCACCATACTCTGCGACAAAGAACCCCCACAAAGGAAGAACAGCACATACTTCTGGAAGAGGCACTAATATTAAAGGACGCCCTTGAAATCTTCCCGGCGAACAAGGTAAACAAAGGTATCTATTCCACTTACTTCTTTGTGCCCAAAAAAGATCTAACAATGTGCCCTGTATTAGATCTGCGGCCTGCAAAAACTTATGCCAAGCCACAAAAATTCTGCATGACAATGCTACAAGAAGTAATCCCACTGCTAAAGTGAGGGGTCTACAGGGCAACCTTGGATATGAAAGATGCCTATTTTCATATTTCAATGTTTCCAGCGCACAGAAGGTTCTTCGTGCGTTTCAAGATAGCAAACCAGCACTACCAATTCAAGGTGCTACCCTTTGGCATAGCATCCGTTCTAAGGGTATTCATCAAGGTACTGGTGGCAGCGCACCTGCGCAGGGAGGCAATCCCAGTGTACCCTTACCTGGATGACTGGCTGATCACGGGGAAGACACCACAAATTTGCATGCAAAATACCCAAAGAACGATCAACCTTCTTTTCCACTTGGGTAAGACCAAACAGTTCTTCAGAGCTATCATAAAAACAGATGAAGGTCTAGTCTTTCCATCAAATGAAAAAACACAAAACATACTGCTGCAAATACCTCAGTATCAAGCTGGTCACCAGATAACCGTACGCAAAGCTATGCGTTTGCTCGGCATGGTGGCATCTTGCATGTACCTGGTCCCACACGCACGATTGTGCATGCGTCCGATGCAGGGGTGGTTGGTGAAAAAGTGGACTCAGGCAAGTGGTCAGTGGGACAATTTAGTGGTAATTTCTCCAACACTAGTACAAGCTCTACGCTGGTGGACAAAAGAGAATCTGTTGAAAGGAAAACCCTTCCATAACCCGCGGTGCAAGCGGTAGTCACAACAGATGCATTACACTCTCCTGGTGGGGGACCCATCACCTTCATCTCCCAGCACATGGTCAGTGGACTCAAATTACAGCACAGAACCACATCAATTTGCTAGCAATATTCAAAGCGTTCCAAGCTGTTCGAAGCGCACCTGACAAATCAGTCAGTACAAATTCTCACAGACAGTACCACTACAATGTTCTACATCAACATGCAAGGGGACACACATTCTCCAAATGTTTCCAGGCTAGCACAGAAAATATGGAAATGGGCACTCAAACGGGGGATGTTCCTGACTTTCCAACATGTTCCAGGGGAACTCAACACCCTAGTGGACTCGCTAAGCAGAGATCCTCTACCAGAAGACCACGAGTGGCAACTCAACAGAAATGTTGTAGATCGCATTTTCTCACAGTGGGGTTACCCCACGCTAGACTTGTGTGCTACAAGAGAAAACAAGCAATGCCCATACTTCGTGGTCAGCTTTCCCCAACCAGACTCAGAGGGGAATGCCCTATGGATGAGTTGGTCAGGGAAGTTTGACTACGCTTTTCCCCCAACTCCACTAATGAGCAGAGTGGTGCACAAGATTCACAGGGAACAGATGACGTTAATCCTAGTTGCTCCCATGTGGGCGAGACAACCTTGGTAACCACATCTGCGCAAACTGGCGATGTGCGATCCGATCAAGCTCCCGTGTCCGGCCAACTTGCTTTCCCAGCACAGGGGGACAACGCTACACCCTCAACCTCACTTACTGAACTTGGCAGCATGGCTCCTGAGGTCATAGAGTTTGGACATCTTAATTTACCTCAAAGGTGTATGGATATCCTCAAGGAGGCACATAAACCAAACACTGGACACTGTTATTTTGACAAGTGGAGAAGATTTGTAGTTTGGTGTCAGTCAAAACAAATAAACCCGATAGAATGTACTCCAACTCACATTCTTCATTACATGCTCCAGTTATTAGACTCAGGTTTAGTCTTTAACTCTATAAAGGTTCACCAGGCGGCCCTATCCGCGTACACCACCTCTCACAGTAAAGTATCATGGTGGAAGGTTTCTGTCATTAAGGCATTCATGGAGGAAGTAAAAAGACTCCACCCTCCTAAATCAAACCACCTTCCAGGTTGGGACCTCAATGTAGTACTTGCAAAACTCATGGGACCCCCCCCCTTTGAGCCTATGCATAAGTCAAGCCTTAAACACGTCACATAAAAACGGCTTTCTTGGTGGCTATCCCCTCCATAAGGAGAGTCAGTGAACTTCAAGCATTGTCAGTGCAAGACCCTTTCTTTGTTATCCACAAAGACAAATTGGTATTAAGAATGCACCCTAGGTTTTCGCCTAAGTTCATTTCAAAATTCCACATAAACCAGTCCATCGAGCTATCAGCCTTCTTTCAGAACCCAACAAGCTCAGCTGAGAAAAAACACCATACACTAGATGTAAGGAAGGTGGTCCTTTACTATGTAAACAAGACCAGACTGCGCAGAAAAACAGACCAACTGTTTGTCTCTGTAGTAGCAGGCAGAGAAGGATACAGCATTTCCAAAAATGCCATCTCCAGATTGATAGTCAGATGCATAGAGCTCTGCTACTCTTTATCAAGAAAAACACTGCCGTTTATACCAAGAGCTGGTTATAGGTGATAGGATCTAAAACAAAAGGATCGAATGCCTTTTTTTCGACACCAAAAGGACCGAAAAAAGGGTCGAATTATTATTATTATTATTTTTTATGGGGGGGTTCCACCCCCAAACACCTGTTTTCTTTTAACACTAAACTAAAAAATATATAAATAAATAAATAAATAAAAAAGCATTCAACCCTTTTTTTTCTCGGTCCTTTTGGTTTTGAAAAAAGGGCATTAGATCCTTTTGTTTTAATCCTTTGGCTGGACACCCCAAGAGCTCACTCCACAAGGGGTACAGGAGCTACTCTGCCTTTTATCGCAAACGTCCAGTTTGATGCCATTTGCAAAGCAGCTACATGGAGCTCAGTACTCACTTTCACTCAGCACTATTGCATTGACAAACACTCTAAAGCAGATTCCCCGGAGGGACAAGCAGTTCTAAAATATCTATTTGACTCTGTACATTCTCACAACCCACCACTTTCTCCGAACACTGCTCGCTAATCTGTGCATAGCATGTGAGCTAAGCAGATTCCACAAGCCTCAGAAGGGATGCATTACTCACCGTAATCGTATTTCTGATGCTTTTATCTGCTTAGATTTACATGTGCCCAACATCCCCCCCCTTGGAGTAGAAGGTGCATAGATGTTTTTTCTGGGCTTTATCTGATACATATCAGCTTTACTACACCTATACTCACACTACACTTCATGCAACCTCATGTCAGAAACAAAACAATCTGAGGGACTTTGACGCGTGAAGGACCGTGGGTACAGTGGACGTCACACTAGGGATTGTATTTCTGGCACACCCTTGTTTATCAAGAACTTAATTGATTGTCTGAAGTGAACAGAGATATGTTTTTTGATTGCATTGGTGAACTATTAAGATAAATTTTGTTTTAAAATACATCATCACCCTGAGGTGCAGGGAGCACCTGGTGTACCTCACTTTGAGTTACCTCATTCTTGTGACTACCTTGTATTGCTAATCATAATAGAAATATATAGATTTGAGTAACCCAGCTTTCAGTGGTCAAACAAAACATTGATTCCGTTGGCTCACAAGAGACTTATAGGCCGTGCTTGAACTAAACAATGATCAATTGTATGGTATTGGTGGTCGACAATGGACCACAATGGACAAAGAGGTGGATGTGCTGCTGGAAACCTGTTTGGCATTTATGTTGGTGGGTAAGACCAACCAAGATGTTCAGATCAACAAAGTGGTTCACACACCATTATGTCCTTTGCAGTGGTCAGATAACCCTTGGACTAAAATTGCTGTGGGTGCAAACAAGAGAGTAAAAGTACTGAGCAAATATGCTGTTATGCTGATGGATTTTTGCAATATGTCAGTGGAAGTTATATTTCAAATGGATTGTGTCCTCTCACGTATCCTCATCTTTGATATATCCAAGTCTGCTTACAGATTGCTTAAGAGCGTTGTGCAGCGTCGAGCCTTGGTCTTTGATGGCCACCATAGCACCCCTTGTGACGTCGACGCTGGTATATGAAGCTTGCACACAGACCATTACCTCAGTTGTGTTTTTCCCACATTGCTGTGTGCTTTGTAGCTACTAGCCTCAGCGAAGTTCGATTGTGTTTGTTTCTACATTCAAGTGAATTTGATATTCTTCAAACATATCCTCGACACAGAAGACAGGTTTCAAACGGTGTGCAGACTGTGGGGCAAAAATGTCCATAACAGATTCTCACTGCGTCTGTGGTGTTTGGGGACGGGCCATAAGGTGGATGACTGTGGCTCATGTCAATCTATGACTGTCAAGGCTTTGCAGGAAATGATGGGGAAACTAGTTGCAGGTGAGCCCTCTCGCAAATTCCCATCCGTTATCCCATCCAAAAGAAAGTCGTTCTCCGAATCCAGGGATGTCTCCCCACGAGAGAAAACGTCCGAAACATCAGAGATGATGGAGGTCCGGGCCACGACGCTCGTGGTCCTCTACTCACAAGAAGAGTAAGAAACGGCGTCACAGGTGTTCGCCATCGCTGTGTTCCTCTCCCGAAAAAGTGTTATTACAAAAGAAAACGTCAACTCCTGCGGCATGGGAAAGCTTCCACTTAAAAATGCTTGACTTTTTTCAGAGGCAAGCTCCTCCAAGTGCGCCTCTCAAAGAGTCAGGCAAACAAAGCCACCCCTCTGCACCTGACAAGACTCTTGTGTCCCCTTCTCCTTCTCCAAGTTGAAGGAGTCTTCATCGACACATAAGAAAAAGCCTTTGTCTACCCCCTCGAGGCCTTCATCTCCTGTATCACAGCCTTCATCTATGGTATCAAAGCCGTCGAGCTTATCGCCTGAGCCTTGGAGGCATGTTATCCACTTGATGCCATCAAAGCATGTTAAACTGTCAGCTCATTCAGTGACTCGGAAGACTGCAAAGCCAGTTGTTCAACCGACCAAGTGGTTGAAACCCCTTCTTCAGGCAAATGGGGTCCTCCTTCAAGGAAGATGAGGAGGATCAATCCCCTTTTGGTTATGCTTTTGGAACAGCAAATGTTCCAGAAGAACTTATTTCTCCAGAGTCAAAATCTGTTGGAAACCCTAAAAGAAACCAGCAGCTGATAAACATCTCTTGAGACTGATTTTGGGAACCCAGCTTTGGCTGGATATGCTGATCCTTCATGTAGATCTGTGATTTGTAAAGTGGCTGCATATCTGGGGTGGTCTAAAACCGCAGCTACTATAGAGACTGGTGACTGTACTCATATTTTAGACAGTGGACCAGTTAAGGAGGCTGTACTACCTTTCCACCTTTAAGGGTAAGGGTTATGGAAAACTGGCTGAAGCCAGATTCCATTCCACCTGTAAACAAACTTTTAACAAAAAAGTACAGAAAAGCTTCTGTGGACCCTCCTTTTTGGAACAGGCATCCCACACCAGTGAACCTGGTTGTTCAATGCGGCAACAGTTTCGTCTAGGTCCGCAGCTTATCCTTCTACTCCTGCAGACAAGGAAGATAGAAAAGCTGACTCTTTGGGAAAGAGAGTGTTTAGTGTAGGAAGCATGGCAATAAAATCAGCCAATGCAACAAGTGCCTTAGCTTAATAAACACACACCCTTTGGGATGTAGCTGCCCTTGCAGCAGAACCTATTCTGGAGGGAGAGGAAAGGGAAGGCTTTTAAGCCTAGTACAAGATTGAAACAATGCTATGAGGCAGTCTTTACAGTCCAGCCTGGATACGGTGGCTTCCGTAAGTAGGTCCATGGCTGCCAGTACTGTTCTTAGGCACATGTCATGGCTCAGAAAATCGAGTTTTTCTGTGGATGTCCAGACATGTTTACTTGACATTCCTTTTGATGGAACCTTTCTGTTTGGAGAAAAGATTGACAACAGCCTGGAGAAGCGGCAGGCTTCTAGGGCTGCAACTAAATCATTAGGGGCGGCCATCAGACAAACTGAACCTTCAGGTCAAGGATGGAGAGGATGTCCTTTTTGTTTCTATTCCTCCATCTCTAGAGGAAGAGGACAGTTTTCGCAAAGGGGTCAGAGGTGAGCTCCTCGTGGAGGCAGAACTCCCCATGCAACACCCGTAGTTACCCTCAGGTGCAGGTTTAGCAACAAAATGACACCCTCACCCACAAGTCTGTGGTAGGAGGCACACTGTCATATCATCTATGGTGTTGGCAAAGTGTAACTTCGGATGCATGATTGCTACAAACCGTAGCAGAAGGTTACTGTCTCCCATTCCTTAAGAAACCTCCCAATTGCCCCCTGAAAGCCAGATTGTCTCTGGTTCCAGATCCGCTCCTCCAACAAGAGATTCTCATCCTGTTGGAGAAAGGTGCAATAGACCTGTTATCTGCAGCGGAGAGAGACTAGAGTTGGTACTCTTCCTACTTCCTAATTCCCAAGAAGGGCAGAGGAGTGCGACCCATCTTGGACTTGAAATGCTTGAACAAGCTTCTCAGGAAGGACTAGTTCAAGATGGTAACTCTTTCACAGATCCTTCAGGCCCTTCGACTTAAGGATTGGTTAGTGTCATTGGACCTTCCGGATGCTTACTTTCATGTGCCCATACATCAGAAGCACAGAAAGTACCTGAGGTTCCCGGTTCTCATTATCAATGTTGTTTTCTGCAATTTGGGCTCACCTCAGCCTCGAGTGTCTTCACCAAGCTTATGTCAGTGGTGGCAGCAAGCCTAAGGAGGGAGGGGATTCACATCTACCCCCACCCGGACGATTGGTTGATCAGAGCTTGTTCTCCAAAACAGTCCCAGAGTCATCTCAGTCACACCTGTCACTTCCTCCACGAGCTGGGCTTCTCGCTGAACTTCAGGAAGTCCCACTTGACACCTTCTCAGCTCAGAAGCTTCTATGTATTGGAGCAGTCCTGAACTCAGCCTCGGGAAAAGCTCCACCACCCGAGTTAAGGGCTCAACATCTCTTGCAGATGGTCCGAAAATTTCACAGTGCCCTACTTCTCCCTGCCAATGACTTCCTAAGGTTGCTTGTCCTCCTGGCATCGTGCATTTTTGTAGTATCAGCAGCCTGTCTGAGAATGAGATCTCTTCAGTGGACTTTCAGCTCCCAGTGGTTTCGATTCTCCGACAGAATGACAGACCTTATTTAGGTACCGACACAGATCACCCAGGATCTTCTGATGAGAGGAAAACCCTTTTGGCAACCGTGGTCAGAGATGAAAGTTGTGACAGACGTCTCCCTCACAGGATGTGGTGCGCACATGAGAGATCTTTCAATAAGCGGACACTGGTCTCAGTCAGAGTCCAGACTCCAAATCAACCTTTTAGAGTTAAGGGCAATCAGACTAGCACTGATGGCCCTCCTGCCCTCAATGCGGGGGAATAGTGTCCTGAGCAGAGAGGTTCTGGGCACTTAGAGAAAGAATCACTGTTCTTGCAGTTCATTTAGCTGGAGAAAAGAACACAGCAGCAAATGCTTTGAGCAGGCAGAGCACGATCTCCCATGAGTGGGAACTAGCTCAGGAAGTTCTTCTAGAGATCTTCGCCCTTTGGGAAACCCCCCAAGTGGATCTGTTCATGACCAGTGTCAACCCGAAGTGTGAACTATTCTGCTCAAGGGAATTTCCACAAAGAGAAGCTCTAAGAGACGCGTTTGTGGCGGACTGGGAATTTTCACTTCGGTACGCATTCCCACCAGTCCCCATCATTCCTCATGTGATCAGGAGGTTGAGGAAGTTCATGAAAACCAGGATTCCCATTGCCCTATATAGGGCCAGGAGAACATGGTACCCAGATCTTCTGGAAATGCCCATCTGCCCTCCAATTCGTCTTCCCCAAAGAGAGGACCTACTCTCGCAAGAGGGAGGTTGCATTCTTCACCCAGAGATCAAGACTCTCAATCGTTACACCTGGTGTCAGAAAGGGTGAAATATAAGGATTGGGACCTTCCAGAAGTGTAATGGAGGTGTTGCTTTCGGTTTGGAGGCCAGCAGCTAAATCCCTGTACCTCTGCCATTGGGATACACTTCGCAGCTGTTGCAGGGAAAAGAAACTTGATCCTTTCACATATGAACTTCAACATGCTCTATCTTTCTTGCTCTGCCGAACCCATTCTGAGTTGCAAGTGGCCACAGTGAAGGGCTACTTAGCGGTATTATCAATCTTTAAGAGATCTGCGGATAAGGATCATACTTCAAGGTACCGATTGTGGTACAATTTCTTAAGGGCCTAACAGATTTGTTTTCACCCTTCATCGTGCCATCATTTGAAGATGTCTCATGGGAGCTCCATTTCAGCCCTTACATTTGTGTCCTTTAAGAGCACTCAACTATGAAAACTGCCGTTTAAGTAGCTATCACATCTGCCCATAGGGTAAGTGAGCTACAACCACCTTTCACATCCTTTTTCAAGGACAAGGTAGTTCTAAGAGTTCGATCATCTTTCTTTGTGAAAGTTGTGTCAGAGTTTCACCTTGCACAACATATTGTGTTGCCAACTTTTTATCCACATTCTCATCCATCAAAAAGGAGGCGAGACTACATTGTCTGGATACTAAAGGGCACTAAATTACTACATTATACAAACGGCAAGTATTCGTCAAGATGACCATCTCTTCATTGGTTACGCTGGACAAAGATTAGGTTTAGCTGTCACAAAACAAACACTCTCTAGATGGATTGTCATGTGCATAACAGAATGCTACTCGTTGGCAGGCAAAAATTCACCCGAAGGTTTGAGGGCGCGTTCCACTAGAGGGGTGCAGTGCAGGACATTTATAGAGTGGCAACCTAGTCGTCCCTTCATACTGTCAGTAAATGTTACTGTTTAGATTCTTCATCAGGAGAGGAAGCCATATTTGGCAAATCTGTCCTCCATAATATAAAAACATAAGTACATTCTTGGCACCCACCTCCTAAAACAAACTGCTTTGGGAGTCTATCAAAGATGAGGAATATGTGGGAGGTCACAATCCATTCGAAGAACAAGTTTCTTACCTGTGGAAAACTTTATATAAGCACGCAGATAATTTCATTGGCCCTCATTACGACCCTTGCGGAAATCGAAAAACGATGGCGGAAATGCAATACCGCCATCGAATAGCGCTCGGTGTGATTATGACCCGTCACCGCAAAGTACGATGCCATTAGCGACACCGCAGTGAACGCCAACGCAAACTGCACCAAGTACGCGCGCGCGCGCCATGCCAAACCGCAATTACCACCATGGCGCAACGGTACGCGAATTCTGACCCCAGCGGACATGCACCTAACGCCATCAAGCACGGCGGAAAGTACCATTCCGCCATGGTGAGAAGTACGGCATCGCGAACCAACCGTAAACGGCCCTACTGAGTGCCTGTACACCGCTCCCTGGCCACATTGTACAACTCCCCGTAGGTGCAATGAAGCCACACAATGCAACCAGTGAAATGTACAAGTCATCCATGCCTGCCAACGAACAAATGAATCTCAAGAGGGGCCAATGGAAGCTGCAGGGCACAGATGGCACGAATACAGAAGCCACACAAATGGACATGACCTCAGTCTCCCTCCAAGAAACGCACGCAAACACAGGCACCTGTGACGAGCCATATTCTGATAATCACATCATACCACCAATCCAACTGGCTGACCGGCATCTGTTACAAAAAAGCCATTCCCCCGCCCCTGAGCATCACATCACCAAAACAGTCACATTGGCAGCCCACATCCCTGACCTCACTGGGCTTCGTAGGCAAACGCGCCCAGCACAGTACCACGCAACTATACTCCGAAGCTGGAACCCAATGCAGATCTCCTCACAATACATCACTCCCCAAATAGGAATATGACACATCACCTGCAAAGAAGAACGCTACACGGTTCATATCAGAATAGGAATTTAATGCACAACAAATTCACCAAGCCCATACAGCCATCAGGCCATGAACTCCAAAATACATTTCACCATTGTGGCCTGCATCCGCAAGAAATGACCAGCTACTACTTGTGTGACGCCCTGTACCCTCATGGCACACAGGGGCTACATTCTCGTACGAAAAGGCAACATGGAAGCGCCTCGACCCGCAGGGCCGTCCCAATAGGGAGGCACTAGTCCAGCTGAAAGGCCGAAATGTTGCTCCTAGCCACTAGTACTGCGTAAGGGCATGTGGCCCATTGGCGATCGTCCCATAAGATCGTAATGCTGCTCCACTGATTAACACGAAGCAGCAGGTGTCGGGAGTAAAATCCATCTGCAGGAGTGGCATACAGATGGCAGTGGCAAAAGGGGAGGAGATACCTGTCACCCAAACGAAATGAAAAAGAATAGAATGGCCATCAGAACTACATTTGAATAACTCACTTCAATGATCACACCAAATCCACAGCCATATGCATGCTAGCCCACTCCAAAGGATCATCACCAACCAAAAACCACTAGCGAATCATAACTATCTATATCGAGGTGAAAACACTATCACAAACGCCTGCTTCCATACTCACATGACATGTGAAACTTCCATTGAGTCTGTGCGTAATGCAGCCTGCAAAATCCACTGTTCCCCCAGCCCGTAATTCCAGTGTTGTGAAGCAACATGTAATTGGGAACGTCCGGCCTTATCGCCCACTTCGCTATTGCGCATCCCATACTATTCATATCAATCATTGCATCCTCGCCATGGCCCCTGTCCCAAGGACAATGAACAATAGAACGTTATATTCGCAGTCAGACCTGTGGGCATCTCCTCGCCGCTAGCTGAAAACCGAAAGCGCCGTCCTTCGAATTCCTCATTTGCAACATCACGTCGAAAAGGCATCTGTGGCCGCTTGAAATCACAAATTAATCCATCTGGTGCGGCTGTGTGTGAAAATGGCAACTGCCTTCACTCACAAATGGGACGCCCCGCCCGTCGGTGAACCTCGGTGCAGTGTTGCATGAGGGTCCACCGTTACTCGAGTACTACGTTCCACTGACCCTTCACAAGTCTGTTCGCGACTGCAAAGATAGTATGTGAAACAATGGGACCAAAGCAGAATGAACATATCAACCAATGCTACACTGCCATCGGGTACAAATACATGAATGTAATGGCTAGATGCCATTCGTCGAATTGCAGCGTTGTGTGCGGGACGTGCTCGCCCAAAGGGGAGAGCAGCTTGCACAGGTGGAATGAATCACCACAGGTGGAGGCCATACAGCCTGGAAACACATTGATTGCACACCCAACCCCCTCCCACAACCACACCCACTCCGAAATGCTACCGGCAGGACTAGCCATGTTGGCCCTGGGGGACCTGATAGCACTGCAAGTACTCCAACTTCAAGAAGAAGACGAACACCGACTACAACCGGCCGCACGGAGGAGACGCAGGAGGAGGAGGAGGAGGAGGAGGGCAAGGCAGGGCCAGCAAGGGCCGCCAGCACAGCCACTACCACCACGCAGGCAGCCCGCTATCCCACGCCTCCGAGCACAGCCGTTCAACCTCACTGATGAGCAGATCCACACCCTCTACCGTTTGGACCGGGACACCATAACCGCCATTGTGGACATGACACAGGCTGACCTTGTCAGCATGATAGATAGCCCAACCGCCATCCCACCCCTACTGAAGGTGGTGTCTGTACTCCACTTCCTGGCCACAGGGACCTACCAGCACACAGTCGGACAGTTGCATGGCATTTCACAGCCACTGTTCTCACGGACACTATTGCAAGTGCTCGATGCCCTCCTGCTGCACGCAGACGACTACATCTCTCTACCACGCTCGGAGCAGGAAATTACGAACGCAAAAGTGGGATTCCATGCACTTGGCGGCATACCGGGTTGCATTGGTGCCATCGACTGCACCCATGTGGAATTGGTTGTCCCACATGCCATGGAGGCCCAGTACCGCAACCGAAAACAATTTCATTCCCTGAATGTACAAATGGTGTGTGACTCCAACAGGATCATTACACATTGTTGTGCCCGATTCCCAGGATCAACCCATGATTCTATGGTCTTGAGGAACTCTACTATACCACGCTACATGGAGCGACACGCAGGGAACAGATCCTGGCTAGTCGGTGAGTCTCATTTCAAGCATGATAGTGTGGGGTATGTGATGCGGCAATGACCTGGCAGGAAGGGGGGGGGTGCGTACGTAGCAATGGCATTCCTCAAAATACCTTCATTGTCCACATACAGGTGATGCCGGGTATCCACTGAAGAGATGGCTCCTTACACCAGTCCGCAACCCACGGGACCAGCATGAGGAGGACTACAACCATGCCCACTCACGTACCCGTGTAGTCATTGAACAGGCATTCGGCCTACTGAAGACTCGTTTCCGCTGCCTCAGCAGGTCTGGCGGGGCACTCCTGTACCGCCATGAGAAGGTTGCAAAGATGGTCATGGCATGTGTCATGCTACACAACATGTGCGTACGTAGAAATGTGCCCATGCCCCCTGACGCAGAACTGCAAGCACCTGAAGATGGTCATGATGAGGGTGGGGATGTGACAGCACCTCAAGGAGTCTGCGAGGCACAGGAGGGCCGTGACATTCGTCAGCATATCATAGATGCATGCTTCTAGCACTCACGCCTGGTGGCTGATACATGGACACGGGACTTGTGGCACAGTGTGTGTCTGGAACATGCACTATATGGACTGTACGCCTATAATGGCCTCGTACACAAAGATCAATGTCCACGCATCTCATTGTATGATCATGCATTGTTCATGGCATATGTGATATCATGTTAAACACCCTATCGACCCGCCACCCAAGTAAGCCCAACACACCCCCTCCACCCTCCTACCTCCCCCCCGAACACCAGTGTCCAAAGATGCTCATTGTCAGTGGGCAGTCGCTATTGCAAGCCCCCTCTCCGGGTATCAGGGGCACCCCTGCCTGTGGAGCGCAGGTTCCTCCCAGATCTACGTTGGGGGCTGCCCTGGACGGAACTTGCAACGGATGATGTCTCTGCCTGCTCACGTCCATGCATGTCCCTAAGGGTTTGTGAGAGCTCAGTGAGCACACGGCGCACAGCGGCAAGTTCAGCACATACGTCTTTGGACGACGCATGCAGTTCCCCCCTCAGGCTCTCGGTGCTTCTCTCCATTTGCACTCTCAGGCTCTCGGTGCTTCTCTCCATTTGTGCCCTTAGTGTCTCTGTACTTCTCTCCATTTCTGCCCTAAGTGTCTCAGTTGATGTTTCTATGGCTGCCTTAGTACCCCCACATTCATCAGCATGGTCCTTGAGGAGCGTGGCCAGTTGCTGCTGTTGCACGATCACCTGGTCGAGGGACTGTTGCCTCTGCTGTGCCATGGCCATTTGCGGTGGTGTCACAGAGGGGCTGCTCACCTCATGTTGCCTTGCCGCAGGGCTTGTGGGGGATGGCCAGTCGTCGTCTTGTGGGTGCCCCTGCGTGGTATCCTCATGGTGTACGGGATGAAACAGACAGGGGGATTGAGACAGGTCATGGATGGATCTAACTTCGACATCCCCGTTTTCTGTGTCGGAGCATGCTGCCATTAATGCAGTGTCACCTATGGTGCTGCTGCCACCAGAAGCAGTGCCTACTCTGGCATCCATTGGGGGGACCTGTGGTGGTGCTGTTGTGGGCATGCTGGCTGCTGGGGTGCCTGTTGGAGTACCCTCCTGTGTGCTGCCACTCGATTTGTGCTGCTGCCGTGTCTTGATGCGTGCAGCTGAGGTGGAGGGTCTTTGGCCGTTGGTCTTGGCCCTCTTTGCAGGTGTGCTGGTAGGGGTGTCCTGGAGCTCGTCGTTTGAATCGGACCCTGTGGTGGAGTAAAGGAGGGCGAGCGTTATTAATGGGTCTGTGGAACATGGAATGGCAATGTATCACATGCATTGGGGTGGTACCTGAGGGTGATTTGGGTTGGGGCCTTGGAGGTGGTTTCATTTGTGTGTGGAGTGAGGGTGCAGTTGTTTTGCAGCCTGCAGTTAGGGTGTGCCTGCTGCACGTGTAGAGGGTGCTTTTAGGATTTTTAATTATTTATGTATTTAATGTGACTTTTAAAGTGTGCTATCAGGCCTTTGCATGTGGCCGTTCTCGTGGACATGTGTTACTGTTGCACTATGTGGACACGTGGTACTTCACATGATTGGACATTGTGGTTATGGCATTGTTTTATTTGGGGCACCTACCTGATTCTTCGGTTGTCTGCACTCCTTTCTCCATCCCTCCGACTCCCTCTATACTCTCCATTCCAATGGTGGAGGCACAGATTTCTTCCCAGGGGGTCAACTTGATGGGTGATTCCGATCCCCCACCGGTAGCTGTGGCAATGTTGCGGTTGGCAGAGAGTATGCTACGGACGCGGATCCGCAGGTCGTCCCATCGCTTTCTGCATTGCTGTGGGTTGCGGGGTGCGGTCCCCACCGCACTTACCCGCTGTGCCACCAGGGCCCATATGGCCTTCTTGTTCGCAAGTGCCGTCCTGGTCATTTGCGTGGAGAAGACGGCGGCAGAATTCTCCTGGAGGGTCTCTGTGAGCACGGTGAGTTCCTCACGGGAGAAGTGGACCTGCCGCTTGCGGTCGCACGCTTTCTTCGCTACTTTTCCCATTGTTCTTGGTTTCACTAGGGTGGCTGACGGGTTGGGATGTGTCTCAGGGTAGTGTTTTTAATGGTTGTGTGGAAATAGTGTTTTTATAGGTGTACGGCGTGATGTTTCCCGTTCCGGGACCATGTTTTTACTTCCGTTTCCGTATATTTCCGGTCACCGTACTTTCCGGTTGCCGCTCATTGCGGTGACCGCTAAGATGGGTGGCGGAATTGCACCTAGGGCGCCGTACGGCGGCGGTGTGGGCCGTTTTGGGGTCATTTCCGCCATCGCGGACTTTGCACTTCCGCCATGGCGTGGTGCTCGTGCCCGATGGGTCGGAATGAGCCGCACTTTGCTCCGTCGTGCAATGGCGGAAACGCTATTTACGCTATGGCGGTCCGGTCGGTCGATTTCCGCAAGGGTCGTAATGAGGGCCATTGAGTGTTGCACTGAAGCGCAGCAGTTTGGAGTCATTTGGTGATTTTAATGGTGACAGCAGTGGTATAAATAGTGAAAGTGCACAGGAGATGTTTGATGTTAATGATGTCAGTGATTTCAAGAACAACAGGTTGGGAGTGAGATGAAGGGTTTAGTTAACGATTGAATGTGTAAGGAAAAAGCAGTTGTAAAATAGGATGGTATGCCACACACACTTGATGATGATCATTTGCTAGATCATGCTGTCTTTCGTTTGGTCTTTTGGAGGTTTGCATCCTAATCAAGCATTGGCAATGCCAACAGTTTTGGCTATTGTGCAGACATGAGAATGTCATTGTCCAGGCACTGCTGTAAAGGTACCAACTGGCCATTAATGGTAGAAGCTGCAAAATGGTACAATTACCTTGGCATATAACAGTAGTGCCTGGTAAATGCGTATCTAATACCTTTGTACAAGCCTAAATGCTTGTTTTACCGGGACTTCAGTGAAGCATGTGCAAGCATGTGCATACTGCTTATAAAACAAATGACTGAAGGCAGACATGGCTAAGACATTTTTATTAAACCACCTGCACGTTTATAGCTCCAATTAAAAATATTAAATAGCAGCAGATTGCTTTGAAGAAACACTGACAGGCTCAAATTTGAAGTTAAGGCTTTCTTAAGATAGCTGAAAGGAAATCCCAGGAGGGTGTGTTTTCGGCGGGGAAGGTCAGGAAGTGGGTAGGAATGACCATAGGCAGTGCTCCAGATAAGATTTGGAAGTGGGAGTATTTTACTCCCTATTTTTTCAAGTTGGGAGTAAAATTATTTTTTAGGGAGTATTTTATGAGCAAGTCAAAATTTGGTTTAACTTTTAAACAAACATGTTTTTATAAGAAATACTTAATTGTGCCTAGTTTATTCAAGCTCATTGAGAGATATATTTTTCATCTTTGTATGAGGCAATAGTTTCTTCCTGTTGTAGTAAGTGCACTACTAGTCCAAACCAACCGATGCAGCTGTTTGGGTGAAACAAGGGCACAAGGTCCTCTGTGTGTGTTTCCTACTTTTTGTTGGGGGTATTTTTACTCCCGTCTTTTTTTGGGGAGTATTTGCCTATTTTTAGCGAGTATAAGTGTCCAATATACTCCTTATCAGTAGGGCTGGACATTGGGTGTATCATAGCTATGGGCGGCCAATGGGCAGTTAAATAACTTAAGAACACCTACAAACATTGTGACCCTCCTCCCATGCCATCTCCCCCTAGATTTACACCAATGCAATAATTTTGGCTTGAAGGTAAAGTGCCACCATTTAGCCAAAACTAAAAATCGGCAGATGTGAGTTTTCTTGGGTATGTTGTGCGGTATGAGTTGTGATTTCGTGTGTCTGTGGGTGTGTGTGTGTGCGAGAATGTTGGGCGCGTGCCTGAGATTGGAATGTATACCATTCGGAGGATCGTGTTAGCAGTCAGCATAAAGGCATTTGTGTTTGAGAATTGTTGCCATTCAGATGTGTTTACCTGAATAATGCCTTTCAATTATCCTGGTGCCCTTGTATAGTTACAGACAGCAACTAAGATTCAATACGACTAGGTGGAAAATTGGGCGTTTAGAGCAGGGAAATGCGAGGACAGTAGTATAAGAGGAAAAACAGGTTTTTCGTGGCCATTAAACATGAGAGGGGTCCTGTGGTTATTTTATCTATTTGCTTTGTGTGACAGTGTGACAAGTCAGTTTTTAGAGCCAGGAACATGATGGAGTCAGTATAATCACCAGGATTAGAAAGATGTGATTACTGCAGAGTTCATTAGTAAGGCTTACTTAGATTATTGTGTCCCCTGTTACCTCCTGGAGGCCAGATCTGTTGCAATGATTACAGTTCTGAAAACCACATCTGGTATAGTGTATCCTTTTTTGGAAGCCGTATATGGAGCGTTGTATTCAATTTTGGAGGCCTCATCTGAATTATTGTTGGTTTTTGATGGTCATATGGAGTATTGTGTCCAGTCTGGAGGCCACATCTTGAGTATGGTACCCTGCTCCAGGTATTCTGGGATATTATGTCCAGCTTGGTAGATCGAAGGCCATTACTGAAGGCTTCATTCATCTGCAGTATTGTGTCTGGCTCTGGAGGAGAAATGTTGAGCATTATGGTCACTTTTTGGAGGCCACATTTCTCAGAATATAATGATACACTAGAATATATCTAAAGGAAAGCTTGCCAGATGGTGCTGACGCAAGCTTTAGACCAGAAATTATATTGAAAGATGTAGCAAACATACCTGTGAAATCTGTAAGACCAGGGTGTGGATGATAAGCTGAGCACAGGAATACCTCAGAGAACGAGGAATTAATGGAGCTGGTGAGCATATTTTAGGAGAGCTGTGACTCTCGAACAAGGTCCCGTTGTTGGAAGGCTTTTTGGGGGACATTCAAGAGTAAAACACTGAGACGTTTTTTACAGAAAAGGTAATAAATGCAGAAATTTAAAAAATAATTTGGGGGAAAAGCACATCATACACTTTTAATATACTCAGCAATCTGAAGGGGTGTTTTGGAATGTGGAACTGCAAGCGCTTCACACATTATGCTGCAGAAAAACTGCTGCCTGAGCGTTTGGGTACGCTGAAAAGCCCCCACCCAGCACTCCATCAGCGGCCGTGACAAGGGCTCGGAGGAGAGTACCGTTAAATTAATGGCAGATGAACGGCACCCATCTGTGAAGGAATTAATGAGAACCTATAGAAGAGCCAAGCGCAGCCTGCCAGCCAATCGGTCTTTAAAAAAAATGTGCGTTGACAATGCTGCACTTGAGGGCGCACACAAGGTCCAAATTGCGTGGCACTGGCGGCCTTTGTGTCCTTATTACAAATCTACGTATCTGAAAAGCTTCATCTGAGGCACTGTACAGCATAGTGTCTAGAGTGAAGGTTTTTCACCTACTTTTTAGTGAGCCTAAGTAAGAGTGTAAGCGAAGCCGTAGTCAGTGTACAAAGTTGCAAAGATATGACTGCATGGGTCCCATGCTCACCACTTCTCAGAGCAGACTTTGCACCTCTACTTTGCTTTTCTCTTCCATCTTTGAAGAGCACCTGCTTTTACGGCTGCGTTCGATTTTTATGCAGGTTTAAAACCAAAGCATTCAAAAGGGAAATGCCTTCCACTGACCTTGGTTCAGTCTTTACGTTACCACTCGAAGAGTAATGAAAATTGCATTTAGGGAACCCAACAGAACCTACGTGCAAACATTGGTGGTCCACTGCATGCAATCACCATCTTATTTAAAATGGCCCCCAGTGAAGGAAAGTGCATTTTAAGAATACCATTACTTTGAGTTATTGTTCCCCTCAGCATGCAGTTTGATGCACCCCAACCCTTTCTAATCAACCACCATGATCACCTCTTAAGGGCATGCCAAGGATCGTAGCCACTCTCATTTCCTACACACAGCTCTCCCATCGTTAATAGTACTTAAATTCAGAAAATAAACTGGAGCAAAGCTTTTCTGAGCTGGGAATTGAACAGCTGTATACTGCAGTGGGCGTTATGTCCCAAGCAGGCGACTGAAATACAGAGATTGAACTTTGACACTAATAGTTTACCTACATAAAACAGGTTCACACAGGCGCTGCTAAAAACAAAAGTGCCCGTCAGCTACCTCCCTGGAATGGTACCTTGGATTTAAAAAAATAAGGGACTTGTGGTTGATTTTTCAGAAAAGTAGAGGGACATCGTACTCTTTCGTTTCTCCGCACTTCGACCAGTGAAGGGACAGATAATAAGCAGCTTTGAACTATATTTAGGATTTGCAATTGTACGAGTGTATGGAAACTCAAAATGTGTCTGGAATTCGCACGATGTTTTCCCTGCTTTCCCTGGATGCCTTTCTCTATTCTCTATTCCCTCTTTCCATTTATCACCCCTAACTGTTATTCACTTCACCACTCTTTTACCCTCCCCTAGGTTCATCCTACCTTTTCTGCTCCATAACATCCCACTTCTCTCTCCTGCAGTCCGTGCACTCTTTACAACCCGTGCCTATGTCTTAATCCTCCCTATTCTTCTTCCATCTTTTCTGCAGCCAATATCATCTCCTTCCTCCACAGCTCCCCTCACCTCCCACTACATTAGCTGTATCCTCAATCTACAGCCTCCTCCAACCCCTCCGCCCTTCCTTCCTGATCATAAGTGCCAGGCATCAATTTCATCCAACGCCCGGGAGGCAAAATATCCTTCGGATACACGACAAGAGAATAGTGTGTGTTTATACACACTGACAAAAACACAGAAAGGCTTTTAATGACGTACCTGACATAGGTTATAGGGAGATAATGCGCTCCAGTACTCTCATAGACTGTGTAAATCAGGAGCCTGGGGAAGCTGGGACTGACACCGAGCTCCATGGCACAGAAAAAGCTCCCTGGGGTTGACTGCGTTAACTTTAGTATAGGCCCCTTAGTTGTGTCGCAGCTTCGTCCACCTTTCTCACTGGTGGGTAAATAAGTGATGTGTTGAAGCTGTTCATCGTAAAGCAATATTTGAGAAGCTGCAGACCTGGGCAGTGTCAGCGTGATAAATCAACTTCTGGGGCACTAGTGGTCCAGGGATGAATATCGGTTTCCAAACCATCAATCAGCCCCACACCTCTAGTACACCATTAGAGATCCAGACAGATTGGAACACAAGTCAATTATAAACCTCCTTGTCCAAGGTTGGTGACGTGGACGGAACAGCAGGCTTACCTCCGCAAGGTCGTGGATCGTTGGTTAGTTGCAACAGAGCGAAAATGCAATTATTATCCAATGATAAAAGGAACTGTCCATTCAAGTTTGTATACAAATATCGACTTTATTATTACTGCAACAGACAGTTCTAGAACACTGTAAAATACAGCTTACACTGTAAAGGAACACAGAGCACAGACAGTTTCACAAAGGAAAGGGATGCACTCTGGATATCGACAGGAGGGTAGTCGGTAAAGCAATCAGTCTTAACTGTTCAGGGTTTTTTGGTTTCAGCACCCAGGGAGCAAGATGTTGCAAATGTCACTAGGGGCCTTCGGAGAAGGACCAGGGGGACAGAACCACAATGTCCCCAGTGCTTGAGATGTTCTTGATGCTCAACAGCGGCAAGTTGGTTCCAGGATGCTTCGCAGCTCCTGCGACAGTGTTCAAGATGGGAGAACACTGCAGGTAGCAGGCGGCAGGCAGTTCGGTAAGCGAGGCTGGATGGACGGATGCAGGCTGACCTACACAGCTGCTCAGTGTTAAGAATCGTTGTCCCTGTGCTGGTTGGCAGATCTAGAACGCTGGTCGAGGTGTCTCGGACGGCTTTAGTGACTGCAGTGTGACAACAGTCAGTGGTGCAGTAGGTCGTGGTTCAAGGGTTCAAATGTACTTTAAAGATGGACGCTGGTTGATGCTTGTGTGGCACTCTTCCTAGCTTCTTCGCAGGGCTTTTGTCAACCTTTCAAGAAGGACGACCCAAAGCTGAGGAGAGTGTTTGCAGGCAATGGCCTTGTCCTTTGTTCAGAGACTCTCTGGCACTTCCCACCTAGGAAGCTTGCTGGCAGAACCTAGCATGGCACGCTGTGTGCTGGCTGCGTACCAGTTCTGGAGCTGCTGGACGGGTACTCTGATTCCGGTACCTCCCTCTGTTCCCTGGGAGATGTTTAGGGGAGGGAACTTGCTTCCCTCTTGGAAATCCTGGCCTTACTTCACTGGCGGAAGCTGTAAGGTAGACTGCACCTTCAGCCAGGGTCCAATGCTGAGTTCTTCTTTCCTGCTTCTAGTGAAGCCTTCAGATGATCTGCTAAGTGAGGGACTCAGCCCTCTTTTAAAGCCAAATGGGCCCCAGTGATTGGTGCAGGCTAAGCCTACCTGAAGGAACCAATCCGGGGTCTCACCAACAATCTCCTGTTATGCGTAAGGTCAGGACCCGAGTGATTTGCAACAGGAAAGGTAAGTGGTGACAACATGTACTCCTAAATCCCACCCATCTTCCTGTCTGTTGTAGATCAAAGTGTCTCTCTGGTTAACTGAGCCCTCTGTGGCTCTTGATCAAAGCGCAGGTCTCCCTTGAAGTTTTTGGTGAGAACAGACATCTGTCTCCATCAAATCACATACTTCGTCTCTCTGAAAGGGAGTTTGCCTACTGTAAACAGTTGTCCCAGACATGACATTCACTTCCCTTCGTACAGAGGGATGCAAGCAAGTTTCAAGGTGACACATTGCATATCACAGGTGTTCATTTTCCTGCCCATTGTTACATTCTGTGACCAGGCCTATTCGCAGGCCTGCTTCAATTAACTCTTATCAGTATCCACTGCCAACACACAGAACCTAGACAATAGAACAGGGCAGGTCCATAGAGCCTTTCATATTTAATTAGGCTGGCCATGGGAGGAGAAAAGTGTTGCCCTTCTCCTCTGGATGTTTTTGTGCACCCTACACTGTCACCTGTCAAATAAATGTGACAGGGAGGATGCGTCTGTAGGCTGTGTCCCCCAGAGTACACTGGAATATGTGTTTATTGCGCAGTGAGAATTACAACATCTGTGCTGATTACCACCACACATTTTCGGAGGTTGTTCTCCAAACATTCCATTTCCTAAAAAATCATCAAAAAAGCCTGGGCGAGCACTCACTGCCCGTGCGGATGGCCATATCCTTCACAGGAAGATTTAAGGTTAATGGGCTCTGTGGTTAAGATTGACAGGGGGCTATAGGTGGCATATGGGAGCAGAGCTAAGGGGTTGGAGGAGTATTTTGTTGTCATAATTGTGACAATGATGAATTCGAGTGACAAATGTTGAATGGTTTTTAAGTTATGTTTTTTTCCTACAATTGGAGTTATGTTTTTAAGGTTATGGCTCTGTCCAGAAACAGCATGTGCACCTCATTAGGTTTCGCTGACATAAAGGGATTTGCCCAGGATCTCTCAATTTGTTCAAGTGGGAAACCGACGCTCCCCTTCCATCTGCTCATCCCTTCAAAAATCACATGTCCTCCTGTTTCCCTTCCAATGCTCTACTTTTCCCTTCACTCCCTTGTATCCTTCCATAAGCTTCCCATCCCTCTGCCCTTCCATTCGTTATTCTCTTCTCGCTGATTCTCCCCTTACCCATAAGGAAAACCGTTGCTACAGCATGAAAATATTAAAACTGTAGACCATAGACCACTGAACAAGAGGCCAACAGGTGAATACCAATCAATCATGCCCTTAGAAGAAAGGTTTTGTACCTTTTATACAACATGTAGCATTCACTGAGCTATAAGAAAAACAAGAGCAAAAGAGAAGTAAGAAAAATAGTGAACAACTTCAATTTACTGATCTTGACTTCATAGCTGCTCTCCTATTTCTATCCCATCCACTCCCCCTTCACCTTTCAACCCCAGTCACCTCTCATCCATTCCCTCTTACAACCATTCCCGTTTACCACCACTCATATATCTCCATATTGGTCTTCTTGGCCTGACTGGTGAGCATCAAGGATGATGCATCCTCTCATCTGAGAGGGCTGAGCAACAAAACCCTTGTACCTTATTCCATATCAGAATCAGCGCACTCCAGCGGTGCCTTCCTGAACACTCTGGCTACTCCCAGTAGCTTCAGAGGAGGGGCTTTGCATCCTAGCCGCTTGTTGTGAAAGACAGACCGCCCCCCCAAACACGGATGAATGGAATGGGACAATGTGTTGTTTACAAAAATAACATTCAAATGGTTTGAGTCCTCCCACATATTCCTCATCTTAGATATTTGTATCTTCCAGCTTTGCTGCTTTGGAAAAAAAAACATTTCCACCAGAGGGCGCTGTGCTCAAGGTCGCGGTGTCGATGTCCCTCGAGGGCTGACGTCAAGTGTCGACGTCATCCGCAGCATAAAGGGCCCGAGCCGCGCCCGTTGGCTTCAGTTCCGTTTTTCCAATAGCTCTGCTTCATGTCACGAAAACAGCTCTTCAGTTTTCTGTGAAATGTCTTCCCTCTTGAATCCTTCCACATGCAAAACTGGCTTTAAGCTATGTCAGAAGTGCAGAAAGAAGATGTTGATCGCCGACCCCCATCAAAATTGCCTCTGGGGTTCGGGCCCTGACTATCGGGACCACGAGTGCAGTTCTTGTCAAGCTATGACCAACAAGACTCTTAAGGAACGTAGAGGTAAACTGGCGGTGGGGTAGGAATCCTTGAAGTCTTCTTCGAGAAAGAAAAAAGAATCGAGAGAATCGAGTGAGAAATCCTGGCATAGATAGAGGAAATCAAGATCGAGAAGTAGTTCGAGGAAATCTTCCTCTTCTTCGTCTAACAAAATCGAAGAAAAGACGACACAGATCTCCTTCGTCCTCTTCCTTGTCGGCTGACGCAAGGGTCACCTCCTACCCTTCAAAACATGATTCCCCCACAAAATGGGAGGCCTTCAGGGCCTCGATGATGAACATTTTCAAGAACGCGGCCCAGATCTGCTCGAAAAAGCCGCGTGGAGACCATGCCCCATCTCACTCTAGAAGTGACAGGGGGAAGACAAAGACCAGACGCACGAAATCCGACGACAAGTCGTCGAGGCTATCGTCGGAAGAAATTTACCCAACACCTCGTAAAGAAGATCAGACCTACCGGTGCATAAATCGGAGGTGACGACTAACAAGATGGAGCCGGGGATCCACCCGCCATCAAAGTCGATGTCGAAGGATACTTGGACACATCTATGAAGGCGCTCTCCTAGCCGACTTCGAAGATGGCATCGACACCTTCCCCGACTGTATCAAAGGCTCCTTCGACGTTGTCGAAGCCAGCGACGATGACATTGACACCTTCAACGCCATTTTGGAGGCCAACTTTAATTCTAGCACCAAAATTGACACCCTTGTCGAAGCCGAGGTCGATGCCTATTGAGTCACCCAAAAAGATATACCAACCACAACCTAGACAAGACTTTTTCAGGTCTATGTCATCCATTTATGAGGAGCAATCCTCTGAAGAGGACATTACTCCGGCTGGAGTGAAATCTGGGACTAGAGATGTCTCTGAAGAATTAATAGACCTTAGATCTAAGATGGCTGACCTGTATGAATGCCTACAAACAGCCAGTGGCCTGGATACTTCTCCTGAATTAGATTTTGGTAGACCCGACCCTGCAGACCATGCAGACTTGGGGTACAGAAATTTGATGAATAGAGTAATTGAGTTTATGGGATGGAACACTAATTCCCCTAATTTTGATCAAGACAACATGACGGACATCCTTAATGAAGGCCCTCAAAAGGTCCCTGTCCTCCCCTTTCATACAGCATTACAAAAAAGGGTCATGGCCACATGGAAAAACACAGATTCTGGTCCAGCTATAAATAAAAAAACTTGTAGGGAAGTACAGGTCTTCCTCTTCTGACCCGGAATACCTAGCAAAACATCCCTTAGTGGTGGAGGCGGCCACATCTACTAGGCATTCAGCCTACCCTTCGATCCCCCCGGATAGGGACGACAAAAGGATTGATGCCTGGGTGCGGAAGGTTTTTTCTTCGGGCAGCATTGCCTTAAAATTGATGAATGTGACTTACACCCTTGCAAGGTTCACTTACACCCTTTGGGATTGTATGGTGGCACCATCTGAACACATTCCTGAAGGCGAGGAATGGGAAGGTTTCCTTGCAATTGTCAGAGATGGGAAGGCGGCTATGGAGGAATGCCTCCAATCAGGATTGGACACTGCTGACAGCATAAGCATGGCTGAGGAAGTCGTGTTTTGCACCTTATGTGCAAGCCAGAGTACTCAATATGCCTTTTGATGACTTGAGGTTGTTTAGCAGCAAGGCGGACGAAAGTGCGCAGATTTGCAGACCTCGAAAGCGGCGGCTAAATCACTTAGCGCCTCCATAAGACAGCCTCAATAACGCTCCTACTCAGGGTCATTTTCCTAGAGGAACCGTCCTTTTCGATTCTACTCCTCATTTGGGAGAGGGAAAGGACAGGCCAGTCAAAAAGGACAACAAAAGAAATGTCCTCGTGGTGGAAGAGGAAAGAGTGTTAGATCAGCCCCAGCAGCGGCAACAGTCTCCTCAGCCGCTGGTAAGCCACTCTGTGGCCTTGACCCACAAGACCCCGGTGGGAGGCAGGATCACTCGATATCTGAACGAAAGGCGGGGCATTACTTCAGATGTCTGGGCACTAGAAACAGTGGCCCATTGTTACTCTCTTCCGTTTTGACAAAGGCCTCAGGACCATCCACCGGGAGCCAGCTCTATCAAAATTCCAGACCCGCTCCTTGTGCAGGAATTTGTAACCCTGCTAGAGAAAGGTGCAATAGAACATGTACCTGTAGCAGAGAGGAACAAGGGTTGGTACTCCCCTTATTTTCTCATTCCCAAGCAGGATGGAGGATTGAGACCCATCTTGGACTTAAGAAATTTGAACAAATTCCTCAGGAAGGACAAGTTGAAGATGGTGACCCTTTCTCAGATCCTTCAGGCTCTCCAACTTCAGGATGCTTACTTCCATGTGCCGATCCATCTCAAGCAAAGAAAGTACCCGAGGTTCGCGATTGACGGTTCTCATTATCAGTTTTGAGTTCTGCCATTTGGGCCGACCTGCGCCCGAGGGTTTTCACCAAGCTGGTGGCTGTGGTGGCAGCGAGACTCAGGAGAGGGGGATTCACGTCTACCCTTACCTGGACGATTGGTTAATCAGGGCAAGTTCACCCGAAGGAGCCCAGGAACATCTGACCATGACCTGCCACTTCTTGCACAGACTGTGCTTCTCCCTCAATTACAAGGAGTCACAAATGATTCCACTCCAAAAGCTCCAATTCATCGGACCAGTCTTGGATACTTCCTCGGGCAAAGCCTCGCCTCCCGAGGAGAGAGCTCGCCACATTCTGCATATAGTAACAAAGTTTCTGAATGCCCAACATCTGCCGGCCTTCGATTTTCTGAGGTTGCTCGGCCTCATGGCATCCTGCATTTTCCTTTTGCCGGAACCCAGATTGAGGATGAGAACCCTTCAATGGGCCCTCAGGACTCAATGGTCCCGGTTTTTGGGGGATATGTCAGATCTTTTACAAGTCCCGACCACAGTGGCTCAGGATTTGCTATGGTGGACAATATCCTCAGAGGAGAATCTTTTTGGCAACCATGGCCAGAGATAACTGTAGTGACGGATGCCTCACTCACAGGGTGGGGAGCCCACACCAACGATCTGACAATCAGCGGTCCTTGGTCTCCATCGGAGTCCAAACTACACATCAACCTTTTGGAGCTGAGGGCAATCAGACTAGCTCTGAAGGCCTTCCTGCCATCTGCACGGGGAAAGAATGTCCTGATAATGACGGACAACACAGTGGCCATGTACTACCACAACAAGAGAGGAGGTGTAGGGTCACTATCACTGTGCAGAGAGGCAATGCAGCTCTGGTTCTGGGCAATACAAGAAGGAATCTCTCTATCTGCAGTTCACCTAGCCGGAGAGAAGAACAAGGCGGCAGATGCTCTGAGCAGGCAGAGCACAGTCTCCGACAAGTGGGAACTAGCTCAAGAAGTCCTTCAAGAGATCTTCACCCTTTGGGGAACCCCTCAAGTGGATCTGTGCGCGACCGAGGTGAATCAGAAGTGCAAACTGTATTGCTCAAGGGAATTTCCTCCAAGAGGAGCTCTAGGGGACGCGTTCGTAGTGGACTGGGAAGTTCCACTCCTGTACACGTTTCCTCCAGTCTTCTCTACACAAATGTCCAGGCCGGCAATAGCCAAAAAGAAGGCCATATGGTCCCTGGTGGCACAGCGTGTCAGTGCGGTGGGGAGCATACCCCGCAGCGCACAGCAGTGCAGAAAGCGGTGGGACGACCTGAGGCTCCGCGTCAGGAGCATCCTCTCGGCGAATAGGAACCTGGGCACAGCAACCGGGGGTGGATGTGATTCCCCCATCAAATTGCAAGCATGGGAGGAAATATGTGCATCCACCATTGGAATGGAGAGCATACAAGGAGTCGGAGGGATGGAGAGAGGAGTCCCGACATCAGGAGATGCAGGTAGGTGGCTCCAATCAAGCCTTGCAAAAATCACCAAAGTCCAATCATGTGAGGTACTATGTTGCCCCATAGTGCAAATGCAACACATCAGCAGGAGACTGCCCACAGACACATCCGAAATCCACCCTGTACACATGCAGCATGCACACCCTAACTGCCGGCCCCCACATACCACCATGCTACTTCTACACAAAAGGCAGACAACCTGTATGCCCCTGCCTCAAATGTGCTGCATGTACCTACTGATAAGATGTCATTCGTCACAATGCACGCACAATGTCCGCAGACCCATCAATAACACTCTCCCTCCTTTGCTCCACCACAGGCTCTGATTCAGACCTCCAGGATGAGGACACCACTGCCTCCACAGCCACCAGGAGGGCCAGGACAACTGTACCTAGGCCGCAAGCCTCCACCTCTGCCGTCCCGAGGATGACACCCCAGAAGCCACAAACCCTGCCAGGGGAAAAGGACAGGGCACTGACAGCCACCATAACTGTCACCACAGAACCAGCAGCAGCAGCGCACATGACACACATCGTGCCCACCGAAGGGACAGGCTCTGCTGCAAGCAGCACCCTTGGTGAAATTGCTGCCATAGAAGCATCCTCCGACAGTGAGGCACGGAGCATCGAGGAGATTGATGATGGAAGCCCCACTACCCACCCACATTCCCCCTACACATCCCTAAGCCCCCTGCAGGCGGATGCCACACAGGGGCAGATGGAGGCCGAGGATTGGCCAGCCACCCCATCCCCGCTGCCGGAGGTGAGCAGCCCAATGGGCATTCCAATGCCATTGGCCATGAGCCAGAGGAACCAGCAGACCCTGGATGATATTGTCACCCGGCAGCAGCAGCTATCCACCCTCCTCAATGAACACGTTGCAGAGTGTGTGGGGGCAAGGGATGCCATGGAGAAATGCGAGACAGAGTCACGGCTGCCATTGAGTCCTCCACGAAGGACATCTGCACAGAACTCGCTGCTGTGCGGCACGTCCTCTCAGAACTGGTGCAGACCATTCGGGACAGCCGTCCAAGTGTGCAGCCAGAACCCTCCTCGTCTACCAGCTCGGCACAGAGCAGCCCCATCCGCAGATCAGGGAGGAACCTGCGCAGCACGGGCAGGGGTGCTCCGGGGGCCAGGGGAGGGGACTGTCATTAGTGCCCGGACAGTGGAGAAGAACTACATCACACACTGCTGCACAGACTGAACCACACCTTCGTAGGGATTCCAGGGGGGAGGGGGGAGTGGGTGTGATGGGGTGTTCAGGGGAGAGGGGGGAGGGGGGAGTGGGTGTGTTGGGGTGTTCAGGGGGGAGGGGGGAGTGGGTGTGTTGGGGTGTTCGGGGGAAGGGGGAGTGGGTGTGTTGGGGTGTTCAGGGGGGAGGGGGGAGGGAGGAATTGGTGTGTCATACCTTTTCACTATTATAATACACTTTATCGTTTAGCACAAATCCAATGTGTGGCCATTGCTCATTGCGTATGTGTGCTTTATTGTTGTACAGTCCACAGTGTGCATGTCCCAGACACACACAGTGCCCCAAGTGCCGTCTCCATGTTACACACACCCGCCGTGTGTGCTAGAAGCATTGGTCAATGAGATTCTGACGCATTTCACGCCCCTCCTGTGCATCGCTGCCTCCTTGAGGTGCTGCCACATCCCCACCCTCCTCATCCTCATCGTCAGGTGGTTGCAGTTCTGCGTCAGGGGGCCGGGGCACATTTCGTCTGACGCACATATTTTGTAGCATGACACATGCCATGACGATCTTCGCAACCTTCTCATGGCGGTACTGGAGTGCCCCGCCAGACCTGCTGATGCAGCGGAAATGTGCCTTCAGTAGGCCGAAAGCCTGCTCAATCACCACACGGGTACGTGCATGGGCACGGTTGAAGTCCTCCTCATGCTGGTTCTGTGGGTTCCGGACTGGTGTAAGAAGCCACTGCTTCAGGGGATAGCCTGCATCACCTGTATGTGGGCAACAATGTATGTGTCAGGGATGGAATTGATTTCTGAACATGACGTGCCACCATGCCTTGCATTCAACTGTAACTTTGCACCACTTTTAGTTGCGCTAATGGATTCACACTATGCAACCGGTATATGTTCATGGCTCTCATGTACTGTTTTGCATGCCAAAACACAATGTATGCGGGGGGGCAAGTGCCTTGTGAGTGCCCATCTACTGTGTACATTCAGGCCGTATCTTTAGGTGACCTGGCACGTGTCCAGTGAGGTTAACGCTCACATGATCGCAACATTGCTGTCTGCCTCATTATGACCCCAGTGAACAATACTGATGTCAATAGGGACAGTTTGTGGGCCTTGCTGTCTGTGTTGTGGTGCATTGATGTTCCAGTCCATCATGTGCCTCCTTTGGGCACAGTTATGGGGGACAGGCCTTTCAGTAGATGGTGTTTGGTGACGTGCATGTAGGTTCATTTCGTTGGAGTCAATGTGGTCACATTTTGTACAATGCACTTGCAGATGGTTGTGTCATGGTTGGGACACACCTTCATTCACATGTTAGGGCTGCTTAGGTCAGGCATCACGTATACAGGTGTCAGATGACGTAAGTGCTGCCTCAGGGTATGATCTGGCTACTGCTAGTCGCAGCCAGGTGAAGTATGCATCATCCCCCCCCTTTCTGCCAGGTGAAGTATGCATCATTCCCCCCCCCCCCCCTTTCTGCCAGGTGAAGTATGCATCATCCCCCCCCCCCCTTTCTGCCAGGTGAAGTATGCATCATTTCCCCCCAGCCTTTCTACCTGGTGAAGTATGCATCATTACCCCCCCTTTCTGCCAGGTGAAGTATGCATCATTCCCCTCCCCCTTTATGCCAGGTGAAGTATGCATCATTACCCCGCCCCCCTTTCTGCCAGGTGAAGTATGCATTGGTACGTCAATCACCTACCCACTTCACATTTCCATGCTCATGACATGAGACTCACCGTGTAGCCAGGATCTTGGCCCTGCATGTCGCTCCATGTAGCGTGGTATTGTGGAGTTACTCAGGACCATTGAATCATGGGTTGATCCGGGGAATCGGGCACAACAATGTGTGAAGATCCTGTTGGAATCACAGACCATTTGCACGTTGATTGAGTGAAATAGTTTACGGTTGCGGTACGGTACCTCCATGGCACGTGGGACTGACAATTCCACATGGGTGCAGTCGATGGCACCAATGCAACCGGGTATGCCAGCTAGTGCATGGAAACCCACTTTGGTGTTAGCAATCTCCTGGGCAGACCGTGGCAATGAGATGTGGTCATCTGTGTGCTTGAGGAGGGCATCCAGCACTTGGATCAGTGTACGTGAGAATAATGGTTGTGATATGCCATGCAAGTGCCCCACTGTGTGCTGGTAGGTGCCTGTGGCCAGGAAGTGGAGCACGGACACTACCTTCAGTAGGGGGGGGATGGCGGTGGGTGTTTCAATCATGCTGACAATGTTGTTGTGTATCATGTCCACAATGGTGGTGATGGTGTCCCGGTCCAGTCGGTACAGGGTGTGGATCTGCTCAGCGGTGAGGGTGAATGGACTGGCTCTGATGCGTGGGATTGGGGGCTGCCTGCGTGGTGCCACTGGCTGTGCTGGTGGGGCTTGTTGGCCCTGCCTTGTCCTCCTTCTCCTCCTGCGTCTCCTCTGTGCAGCCTCTTGTTGTTGTTGTTGTTGTATTTGCATTTGTAGCACTTACATTGCTATCAGGTCCTCCAGCCCCAACATTGCTAGTCCTATTGGTATCATTGTGGAGTGTGACTGGGTGTGGGAAGGAGTTGGGTGTGCTCTTTTTGTACTTCCTGAGTCTGTATTGCCTCCACCTGTGCTGATTCTGTGCACCTGTGGCAGCTGGATTCACTTTACATGGCCCTTTACGGTTGGTTCGCGATGGCGTAATTAGCACCATGGCGGTAAGGGACTTAATGGGCTAGGTGATGGCGTTAGGTGCATGTCCGCTTAGGTCGGCATTTGCGTACCTTTGCGCCATGCCGGTAATTACGGTGTGGGATCTCGTGTGCGCGCATCCTTGGTGCAGTTAGCAGCAGCGTTAACTATGATGCCGCTAATGGCATCGTAGTTAACGGTCACGGCTCATGATCGGACCTAGCAGAAAACGATGGCGGTAATCATTTATCGCCATCGTTTTTCACTTAGCGCCTGGGTCGTAATGAGGCCCAATGTCTTTGATCAGCGCACACAGTGAACACAATCCTTCTTCGCTGGTCCCCGTTTTTGGCAGATGTAGACACTGAGGTCCACAAATCCAGAATTTGGTCTGTTGACATTAGAACCCACTGCTGAAACATCTTCATAGATCGCAACATAGTCACCAAATCTTGATTGTAATGTAATATATGCTGTGCATTGTACAGCAAGGAATGGAGGGACCTATGACAAGAAAATAGACGAGGATGGTATAATAAAGTACTAAATATTGGTGAACACAAGAGGAACTACTGTGAGGTCAAATTATAGACCAAATAGGCTAGAAAGGATTCTTTTTAATTCTGTTGTTTGCCAAAATGCTAACTCTGCTGTGTAGTTCCTGCATTATTATTCTGTGATTGAACTTGATAGAATAGCTGCAGTTATCAAGGTTGGTGTTGCCGATCACAAGTGCACACATTCCTCGTGTCCTTAGTGTTAACATGTATTTATTTATTGCATTTGTTACACGGCCAAACCCGGTGGTACGACATAGGTTACTCTAGGATAGGCTTCACTGGTTACAGGATGGAGTTACAGTGAAAACTATACAGAAGTCAGCATAGAAATTATCAGAAAAACCCCAGAGTTAAAGTGTAGGGATTATGGTGTCCCAGTTCGGATCATAGTATGGATAAAGTACAATACAGCAGTACATATGATACAAAACATTTTTTTTAAATGGCAAGGTTCTTAACAACAATGTTCCTAAATAACGTAAGTAGCATGTTGGGCCAGGTAAAAGGTGTAGAGTGTCAAAGGTGTACAGTGTCTAGGGTCCTTCGTAGTTAAAACTAGTTGAAAAGCCACATTTTAATAAGACTCTTAAAGCGTTGGTAGGAGGGCTCATTTCTGATATGCATAGGGAGGGAGTGCCAGATTTTTGGAGTAGCTACAGGAAAACTGACCAACGTCCCCCCCCCCCCGCTCCGCCCGCACCCTGCTAACAGGTCAAACCCATTGCAATAGGCTGGTGGTGGCGATTATAAACAATATCTAATTAGGAAATAAGGTGGCTGCGTTTGACTCCTATGAATGTATTTTTCCCTTGCTCTGAACATCTAATTGAAAGCTTTCTGTGCAGTAATGAAATGCTACTGTGAAAATAAATGCATGAAGCCCAAGCAAGTCCCCAGGGAAAAATCTGCAGCTGCCAAGAGGCACGAGCCAATGGGGAGTGTTTGAAATGTAATTCCACCAGTAATAGTTGAGAAAAATGGTGTATCCCTTAATGAACATTTTGTTTCGCAACTCTGGTAAGTACAAAGGTCGAAAGTTCAATGGGAAGTGTATCGATGAAAATTCCAGTCAAGACTGTCGCACTTGCTAACGCAGTCTGTGAATTCTACAGCTCGAGTGAACCCACTGTAGTTGGAGTTAGTGTTGCCCAGTGGTGCGATAGAGGCTTGGCACTTGGGCAGAGAAGTCGGTGAAACGACTCTCTGTTTTCTCCCTCAAAAAGAAAGGGGCAGGCATGCATAGACATGGTCCCCGGATCTACTGTAACCAACGTCGACATATTTTGAGAGAAAGAGATGGATATCCCCAACTTCTAGAGAGGATATTTGCAAGGCAATCTCGTTTTGGAGGATGTTTACTTGGCATGTTGTACCAGTGCCCAGGTCTCTCAGGGTCCGTCTAGATGCCCAGCACTGACAATTTTCTATCGTGTAATTTGGCTTAATGTCACTATGTTGGGTGCTCCCCAAATGACTGCCAGAAGGTACAATCTCACTCTTTCCCGCCCCATGACTGGCTAATTAGACGGAACCTTATCTTGTTGCCTCGAAACCATGCACAAATTGCAATACCCACCCCCTGCACCCTTCCATCGCCCGGGTTTCTCTATCAGTTAGGGACATCCTTGGTGTGTATGAAGCAATATTTCTCTGTATGATCATTATTTGCAAGAAAAACATGTGGGACTCAAGTCTCCTGCGGAGACGCACAGCGCACAACATTCAGGAAAATGTCTGCACCATTGCTTCAGGAGTAATAGCTATACATTTGTTATTTTTATCATGTGTACTCCATCAAAAGCAACTAGACATCCGGCTCCATCAAGCAATTTTCTTATTAAATGAAATCAATACAACCAGAGAGTAATGCATATTGCAATATGTTCCTTTCATTTCCCCGTGGATACTGCTGTTATCACCACCTCTGGCCTGTCTCCACTTAGGGTGGTGTGACAGGTGTTAATCAGGTTCTGTATGTTGTTATGTTTTAAGGTGGGGCAAGTGCGAGGTGCGTGAATCAGCCAGTGGCCTTGTCACTCCGCCAGCCATGCGTATGTGTCATCATTTGAGGTGCATGCTTGCTGATTCATGGCAGGGGCTGTGCTTGCACACTGCAGATGTTCCCCACAAGTTGATGCAGGATTTAAAGCATGGTTCGTGAGTGGTGGGAGGGACTGGGTCGGTGGTCTTCAGACTGTAAGAGTCCCTCTCTTAGGGTGGTCCAGAGGCTGTCAATGACTATGTTTGATAGAAAATATCATTGAAAATGTAAGCAGTTATTTGCCCGACCTGACACTACTAATTTTGCTCAAGGGGTGGAGGGTCAGTATGAAAAGGTTTGGAAACCGCTTGACTAGATGGTGCCTGCAGCCTTAATGCTCTGATATGGACCATTTAACGCCGTTGTTTTCTGAGCAGTGCGAGCAGCTGGAAATGTCATGCAGCCTGGTCCCAAGGATGGGGTTCATGCAAATTGAGAGTGACTGATAATGGCGCACGCCCTTGTTACCATACCCCTGATGGGTGGTTTGTGAGTGGTCTTTAAGGGCACTTGGGCTGATCATGGTCACACCAGACTTGGTTGTAAGAGGCCCGAAGTGTCACAGGTAGTTTAGTCGTGCCTGATGCAGTGTCATTGTTTCGGGTCCATGGTTTGTGCACTTTGTGAGGACGCAGAAATGAACACCCAGGTCGGAGAGGCCAGGCAGGTTGGTAATTATTTTATTTTGATGTATGTGGAACTATCCAGCAATACATTAACCCTGCCTTTAAAACAAAACAAAAAAAGACAATTAACATGCAGGCCCTGATTCACAGAAGCGTGTTATAATGGCACAATCCCTTTGGAAAAACTCTCTGTGAATCAGGCCCGAGTCTGGTAACCTAATGTTGTGGATGACCCGAGCCTAATCCGCAGCATACGAAACCGTGCAGTTGATTGGACCTCTGGAAAATATCTTCCTTTCTTGGCTGTCTCTTTGCGGCAGTGGCCATATGCCTGCTTTTGAAAATGTTAATCAATTAGATGGTAATTAGATCCCGCGGCCCTTTTTGGTACCCAGAGAATACTTTTTACCCGCTGCTACTGGTGGGGGCTACAGTCTGAGGATGGCCCTGCTGTTAAACAAGGCTAAGGAAATACCTCATGGCAGCCTCTCCGTGTCCTGTCTGCGGTGACACCAAGGGTTTCTCTGCCCCGAGAGGAAATGTGTGCAAATTAGTTCCTTTGTGTGGATAAAGGCAACACGTGACGACGGGATTCTCTGCTAAATAACAAGATTGTCACCAATGGTAGGGCAGCTGAAAAAGGTCAGTGGCGCTCTTCATTTGAGGGCGAAATGAGTTCATGTTTTTAGTTGCAATTTATTGAATGTTTTATGTAATAAAGATCAGAAAGCTGCACCTTTCTAAATTAAATCGCCAATACAAGTATATGACAATGGATCTTTTATTTAAAAGATGTATTCCTTTTCTAGATACATGTATATTTTAAAATGCCGTCAAGTGGTATATTTTTGAAATATTGAGTCTGCACGTCTGCTGCATCTGGTTTGTTGTGGTAAAAGGCTTTACTGAGGCATGCGGATGCAAGCCAAAATATAACAACGTATGTGCTCTTTCGCATCTGTCGGGAGGGGGCTGATGTGTGAACTAGTGTGTGCACTTGCTTTTTGCTAAGCAGAGAGTGGAGGGAAGAATTGTTGTATGTTAGGTCAATATGTATGTATGTATGCATGTGTGCAAGGAGTGTGTAAATGTATTATGTAATGTGTGTGTGAAGTAGTCCACAAAGAATGGGGACTGGTGTGCGTGTGAATGAGCGTGTGCACGGTGAATAGGTGTGAGATTGAATGATATGTTTAAATGAATGAGTGAATGTTATGTAAATGTGTGTGTGTGTGTGTGTGTGCGCGCGCGCGCGCGTGTGCTTTGGTGTAATGCTGGGCCGAGCAGCTGATTTTAGATAGAGGATAAGAGTAGGAGAGGTGTGGGGGTGGGAGAGGGACGGATGGTGGCACACTGTACTACCGTCAGCTCCTCTGGTGGTCGCTTTTGCTTAATGGGCGATGCCTGATCAAATGCCCAGGCTTTAGATAAACAAATTATCAAAGGAACTAAATGTGTATGTTATCTTAAAATCCAATTACTTGGTTATTCTCACTGGCATATTGCGCTAACTTGGGCCCCCCACAGGACAACCCTTGGGATTGAATAGAGGGGGTTGAGCCTCCAAGTTTGCCCCGCCCAGTTTCTGAAGTTTCCCCTCTCATCACCAGTTAGTCCCTCTTCACCCGTGAGTGGCTCCCCTGCTCCTGAGCATGGTCATCCACATCTTCCTTAGGAATTAATGAATGTTTCCAGGGTCCTCTGGGAACCTGCGGAAACAATGTGAACTCTTCCTAGTCCTGACATTGTATCTTTGGTGTGTTGATGTTTTGTCTCCTTATTCTTGCCTTGGGAGTGCAGACATTTCCTACTTCACTATTGTCACCCATCATCCATTGATTACGGACTGCAACAAGACACTTCAAGTGTTTTTCTCTTTTAGGTTTTCGTGGTGCCTGAATTGGTGACTTGTCCTTCAGAAAGCACCTCTGCAGGATGGAAGCCTGCACCTAGTGTGGCCCACTTAAAACAATCAGCCCTAAAAAGTGGTTGGTGTTGTCTTCAACACTTATCATTACTTTAGCCGGAAGAGCTGTCGACAGAATTACTCTATCTGTGGCTGAGATTTGTTTTCTCTTGTGGTGATAAAGTTCTCGGGCCTCAATCAGGATCCTCTCACACTTTAGGCTTTAGCAGACTCTTTGCTGGTGTTCCTAGATTTTTTACAAGCCGCCGATTGAATAATCGTTGCATAGCTTAGACAGTATTAACAACTGGGATAGTGCATAGATAGCGCAAAATGTTAAAGTTGCACCAGACAGTGGTTACTTGCCTTTGGTTTTAAGTTTTAATTGCCCTCCCTGCTGATGAATGCCCGTCTCCTCTGGGGCCCAGTTTCAGGCAGTATGAAGGCTCGGATGGTGTTCTGCTGCTGTACTGTACACACGCTCAGCCTTCGCCCACACTTCGCTCTGAAGCTTTGCTTGCTCTCTCACTGTTAACCCGATGTGCGAGGGGCGTACACGTGTCCAGAGGTGTTTCAAGGCCACCTCCCTCGAACATTTAACATTCGCCTTTTAGGCAGAAAAAGTGTAAAGCACTATTCCCTCTTAATGCGTTGAATCTGCCTTCAGGCAGGTTGAATTATGCAGTTAATCAACCATCATAATAACCACCCCTGCCCCCCGCATAACCTCTCTAAACTATGAACTAATATCTACATAACCCAAAGACCCTTGACACAGCCCAAACGTCCCTTCTGTCAGTCTGTTTATCCGGGTCCTACGTCAGGGGCTGGGTGCTTGCTAAACATGGACTAGCTCTCAGTGTTAGTATGTGGGGTGTTTGGTACATAGGTTGTAAAAGCTGAAAAAGTTCCGAACATCCAGAGAGAGTTATATTTATAAAAATGAGTCCCTAAACTATAATGCACCCAGGGCTAATGACTTAGGTTAAAAACAAACGCCTCTAAGCATAACACGTTCAAAATAATGGTTTGGGATATACATTTATGTTTTTCATTAGCGCCATACATAGGTATCAAAGCACTTTACATACAAACCACAATCATACATTGCTCAGTATATGTAACGACTCTTTTGGGCAATGCTGCATGGGCATCCCACAAGCGAGGCAGGGTAACTGCTGTTACCATCGGCAGCTGGGAGAGGGGCAGCCCCAACCTCCCCGTGCCTGCTCCTCTCCTCCCCCCCAGCTACAGAGGCACACAGTCTCTGCAGCACAAAAGCCAAGGAAGAGTAAGTTGCGAACAGTCATCGCACCCTTCCTCCAAACAGCAAGGTGCTAAGCGCCATAAGGAAAACAACCATCAGGCAGGGCCCAGGTTCAAAGATCTGCCACCACCAGGGGGTGAGACAGTCGGCTATCCGGCCGGGGGCTGCGACAACAGCAGCCCCCACCACATACACAACAAAGACCCAGGGCCTCCCTGGGTCCTATAAATGAGAGCAGCATGCTCAGAGTAAACACAATCTGTTTGTGGACCCTGAACGGGGACCCAAGCAAACAGGAGGTTCACTGTTTACTCAGTGTCTTCCAAATCATCTTGCTTCTTTAGCAAATCTTTGAAGTTCTCTGTACATCGCAGTGTCTTTTTCCTTCCTGAACACATACTGTTCAAAGCATTTACAATGCAGCCTTAACAAAGGCAGAAGTGGCAACCGAACGGCAGCACGTACGCTGTCAACTTCAACATTTTCGGCATAGAAGGAAAAGCGAGCAGCGAGCATGTCCAAAACAAAACAAACAAAGACGCGTGCTGCGGAATCATCCTCAAAACCAGTGCGAACGAAAAAGAGAGTGGCATTCGAACAGCACACGGCGCGGACGGCTTCTGATTCAACAACTTACAGGTGAGCCACCGCGCTGGGGCTACAAGGGAGGAAAAATAGACATTTATGTCCGGAAGAGATACATTTTATTACAGTGGACCAGAAACCCCGCATTATAAGGCAGGCGTGGCAAGATAACACAAGCCAGTTTTAAACTCGGGCAGAGTCACAAGCCAGCTTGGTAGCACGGCGAGCCGGGAGCTTGTTTTTTCTTGACAGCCACGCAGTGCTGGAAAACACAGTTTCAAGCTCAGCGGGCCCAAACACTGCAGATTTAAAATAATTTCTGTAATGTTACAGGGTGACCTCACAAGCAAAACCAATTAATTAAATCCAGTAAATCAAGCCTGGAGGGGTTCCCCATATTTTCTGAACCCGGTCAAGAAGGCACCAGTCAACAGTTACCCAGTATGGGCAACAAATAGAACAGGCGCAGAGAACTGTTTAACCCCTTGATAAAACCTCTTTCCTTTTCCTATACAAGGCATAGAAGAACATGGGGCCCAAACGGAAAGCACGGGCACCCCCAACACCGGTGCAGAAGCCCAAATCACCACAATTGCTAGCAGCCATTGAAGCAGCAGAGCACTACGGATGGGCATGGGTTAGAGAAAACATGTACGGCCTACCCAGGGAAGGAATTACCAGCCCACCCAGCCAGGAGGAGGTTTCTGCACCATTAAAAGGAGAAAAATATCCGAAGGCGCCAGAAAAGGTACCAAAAAATTGTCAAACTATGTGAGAATGTAGCAGAATTACAGCAACTAATGGTAGAAATAAGGGAGAAACAGACACCGCCCACAAGGGAACCTGGAGCCTCAAACCCTACCATCACAATAGAACCTACAATAACGGTTGCCAACCCACCCCTAACACTACCTACAGCAATCCCGCCACAACAAATACAGCATTTGCCAATAGCTCCCACAGCTATAAATACAACAGCCTCCACAAATCCAGCAACAGATTCAGCAGGTGCCCTAAAAGCATGGGCAACCCCAGGCACAGACAGCACGGGCGCGATAGGGACACACGACAGCAATACAACTGACATTGTAACAATCTATAATGCACAATTAGACCAAAAAATGAAATCTTTCCAAACAGAGATATTAAATAGATACAAAAGATGCCTGGCATGGAACATCGATACCACAATCAAAGAAGCCATATGGGCCAAAGAATTGATAGAAATCTTTTCCCTAATAGAAGCCCAGCACAAGGGGAAAGACGTTTTCAGAGACCCCAAAAATAATAGAAGAAAAAGCTATTGTCAGAAACGCCCAGGTCGAACAAAACTGGGACAACTGGTTACAGGCCTTTGCCATTTTAGCAACAATATATGATTAAAAATTCCCCATGGATGGTAGGAAGATTTGGGCATACGTTGATAAAATAAGGGAAGTAAAAGTAACACAGAGGGGGAAGACATGGCTTGCATACGACATCAGATTTAGGAGGAGAATGTCAGAAAGGCCGGCCATTGAGTGGGATGAAGTCCAGAACGATTTATACACCCTCAACGCCGAACCTCCCCAGAAAGAAGATACCATGCATTCTGCTTCCAAAAATAGCAAAAATTCGCAAGTAAGCAAATCCCATGACAATGATAAATCCAAAAAAGGGGAGCAGCCCTTTCGGAGGAACCAGCCTTGGGCAGCTAAAAATAATGCCCACAGACAGAACAAACAGCAGGCTGTCAAATCCAACATCCCATGCAGACATTTTGGGTAAAACCAGTGTACATGGGGCAAGGAATGCTGGTACAAACACGCCTGCACAAACTGCAACGGCGACCATGCAGCAAGCAACTGCACCAGACTACCAGCCAAGAAAGAATGATATCCCAATTTTAGAACCAGGACGAACGCCCATCAATCCGGGCAATTTTAGGGACGCCCTAAACATCTACCCAGACAAGGAAACCAGCAGGGTACTATGGCAGGGTTTCACCAAAGGTTTTTTCATCCCATTTAAGGGCACTGGGTCACAATACATCCCGATGAACCTAAGGTCAGCCAGGGACAACCCCCAGATAGTAGAAACCAAAATCAAGAAAGAACTGCAACTGGGCAGGGTAGCAGGTCCTTGGGACGTCATGCCTTTGAAGGACTATTTAATATCACCACTAGGCCTGGTCCCCAAAAATGAACCCGGGAAAATGAGACTAATACATCACCTCTCCTACCCTAAAGGCCAGTCTTTAAATGACGGCATCCCACACACAGAATCCGCTGTATCTTACATGCATTTCCAAGAGGCGGTAAGGCTCATACAAGAGTGCGGCAGAAACGCCTTGATGGCCAAGCTGGACATCGAATCTGCTTTCAGGCTCTTGCCAGTCCACCCAGAGTCACAGCAGTGGCTAGGTTTCACTTTTAACAACAAATTCTATGTGGATAGATGCCTCCCAATGGGGTGCGCAGTATCCTGTGCACTATTTGAGCAATTCAGTTCCTTTTTTCAATGGGCTTTCTTAAAGCAGAGACCAGGGACAAAAGTAGTGCATTACCTAGAAGATTTCATGGTCATAGGGCCACCAAACTCCGAGGAATGCGGCCGGGCTTTAGCAAAACTGGAGCACATGTGCGCACAGTGGGGAGTTCCCCTAACGAGGGAAAAAAACACCAAACCAGACACAAACATAATTTTTCTGGGCATCGAAATAGACTCAGCAAAGGGGCTCTGCAGAATCCCCAAAACAAAAATATCAGAACTCCTGGCCAAAATACAAAACCTGATAATGAGAGATAAGGGGACTGCAAAAGAAATACATTCCTTAGCAGGCAGCCTCAATTTCGCATCCAAAATAATACCTCAAGGAAGGATATTTTCCAGAAGCCTGGAGTTCAAAATCAAATCACTCACCAAACCACACTTGCCCATCCGGCTAGGCAGAGAGGTGAAACAAGACCTGGAAACATGGGGAAAATTCCTCAGAGATTTCAACGGGTCTTTACTTTGGCGAACGCCTTTAAATACCCGGTCAAACAGGGTCCTATACACCGACGCAGCTGGGAGCAAGGGGTTTGGAGCCATACTAGACTCCGAATGGGTGGCAGGACACTGGCCCAAGTCATGGCAAACAGAAGGGTAGACAAGAAACATCACCCTACTAGAAATATTCCCCATCTGGCTAACATTACACATCTGGGGCAGGCGACTAGCGAATACGGAACTTTTGATCTGGTGCGATAACATGGCTGCAGTGGGCTCCATAAACAGAAGGTCTACGAAATGCCTTCTAATACTAAAAGTATTACGAGCCATTACAACAGTCACACTACAAGTAAACGTTGTACTCAAAGTGAAACACATTTCAGGGGCAGATAATAACATTGCTGATGCCTTATCTCGTTTCCAGTGGACAAGATTCCGAGAGCTGGCGCCGCACGCCCAAGAACAGATGACGCCAATACCAGCAGAATGCTGGGCAATAATGTGAAGACAAGAATAACGGCATCAACGCCAACGCCAGAGAGCACAGGCCGGGATGCCCAACGAAAACCAGGCACCTCTAAAACGGGTGCCAACAACACATCGGCATCAACGCCAGCACCATAGAGTGCAGGCCAGGATGACCAATACAATGCAGGCACCTCTAAAACGGGTGCCAACAACACATTGGCATCAACGCCAGCACCAGAGAGCGCAGGCCGGGATGACCAATACAAAGCAGGCACCTCTAAAAGGGGTGCCAGCAACACATTGGCATCAACGCCAGCGCCAGAGAGCCCAGGCCGGGATGCCCAACAAGATTCAGACACAGCAACAACGGGTGGCAACAACCTCACAGGCTTCCTAACAGAGATGGCAGAGAGGGCGGTGGCAAGCACCACTGCAACGCAGTACAGTAAGTGTTTGCAAACAGTATTTAAGGCCACTGGTGTAAACCACGTAGAACTAATAACGATTAAAGATATAGAAATATTTTTAAAATGGGCCCGGGAACAAGGTTTCAAAAGGGATTGGGCTAAAAGACACCTGGTGGCAATTTCATACTTTACAAAAATACGGGGCGATTCAGACCCCACCCAGAACGCCCTCATCTCTTATGCAATGAAGGGATGGGGCAGAATAGAGGGTCCACAAGTGGACACCCGCCGACCCCTTGATTTCTGCAAACTGGTGCAGATAGCAAGCCATTTGGAAGCCATATGTTGGCACCCATTCGAGATAATGTTATTTAAAACAGCTTTTTACCTAGCCTACTTCGGGGCTTTCCGGGTAGGAGAACTCATCGCTTCCAGCACCAAGGCCACAAATGGCCTGGGCGTCATGGAAATCAGGGTGAGACAGGAGAGTGTTAACATAGAAATGCAACAGTCGAAAACGGGTGCAAAAAGAACCATCAATATTTGTTGCATCGATGAGGCAACAAACTGCCAGGTTTGCATCACCAACCTCTATTACGCACAACGACCCAAAGTAGGGGGGAGTTTTTTAATCCACAAGGATGCATCGGCCCTAAGCCGCTACCAATTTAAAGGAGTGCTGATAAAAGCAATCAGCAGAGCAGGGTGGGATCCCAAACATTTAGGCACTCATTCCTTCAGGATAGGTGCCGCCACTGCAGCATGGCAAGGAGGTTTAGCACCGCAACTACTAAAAAACATAGGGGGATGGAATTCAGACTGTTATAAAATATATATCAGACCAAAATTGATATAGCCATCCGCCCTAAAATTTTCTTTCTTTTCCCTACCTCCCACCACCACAGAAACAACAGGCAAATCGAGGACCACACTCCAATCAGCATGGATAGTTGGCCACTCATTCGTTTTCAGGACAGGCAGATGGGCAGAAGAGACCAAAGAAGGGCCACCTTTCAGAATCACCATTACTTCATGGTGGGGATACAGAGGCCTACGCTGGGCTGACGACCACGAAACACTAGCAGAACTGGTGGCATACAGGGACCCCCCAGAATTCCTGATCATCCATCTAGGGGGCAACAACCTAGTCAACATGGCTAGACGCATCCTATGCGAAGAAATCTGATCCTCCCTAGCAGGCATTTCGCACAACTGGAGGGGGACTGAAATATACTTCTCAGCCATTTTACCAAGAAAGAAATGGCTAAGGGCCAACTGCTACAAATCTATATAAATATCCAGAAGAAAACTGAACAGGACGATAGAGAGATTCTGTATGACAAGAGGACTGGGTTTCATAAAACACCCAGCCATTACACTAGGCAACCCTGACCTTTTTCTCCACGACGGCACCCATCTGTGTAGCCAGGGCATGGAGCATTTATTTCGGGAAATCAATACAACACTTGCTCACAGGAGCTGTCTCTAGGGCATACTCTTGGGGGAACACGGGCAGCCGGCAACCTGCCTGTGTGTGGCGGCACGGGTCCGAGGGGGTAACCTCAGGACCCGGTGCCCAAAAGTATGATACCATCATGATATGTGATAATGTTATTGCCATAACCCATATCTGTACAATAAAATCCTACAGACTTTTATTGCCAACACTTGATACAAGTTGTGAGCCTATCATTATGGGTGAGGGTTTGGGGTTCGGCCATTACCAATGCATGCATATGGGTTCAGCAGTTATGGGCAATGCTGCATGGGCATCCCACAAGCGAGGCAGGGTAACTGCTGTTACCATCGGCAGCTGGTAGAGGGGCAGCCCCAACCGTCCCGCGCCTGCTCCTCTCCTCCCCCCCAGCTACGGAGACACGCAGTCTTGGCAGCACAAAAGCCACGGAAGAGTAAGGTGCGAACTGTCATCGCACCCTTCCTCCAAACAGCAAGGTGCTAAGCACCATAAGGAAAACAACCATCAGGCAGGGCCCCGGTTCAAAGATCTGCCCCCACCATCGGGTCAGACAGTCGGCTATCCGGCCAGGGGCTGCGACAACAGCAGCCCCCACCACATACACAACAAAGACCCAGGGCCTCCCTGGGTCCTATAAATGAGTGCAGCATGCTCAGAGTAAACACAATCTGTTTGTGGACCCTGAACGGGGACCCAAGCAAACAGGAGGTTCACTGTTTACTCAGTGTCTTCCAAATCTTCTTGCTTCTTTACCACAGAACCCGCCCACCCTACAAAAAGGGGAGAAGAGCAAAAAGAAGTACAAGGCACTGCACGGTGCCCACAACAAGTCGTGGGACACAAGAAGGCGGCACGGGTCTGAGGGGGTAACCTCAGGACCCGGTGCCCAAAAGTATGATACCATCATGATATGTGATATTGTTATTGCCATAACCCATATCTGTACAATAAAATCCTACGGCCTTTTACTGCCAACACTTGATACAAGTTGTGAGTCCATCATTATGGATGAGGGTTTGTGGTTCGGCCATTACTAATGCATGCACATGGGTTCAGCAGTTATCAAGAATCCATAACTGAAGTGAAGTTAGGGGTTGTGTAAACAATGGGTTTGCCATGTTCATAGAACTTGTTCCTACGTGGCCAAATTTCAGCCCCATAGAAAGCTCCAGAGCTTTCCTCGCTCCAGAGCGGCTTTGACGTTGGAGGCAACGGGGCCAGTGGTGGAAGTGCACGAAAAGAAGTAGTGGAACTATGTTCCCTGCTGGCCTGCACCCACAAACGCCATCTGCACGCCCCCACACACAGTACAAACCCCCAAATGCATGTGCCTGCTGTTTAAGGGATCGTTCAGTGTAGTGCACTGAAAGTGCAAGTTTGACCTTCTCCCTACACTTTTATTTTAAAACAAAACCATTCTGGAAGAGTTTCTTTTTCAAATAAAAGTATAGGAACAGTAAAACTTAATTTAAAAGAGTAGAGGGGCACTGCTCCCGCTCACTTCGACCACTGAACGGGGCACTCTGCGATTTGTGGAGGGTGCATCCCACCGTCTTTGTTCCTCATAGTGCTCTGTTGCAAATTTGGAACAACTTCCCTGTGCTTTGACCAAAGTGGAAAAACTCGGTTAAAAACAGGAAAGTGACGGGGATATGTCTCTTATGGTTCTCTTGCTTGGTTGCTGCGATGGAGTCGAGGATGGGATCTTCCAGTGCTGCTAGTAACTGGTGTAAGTAGCCGTGCAAACAGTTACAACTATTAATTCAGTCGGTGCCAGGAGTGGAGCTAGGAGTAGACCTTCGCACAGGGTTGAAATAAATGATTGCACTGAGACGACCATTTCAATTTCGAATCCCGCATTCATCACTTTTCAACAAATTAGATGTAATCAATAGAATTTCAAAAAATGTTTTTGCGTTAATTGATCCATCATTTATTCTCACAATCGATCCGAGCAATTTATGCTCTAATACTCAGTTTTTATCACTGCACGATGTGCTCCAGGCTAAAAGCTTTATGTATGAAATATTAAACATTGTAGCTTCTTATAACATTTTATAGTCGTCCTTTACATTAACCATTTTATTTATTCCCATTCCGCCCTCTCCAAGTTGTATCATGAATTCCCATTCTAGAATAAAGCAAAATTGTGTGCCCCATATTCAAACTTCCAAAGACCATCCTGATGTAAACATAATTGCTCAATAGGTTAGCAGCAAGTCCGTGATATATATACCCAGTACTTGCATTCTCGTCGAACATGTATGATCATTATTACAATTCTGAACTGCAAGGGCCACTCATAGGGGTGTTTGAAATATTCACCCGTGGAGTGGAAGAGGCTGAATCCCTCCATAATTCTACTCTGCTCGCTGGGGAGGAATTTCTGCCAATTCTGCATCTTTGGGTGGTTCATTTTTTTTGTTGCACTTTTATTTGCCTTTTTTCAAAACTTTCAGCAAGCTATGAGAACATCACAAAGAAGTGAAATTGTGCATGCCAAAATGGCCAAAACAACCCTTTTCATGACGTGATGATAGAGTGGACATATTTTTCTCCCAATCGGCATATCATTCTGTACGTGGTAATACAATTGGACATATCACTCATCCCTCCTTCTCACGTGCCAGTATATTGCAGGTTTTCCTATACCAATTATTCAAATCAGAATCCTGCACCTACCTCCAGAGTTCTTCCACTGCCTTTCATGCTACCTGCAGTTGAGAAGTCAGCTTGCTTTCTGTGTCAGCCATTGGGTAAAGGTGGATAAAGTCCTGACACTGGGATCCCGAGTACACATTGCTCCAGGGAGTCCAGCAGCTTTGGTTTCCATTATATCTTCTACACTGAAGATTACCTCTTCCCAGCAGCTGAGCAATTTAGGGAAATGCCACCATATATTGAGGAAGGTCTCATATCCAAAGGCATGTTCCCACTTTGCCGAAATGCTTATTTCTAGCTTACATTTGGCATCTTCTTTAATGCATTTTATACACTTGTTGCCTATCCTGAACACTAATTGAGGCAGTCGCCTCCACACATTCTCAATAGATATTTTCCCAGTTCTCTATACTAAACCTTTTTTTTATATGCAGGTTTTTTTTTCCTTTTGATATAAACAGCACCCTAAAGATTACAGAATGAGATGCAACTATACATTTGTGGCTAGTACGTATGTGTCAATGATATCCACTTCATACTCGTTAGATTCAGTCACAAAGTCCCCTTCTTCCTCCTCACCTGAAGAAGTGGACTCTGGAGAAAGAATCTATTTCTTTCCTCTGAGGTTAAAGTCCTTTTTTTTGTGTAAATATGGTCTACCACGGAAGGAAGCCACTGTGGCCGCGAGGCGTCCGCATGCCAGTGACCTCGCCTCCCGAGTAGCCAGAAAGTAGGGGTAAAAGCCTCCAGGCACAAACAACCCCTGTGTAATTGACACATACACAACTGGATGATTCTGGTCCAGGTCCGTTAATAAGCCAGTGGTTGTGATGTCCAGGTAGGTGAATTGGCCAGTAGCAGTGGTATCCAGGTCCGGTAACCAATTGAAGAGAAAGTACACTGCAAGAGGAAGAGAGGGAGCCAAAGAGTAAGGTTCTCACAGTGGAGGTTGCAGTGAGAAACCAAGCAGACTGAAGGAGGTAGTACCAACAGAGAGAACAGGAAGAATCCAGAGAACCCAAGAGAGAATCCGGAACAACAGAGGAGAAGAAGTAGCTCGCCCGAGACAGACAGAAACCGGGTGAAACCAGAACTGAAGAAAAAAGGAAATAGGAGAGCACCACGCTGTGCGGCTAGCAAGAAAGGGAGCTAGCCGAAGTAAGGGAAGGGGCGTGAGAGGAAAAAAGGAGGAAAGAGAGCGAGAGAGGGAGTGAGAGAGAGAGAGAGCTCGGGGGAGAAAGAGAGAGCTCCGCCGAGAGGAAATAACAGAGCCGGAATGAAGTGCTAGGATAGGCAGAAGCGCGAACAAACAGGAAAGCAAGTGGAGCACCGCTGTAGGGAAATAACGAAGCAAGACAAACCCAAAGAGGAAAGCATGCCAAGGGTTGCAACACGCAGGCCGCCGGGAGGAAGTGGAATAAGAACCTCCCGGCGGCGTACATGATGGAACTAACAACTAGACCGCGCTGTGCCCGTGAAACAAAATGTGACGGCACATTCTATGGAAACAGTGCCTCCACTGCTTCCAAAGGCGCCAGCTTCCTGGGAGCGTGACAATATGACTATTCTTGCTTTTTTAATGTCTTCTAGAGGTTTACTAATACAAATTCCCAGACACATAGATTCATGAATGCCACTCGCACTGATCCTGCAACTATGAGCGGGGACTGTTCCATCACAAAAATGATCAGGCGGAATATATACGCCCTCTACACTACTCAGTCTATACTGATGACCTATTAAAGACATTGAACATTCTGAATATACCGTTCTCGTAGAGGAATATTACTTTATTGTTTATTTACAGTCTAGTAGTTTGTACTACCACACTTTTGGCCTGATTGAAGAAATTAGGGCTAGCTAATTTGGTAGAAAACGATTTTGGAATAATGAGATTTGCAAATAAATTACAGTATATAAATAAGCAATGCAGTACTTTAAATAGACCCAACGGGAACAATTTTGTGATCACTTCCAGGGTTTCTGGTTTAGGTTCAGGATTTTGGCCAGGAGGGATTTTATTACAAATCTGTAGGCTCTAGATGGGTTTTAGCATGGCAAACATGGCATTCTCACATTCCTCAGAATCAAGGTAACCATGGGCTCACATAGAAATTCAATAGTGTCCTAATCCTCCTAAGATGGCCGCCCTGTGGGCCACTGTTTAAGATCTCAAAGAAACCCAGTCATTCGGCATAAAAGGCTACATAAGCCCCTCCTCCGCAGTAACGCGTGCTTCGCGTTAGTTCCGCTGACAGTGGTGTAACGTTACCAGCGCTTAGCTCACAGAACCTGCAGAATAAAAGAAAAAGTCATGTTAAGAACTTGTATCGCTCACAGAATATTCACAGACCACAGACTTAAAGTTACCTGACCAAAGTTTTCGCAGCCCCAGACCTCCGACAGGTGATTTCATCCATCGTAGTCTGCAGTTCAGTCAACAGTCTTCGTCCACGGCTGCAGCATCATCCTGAGATCTTCCGCCCTCTGAACACCTGCAAAGACAAAGGTACAATAGCTAATTAATGGACATCGTAGAATATAGGTAAAGGAAAGTATCTACACACTTATATGTACCTGAAGCTCCGACCAGTTTTTTCCTCACATTCCAACGCTGCACTTCACAGAAGAAAGCTATAGCGTAAAAACTAACACACGGTGTGCCGCGTGCCTTACGCTATTACGCGCGCATACTTACCACAAGAGAAAACCGAGAGCTGGGTACCGAAGGCACTCTGTTCTGCGCGCTTTCACTAACGCAAGCGCGCTTACATACCCCAGGAGAAGGCTTCATGATTTTTCCCTCTGTACTCCGAGACCCCCGGCCGGCCCATAGAGCCTAGGTTTGCTCAGAAGTACTTTAAGACGAGATAGCTGCACCCTTGAGATGGATGGGGGTGCAGATGTATTGCTCCAACACCAATCAATAAGGACAACTCAATGATTTGGCAAAGGAAGTCCATTTAATGACAAGTACAAAAACGGCGAGCCATGGTTATCAGCAATTATGCGATCGTCCTTCTCGCTTCAACTCTAACGAACTTCATACAAGTTGTAACATTTATTCTCAAAACTTGTCATATTTGACATGTAACACTCAAAAGTTAACATGCAATTTTATTGGTTAGGAAAAGGTAACTTTATTATAGGTACTATATCTGTATATGAAAACGGAGTGAGGGGATTGGATAAACACTGTCAGGTGGACATCTAAGCCCTTCCTTCAAAAATGACTACTGTAAACGTCACTAAAATGTATAACGTCTCATTGGTTCTACTAACTATAGGACCCTAGATTATTTGGTCCATTGTGATTGGGTTGGCACCAACCCCATGCATACTTTTCCACTTCGCTTGGCAGCACGCAGAATGGTTGGCCAGGTGCGGGATGCCCCTTAGTTACCCAGCCTTCCTCTGATTATGGTTACAATCAAACATCACTTTAGTAGCCATGTGTCAATTAGTTCACTGTGGTTGGCCTCGAAACTGCATCTTCTGTCTGGAAAGGTTCTGATATCTCTGCCTGGTGGGGTGCCAAGCGTAGGTGTGAACCCTCGCTTCTTCTTGCTCGGATGGTCACGTGCTTCCCATACCGTGAATTTGTCTCGTTTCTCTCAATTTGTGTATTTGATTCATATTTAGCCCACCACCTGCCTACGTCTTCTTATCTCGACCTTTCAGAGGCAGGATATTCTGTTCTTAGTTTCAATTAAATGTAGCTACTGTTTGCCTCATCTATTGGTATGACATTGGCTTCCCTGGCACGAGTTGCTTCTGCTGAGTTTCGATTCAGCCATCTCTTCTCGTTTTGCTAAATATGAATCTCTGCTCATTTGGCCTTTAGTAACCTCGGTTGATTCTGCTTCGTTTGCAAAGTGGAAATATACTTATAATAAAGCACTTTGTTTGAGGTAGATTTATGTATAATGGCGCTTGCCGCACTACTCTTCTTCTTAGCATAGCAAGTAGCACTGTTTCCTTAGCTTTCTTTCGGTTTCGAGCATATTTACAGGTGTAAACTGGTCGACTGTCTTTGCATTGCTTACAGCTTAATTTTCTTACATTTGGACATCATTCTTTTGTTTTTAAGTTTACGATATCCTTACTCATGGCGTTTCGTCTCTTTGTGTCATTCTCGGGTCGTCATTTCTTCTATCTGTGAGTATGTTTGGGTCCTTGTGACATCACCATTCGTCTTCCATTAAGACCTTTTTGTTTTCTTCCGGGACAGTACTTAGGCAATCTTCATTTTGTTTCATTTGCTGGTAGGGTTTCCTTAATGGATACCTTAGTGTCCATGGTTTTCTTGGTATCGGTACCTCAATAGGTGTTGCTCTTCTGATAGGCACTGGGCCGAGCCCCACTGCAGCTCTCTTCTGGTTTATTTTCTCATCATACGTCACATATTTTGGTGTGAACGTTCCTGGTACTCCAAAATGTGCCACTGGAGTGCAGGTTGTATTTGGGACCTCGTCTACACCTCGATAACGTCCGAGTTATTCAGTGAAAGTTCTTTCTTCTGAAAACCTGCAAAAGAAAAAGAAGAGACTTATTAACATCATCAAGAGCGATCTCTCCATCCACAGAACATTTTTTCTCTGTGACAACAGTGTCTTTTTTCTGACTAAAGACTTATTTTCAAACATAAAGACACTTACCTTCAGAGGTTTATCCGTTTAACAGCATCATTGCCTTCTAAGCCTCAGCACCTACGCACCCCTGCGTGAAAGCAGGTTGGAGAGCTCCCAAACAACAAAACACTGGTGAGGAGAGTGCGAGCATTAGAAGTAAAAAGGGGGAGCCAGTCAGGTGGGGGAAGCAGGGGAAAGCCCTAGTAGAATTACCATTTATATTGATTGCAGTTCCCCCCTTCCCGTTTTCTCTCAGGGGAAAAATATCAGGAAGAGCCAATTGAAGAACAAAAGAGCATGTGATGGTGACGGTATGGGGAAGAGCAAAATTCTTCCCGGTGTAGGAGATGTGGTGAGAATCAAATTACCCCCCACTCTCAGGGATGGATGTTGTAGATGGTCTAAGCCAAACAAGGTGAGAGAGGTCTTCAAGCAGGCTGTTAGGTTGGATGATGGGAGAGTGTAGAACATGAAAGAGTGTCTTTGATGCAAAAGGGCGTAAGAAATGAGAGTGCCACCGGAAATGGGCCAGGCAGGAGTGAGAGTGATCTCGGGTAAAGAATTGGCAAGAGTGATCGTGGTGCTAGGGTGAGACCTAGTGACAGAGAGTTACTTGCCTGGCTGCACAGCTGGGGGGTTGTACAGCTCAAGGTCCGGGAGGTGCTACCGGAAGCCTAAGTACCTTGGAGAATATGTGTAGAAGAAGAGCCCGAAGCTTCCCTTTTTGGATTGTGGAATTTTGTAAAGGAACTGTGTGAAGAGAAGGGGATGTGCAGTGTGGCTTACCATCCGACCACTGCGCGGATGCCCAGAGTGTCACGCGAGTAGCGTGACAGAGTAAGGGTTCCAGAGTGCAAGGCAGAGTCGGATGGTTGGAGAGGACGGAGTGAGGGGCAAAGGAGCTGCCGGAGCTCGTTACGCATATTCTCAAATATTAATAAATTATTATGTTTACTCACCCCATCGCCTCTGCATTATATGAGCACAATGCAATGCTCGACTCGCATAGCGAAATGCAGGGGTGCCAGTGAGCATCCCTGCCGCGTCCGCCTAGCGAGGGCTTCCTCACATTAGTGGAAACCATTAATTTGGATTCTATTTGTTGTAGCAGCCTGTCAGAATCACTCTCCAAATCTTTGCTGGTTAAAATGTCTGACAAGAAGGGCCCTCACTGCAGTAGAATGCCTTCTCCATGTTTAGGGAGATGAACACTGCCAATGTCTTTTTCCTGCTGACTATTTCAGCCAGACTGGGGTGTCTCTGAACCTAATCTGCATCCCATTTACATCCCACAATATTAGCGTGGTCTTCTTCCACCAATAGGGAAGATGGCCCTTTACCCATTAGCCAGGATCTTCATGCAGATCTTGACGTCTGAGCTGACTAGGGCAACAGAATTGGCTAAGGCCGTTTGGTGGTAAGACGCACCGGATGAGATGTCTTCCTCATTTCCGATTAATTTATGGCTGCCTCTATCATATGCTGTACGCAATTTTCAGCAGGAGCACTCGTGGCAGGGAGCCAGCCAATCAGGTTACTTGGATCATGTGAGAATCACATGATACAAGCCTGCGCTCCAAGCAACCTGATGGCTGCTCCCCTGCCCCGCCATCTTCCCCCACCTTGTCCTGCGGCCACTAATCCCTTCCCTCCCCACTCCCTACGCCACTCGCCTTATTCTTTTAGCAGCGTCGCAACCGCAGGGACGTCATTTCACCAAAATGCCAGGGGTAGCGGAAGTGACATCACATGACCTTTGACCTCTGTTGACATCACAGGAAGTGATGTCATTTGACACCCCCGCGAAGCGATGGAACACAACCTTTCACCCCTTGACACAACAGGAAGGGACATCATATATTGTTCCTAAGTACACTACAAAAAATATGGTTGCAAATCACTATAATGTTATATACATTTCATACAAGAATGGATCACCATATGTATCATTAATATCAGTGTGTATAGGACCATATTATCAAATTACTGTGAATGCAAGCAGACGTCCAAGGCCAAATGATAATATGTTATTATATAGCACTTACGCTTAAGTGCTTTATATAGAGGAAATATGCGTACAATTTGTCCCAACCAGTGTTGGTACTCATTTATCGACCTCGGAAGGGTGAAAGGCTGAGTTGAAGTGTTAAGAACAGGCTAAATCAGGGACTCATCACCTGAAGTGTGCCTCGAAATAAACCTTTATGAGTCCAGAAATTATTGGATAGAATTCCAGAAAGACAAATTATGAGTTATTCCTATTCTTTCTTATTTATCTTCACTGCTCAAAGTGATACACCTGTGGAACCCCGTTTTGTTTTTAAGAGGCCTCAACAAGAAAGTCAGCCACTCCAAAAATAAAGAGCCACATAACACTGGCCACAATTAAAAAAATATTTTTTTTTCTAGGGGTAGCAGGGGAGATCACAGGGGTAGCAAGGGAGACCTCAGGGGTCGCAAATGCAACCCCTGGTGACCCCCAAATGACGTCCCTGCGCCACCGCCATTTCAGCCTCCCGGGCCCCCATGGAAATGGAAGAGGGTCTCGCCATGGAGCCCCGTCTTCCAGCTCCAAGGTGGCCATCTTAGGTACGCTTTTTTGGGATCCACGAGCATCACCCATTCCTTCACACAAAATACATTGCTGTCAGCACCCCGGATTTGCGTATTGGAAACCCGGGGTGCTAACAAGAATAACACCCGTTCCGGCGGGCGGGATCAGGTGCTAACTTTGTAATTGTAATGGGTTATTTATAACGCACTTAATACCCAGAGGTTTCTAAGCGCGGACACAAGGATCAACTTGTGTTGCTCTGCCTTGTCTTGTTTTCAAGACTAGCACGTTGCCACTGAGGTATCCTCCCGAGACAACAGCGCTGGGCCCATCGTTAACACCCTCACTGTGCTCGGGCATGTTACGTGGGCCCCGGGCCATTGCCCCAGATCGGGTATTTTTGCTTAATTAAAGAATTAGAAAGGTCCACTATTTAGCCCAGTAACTGTTTCTAAAATCCCTTATATCATTTTGCAGTGAATGCATCTGGGCCCAGGTCTTTGTTGACGTTTAAGAAATCCTACGGCCAAAATCATACCTCCTTGCTGATAGGGTGATAAAGTGTGGATGAAATGGTACTTTGCTTACTACCATCCAGTAAATCCCTCTCCTTTTCATTTGGATCATATTCTGACACTATAAGTGAAAAATATATAGCATCTCCTTTGTTCTCCATACTGTCGGAGGCTGTTTTGTGCCCTTAAGTCGTGTTCAAAATTAAGTTTGTCCCTAGTGTGAGTGTTAACGCTAACCACCTCTCAGCAGGGCATGTTCTGTCTTATCTGTAATGAAGCCGTTTGGTTAGCCTTCCACCGTTATTTGCCTTTGAGGCCATTTTCGGGATACTTCTAGTATGCTTCAAAGTAGCCTCCTTGTCAAGGAAGCTGATCTTCACCAGCGCCTTCAGGGCCATCCAAACAGCATTGCAAAGTCTCAAACCTGGCCTGGACTATGGTCCTATTTGATCATGGTGGGTTTATGACATGGCAAGGCCGGATGCAAGTGGCTGCTTACCACAGTTGCCTCTAAAAATGATGACCGGCATACGTTTCGCATTCCTGGGAGCAATCTATGAACTCTAAAGTATAATTGCTCCTGGAACCGTTGTGGAAAGGACTGGTGTGCAAGCAACCCATACATAAGGTAGAAAAGTACTCTGTGGCAGACTCAGAGATTTCAATGACCACCTACAAATGTAAAACATTTTATTTTTTATTAGGATTTTCTAACTGCTATTGTTGGCCCAGTCTTCATGTCGAGTCTTCACAGGCTTTTGGAGTGGTCCCATCTTTGGGTCAAATCTCCCCAGATTAGTAGTATTGACGTCTTTTGTCATACAGCCAGGTGGAGTCTGGAACTAGATTGAGCATGCAGCGTTTCAAGCAATTATTAGTTTCCCTGTTCACTATGGACTTTAAGACTCACTTTCCCAGCATACAGCATTTCAGGCAATGATTGATTTCTCTCTTGGATATGGGCTTTAAGGGGAACATTCCCACCATGCAGTTTTTCAAGCAATTAATGATTTTTGAGTGAGCGTTAAGCGCTACTATCTATTTTCCCATAGGTCAATGTTTCCACACAGTCACACATGTATCCGCCTTACCATGGCAATTTGCTCAAGGCGTTTTACCCAGTTTCTGATAGACAACTCATTGGCCTGAGCTGGATCTGTCGTGTTCTGTCTGTGACCCTGACCTGCCATTTTGGGTTCCGGTCCATGATCTGTTTTTCAACTTTTATTGGACTTTCTACTTTTCTTCCTGTCAGCCCCTGCACACGAGTGCCGGAGGGACGTTGTTAGGAAAGATTTCCATTTGTGGGTTATTTTCCCCCCAGTTGTGTGCCCCCCAACTTTTTGCTGTTGTATGACCATCCTAGCCTGACTTTTGCCAGTGGAGCCCAGACTTCTGCTGTCCTCCACTGGGCTATTGCTCATTTTGTTATGGGGAAACAGACGTGCCCTTAAGACAGTCAGCACTGAGAGACTTTGTTCCCCTTAGTCTTTCACTTTGTTGCTGTTCTTTAGTAACATTTTATCAGTACACAAAGTACCTTACAGTACTGTGCGCTGGGGTCCCTTTTGCATTTTTAAGGCCCTAGACACCCTCGAAGGATTTGTAGTGAATATACAAGTGTGCTTTGGACAGAGCTGGTGGCAGCTGTTACTTTTCATGTATTTTTAACTTTTTTCAATGGTCCAAACCGCATTTACTGTGTTTGGCCCAGGACAGTGGCCAGTGCCTAAAATGGCCATGACACGAGGTCCTCTGTTCTGTCCTTTGGACATCTTGTCCGTTTGCCTTGCCCAGGTCGAGCAGACACAGGAAATTCCTTATTTAGTCATGCAGACGCCTGCGCAAACCGAAGCTTTTGAAGGCTTCTGCATGCCTTGTGTGTGTGCCTCCCGGATGTGGGCTCTAGCTGTCTAGTTCTAATACACATCCTGGGTGTCAGGATATCTGGTGTGCTGGGGGGACTGGGACCACCGTGGTTTGTGATTGGTCCACATCTGGGATGGCTGTATGTGAGCAGATCTATTGGTTTCTCTTCGTTTTGGTGCAAAGGCGAGTCTGGATAAGAGAAGGCATCTTACACCCATTCGAGGTCGATCTTCTGAGTTCACACTGAACTTAGTAAAGGACCCAAGTATCCTTAATCAATGAAGCAGATCTGTGGAACCACTGGTTACCTGCTAGAAGGTTTGGCACCCTGAGCCCGTTGTTGTCCCGTCGGAACCCCCTATTTCTGATCGAACCTAGGATGTCTGCAAGGGCGCTTCGACCCATTGGAATAGTGGGACTAACTATTCTCGGCACCTCCAACTTAACCTGTAAGCGAGCCTCTTCGGAGGTGCTCCTGGACCGTCCAGTGAACTGACCAGCTTGTACGTGACCTTTTGCCTGGAACCGCCGCTGCCTTGTGTTTTTACTTGAGCCTTTGGAGACTGTAAGATCTGGGTATAAGGCACTCTCCCACTGAGTTTTGTATACCTAGCATTACTAGGTCTGAAATTAGGAGAGTATGCCTGAACCCGAGCATACGCGGTCACCGTGTTGCCCAGCTGTGGTGACAAACTTTGTGGGTGCCTTGCTGCTGTGCCCCCTTGTGCTCTAAGACTAACTGCAGTGGAACTGACTTGATCCCTTCCTCAGGAGCAGAGAAATCGCCACTGTCCCGCCACAGAATCTTTCCTGGAACGCAGACCCTGAAAGCCGCAGAGCCACACAACTGCGACCGAAGTGGACTCGACTGCTGAAGTTTGTTCCGGAGTGCGCAGAGGGTCGGTGAGTACTTGGAACCCTTACCGGTGACCCCTGGCGTATCCATCCATTTCTATAAAGTGTCCCATGAGGGCCACTCTTCTTTATTAAGGTAGCCTGTACTACCAAGGTATTCCCAATTCTTGGATCCTGTTCTGCCCTCTTGGGGAGAGCCTCCTTGAATAGTGGGAACTTATTCTTCACTGCCTCACCCACCTTCCTGAATCGCTACAGCCCCTTGAAGAGACCCCGTTTTGACTTAACTGCACAATCGTGTGCACCAGCACTGAAAGTACTTTTGAGCTCAAGGCTCCACTCATCTTAGGGATTGGACTGCCTCTTAGTTAGGGTTTGAATTGTGAAGGACTGCCTAAACGATATTCACATTGTGTGACCCCTTTCCTTGCCGGCTGTGGATCAATACTGTGTACTATTGCTTAAGGCCATTGGTTACTGTATATATGTTTGCTAGATTAGTGTTGTGTTAGTTTTGTTATTACTGCTGAATAATTACTTTGAGTTTGACTTAAAAGGCCTTTAATAAACGTATAGATATTTTTAATATACACCTGACTGAGAGTAATTTGTAGCATTGTTTGCTGTGTGTGCTCGTTGTGGGCTTTCGATTACCCTCACCCCTCGTGAGACCTAGTCTTGACTGCCACCAATGTTACCGTGATTGGTCTGGCTTGTCCTGAGGTCTACCCTGTTCCAAGAATCTAGGCTGGCTTTCTGAACCTCTGTCCACCAGGTGAGAGTTACGAAATCCGTTTTAACAGATATGTCAGTTCGAATTAGAAAGACCGCTCTGTGCGGTCACAGAGCGGTCTTTCTAAATCGATCTTCTTTGAATTCGGGCTAGTGAAAACTGTCTTTTAATTTAGTACCAGACCCCACTACACTCATTCTTGTCACTTATTCTGTAGCTTCTATTCCTGCCTTGCTGGGCACAGCTTCCTCAATAGAAGTGGGTAGTGACCATACTCATTCCTTACTGTAAATTTTTTTAAGATGCCCCAGTGCTGCCTGCCTCCTCACCTGACCACTGCCACCTTTGGAAAGTCTCTTAAGCAATGGCCCGCTCGCTGATCTCAAGACAGCTTTTTGTCACAACCCCCACCTCAAAATGTTATCTGAAGCCCTAGAAGGAGGAGTTGGGGAGATTGGATCAACGCAACCGCCCTTAATCAATGGCAATGCTTATATGCTTTGCAATTGAAATGGAGTCTTTCTCCACCAGCCAAAACAGTGCTAGTCTGGTTTATCTTTTAGTTTAGCCATGCCTCCTAATGCTTCTTAGATCTGATTGCCATTTTTTGGCAGAGGGCGCCCTGCGTCAATGGCGGCGGGTCGATGTCCCTCGAAGGCCTCCGTCGAGGGTGACGTCATTTGATGTTACAAGTAGCACGCACGGCGTCCGTAGCCTCAGTTCTGTTTTTCCGCAAAGGTGTTTGCTTCATGAAACTTGGCGTGCCTCGTACTTTCTAGTATTTGCTGTGAAGTTTTCTTCGATATGTCTTCGTCTTCCACTCCCACGACACCTCGGTCCCGGTTCAAGAAATGCTGGGACTGCAAATACAAGATGTCCATCATGAATCCGCATTGTGTCTGCCTACGGTGCCTCGGCGGGTGCCATGACACGGATACATCCTCCAAGTGCCAGTCGATGACTGGAAAGGCCTTGCGGGAACGAAAGTGGAAACTTGAGGTAGGCAAGGTGTCCAAGCCCCATAAGTCCTGACCTGGTGGACCTTCGACCGATGAGTCGAGAGGTGACTCTCCTCAGAGGAAGAAGGCAAAGCAAAGCGTTCAAGGTCTAGGAGTGTTACCCGCCACTAGTCCGCCTCGTTGAAGCGCTCGAGGAGAAGGCACTGCCGGTCGCCTTCCTGGTTGTCTTCTTCAGGCGGCACCATTGAGAGGGTAAGTTGCCCATCCAAAAATTCGACGCCTGCAAAGTGGGAAGCTTTCCGGGTGAAAATGCTTGACATTTTTGAAAGGCAGGTCAAGGCCCCATCCGTGCCTTCTGTTGAAGTCGACAGGGAATGATCTTGAGGCGGATACTCGCGCCCCCTGAACCCGGGTAAACAGCACAATCCTCATTGGGAGCCTTCGAGGCCTCGTTCAGACAAGGTTACTAACGATCGCTCTAGACGTAAAGCGAGGTCACGATCTTCGTCTCCATCGAAACCGTCCAAACCCTTGATGCCATCGAAGCCTTCGAAGCCGTCCACGTCATCGGCGCCACGTCAGTTGATAGTGCCTGTCGGGTCCTCCACCCCGATCAGGCCCTCATTGCCTTCAGCGCTGTTGTCGACGCCGACGTCAAGGCCTTCGGCATGGTGGATGCCAAATTTACAGGCGCAGCCCCTCACAACTGTGGAACCACCTAAAAAGGCGAGTCTAAGTCGTCGACTTTGAAGTCTCTGGCTTTGATTCCTGAGAAAAGGTGTACTCCTCTGCCAAAGAAATACTTTTTAAAGTTTCCCACCTCCATTTTTCAGGAGGAGGAACACTCTGATGAAGGCGAGGCTCCTTTTGGTCTCCAGTTTGGGACTCCTAATGTGCCAGAATGTTTCATCTCGGAGGAGAGCAGGATGCAGGATCTTTGTGATACCTTGCATAATGCAAGTGGTATAGACACTTCTCCTGAGCTGTAGTTCGGCAGACCAGACCCTGGTGAGCATGCCGACTCCTCTTACTGACGCCTTATGTCGTTGGGTCGGGGAGTATTTGGGCTGGGCCAGGCCTACTCCCCACTATGATCAGGATGATCTTACGGACAATTTGGATCAGGGTCCGCCTACAGATCCCATATTGCCATTTTATGTGGCGCTGCAGAACTGGCTGGCTAAAAATTGGGAAACCCCAGAGACTAATCCGGCGGTGAACAAGTCTCTGACCAGAAAATACCACCCCTCTAGTAGCGACCCCGGCTATCTGTCATCTCACCCCACTCCTGAGAGTCTGGTGGTCCAGGCAGCCACGGCTACCTTGAAACAGGCTACGTACCCTACCATCCCTCCAGATAGGGACAATAAGCACGTGGATCAGCTGGGAGTATGGCTCTGAAGGCAGCTAACCCCTCTTGTGCCTTGGCAAGATTTTCGTACACTCTGTGGGATTGCATATCTATGGCGGCTGAGCATATTCCGAGAGGGGAAGAAAGGGAAGGCTTCCTGGCTATGGTTAAGGACGGCAAGGAAGCCATGTGTGAATCCCTTCAGTCTGAGTTGGATGTTGCTGACAGTGTCAGCAAGTCCATGGCTACGAGCACCGCAATACGCAGATTTGCTTGCTTGCGGAAGTCGAGTTTTGCACCGAATTTGCAGGCTAGACATCTGAACATGCCATTTGACTGGTCTCACCTTTTTGGCAGCAAGGCTGACGAGAGCCTTGAGAAGCTGCAGACCTCTAAGGCAGCCACCAAGTCTTTGGGCATTGCTGTTAGGCCACCTCAGCCTTTTCATCCTAGCGGACAGCAATGGAGGGGTAGATCCTTTCATTACCACTCCTCATTTGGAAGGTCGAGAGGAATGGCCGGTCAAAGAGGCCATAATAAGTTTCTTTGTGGTGGACGAGGTAGAGGTGCCAAAGCCGCTCAAGCAGTAGCCTCTTTGCCATCAGGCTCTGCTACTGTCGTTTCACAACCGATCTGAGGCCTTCGGTCACAGCTCACCAGTGGGGGGCAGGCTGTCTCAGCATCTGGTAGGTTGGCGAGCCATTATTTCGGATGCTTGGGCTCTGGAAACAATAGCCCACGGGTATTGCCTTCCTTTTCTACAGAAACCTCATGACAATTCACCGGGAGTACTGTCAAAACTAGCGGAGGGATGATCGATGTCGACACTCTCCCCCAAACCACAGAAGCCGAATGAAGTCGACCCTCCACCAGTGGTTGGCACAGGTATCTGATTATAATTTACAGAATACCACGTGGCAGCCAGTAGGGGGAAGAGGGTTAGGGAGAGGTTGTGGACGGGGAAGGGAGTATAGGAACACTGGAAAGAGGGTAAGGAAAGTCCTAGTGTGGATAGGTTAGGGGAAGCAACAGGAGAAAAACCCTACTCTATCTAGTACCTTTACTAGCATATCATAACACCATATATCACTTCCAGGATCACCCTAATACCTCTTAATACAGGTCTTAATGTACTGGTTCCTGAACACACAGTTATATTGTACCCCTTGATACAGGCACACACATGGCATGGACTACATTTAAGCAAGCAGTATGAAACATGTACATGGCAATAGTTCCCACCATGAAGAAACCATCACGCATGGCCCATAGGGCAAGCTGTTTCCATAGTTACACAACATAGAAACAAAACAGTGGTCGACACATAGAACAACACAACCATGGTACTGTCATAGTGTCTCTTTCCCGGTAATTCAGTTGAATGCACTGAAACCGCTGTGCTACGAGAGCGTTTTACTATACTCTAAACACATCCACTGTATGCGAAGCAGAATAAGATTCCAGAGTTCCTAGATCTGCGTTTTGGGACTTTCTCAGAGCCACCTGAGCCATATGAACCATAGAATGCGTGAAAATGCCAATCAACGTGCATATTACACCATGTAACATTCGCAAACAGCAGCATTTTAAATAAAGAAACCAATGCAGCACTTATCTGTCGTCCGGGAAGCTCGTAAGCCTTCCCGGACGTAATCTATTATGGCTCATAGAAGCAGCGTGAGTCCGTGTTCCTCGCTGCAAGCGGAACGTGTTGAATTTCCAGTAGACCGCGTACCCGACGATAAAGTTTACAGCATGAACGGCATGGAGCAGCGGTCTCTTAGTCCTCCGGCATGGCTTCGCCTCAAGATGCAAAATAAGCCACACCTGCCGTGCGCCGTTGGCCATTGATAAGCTGCCCTAATGAGTGTCAGCTGGCCACACGCGCGCACGGCATGAACTAAAAATTGCCACAAGGAATGCTGGGCAATGTAGTTCATGCACAGCAATACCGTCTCCTGATGCCCTCTCTCCTCCATCCCAAAGTCCTAACAAGTACACTCTTTGAGCGTTCCAGATACGCTCCTTGTGCAGGAAATATTAACCCTGCTAGAGAAAGGCGCTGTAGAAGCAGTGCCTGTATCGGAGAGGAACAAGGGCTGATTCTCCCCTATTTTTTGATTCCCAAGAAGGACGAGGGACTGAGACCCATCTTGGATTTGAGATACTTGAACAAATTCCTCAGGAAGGACAAATTCATGATGGTAATTCTTTCTCAGATCCTTCAGGCCCTCCAACTTCAGGATTGTTTGGTGTCATTGGACCTTCAGGATGCTTATTTTCATGTGCCGCTCCACCTCCAGCACAGGAAATACCTGAGGTTCGCCGTTGGTGGATCGCACTTTCAGTTTCGAGTCCTGCCATTCGGGTTGACCTCTGCCCTGAGGGTATTCACCAAACTGATGGTGGTAGTAGCAGTGCATCTCAGGAGGGGGGAATTCATCTCTACTCCCTACCTGGACGATTGGCTGATCAGGGTGCGTTCTCCGGAACAAGCCTTGGATCATCTCAACGTTACCCGTCACTCCCTTCACAGACTGGGCTCCTCCCCCAATTTCAAGAAGTCCCATATGACACCTTCCCAACAGCTCTATTACATCCTCTTAGGCACGTCCTTGGGGAAGTGCTCACCACCCACGGTGAAGGCTCAGAACATTCTCCAGATAGTTACCAAATTTCAGAATGTCCAGAGTCTTCCTGCCTTCGAATTCTTAAGGCTGCTCGGCCTCATGGCATCCTGCATTTTTGTGGTGCTAGAGGCCCGTCTGAGAATGGGGTCCCTTCAATGGGTGCTCAGGAATCAATGGTCCCAATTCTCAGGCAAGATATCGGTTTGCCTTCAGGTTCCGGTCAGGGTCTCACAGGATCTTCTGTGGTGGGCCTGCGAGGAAAACCGCATGAAGGGAGAACCTTTTTGGCAGCCATGGCCAGAGGTAACTACAGTGACGGACGCGTCCCTAACAGGGTGGGGAGCTCATGCCAACGATCTAGCCATCAGCGGTCGTTGGTCTCCATCGGAGTCCAAACTTTACACCAGTCTTTTGGAGCTGAGAGCAATCGGGCTAGCACTAAAGGCTTTCCTGCCATCTGTACGAGGGAAGAATGTCCTGATAATGTTGAACAACATGCATTACTTCAACATGAGAGGTTGTGTAGGGTCCCTACCACTGTCCAGAGAGGCGATGCAGATCTGGTTCTGGGCAATTCAGGAAGCAATCTCCCTGACGGCGGTTCATCTGGCCGGAGAGAAGAACACGGCAGCGGACGCTCTGCGCAGGCAGAGTGCTGTCTCCCACAAGTGGGAAATAGCTCAGGAAGTCCTTCAAGAGATCTTCACCCTTTGGGGAACCCCACAGGTGGAACTGTTCGCGACCGGTGCCAACCGAAAGTGCAAGCAGTACTAGGAGGCAAGTTTGTGGTCAATTGGGGATTCCCGCTACTATATGTTTCCTCCAGTCCCCGTCATTCCTCAAGTTCTCAGGAGGTTAAGACGGTTCGGGTCCCGCATGATCCTAGTTCCTCCGGATTAGGCCAGGAGATTGTGGTACCCGGATCTTCTGGAAATGTTCATCTGGGCTCTGATACATCTCTCCCAAAGAGAGGACCTTCTCTCACGAGAGGGAGATCGGGTTCTCCATCCAGAGGTCAAGCCTCTCAACCTTCACGCATGGTTTCTGAAAGGTTGAGATACAAGGATTGGGACCTCCCAGATAACGTAATGGAGGTGTTGCTTTCAACCAGGCGGCTGGCAACAAAGTCTCTGTACCGTTGCCGCTGGAATAAGGTGCAACTGGTGTAGAGAAAAGAATGTTAATCTTTTTCAGTGTTCAACTCTGCAAGTTCTATCTTTTTTACTTTCTTTGGCCAACAAAGGTCTTTGGGTGGGGACCATTAAAGGTTATCTAGCAGCGCTCTCAATCTTTAAGCAGTCATTCGAGAAATGCTCTTATTTTAAGATTCCTTTGGTTACTCAATTTCTAAAAGGGCTCACAAATGTGTTTCTGCCTTCATCTGTTCAGGTTCCGGTTAGGGACTTTAACTTGGTCTTATGTTTAAACCTTTACGCTCATGTCCATTGAGACTGTTAAACTTTAAGACTATTATGTTGATTGCTCTTACATTGGCACATAGAGTGAGTGAGTTGCAGGCACTTTCTTCCAAGGTACCCTTTGCTGTATTCCACAAGGACAGGGTTGTGTTGACGGTCAGACCCTCATTTTTACTTAAAGCAGTTTCTGACTTTCATTTGAGTCAGAACACTCTGCTACCTGTCTTCTATCCTCCTTCCCATCCTAGTAAGTAAGAGGAAAGGCTTCATAGGTTGGACCCTAGGAGAGATTTTAGCTTTTATATGTCCAGAATGTCCAATGTGAGAGTAGATGACTAGCTCTTTGTGGGGAAACAAACTAGGCCAGGCTGTGTCTAAACAGACCTTGTCTAAGTGGATCATCCTCACTATTTCTGAATGCTAAACTTTGGCGGGCAAGGACCTACTGAGGGCTTGCAAGCTCATTCAACCAGAGGCATGGCTTCGTCGACATCCCTGCAAAGGGGTGCCCCTGTAAAGAACATATGTGATGCTGCAATGTGGCCTTCAATACACATGTTTACCAAGCATTATTGCCCGGATACTTCCCATTGTACTGGGGAGTCTCCCGGCTGGGCCCATAGAGTCGGGATTGCTCCGACGTACTTTTAAGACGAGATAGCTGCAGCTTTGAGAGGGATGGGGGTGCAGATGTATTACTCCAACACCAATCAATAAGGACAACTCAATGGTTTGGCAAAGGGAGTCTGTTTAATGACAAGTACAAAAAACGGGGAGTCATGGAAATCGGCAGTGATGCGATCGTCCGCCTCGCTTCAACTCCAAACGAACTTCATAAAAACAACATCATTTATACTAAAAACTCATCATAGCTGATGTGTAACACTCCAAAGTTAATAAGCATTTCTATTAGTTCGGAAAAGGTTACTTTAATATAGGTGCTATATTTGTATATGGTAACGGAGTGAGGGGATTGGATAAACACTGCCAGGTGGGTGCCTAAGCCCTTCCTTGAAAAATGACTACTGTAGACATCACTAAAAGTACGACATCCCATTGGTTCTACCAACTACAGGACCCTAGATTATTTGGTCCATTGTGATTGGGTTGGAACCAACCCCATGCATAAATTTCCACTTCGCTAGCCGCACGCAGAATGGACAGCCAGGTGCAGGGTGCCCCCTCAGCTACCCGGCCTTCCTCCAATTAAGGTTTCAATCAATCATCACTTCAACAACAATGTGTCAATTATGTTACTGTGGTTGGCCTCGAAACTGCATCTTCTGACTGAGAAAGTTCTGCTATCTTCTCCAGGGTGGATGCCACGCGTAGTTGTGAACTCGTGCTTCTCCTCGCTCGGATGGTCACGTGATGCAGACACCGTGAATTTGCCTAGTTTCTCTCGATTTGTGCATTTAATTCTTATTCCGCTCGCCACCTGCCTATGCTTCCTTATCTTGACCTTTCAGAGGCAGGATATTCTGTTCTTAAGTTTCAATTAGTTGTACCTACCGTTCGTTTCTTCTATTGGAATGACCTTGGCTCCTTTGGCATGAGTTGCATCTGTTGAGTTTCGATTCAGCCGTTTATCCTAGTTCTGCTAGAATATGAAGCTTGTTGTGCTTGGCCTTTAGTAACCTTACTTGATTCTGCTTTTCGTGTAAAGTGGGTTTGCACTTATACTACTGTTCTTCGTTTTGAGGTAGATTATGTATATGGCGCTTGCCGCTCTATTCTTCTACTAAGCATAGCAAGCCGTACTGTTTTCTTAGCTTTCTTGCGTTTCAGGCATATGTACAGGCGTTAACTAGTTGGATATCTTCATTCTTGCTTACAGCTTAAGCTCCTTTCATTTTTACATCGTCCCTTCATTCTATGTTCACGATCTCTTTATTCGTGGCGTTTCGTCTCTTTGCATCATCTCTGGTCGTCATTTCTTCTATCTTCAAGTCAGTCCTGGCCTTTGGGACTTCACCATCCGTGTTCCATTAAGGCCTTTCTGGGTTCTTCCGGGATGGTACTTAGACAATCTATATTTCGTCCTATTTGCTGGTAAGGTTTTCTCAATGGATATCTTACTGTCCATGGTTTTCTTGGTATAGGTACGTCAATAGGTGCTGTTCTTCTAATGGGTACTGGACAGAGCCCTACTGCGGCTCTCTGCTGGTTTATTTGCTAATCATATGTCACATACTTCGGTGTGAACATTCCTGGTACTTCAAAATGGACAATTGGAGTGCAGGCTTTCTTTGGGACCTCCTCTACACTCCCCCCTCTGGGCGATCCATCGACCACTTTCACTTCCTTCTCTAGATCAATTTTGTTCTGTTCTTCTGTATTCTTCTTCACTTCTTCTCTTGGGTTCATTCCTTCTTCATCTTCTGGATCTACACATGATGGCCTGAAGAAGTGTCTCTTTGGAGTCCATATCTTTATAACTCCCTTCAGGCTTCCTGCGTTTCTTACACGTTCGTCCTTGATCCAGGTCATCAGTTGACATTGTCCATTCTGGCTGCAGTAAATCCATCTTCCCACATAATTTCTGTGCTTCTTGGGATAGAGAAATGTTGTACCTTCTGGGGCGTGCCTGCTGGCCTTCACAAAGTCTCTTATTTCTTCATCAGTCCGGTCTTTGGGCTTCCATCCTGGCTCGACATGAATCATGATCTTCATCCTTATAGCTACCTTCTCAGTTTTCTGGCATTGCGAGATTATTATCTTGATAACACAGAATCCTAGTAATATCATCAATAGCAGGGCTCCTAGAAACTTGAATATGTCTGCCATCCATTGTGGGACCCATGAGAACAATGATCCAAACCAGATGTCATCATCAACTTCGTTGGTTTCATCAATCATTTGGTTCTGTAATTTTGTCAGCATACCTATGGCTTCAGTTAAGGTTCTATTCTCCTCATCGTGTGATGGTATGAATGTGCAACATGATTCTCCTATTTTTGCACAAACTCCTCCATCCATAGCTGTGATCATGTCAAGCATGTATCTGTTCTGGAGAGTCATCAGTCGGATGGCACTTAATTCTTCTTTAATCACATTAAATCCTTTTATGGTTGTGTTGATGGTCTGCAGTAACTCCCATCTGGTTATCTGCAACCATTTAGTATTTGCTCCAACCTGAAATCGCAGCATGAAAATCGCTGCGAACACTGATGAGGTGAGGCTAAACAGCGTGTGTTCGTATGGGATTGCATGAAAGGCTTCTTCTGATTTGGCAGAGAAGTAATTCTCTCTCTTTATTTGAGTTGTCAGTTCCACAGATCTCTTCTTTCTCAGGTGAGCATCTGCTTTCGGGAAACTGTCAGTATCCAGGTCACTTTTCGGGACCACCAATGCTGGAACGTGAACGTTCACTATTGTGCATATGCCTCCCCAGTCTCTTGGCAGTCTGATGTATGTTTTGGATCCACACGCCCAATAACGGTCCATAACCACTGCAGTTCCATGTACCATTCCTGGAGCTTCAAAAACTTGCCCACAGTTCTGATTTTCTCCCATCTTCCTTGTGCCGTTATTTCTGAAACAGAACTTTGGGCTTTCTAATGGCACTATCTGCAAGGGTCCTCCTCTGTCTTCGACCCATGTGAGTAGTTTTGCATGTTTTGGCCATAATGGCTTGCATCCATTTCGTACTATGTTGATGGTTGGCTCGTAGGGACCGAAGACCATCCATGCTCGGCATATCACTAATCCTTTCTCCCATCCGTCTAGTGAAAGCACTGTTCCCCAGATTTGCATTTAGCCTTGATTCTTCCATCTCCAAGCTTCTTCCGGAGTTTTTTCTTGGACATTTAGCTTCTGATTTGCTTCTGTTCTAATCTCTGCTCCTTTAACTCCAGGCTTCTCATATCTTATCACAATGTGTTTTGTCTTTCCATTGTTTCTTGTCTTTATGTCCTGGACATAATCGTCTTCATTTGGATCAGTTGCTTCAGTTTCCCATTTCAGAGAGGCATCCCTACCCATGAACTGGCCTCTGGTCTTGCACATTGCTACGTGCGACATACAGTGTGCTGTCTGGACATCAATTACTACAGCCACGAAGATCTTGGACTTCCCCATGCTGTATGGTAGGAGTGCACATACAAAACATTCCCCTTCTGAACTTCGTCATGTGTATTACTGCATTACGTTTATAAGCAGCGTGGAGACGTCGCCCGCTGCTTCTGATTGAACCATGATGGCATTTTGGTAGCTGAAACCTTGATCTGCGCCCTCGCATCTCTTTAGTTACATCTTTGGCTTTCTCCTGCGTGTTACTTTCACACGCGAACTTCTGTAGCTGCATTCAAGAAGTTACGGCAGCTTTTCCTGTTCGCGTGTATTTTTCTGCACGCTACCTTTGGCAGTCGTCCATTAGAAGACCAACGGACGTCTTTTTCTTCACACGCAAGTTCTGGCAGTCCTGTCTGCGTTTACTTCAGTCGCGTGTATAAAGACATGCGGGTTCCTGATATCTTTGCGTGCTGCTTTCCTGCCTGTGTGTAAGTTTGGCGCATGTAATACCACGCGAGGTTTCCTTGATTCTTCAAGCGCGACTGTCCTGGCTGCCTGTACTTTTGTCGCGTGTAAAACCCCACGCTGTTTTCTGAACTCTTCAAGTGCGGCTGTCCTGGATGTGTGGACTTTGTCACGTGTAAAAACACACGCGGATGTCTGAAATCACCACATGCTGCTTTCCTGGCTGCGTGTAAGTTTGTTGCGTGTAAATCTCAAGCGGTTTCCTGAACTGTTCAAGTGCGGCTGTTCTGGCTCCGTGTACTTTGGTTTGTGTATAGAAACACGCTGGTTCTTGAACTCTTTAAACATGCAATTCCACACGTAAATTGTGTTTTGTTTTGGATTTATCCCTGCCACCTGTGATGAGAGAACAGGTGGACTGCATTTCATCATTTCTGTTCTATGTGGGAAAAAAAGTATTGCCGACAACTGTTTATTTGAAGGTGTTTGTGCACAGTACTTTGGACGCTATACTGTGGTGCACCAACCCGGTATCTAGCGTTCGGAATAGGTTTCCCTTAGTAACCTTCCCTTCTTTTGTCGTTGTTTCAATTCCTGGGACTTGTTGACGGAGCCTCCAGTTCTAAGTCTACAGGTTAGTGTTGAACTCGGTGCTATTGCTGTACTATTAGTGAGAATCTTAGTTGGGAAATTTTCTCATTATACCTTATTGTATCATAGGCTGACTTCCAATGATGTTCCCACGCCCTTTCCGGTGATCCCTCTCTCTGCCTGTTTTATTAGTCCGAGAGTTGTATCATTTGGAAGGTCTATTTTTGACTTCACTACTATCAAGCCGTGTGATTCAAGGATCCGGAAGAGCCCTACCAATTGTATCCTTTATCGTTACCTGTATCCTTTTTCATAAGATACTTGGGTGATTTATGATAGGTCCATGGTGCATGCCTTCTCATCTGCGAATTCTAGCTGCTTTCTCTTGTTCCTCCTATAGTTTCTTTTCTCTGGCTAGGAACATTCGTACCCATACTGGCATTGGTCTAGTGTATGGCTGTACTGTGAAACTAATGATTATCCTTTCGTTGGAACATGTATGCTTGGCAATACAGTTTCTGTGGTTTTGTTCTTCAGTTCCTCTTGCAGCTTTCTTGCTTTGGCTATGTACGGAAATAATGAGTCTACTATCCGTTGTGTCCATGTAGAGAGTTTCTCCGAGTTGGCTCTTGTTTTCTTAAGAGTTTCTGTTGGTTTTCCTCTTAACTCTAGTTTTCTCACAACGTCTGCTGTGGAGTTTCTTATGGTGGGCAGTCTCTTCTCTGCCGTTTGTGTTTGTGGTTCTGTAATCATTGACACTAGGCCTGTTTCATGTGCATTCAGTGTTTGCGTGCGTGTAGTTGTCAGTGATGTTACTTCATTCATCCCTTGCCGAACCCTGTCTCCGGCTCTCCTTTCCATTTGTTACCACAAGGGTGCGTGTATCACGGCTAATCGCATTCATTTCAAGTTAATTCATTCCACCATCAGATTTTTTAGGGACTGGAATGACTATATAAGGTCTGGGTGTTTTTGTGGGTTTTATGCGTACATCATTAGGTGGGTGCACTGAATTTGGAACGCTTTGTGCACCAATAAAGAATGCAGTTCTGATCGTTAATGACAATAAAATAATGATGAATATGATGCATAGGTATATTATGCCCCTGTAAGCCAGGCGGCAGCATTTTCTTCCAGAGAAGCTGGGGTGCCTCTCTTGTTGTGGGAGGATCAGGTTGCTGTTCTGGGCCCCCATCTCGATCATTCGACAAAAATGTCAATGTTATTATTTCCTTAACCAATATTGCCTTTAGAATACTGCGTTCATGAGTGTTTAGGTTTTCCACAAGTGTCCCCCCTCTCGCGGGTGACAAATTGTCTCTTAATTCATAATACAGTTCCTTTGCTAGACTATGGGAATAATCAAAACAAAGAACACTTCGGTGAGTCCTTTTTACTGTGCATGTTCAAAATAGGTGAGCTCCTAATCCACCCCTCTGATTTGCTTCAATCCTGAGGACATGGTGTATGTTGGTCAGATACGAAGAGTAAGGATAGAAAATATCAAATTCAATGAAGTTCTTGACGCTGCTTCCTCGATTTGTCCCTCAGCAAAAGCTTTTTAGAATCTCCTCAGATAGCTCCTCTGATGGTTAGAAAGTTCCACCTGAAGTATGATTCCATGCAGGTGCATTCCCATCTGTGCAACATTAGTTGGATTTCTGATGAAAGTGAGGACGTCAACATCAATTGGTCTCCCCACTAGCTCTGGAAAGTCAGTGACTAGGTGAAAAAAGACATTGGCCCTCATTACGACCCTGGCGGAAATCGCGGTGCAAAATGCACCTTGGAGCACGGCGGAAAGCTGCCGATACCGCCATGGGGGTTGGCGGATTTTCCGCCCCATTCCGACCTTGGCGGGGCGGTAAATCCCCAATCCCCATTTTACCCTTCCCCATTCCCATTTTTGCCCCATAGGGTATAATGGGAGTGGGGAAGGCGTTAATTACGCCACCGTAAAGTACGGTGGCGTAATTAACAACAAGGTCCCGTAGCGCCATGGATTTCTCCGCCCGGAAAAACCAGGCGGAGAAAGGCTCCATGGCGCTACGGGAACTCGTAGTAGGGCGGACGGGTCCGCCACGAATAACGCTGGCGTAAACCCACTCCGCCAGGGTCGTAATGAGGGCCATTGTGTGCCAACCTGCTGTCTTCTGGTTACAGGGACATCTGTCCTGTCTTTGTTGAGGTTCAGGATGATATGTTCTTTCCTTGATGTAAACAATGTCTGTACTGTCCGGTCGCAACCAGAATGATTATCTTAAGAGATGGCCCAAATGTTCTGTATTTTCTGGATCTCGAAGAAATGTGAGTGTCTGTTGTTCTCCCAATGAGAGTTGGACAATCTTTGATTATGTGAAAGAACAGTGTGTTGATGAGCTCATCTATTTCTGCCTGTGTTGGGATCATTTGGTTCTTCCTCACTGTAATTAGGGAGTAGAACAAATCGTTCGGCTATGACAGTGAGCAATCGTCTTATTATCTTTTCGTTTTTGGGATCTTGTAAAAAGTCAGTGACACTGGTGAGCCTTCCTACCAATGACGGGTATGACTTTAGCACTAAGTCAAAGTAGGTGATTATGGGCCTCATTACACGGTAGGCGGTAACCATGGCGCTATTAGCGCCATGGTTGCCGCCGGTATTTTACCTTGTCCGCCTTGGTGGATGGCAGAATTACTGCCCTACTCCAAGGTGAGCGGGGGCAGTAATTCCTCATTCACCAAGGCACTTCGACCGTTCCCATTTTTGCCCCCATAGGGCATAATGGGAATGTGGAAGGAGCTAATTACGGTACCACAAATTGCGGTACCGTAATTAGCACCAAGGTCTCTTTGCGGCACCCTACTTTAACGGCTGGTAAAACCAGCCGTTAAGGTCGGTCCCGCAAAGGGACCTCGTAGTAAGGCGGTAAGGGTTTACCGGTACCGGTGCCCTTACCGGTACCGGTAAACCCTTAACGCCTAACGTGTAATGAGGCCCTATGTCTTTTGTGATGTTACTACTGTGGGACACCATAAGTTATTCCGAACAGGGTTATTGTGCAGAAAGAGTCAGGATATTGGTTTTTCTTCCAGTTTGTATGTCCTCGATAAAAACTTCTCATGTTCTCATTTCTTCATTAAGGCTTTTGTGTGTCTTAGTTCAAAGTTCAATAGCTAATGACCTATGTTGTGGCTTACGCGTGTAATTTTCTTCTTTACCCTGCAACTAGGATGCACAGAGTGTCCGTTTTGTATGTCCTTTTCCCCTTTTTTGCTTAGAGGATGTGTCCAATTTTAAGCCACAACTTGCAAAAACTTCCTTGTCTTTGTCTGGCTGATTATGTGTCCTTCTTCCGCATCATGGATCTCGTCTGCACGTGCTGTGGTTCTTTCCCGTCGCTCGTCGATTGCTCTCGTTGGGGTGCAGACAGGAGGCCTTCTCCGATGTAGGGTTTGATATCACCGAGAAAAATCCATGCTCTCCTACCTTTCAGTTTCACAGCGGATGGAGTGCAGTCCTCTACTGTAAAAGGTCCATTGAATCATGGCTCGTCCCACCTTTTCCTTGTACGGTTTCTCACCAAGATGGCGTCACCAGGGAAGATGAGTGGAACACGTAGACCTTGAACTTGGTCTGCTGTAGTGTCTCCTTCTGTGTTCTATGCTGTGCTGCACCCTTTTTGTCATCGCTGCAGCTGGTCTGAAATTACAGTAAGGCAAGATGTCATGCAGTTCAGATAGTTTTGCATTTCAGATCCTAAAAGCTCTCCTGTTGACTGGGCATCACATCTAGCTCTGTCTCAGGGTGTTAGGGGAGTTATCATTCTTCTTCCTGTGGCTATCTCGTGTGGCGTAAGATGATGGTCGAAGCCGGGTTGGTTCTGAAGAGCATTCAATACCAGTGGAAGGCAGTGCAACCATCCCTTCTTTAGAGTGAGCTTCAACTTGGCTATCCAGTCGTTTAACAAGCCGTTGAGCTTCTCACATATCCCATTACCTTGTGGATGATACGGCAACAAGAATTTGTGCTTTTTACCAAGCAGTAAGTTAATCTGCTCTTATACAGTATTGACAAAATAAGGGCCGTTATCTGATCTCATGACTTCGCAGACTCCCCATCTGGGGAAAACTTCCTTCACTAAAAATGTGGCCGCAAAGGTAGAGTTTGGGTGTGTACATGGACCTGCCTCCATCCATCTAGTGAATGGACACACCACAACAATTAAGCACCTGTACCTGTCACATACTTGAATCATGTCGACGTAATCGACGTGCAAGTGCTGAAAAGGCCCATTAGGCCTGGGGATGACTCCTCTCATTACTTTTTATGTGTGCCCTGCTGTAAATTGCTGGCAAATTAAACAGTTCACCATGAAAAATGCAACCTGCTCCTCTAAATTTGGTATGAACCAGTCTTCCGCGAGCGTTGCTGCTAGATTCTCTTTAGTCATATGAGCTGGGCAATGTAACTGCTCCAGCGCTATTTTTAATAGGGCTACAGGCATTACTGGTTTACCAGTTCTGTCTTGTCGCCGCAAGCTGTCAGAGGGGTTTAAAGAACACCCTTGATGTTTCCACAGGTTCTTCTCTTCCTGTGGTGCCTCCCCTTGGAGTTCCATTAGTTGTGTTTACCCCAAATCGCTATAACTTTCAGGCGTGGTTCGTGCCACCATCATCCTTTCATTCATAGGGATGACTTCCACTTCCATGATCATCTCATCTTTGGATGCCATTTGTTTGGCCTCCGTGTCTGCTGCGTGATTTCCGTGTGAGATAAAATCTGTCCCTTTGGTGTGGGCGGCGCATTTCACGACCGCTATGCCCACTGGGAGCTGTAGTGCCTTGATCAGCCTGTCCAATAAGGCTGCATGTTGCACTGGCATGCCATCTGCTCGGAGGTAGCCCGTCCTTTTCCAGCGCGCTAAGTCGGCATGCACTGTTGACATCACATAGGCAGAGTCACTGTACACCGTTACTTCCTAGTCTGCGTGATTCTCAATGGCGAGTATCAAAGCCTATAATTCTGCAGCCTGCGCTAAATAATGAGATGGTATTCACGCACTGAGAAGTACTCAAAACTCTCCATTTGATGTGTGCTTCATCACAGCAAAACTTGTTTACCTCTGCCCATCGCTGTGGTTGATCCTTGAAGACCCGTCAATAAAGAATATCTCTCCTCCTGGCAAGGCATTTTCTTTTACCCTGGGAATTTCATCATAGAATTCTTCATAATTTGCACAGTCCTGCATTGGCTCTCCTTCAGTGACTGGCTCCGCTATAAACATAGCTGGGTTCACTATCTTATATCGGACTATCTTAATCGATGGATTTGATATGATTACTTCATAAGCAGAAGCTCTCTGAGATGTCAATGTGCCCTTTGGTTTCTCTAGAATGGCAAATAGCGAGTACTTGACGTATAATGTCATTGAGCATCCCATTACGATGGTTGTAGCCTTCTCTATGGCAAACACTGTGACGGCTAAACTATGTTCGCATGGGAAGTTGTCTCTCATCACTGGGTCCAGATTCCCACTGTAATATGCCTGGGGTTTGTACCCCAACAAGGTTTTTTGAGCTAGCACTGCCGTCATAATGCTGCCATTTGTGTGTGAAAACAGGTAACATTCCTCTGCATAATTGGGAATCCCCAGTACTGGTGCTGTGCAAATAGCACTTTTGAGTTCAGCTAACCCTTTTTCCATGGACTCAGACCATTCAATCTTCTCCTTCGTCACTTGGGCCTTCTTTAGGGCCTGAAGTAAAGGCTTAGTGTAAGAGCTGTACTCAAAGACCCATGCCCTGACATAATTGCATAGGCCTAAAAAGCTCTGCATCTGCTTTATCGTGTGTGGATTAGCCGTGTTCAATATGGCTTCAGCCCTTTCTGGGGTAACCCTTTTGCCCTCATGTGAGATCAGTTGGCCTATTTCCATCACTTCTTGTTGACAATATTGCAACTTTTCCTTGTCAACTTTATATCCTTTCTCAGCCAGTATAGTCAATAGCTGAATAGAATCGTGCCTGCATTGCTCTTCTGTTGTGCTGCAAGTTAAGATGTCATCCACATACTGCAGGATGACACTTTCTAATGCAGTGTTGCTCAAGTCCATCTGCAGGACTCTGTTGAAAATGGAAGTTGACTCACAGTACTCCTGTGGCAGCCTTGTGCTTTTTAGACACATCTGTCTAAATGTGAATGACGTCAGATCTTGTGAGTCACGGTGCTACGGGATTGAGAAAAATGCATTTTTCAAATCAATTACTGGGAAATATTTTGCCTCAATGGGTATATTACATAGAATTGTAGCCGGGTTAGGGACTAGAGGGAACTCGTCCTCAACAATATCATTTATTGGGCGTAAATCCTGGATTAAACGCCAAGACCCTCCCTCTGATTTCTTGGTCGGATAAACCGCGGTATTGCATGACGACTCTGACGTCACTAAGATGCCCTGTGCCATCATTGCAGAAATGGTCTTATAAATCCCTTCATCTGCCTCTCTGGACATGGGATATTGTCAAACTCTGGGTATCACTTCTCCAACCCCCTTCAAGAGGCCTACGTCATAGGGGCCTGTAGTCCATACTGGGACAGGGACCTGGGCCATATCGTCATCAAAATACTCAGGACGAATTAGTGTCATTCTCTGGGGTACCTCTCGATCATATTCACCCAAAAAGTGAGACTCACTTACACCATTGTCTCTTTCATGTCTGTTTGTTCTTCAAACAGGTTGTCATCGGTAACGTCAGCCACTCAATATCCTTCAATATCCTTCTTCAATAGCGATTATAGCGCACCATTGTCTGCCCACGTCATTGTAACCGTCAACCAAGTCTACTTTCCCTCGTATGGCAGCTGTATGTATTGTCAAGGGAAATACTTGTCCCTCCTCCTCGTGCATCAGTATTCTGGGTCTGAATAAGAGCTCATCAGGGGTTCTTCTTATTTTGTCTGCAAGGCCTTGTATTCCTGCCATAAGCACGGGCATGCCATATGCAAACATTTCTGTCTCTAAAGGTATGGCTCTCATGGTTATGTGTCCTGAGTATGCCCTAACTATTTCGCATACATTTGAATAGTGCATTCCTGGAGTTGAACATACTCTGCCCTCCTCCTTGAACGAGATTGTCATGTTTAACTTCGTCATTAAATCTCTTCCCAAAATATTTACTGGGGTCTGACGTGAATACAGTAAAGGCACGTTCATTTTACATTCTCCTATAGAGACTGGAAGTGCGTTTGTAAAGGGAACACGACTTGTCGCTCCCGTGAGTATTTATGGCCTCGCCGGACAAGGAAAACCTGCCTTCACGAATACACGAGCGCATTGCACCTGTGTCAACGAGAAATGAATATTCCCTATCCCCTATAACGACATCCATCCTTGGTTCCCTTTGAGGGTCTGGTGTCATTAATAGGATAGAACACATCAGGGTTCCCAGTGAGCTGTCCTAGTTCATATACAAATTTGATGCTGCTGGATTTCCCCCATGAGCAGTGTCCTTTCCTATTCCAGGGTTCAGGGCCTGCCCTGTGCTTATTGGTTCTGACCGGTGCTTTGGTGCCTGTTGGGATTGTCTTTGTGGAAAATTCCCCATGCTCTGAGGTTGTACACCTTGCTGCACTCGTGGTGCTTGCTGTTGCACTGTGTGATTTTATGCAATTCCCTGCTGTAAGGCTGCAGGTGGATTCACCATGCCTGCTCCTGTTTCATGGCCGTTCTGCATCATACCTTGAGTTCTGCATGTGCGCGCCAAGTGCCCTGTCATTCCACGCAGCCAACATACTGGTGGTGGTTGGATTATTTGCCCATTAGGCATATCTTGGTTACCATTTTGCATATTTTGAAAACCTCCTTGATTTTTTTGGAAACCTCCCTTATTGCTCTGCCATCCTCTTCCCCTGAATCCTCTTCCCCGTGGGTAAAATCTGGCATTACCCTGATTATTTTGTTGTGGACTGACCACCTGCTGCAAGCTTGATTTGATTCAGCTGCGCTAGTTATCATAGCTCCCTCAAGAGCATATTTTGACAATTTCTTTTGCATCAATTTCGCTTCCTCACCTTTTCGATTTGTTTCCTTTTTGAGATTCTTTTCCTGCAGCAACCTACAATAATGTGCAATGGTTTCTCTGGCCAAGGTTTAGCTTCAATTCCCACCAGCTTCTTGAGCTGTTTCAGTACCTGTTCCGGCAGTCCTTGCCACAATATATGGTAAAATACAGGTATGGATTTTGTCCAAGATTCATGAGTCTCGAGCACACATGCGTCTTGAAAATTCTGAATATAAATCAATGGGTCCTCGGACTGTTTCATTTTCCGTGTCATTATAGCTCCCATATTGGAAGTCTCTGGATATAGCACTCGTAGCGCTTTCCATACCTCGGCTCTGCAATTGTTAAATGGAGCTCTGTCATGCGAGGTATAAATTGTGGTTACACCAGGGTAGCATGCTCGTGCCCACACATTGTCAGCTCTCTCACCAAGTATGGCGATTGGGAGACCCTTAATATCCCCAATAACTAACATGTTCCCTCCTGTCATCTTTTCTAACTCGTGTATCCATTTTCCGGCTCCCGATGTCAGTATTGGAAGCTTGTTTTTCAAGTTTTCTCGATCCATGTGTGGCCATGGAATATATTGCGGTCTTATTCCCCCCTTCTCAAGCAGCGGAAATTGGAATGTGTAGCCCTCTCTCTCTTCTCTCATTGTTCTTCTGTCTATAGCAGGGGTAATATTTCCACATCTCCGTCTACCCGGCAATGCCCTTAGTCTGTCCACATAGGGCGGAGAATACACCCCCTCTGACCATGAGATACTTCTTCATGTCGGTCAGGCTGCGTGGCTGACTCTGATGCCCTCGGTGCAGACTCGCTAGTGTCTGACCATCTTAATCCTTTTTTCCTCGGGAGTCGTCTTTTGCTCCTTTCCTCCGCCTCATTTTCCTCACGCTCCTCCCTTTTAGAGTCGGACATTGTCTGTCCCCAATTCGTGCAACTTCTTGCATCGTCTTGGTTCCTACTGATTTCTAATCTATCTAGGGATAATTTGTGAATGCTATCTCATCAGTTCTACTTTTGTTTCCCTTCCTTCACTTCCCTTCTCTCTCTTTATCGAGAGATGTACTTGTCTGTGCTTGATCTCCTCTTGCGTCCTTATGTCTCTCCTCATCTCGTGGGACTGTGGAGGTAATATTTTTGTCCCTATCCTACCCTTGGTTTTCGTCACTACTATGTGTAGGTGACTCATATGCGGGGTTGCTATACCCTGTGGCTGCTTTGAGTTCTCTCAGTGGGTATAACCCCCTGTCCTTACTTTCCTCAATTTTCGTTACGGGTGGGGCAGATGGTGCGGTAGGCGTGTCACCCCCCTCTGTGCATATATTAAGTATCCAGTCTGCTGGCGGCTCTTCCTCCTTTCCCTGTTCAAACATTTTCCACAACTCGACAACAGCAAGGCGTTTTTCTAGCTTTTTGCCTGAATATGTGGCATGCAATTATGTCGTCATATGTTGTAAAACGGCTTTAGATAAAGACCATTTTGTGGCCATGGCATAAACATCTTGTGGGGGGGTACCTTTAACCCACTCGGTACTATATTTCTTTAGCTTGGGTGTGTGTTTTGGAAACTGCTTGCATAAGTGTGCCAATGGAGTTATATCTTTCATGCTTACCTCTGTTTCCTTTCCTTTTATACAACACTTGTCCATGTTTTCGTGTAACTTAAACAACTTCTATCAATATTAGCAAGCACCAAACACTGCAAGCTCCAATCCAAATTTTCACAAAAATGTCATATCTTCCAATTTACTCAAAAACATTAATTCACGTGCGATTTCATCTCAGCTGTAAAATCGCACATAGTTTGGATCTGTTTTCTCAAAGATTTTTTTTTAGACATATGACGTCACAACTAAAAACATATATGACAGACGCTTGACAGACTAAACAGACACCAGCTGGACACATATATCTCTGCCTCTAATCATTACCCCTTCATGGAGTGTAAACCTACGCCTTTCACGACTTCTTTAAACGTTGTGGTAGCCTAATCGTTCCCCATTATGTGGGACTTTGTGTACACGTTTCTTCTAGCCGCTATATTAAAGCGTAGGAATAAGGCGAATCCTCTCACTTCTCGGGTGTCTCTCCCGGTATCCTCTCACTTCTCGGGTGCCCGCCCCGGTAACCTTTAATTTCTCGGGTGTCTGCCCCGGTAACCTTTAATTACTCGGGTATCTCGAGTCATTATCCCCTTATATATATATAGTCTTCTCTGCTTCTAACTATATTTTTGTTTTCTTCCCGCCTCCCTCCGTTACCTTTTCCCTTTACTTGTTCTAAGGCATGCGCTATTTCCCAAAGCATTCAATTTTCTGTTTCACTCACTGTTCGCATGGTTCCTCTCTGGACCCTCGGGATCACTGCCTTCGTTACCGCCTTCTTCGGTTTTTCACCCACTCAGCTGCCCGCAGGAATGTGAAGTGTTGCGTAGGGAACACGGGTCCCTTCAGGCCCTGACTGCAGTCTTTTTATGCTACCATTGTCTACGGGGAGCTTCACGGTTTACTCAACTAAGTGGCAAAGGACTCGTAATATTGCCAAAGACCTAGAGGTACTTTATGTCGACGGTCAATAGGTGTCTTACTTAACAATAATCGATAGTCGATAAACCATCAAATCTCTGCTACCAAGTGTACTGGGGAGTCTCCTGGCTGGGCCCATAGAGTCGGGGTTGCTCCGAAGCACTTTAAGATGAGATAGCTGCACCTTTGAGATGGTTGGGAGTGCAGATTTATTACTCCAACACCAATCAATAAGGACAACTCAATGGTTTGGCAAAGGGAGTCGGTTTAATGACAAGTACAATAAACGGGGAGTCTTCGAAATCAGCAGTGATGCGATCGTCCATCTCACTTCAACTCCAAAGACCTTCATAAAAACAACATCATTTATACAAAAAACTCATCATAGCTGACGTGTAACACTCCAAAGTTAATAAGCATTTCTATTAGTTCGGAAAAGGTAACTTTAATATAGGTGCTATATCTGTATATGGTAACGGAGTGAGGGGATCGGGTAAACACTGCCAGGTGGGTCGTCTAAGCCCTTCCTTCAAAAATGACTACTGTAGACGTCACTAAAAGTACGACGTCCCATTGGTTCTACTAACTATAGGACCCTAGATTGTTTGGTCCATTGTGATTGGGTTGACACCAACCCCATGCATAAATGTCCACTTCCCTAACAGCACGCAGAATGGACAGCCAGGTGCAGGTTGCCCCCTCAGATACCCAGCCTTCCTCTAATTAAGGTTACAATCAATCATAACTTCAACAACAATGTGTCAATTATGTTACTGTGGTTGGCCTCGAAACTGCATCTTCTGATTGAGAAAGTTCCCCTATCTTCTCCTGGGCGGATGCCACGTGTAAGTGTGAACTCGTGCTTCTCCTCGCTCGGATGGTCACGTGATGCAGACACTGTGAATTTGACTAGTTTCTCTCGATTTGTGCATTTAATTCTTATTCTGCTTGCCACCTGCCTACGCTTCCTTATCTTAACCTTTCAGAGGCAGGATATTCTGTTCTCAAGTTTCAATTAGATGTAGATACCGTTCGTTTCTTCTATTGGTATGACCTTGGCTCCTTGCATCTCTTGAATTTAGATTTAGCCGTTTATCCTTGTTCTGCTAGAATATGAAGCTTGTCGTGCTTGGCCTATAATAACCTTAGTTGATTCTGCTTTTCGTGTAAAGTTGGTTTGCACATATACTAATGTGCTTCTTTTTGAGGTGGATTATGTATATGGCGCTTGCTGTTCTATTCTTCTACTAAGCATAGCAAGCCGTACTGTTTTCTTAGCTTTCTTGCGTTTCAAGCATATGTACAGGCGTTAACTAGTTGGCTATCTTCATTCTTGCTTACAGCTTAAACTCCTTTCATTTTGACATTGTCCCTTCATTCTATGTTCACAATCTCTTTATTCATGGCGTTTCATCTCTTTGCATCATTCTCTGGTCGTATTTCTTCTATCTTCAAGTGAGTCCGGGCCTTCGTGACGTCACCATCTGTCTTCCATTAAGGCCTTTCTGGGTTCTTCCGGGACGGTACTTAGACTATCTATATTTCGTCCTATTTGCTGGTAAGGTTTTCTCAGTGGATATCTTACTGTCCATAGTTTTCTTGGTATAGGCACGTCAATAGGTGCTGTTCTTCGAATGGGTACTGGGCAGAGCCCTACTGCGGCTCTCTGCTGGTTTATTTGCTCATCATATGTCACATATCTCGGTGTGAACGTTCCTGGTACTTCAAAATGGACAATTGGAGTGCAGGCTTTATTTGGGACCTCCTCTACACCACGCTCACGATGTGGCATTTGGTAAGGCAGTCCTTCATTCTGCCCTTTAATTTCTAATCTCACCAAATTCTTTACCCTCCTCCAATTATGGATACTGCTTGGGAGTATGTCAAAGATGAGGAAAAAGTTGGAGGACACAATCCATTTGAAGAACAAGTTACTTACCCCTGGTAATGTTCTTTCAACTGGATGTTCCTCCAATGTATTCCTCATCGCCCTCCCAACCTACCCCTCTGTAGAATTTCCTGTGCTATTACAGCTTTCGTTCCAACAAGGCTGAGTACGGGCAGGCCCGATGGGTGGCCACTTTTGCTCCATGTGGAGGGGCGGGGGGGACAATAACTGAGGCTACGGGTGCCGTGCGTGCTACTTATAACATTCAATGATGTCACCCTCAATGGAGGCATCGACCCAACGCCATTGACCCAGGGCACCCTCTGCCGAACAATTTCCGAAGCACATGTCAAAGATGAGGAATACGTTGGAGGAACATCCAGTCGAAAGAACGTTACAAAGGGTAAATAACTTGTTCTTTTTCCATCATGGCCCCAGACCACAGGGTCACTTCCTAGTACAGTACTTAGAGGTTATCCGTTTCATACCTTGGATGTAACTGACAAATACAATAAGGTAACTTCAAATATCAAAAACTCACATAGCGTTAAATATAGGCTTACATACTCCCAAACAGGGAGGTCTATAAAGGAGCCTTACATAGCTCTTGGGACTAACATAACCCGCCCAAACAAAAGGAACAATCCAAACATAACCTGACACATTCCCCAACAGACCCTGGGAAAACCTGAATAGGCCCTACAAATACCACCAACAGACCATCTTATCGCTCCCAGCATTCTCAATACCCCACCAGGAACCTTCTTTCCTCTATATTTTGGTCCCACCCCACTTCCCTGAGGTTTTGGTCTTCCTTTGTTGTGGGAAACGATCCTGTGGCAGCAAAATGTGCTGTGCCGGCAACTAACATAATAACATGTAACAGTGCAGGGGAGTTGCTAGGTCTGGAAAAGACCCGGGGCTAAGCTGATGTTGGAACTGTTGGGATTGGGGGCTAGCTAGTCTTTTGGCTGTAGCTCCTGAGATTTTATCCGGGGCTACAACCAAAAGATCAGGGGCTATAGCCCCTTAGCCCCCCCCCCCTAGCAACGTCCCTGTAACAGTGCTTACTTATATCGTGCCTTGTAATAGTCTCTTAGAACCGGGGTATGCCTAAGTGGATATTCTGTATTGTGCCCATACCTGGCTTTCCAGACCTCCATCTGTAATAGGAAGATGAGGGGTAGGTTGATAATGTAGGATAACCTCTGTTACTGGAGTATCCGATCTGTTTTTTGCATACCTCTAAATATTGCACTGTTACTGCATTGCGAATTTCACTGTGGGCTGAGATCTGCAATGAAGAGGAGATAATTATTCTCCCCATGTATCTTGCTTCTGCCTTTGTTGCTAGGATCGCTAGCATGGCAGCAGTAATGTCTACCGGCCCATGTGTAATATGAACCTCTGATTAAGTATTAAAAGGGTGCATTAATGTCACAGCAGTAGCTGCTCCATAATATACTAGAATTGGAAGGTGTAAGTAATAACGTTATGAAACATTTAACTATGAATTTAACTATGAATTTAGTTTGGCAAGGTCAGATGCCCACAACATATATTTTCAGAAGTTATAATTTACAATATGTATTTCCACCAGTTAAATAAAGATAAAATTGTCTGGAATAGAGCCATTTATATTGTCTTGCCTAGAGAAGGGCCTCTGCTGAATGTCACACCTGACCCTTGTAGAAAGTACCCAGCCATTGTTCTGGAAGGGATCATTATCAAAGTAGTGGCAAAAAAGTCAGTCTCGATGACACACCCACTGTTCTACATTAGTTCTTTGGACATCAGATGGAGGAGGAACAAGATTTTGTGATGTCACACAATAGTAGGATTTAGGTTACTAAACGTTTTAAATTGGTAGTCTATAGGAGTCTTGCATGTTTCCAGTCCCAGAGGTGAAACTTTGTATACAAGTCGGAGCTGGAACCCCAAAAGTGTGTAATATCTTGGAATCACACGTGCCTCACATAACGGGACAAGAGCAGTTTATGCTCCCCTTGCTATACAACTGACCCGTTTACCAGATAGTGTTCCTTCCATCTTCCTGCTTAGCATCCTGATTAACAGCTGCTTTGGCCCCTGCCTAGAAGAGCCTCCCAGAGCCCTAAGAGAGCCTCAGGAGCTGAGGATGTTTGGCCTGAGCTCTGCACCATATTGGGCCTGCAAGGAGAGCTTAGCCCTGCCTGAAGTGCCTCCCATGAGCCTTGGGTCACCCTGGAAGTCAAATGATGATTGTGGACGAAAGTAAAGTAGCCTGTTGATCAATAAATACACCTCCGAGCTCAGAGCGGCATGCCTGGTCCTCATGCCTCCTACTAAAGCTCGAGTAACAAATGCCAAAACGGGTGACTCCACTCGAACAGACTGCAAGTGACCTTCACCATGTAGCATCTTGACTACAAAGATATTTTCATCTATTGCTTAAAGTAAGAGGTGCATTGTGCAGCAGTTTAGCTTGTCCTGATTCCTTTGCATCACCTGTCATATGTGGAGAAACACGGTACACTGAGGCCTTCACTTGGGCACTCTCAAGTGTCTGTAGGCCTTGTCTCTTTCAGACAGGCTTTGAAAGACGCATATTTTGGGTTTCGTCCATTGCCCCATGGTACATTCTTGAAGACATTTTGTGCATTTTCTACATTTTTTCTTTGGTCACTTTTCATCTATTTTAGTAGCAAAAGACACATAGGGCCTCATTCCGAGTTGGGCGGTAAGGGATACCGGGCACCGGTAAGGGATACCGGGCACCAGTAAGGAGACTGGTGCCGGTAATCCCTTACCGCCCAATTCTGAGGTCCCTTAGCGGGAACTGCAAGGGACGTGTGGTCGGACCACACGTTCTTTACAGGTCCCGTTAAGGGACCAGGGCGCTAATAACGGGCCTGCTATTCGCAAGCCCGTTATTAGTGCCCTCCCCATTCCCATTGAGCCCTTTGGGGGCTCAAATGGGAATGGGGAATGGTTGGTTCAATGGGGACTTACTGGTCCCTCCAGGGTCGGAATGCACTGGTAAATCCCCATTGAACTAGACCGGTGCCGGACACGGTATTGGAGGCCCATAAATTGAAGAAGGGGTCATTATCATTGGTTAATTACCAGCCTCCAAGTTTTTCCAGAGGTAAAGCTTAGGGGTACAAGCTGAGCAAGGGTCTTTATCGCAAGCAAAAAAATGACCCCTTCCGAAGTCTATAAGATTTCAAGCAGATGAAACCTTATAGACTTGAACTGGAAAAGACTTGCGACTGAAAAAGAAAGTTTTTATTGTGGGAAATAATTAGCAGACATGATTAACTTGTGATGTTCATTTAATGACCATGGAACAATTAGCAATGAACTTTACAAACTTTGGCCTCATTACGAGGTAGGAGGTAGTCATGGTGCTATTAGAACCATGGCTACCCCCTTATCGCATTCCGGATCCGGGTTCTCGAAATAGGGACTTACCGGGTCATTCCAACCTTGGAGGACCCGGTAAATCGCCATTGCGAGAACCATTCCCCATTCCCATTCGAGCCCCCATAGGGCTCAATGGGAATGGGGATGGAGCCAATAGCGGGCCCGTTATTAGCTCCCTTGTCCCTTAGCGGCTCCCGCTAAGGGCGTCTGGTAAGACCAGGTGCCCATAGCGGGACCCACTAAGAGACCTCAGAATAGGGCGTTAAGGGTTTACCGGCACCGGTCTCCTTACCGGTGCCCATTAACCCTTACCGCCCACCTCGTAATGAGGCCCTTTGTGTTTCACTGCTGTTTGTTGTTTTTTTTGTGAATTGAACCCCCACTTCTCTGTGCTTAAATCTTCTTTTAACTGTATTGCCACTTTGAGTGCTTTTTCCTTCTTTGCACACCCAATTATCTCCATCAAAATGAGCTTTGAGTTTGGCCCATACTACCTCAGCCTGAGCTGTAGCTGAACTATAAGGAGTATTTGCTACACCTCTGTGAGGTCCCCTTAACCATATGTCTGGGGAAGCTTTGCCATTGTGCCCACAATGATCTACCCAGGCTTTAAAGAGGGCAAGACAATTTACACTTTTGAAATTAACTGAACATACATTAGAAGAACTGAGGTATTTCTGGATGACAAGAATGCCAGCTTTAACAAAAACAGACTTAATAGATCTTTGCTTGCCTTAAAAGGGCAAAGTGCAGTGCCCTGCCCAGGGGTTCTGGGTAGATATCTGTGACCCACCTATTTGCCCCCCTCTCTCAGCATTCGGCTTGCAATGTGTGCATTACAAATTTCCTTCATAATATGAAACCGCGGAAGAGTGCTTGACTCCCTCCATCCTCTTGATGCTGCAGGAAAGTCCCCACAGCCCCCTGTGTACTTCTGTTTTGAAACACCAAGCCTAGAAGCTATACTGTATCTTAGGCTGACAAGACCATGTCCTAGATCACTTAGGATCATCCCTAAGAGTGCAAATTCGAATGGATTGTGTCCTCCCACGTATTCCTCATCTTGTGATATTTCGTTTCGCCAGGTTCGCTGTATCGGAAAAATTCTTGCCGCCCGCTCTCATATCCTGAATTCTGCTCCCCTCCCACCTTCCTATATCACAATCTAGGATACAAATGACACTGTCCCACCAAAGCTCTTGTACCTGTGATCACCACCCCTCTTCCTTCTTTCGCACACCTTTGACAGGCCGATATCTCAGTAGATTCTAGTCATCAATTTTGTAATGCAACATTTCTGGGGTTGTGGGGCATTGCCCAACCCCACATTCTGTCAGCCACTGCCACCCCACCTCATTATCCTTTCTCTTTGTCTGGGTCTCTGTGTAATTTTCCTTTACCTCGCCATTAGAAGCTCAAAGAGATGTCAACTGGTGGAGAGGTGTTTGGGAATAGGTAGGCATGGTTGGGGCTCTAGCGTTGTGCCTGTGTTTGTTCTGCATGGGTGACAGGGTTTTTACAACCAGTCACAACATTTCCCATAATTTCTACTTGGCCTTCAGTGTTTAAGTCAGTAACCAACCCGCTTTGCTGCCTTATTTGTGCCCAGCAATGGTCTCACACGCCCTGTGGATTGATCAGCCTGTTGTTTCTACCACCGGATGTTGCAGTAATACTAAAGTGAATTCAGGCAATGTCTGCATCTTGTGCCCTTAAAAGATCTATAACACTCCTAAAGGTCACCACAGAACTCGTTGAACACAGCCTTCCACTGAGCAAAAACCTCTGTTGCCCCCCAGACATGTTTAGGGCTTGAGCTCTGGAGGTCTAGACCAGGTGCACTGGGCAAGGAGAGTTCCTCGCCATGTCCCTAAGCACACTGGGGAGGGTTTCTGCATCAAACCCTAGTGCTCCTTCCTCAGAAACCTTCAGCTAAAAGTAATTACGGTGAATGTACATCTCCTTACAGCTCCCTATTTCTAAAAATCCTGCCGTACCACCGACTCTGTAGTTAAAAGTGCCATTTAGGAATAGAATTAGGAAGCAGGAAGGCTCCAATTGCTCATACTGTGACCAAATGGGAGACCAAATCGAGCTTCTTGCTTGGGATTTCCCTGTAAGGTATTTTTACTTCTATGACTATTCTTCTTGACATATAACGCCATCATCATGATTGCCTTCAGCATAGTCCCCTGATTTCTCTTACATACCACACAAAGCTTTCAGGTTCTCATATTGATTCTGAACCTAGTGACAAATTACAGGCAACAAACATGCCATGCAAAAACAGTCTGCTTTCTCACATTGCTTTGAACAGGACATGTCACGGTATCTATGCAGTAATCAGCATCACATAGCAAATATTGCTCTTGATAGCTGCATTCCTCCTTAGCAATTTCACTCTGGGCAGGTACCCTGGTATGTGTGTGCATTGTCCGTGCCCCACCTCACTTTGGTGTAATTAATTGCTGCATGGCATGAAAATACCATTAGAATACAGACAGGGATCCTGTCTTGTCGAGGTGACCCCTACAGTGAGATGGCAAAGATTGAATGGGCTTCAGTCCTGAGTTTAGAGTTGTCTCCCTGTGATGTCACAAGTTCAGCTAAATGTAAAAATAGATGCATGCCATTATTTTGGGAGGAGGCAGAAACCATAAATCTCCCCACTGACCTTCCATAGCTGCGATACCTCACCCCTGCTCCACTGATCAAGCAAACCATTTGTAAATAATAACAGGATAATGGTGCCGTTAACCCCATACCGCCGCCTTCCGAGGTCCCTTAGCGGGTCCCACTAGGGCCCGTTATTAGCTCCTTCCCCTATGGGGCTCGAATGGGTTTGGGGAATGGTTTTCAGAATGGGAATTTACCGGGTCCTCCAAGGTTGAAATGACCCGGTAAATCCCCATTCCCACTACCCGGACCGGACACGGGTTTGGAGGCAGCCATGGTGCTAATAGCACCATAGCTACCTCCAAACTCGTAATGAGGCCCTGTGTATTGTTGGGAGAGGCCGTAATTGAATACACCTTTTTTTAGCTGAGGTGTTTTAAGCATAAATGTGCACCATTATTGCCGGGGGAAAGGAGTCACATGGAGAAGCTTCTGTGTACTCTCCTGTTATGATATATATATATATATATATATATATATATATATATATATATATATATATATATATATATATATATATATATATATATTTCTGAGGCTTGTGGAATCTGGTTAGATCACATGCTATGCATAGGCCGACATCTAGTGGAAGCTGCAGAGTATTACAGTTGTTGTTTTCGAAACTCAAAAAGGGACGTCGACAGGGCATGCCAGTAATACTATCCCTAGTGTGACTTCCACTGTACCCATGGTCCGTCACTCCATCGTGACGGATGGTTAATCGCTGAGTTCATTTCGGCTGACACCATTTGATATTGAATAATTCAAGTTAGATACTCTTTCTGTCCATTCTCAAAACCAACTTCGACTACATCTTCGACGGCGGTGGAAAGGACGACTGTCAAACTAAGTCCCTGACTCGACTGACCCTTTCGGCCTTGGAAGGCCGCACTGGGCCTCGCCCTAACACTAGGGAGAGTGGGGGATGGACATTGGAGAATGCATTTTCCTCTTTACACTCTCTTTTCTCGCCTGGCTGCCATTTCACTTAAATATGGAGAACACCATAGTCCTGCCCCAGTTGTAACAAAACATTCCTCTGGGTAGACAAGCACTGGGTGTGCAATCTCTGTCTAGCATGGGATCACGACATGGGGCATTGTCGAGCCTGCAAGCTCTTTGAGCCAAAGGCACTTCAGGACCGGAAGACAAAGCGCTGGGCCCATCACACCATGCAGGCCGAGGCCGCCATGGACGTGGAGGGAGCCTCCAGTGATGGCAGCATCGCAGTCTTTTCAGACAGCGAAGACAACAGGGAACCATTAGATTCCCAAGTGCAAGCCTCCGACCCCAAGAGACAGTCCAGCAGCTCTGTTATGGGGATGACACCCGGCGGCGGAAGCACTCACGCTACCCCCAGCACTAAGCACATAGCCAAGGGCAAGGAATCAATGCCATCTTCGACCAAACGCCCACACACGGCGTCAAGGGGGAGGTCCACCAAATCCCTCTCCTCTGAGCCTCAAGGTCCCGATCGCCTCACGACAGGCCCCGTAAATCGAAAGGCAAACCAGACGCTGTGTCCAAACCCTCTACCGAACGTCGAAAGCCGATAAACCACGTCGGAAATGGCTGTAAGCACCAAGAGCCCTAGATTAGCCCACTTGGTGCAAAAGCATGTCCCTGAAAGCCTGCTTAAATCAAAAAAATCAACAAAGAAAACCACTCCTCCAAGAGTCATTCCCACAAGGAGAAGTTTAGCAAGGACAAGTCCACCACAACTCACAGGGAAAAACACTCTGTTCCTCAGGAGGAAGGGGCCTTAGAAGCCTTAAAAAAACAAGGGCCAGTCTACACCTCAGGGCCAGCCTACACCCGCAAGGACAGTCCATTACTCCTCAGTACCCTGGAGTCATTCCAAGTTCAGCCACTGGACTCCTGAAGACATAGGGCTTCATTCCGGGTATGGAACTAACCATGGAGTAATTAGCTCCATGGTTGCCTCCGAAACCGTCCCAAATCCGGCATGGTAAATGGAGTAATTACCGGTCCATTCCAGGGTTGGAGGGACTGGTAATTCCCCATTCACCTTTTGCCCTTCCCCATTCCCATTTCTGCCCCATAGGGCTCAATGGGAATGGGGAAGGAGGTAATTACGGCACCATAAATTATGGTACCGTAATTACCTCCGAAGTACCTTTGCGGGTCTCGTACTTTACTCCTGCTAAAAGCAGGATGTAAGGAAGGACCCGCAAAGGGACCTCGGAATACGGAGGTAAGGGATTACCGGCATCGGCACCCTTACGAGTGACGCTAATTTCTTACCTCCAACCTTGGAATGACCCCCATAGACAAGGTTATGACAAGGATGACTTTTATGGCTAACTTCTTTGAGAAGAACCCACAGGCATACCTACATTTCCAAACCATGCCACCGACAACTGAGGCTTTGACTTCCCTTCCCCCAGCTAAAAGGCCACATCCTAACGCCCTTCCTATTTCGCCTCAAGTCGACCCAGTCCATAGTGATCTGCATAATGTACATACAGACACTGACGACAATTAAACCTTACAAGGGACAGACCATTATTATGATGATGAGGAAGATGAGGTGTACAATCTAGCCTCACCAATTCACCAAGACTCACCAGTGTCCGATTCACCAGTTGACAATCAGCCACTCTATAACAATATGTTTATAAAGGCAGCTGAGCACTTTGGAATCCAAATCCAGGGAACTCAGCTGGATAAAGATTTTGTGGAAGATATATTGGGGGACAAGAAAGATTCCACCCAATTCATTCCTATCCTTCAGTCCGTCCAAAGAAGGATTCAACCTTCTCAGGATACCCCAAACTAAACACGGGCAGTCAACCCGCTTGTTGAAAAACCTTTCCATCCAGCACCATCTGACCCACTTTACATTGCGGCCACCTAAAACCGGACTCGCTTGTGGTAACCACAACTAGAAATAGGGCAGGAACACCGTTAGCCTTGTCGGAGGCACCCCCCGATAAGGAGAGTAAAAAACTCTACACTATGGGCAGAAAGGTGGCCACTTCAGCAGCCTTCCAAACAAGGATTGCGAATAACTCAACACTACTATCAAGCTACAACTGCCACAAGTGGGATGAGGGGACTACACTAATGGCTTCTGCTCCAGAACCTCTCAAATCGCAACTGGTCCTAGTGGCAGCAGATGGCAAGACAGTATCTAGCTACATCTTAAAAAACAACTTAGATGCCGCAGACAATGCAGGCAGGATCATTGCCGAAGGTACCATCATCAAACGCCACCCATGGCTGCGCTAGTCTGGCTTCAAACATGAAACACAGGCAACACTCCTTAGCATGCCGGTGGAACCCAACGTCTTATTTGGGAAAGCTGTGGAAGACGCATTAAAATCTGCTAAGGAGGAGTATGATACCTTAAAATCTCTAGGCCAGCTAACAAACAAACCACCAGGCCATAGAGGCTGAAGCAATTTTTGTGGGTTTTGTGGACGGAACTCACAAAGAGGTTCGGGTTATGGACAAGGTCAGGGCTCTTCCTGGGGTAACAACCAGGGACAAGCCTTGCAGGGAATCCAGAGAGGCCAGCGCTGATCTTGTGGCCGACGGCGGTCCTCCACAGCCAGAGGTGCAGCTACACCTCCTAAACAATGGCAAACCGCTCCAGGTCCCCTCCCATGCCTCTCCAGTAGGTGGGCGTATTTCACACTTCACCCGCGCATGGGAGGGAATCACCACAGACAAGTGGGTGCTATCGACCGTGGTGGGAGGTTACTATGTAGAGCTAATCCAACGACCATCCAACCATCCCCCGCGACAAAGGTTAACCACGAAGGAAAAACAACTTATCCTTCTCGAGGAGGTTGCAGCGCTGCTACTTAAGGACGACATAGAGATCGTACCAGCGAACGAGGTAAGCAAGGGTATTTATTCAACTTACTTCTTTGCTCCAAAGAAAGATCTAACTATGAGCCCAGTGTTAGAATTGTGCCCTGCAAAGACTTATGTAAAGCCACAAAAATTCTGCATGATAACGCTACAGGAAGTAATCCCTCTGCTAAAACAGGGGGACTGCATGGCAACACTGGATATGAAAGATGCCTATTTTCATATTTCAACGTTCCCAGCGCACAGAAAACTCTTGCGTTTCAAGATAGCAAACCAGCACTACCAATTCAAGGTTCTGTCCTTCGGAATAGGGTCTGCTCCAAGGGTATTCACCAAGGTACTGGCAGTGGTGGCAGCGCACCTGCGCAGGGAGGCAATCCCAGTGTACCTCTACCTGGATGACTGGCTGATTACAGGGGAATCTCCCCATCTCTGCAAACAAAACACGCAAAGAACCATAAACCTTCTCTTCCATTTGGGCTTCTCAATAAACGAGAAAAAATCAAGCCTTGTGCCAAGCATAACAAAACAGTTCCTATGAGCTGTCTTAAACATCGAAGCAGGGTTAGTCTTTCCATCAATGGAAAGAGTTCAGAACATGCTCCAGCAAATATTTCTGTATCAAGCTGGTTGTCAGATAAGCGTAGGCAAAGCAATGCATTTACTAGGCATGATGGCATTGTGCATTTACCTGGTCCCACACGCACGTTTGCGCATGCGCCCCATGCTGGAGTGGTTGGCGAAACAATGGTCTCAGGCAAGCGGTCAGTGGGACGATCTAGTGGTCGTTTCGGCAACACTAGTAGAAAATCTACACTGGTGGACAAAGGAAAATCTGTTCAAGGGAAAACCCTTCCATGTCCCGACAGTGCAAGTGATTGTAACAACAGACGCATCACTGTCCAGGTGGGGAGCACATTACCTTCACCACAAAGCACATAGTCTGTGGACTCAAATCACAGGGCAGAACTACATAAACCTGCTTGAACTCCTAGCAGTATTCAAAGGATTTCAAGCATTCTAAGCTCAGCTAACAAATCAGTCGGTTCAAATCCTAATTGACAGAACCACTGCAATGTTCTATATCAACAAGCAGGTGGCACCCACTCTCCAAATCTGTCCTAGCTGGCACATAAAATATGGAGATGGGCACTCAAACAGGGCATGTTCCTATCCTACCAACATGTTCCAGGGGTACTCAACACTCTAGCAGACTCTCTGAGCAGAGATCCCCTACCAGAAGAACACGAGTGGCAACTACACTCAAGTGTCATAGACCACATCTTTTCGCAGTGGGGTTACCCCACGCTAGACTTGTTTGCTACAAAAGAAAACAAGCAATGACCAGACTTTGTGTCCAGGTTTCCCCCACCAGACTCCAAGCGGAAGGCCCTATGGATGAGCTGGTCAGGGAAATGTGATTACGCTTTTCCACCCACACCTCTAATGAGCAGAGTGGTGAACAAGATTCACAGGGAACACATGACGCTCATCCTAGTTGCTCCCATGTGGGTGAGACAACCATGGTATCCACATCTTTGCAAACTGGCGATGTGCGATCCCATCAAACTTCCTTGCCAGAGCAACCTGCTAACCCAACACGGGGGGATAACAGTTCACCCCCAACCTCACTTAATGAACTTGGCAGGATGGCTCCGAAAGTCATAGAGTTTGGACATCTAAAACTTCCACAAAGGTGTATGGATAACCTCACGGAGTCACGTAAACCAAACACCAGACACTGTTATTTCGACAAGTGGAGGAGATTTGTAATCTGGTGCCAGTCTAAACAAATAAACCCCATAGAATGTACTCCATGCCACATTCTAAATTATATGCTCCACTTGTTAGACTCAGGATTAGTATTCAATTCCATAAAGGTCCACCTGGCGGCTTTATCAGGATACACCACCTCTCAAAATAAGGTATTGTGGTGGAAAGTTCCAGTCATCAAAGATTTCATGGAGGAAGTAAAGAGACTCCACCCTCCAATTTCAAACCCACCGCCAGGCTGGGATCTCAATGTAGTACTCGCAAAGATCATGGGGCCCCCATTTGAGCCTATGAATAAGTCAAGTCTTAAACACCTGACATACAAAGCTGTCTTCTTAGTGACTTTTACTTCCATAAGAAGAGTTAGTGAATTACAAGCATTGTCAATGCAAGATCCTTTCTTTATCATAGACAAGGACAAATTGGTTTTACGGACACACCCTAGGTTTTCACCGAAGTTAATTTCCAAATTCCACATAAACCAATCCATTGAGCTACCGGCCTTCTTCCAGAACCCCACCAGCTCAGCTGAGAAAAAACTCTATACACTAGATTTAAGGAGGGTGGTCATTTACTATGTAAACAAGACCAGCCTGCTTAGGAAAACAGACCAACGGTTTGTCTCCATAGCACCAGGCAGAGAAGGAGAGTGCATTTCCAAGAATGCCATCTCCAGATGGATAGTCAGATGCTTACAACTACGCTATTCGTTATCAAGCAAAACACTGCCTTTCACACCAAGAGCTCACTCCACAAGGGGCACAGGGGCTACTCTGGCTTTCATTGCAAATGTCCCTTTAGACATCATTTGCAAAACAGCTACATGGAGCTCAGTACACACTTTCACTCAGCACTACTGCATTGACACTCATTCCAAAACAGATACACAGGTGGGACAAGTGGTTCTAAAACATCTATTTGCTGCTGGACCTTCTCACAACCCACCATCTTCTCCTAACACTGCTTGCTAATCCATGCATAGCATGTGATCTAAGCAGATTCCACAAGCCTCAGAAGGGATACGTTACTCACCGTAACCGTATTTCTGATGCTTGTGTCTGCTTAGATTCACATGCGCCCATCCTTCCTCCCCTGGAGAGATAGTGCATGAATGTTTATACAAGCTTCTCTGATACATATCTGCTTGGAAACACCTGTACTCATGCTACACTTCATGCTACCTCATGTCAGAAACAAAATAATCTGAGGGCCTCGACGCATGAAGGACCATGGGTACAGTGTACGTCACACTAGGGATAGTATTACTGGCACGCCCTCTTGACGTCCCTTTTCGAGTTTGGAAAAGAACAACTGTAATACTCCGTAGCTTCCACTAGATGTTGGCCTATGCATAGCATGTGAATCTAAGCAGATACAAGCACCAGAAATACGATTACAATGAGTAATGTATTATATATTCACGCCTTGAAACAGTTGTGTATAGGCACGTTATAAACTTCATATCATATCATATCATGTATCATATCATATCATATCATATCATATATGCACAGACTATTCCCAAACTAGCTCCTCAATTGGGGGTGCCCTTCAGCTGTTTACCTTGTGTGTAAGAACACTATTGCTTACTTCTCGAGATTCTACCCTGAAGAAGCCTCTGTGGCTCCTGGGGATAAAGCCATAAACCATCCCCTCCCTGGAACAGTGGCCGAGTTGGCCGAGTTGGATGCATCTTAAATTATTCGAATCACACTGTTACTTCTTCATGGACCATGGGTGTTTAAGGCAGACTCACGTCCCCTGTTTTGTGTATTATTCCTAGATTCACTTGCTTCTTAGCCTCTTTTGTGTTAAGGGGCATCTATGTGGTTTAGAAGGGAACCCTGACACACAGATGTGAGGTAATTCCCACCCAAGTGTGTTATGCAGGAGGGACAGGACCCCTTATAGGACCTCCTTTTATTCTTTATTCAGCAGCTTGCCATTGTAATTCTGACGTCCCATCCAGAAAATGACGTCCCATTCGTCTATATTCCGAGGCCACTGTTTTCCACTGCTTGCCAGTGCCTTGTATTGCTCTCACCACAAATGAGTGGCACACCACCCAAACAATGGAACCATCTGCAATTGACAAGACATTTTTTTAATAATAACAAATTATGGCACACAACTTCAAACGTTGATAACATATTCACTTCCATTGGTTTTCACGGCTGTATGTACAACTTCATTTTATTGCACTCCCACCGCTCTCATAATCCAGCTGTTAGTCAAGCCCTCTATGTAGGCCATGGTGGTAACCCCAATATTGAAGTACTGTACAGTGCATTTCTTTGCAGTGTTTCGTAATGATACATCTGTATCTGCCTTAGCGAGCATAGCCCTTTGACCTGTCGTTGAGATTGCTGCCAGAGCCTCATCAACTGAAGCATACATTACATTGCATTCATTCACTGAATCACTGTACGAGTAAGATAAGTGGTGGATCATCCTACACTTTCCAGGATCCTTTATAGGAACAGCCCCTACCAGTGTAATGATGAAATGCATCAGTGGGGGTGACGTAAAAGAGCCTACCATGCTGCTCAGATAGAACTCTGTCTCCACTTTCTCCTTTACCACTAAAGCAAGCTTGTAACTGGAAAAAAGAGTTTGGGGTCCACATGTACCCAGCTATATATACCTGTAAGCAAGCCCCCCGGTGGGTAGACCTGTGCATGCTGGATTCCCTATTCAGCTGGAGTAGGGCCCCGGCATCTCAACCCTAGTTCCAGCGAGCGGAAGACCACATTGACAACACCTCTCCTTCAAGACACACATAGCTAAGAAAACTCATACAGCTTGGTATTAGATATCCCTCCTGCGAAAGGTCAAGCCCTTCCTCCCTCCGGACAGCTTTAGATCCACCATTCAAGCACTGGTCCTATCCCACCTGGATAGGGGCAATGCACTCCTCAAAGGTCTCTCATCATCCTCCCTTGCGCCCATGAGAAGTGCCACGCATACGGCTGCATGCCTCATCAAGGGTCTACGCAGATACGACCACATCACCCCTGCCCTCATTGAACTTCACTGGCTCCCACTGCATGCACGAATCACCTTCAAGTCTTGCTGCATCATCTTTAAGACAGTCACCCTCAAGTCACCCAGCTACCTCAAGGAGAAACACTCCATCTCTGCCATACAGTGCACCACCAGAAGCCAGGACACGTGCAGGCTTGAAATCCATCGCTGCAAAAAGGAAAGGACCAGAAAACAAGCCTTCTCTGCCTACGCCCCAAGGCTATGCAACCTCCTCCCCATCAGCATCAGACTTGCCCCCGCGCTCCTACAATTCCGAAAATAAGTCAAGACCCACCTCCTCAAGGAGTCTCTCCTCCTCAACACCTAGGCCATCACGTCGCCCTTTGCGCCACCTCTCTCTTTAGATGCTGCCTGCCCCTCTCCTCCCCACCACCTAGTACAGCTGTTCCCCTCCTCTGTGCCTCTCTGTATCCCACTCCCCGCTGTATACCTCTTCTGGCACCACTGAAAAGTGCTCTGTTATGCATCCATAATGCTGTTAAACTCTGTAAAGCGCTCCGTTATGTATCTGTATTGGTGTATACCTCTGTAAAGTGCTCTGTTGCTTCTTGAAGCTAGGTCCGTGCTCAATAAATACAATAATACAAATAAAAAATAAAATGTAAAGTGTTGCTCTCTTAGGCCCGCCTGCAGGTGACAGTGCCAGCTGCTTTCATGAGTATAATAGAAAGTATTTTCTCCGCCCACATTGATGCACTGGAACCTTGTATTTGATCTCTTTGCCCTTACACAAATTATGGGAATCCCTTACTATAGCAAACCTTGCTATTCAGGATTATGGCATAATTGTCTTCATCGTTTTCCTCTGCTTCCCAGTTTGCATTGCAGCGCTCCTCTAGGCCTAGCTGGCAGATTTAGGGAGCCTCCAGTCGCCTGTGACACTTTTATTCCTCTGTTGACTATTTTAAAGCAAATTGAATTACCTGAGTTGAGTTTATATTATGTTTTTCCTTCGAAATTTATGTTTATATTGCCGCTGTTGTTGTTTCTTTTTTTCTAAACTCATAATTTTTTGTTCAGCGTGAAACAACATGCGGCTCAGGGGAATGAATCTCTCTCTCTCTCTCTCTCTCTCTCTCTCTCTCTCTCTCTGTCCCTCTCTCTTTCTCTCTTTCTCTTCTCTCTGTCTCACACATACACACACTTTCTCTCTCTCTCTCTTGCTCTCTCCCCCCCTCTGCCCCTCTCCCTCTGTCTCTCTCTAACGCTCCCTCTTCCTCTCAACCTCCCTTTCTGCTCCATGCACCCTCATTCCCACTCTGCGTCTCTGCATTTATCGCTTGCATGTCTACATTTTACTTGTACATCAAATCCCCTCCTTGATGATGTCCCTGACCTTATGGAAATTTGGTGAATCCTACTATTCATTGGCTTACTGTCTCCAGTGTACACATCATGGGTGCACCAATCTGAGCGATCTGGAGTCAGCGAAAACATACCAGCAAACTGTCCCAGTAAACGGTGTTAGTCAGTCAGTTGTTGTTCTGACAGGTCCGTTGCATGGTTGACACCTTCAACTGACCCATCAGTGGCTTAATGCCATGACCAAGTCATCCCTGCTATAATGGGGTTTTAGCCGGTTGATGTGAAAGACCCCGCCCATCTGTTTAGGTCCTTTCACGTCAATGAGATAATTCACCTCACTGACTTTTTCCAGCACAAATTAAGGCCCAGTCTATTTGTCCGGAAGAGCACTGGGTTTGACATGCTCCATAATCCACACCCACTGGCCTGGAGAATAGACTGCCACTGTAGCCTTCTGGTCGTGCCAGTGCTTCATCAACTCCTGACTGGCCTTTAGGCTTCTCGTTGACTGGTCCATGTACTTTGCCATTCTAGATAGAAGGCCAAGTACATAGTCCACCACATCTCATGCAGGGGACAAGGGGTTGCCCTCCCATCCTTCTTTCACTAGACTGAGAAGACCTCGTCCAAACAGAAGCTCAAAGGAGCTAAACCCTACTCTGTTCTATGGCACCTCCCTATTGGCAAACAGAAGGCATAGCAGGAGAATATCCCATTTTCTCCTCAGGTGGTCTTCCAAGCCACCTATCATGCCTTTCAGAGTCTTGTTGAACCGCTCAATAAGCCCATTTGTTTGTGGATGGAAGGATATAGAGAACCGGTAGGAGACTCCACACTCTTCCAATACATCCTTTATATACGCTGATATGAAGTTTGATCCCCTGTCAGAAACAACTTCCTTGAGGAATCCAACACGGGAGAATATCCCAATCCGAGCCTTTGCAACCCCAGGGGCTTTTATGCTCCTCAGAGGGACAGCCTCAGGGTACCTTGTGGTGTGGTCTACCACCACCAAGATGTATCGATTCCCTGAGCTGGTTTGAGGATCCAAAGGACCACAATATCCATGCCCATTCTCTTGAAAGGTCACCCAACCCTGGGTAGTGGAATTAAGGGGACATTTGTGGCACCACCGGACTTGACAGAATCTTGACAAGTCAGGCAGGACCGGACAAATTCCTTAACCTTTATGTCGAACGGCGGCAAGTACAGGTATGCAGACAACCGGTCCAATGTCTTTGTTACTCCCAAGTGACCCACTAAAGGAATTTGGTGAGCCAAATCCAAAAGGAACCTTCTGTGGCACTGGAGAATCACCAACCTTCTGGTGCCCTTGCCCTCAGAGTCTTTTGGCTCACTGTACATGAGTCCATCCTATCAGTACACTTTGAACAGTCCAGGGGCCTCACCCTTAGCCTGCTCCTCCACCTGCTTCCGCAGACCTGCTAGAATGGGCACTCTTTCTGGGCTGAGAAGAAGTCTGTGGAACTGAACTAGGGGCTACCGGCTATGCTGGTCCTTCATACAAGCGCTTTAGAAGCACCCCATGCCCTAAGGCTCTGAGAGTGTTCAATCTGGTGATCTCTTTGGCCCTCGATCGGGTGGCGACTGTCTTGGGATCAGGAAGATCATTACCCAATAGACATGGGACAGGGATGGAGTCTTTCACCGCTACACAGTGCTGGGTCGTTTCACCTCGCCAGCTGACATCGCTTATATCGCCAAGGGGAACTGGCTCTTTCCGTCAAACCTGCTGATGCTACAATCAGGCCCATCAATATACTGGCCTGGCTGTACCCACTGCCAGGTGACAGCAGTGACGCTGTCTCGGACCGCAGGAGTTTTGTGTCCATTGATATGCACATGTTCTAGATAGAGTGGTCCAGAGATGAATTTCGGTTTCTAAACCATCAATCGTCCACACACCTCTAGCACACCAGAATGGATCCGAACAGATTGGAAACACAAGCAGATTATAAACCTCCTTGTCCAATTTTGGTAACTTGGACGGAACGGCAGGCTTATTCATCTCTGCCAGGTTGTGGATCTTTGGTTGTTGCAACACAGCTAAAATACAATTATTACCCAATGATAAAAAGGACTGTCCAGTCAAGGATGTATACACGTATCTACTTTATGTTTATTTAACAGACAGTTCTAGCACAGTACAAAATACAACCCACCCTGTAAGGGAATGCAGAGGACAGTGTGAGAAACCTGACAGTATTCTCTCACCCACTCCCTTGGGATCTTCCATTCGGGTGGCCAAGGAAGGGCCATCACTTTTGGATCCCGACCTTGGGGTTGGATAAGCGAGGGAGGATCACCTGAGTGGAGGGTCACAAGGATTGGTAGGAGGATACCTAAGGGCGAGAAATGGTATTTCCTTAGTCCCAAAACAACCCTTACCCACTCTCCCTCAGCCTTTATGGGGTATCTCCAGTTTCACCCCATTTTCCCCTCCCCATTTCCACTAAATACTGAGACGAGGAAGAGGCGACTAAGATCAGTAAAGATTACTATAGGAATAACATGGGGGAAAGTAAGGGAAATTTACCATAGAAAGAACTCAAGTTGTTCCACTAATAGAGTTGGGAAGGGTCAGGCAATACTAATCATTCACACCTCACTCTACCTGACTGATCTTCTCACTATAAAAAGTGTGGCCTCGCACAAATGTATGAGCCCCAGCAGGAGAACGAATCAGGAGGAGAGCCGAACCACCAGAGTTGCCCAGGACCAGAGGCCAGAGACCGGGATGCTGAGAAACTACCTTGCAAAAGGGCAGAAGCGTGGCGAGGGAGCCCTGTCTACGGGGAGCCAAGAAGGGTCGCTTAAAGGGAGCTGCAAAGCGTGCTGGTTCCCCGCAGAACCTGTTTTTGTGAATGCTTGTTCCCCTCTGCTGGTGAGACAGCCCAGTATTGTCCGAGGGGCAGGTGGTGAGGCCCTGACCTTGGAACGAAGAGCTGGAGTGAAGCAGCAGTGCAGAAGTCAGCCCGGTGGATCGGAAAGCTTTGCAGAGCCGGGTTGTGAAGAGCACTATACAAGGTAATGCCAGAAACGTGTAGGAAAGAGGACTGCATTTGAATGGCCATTTGTTGAAGCTGACAGGAAATCTCAGACGAAGATACAGTAACAGTGTAGCAGTGAAAGCGCAAAACGAGCGCATGTGTGTGTTGGACTATGAAACTATATGAAGTACAGAGGGCCAGAAGCCCGTAGAGAAGGTGCAAGAGGCACAAAGGAAAGGACTGTTTAAAAGAGAGTGCGAGCGAACCCGAAGAGGGCCAGAACGTCGTAGAAAAGGTGCAAGAGGCATGAAAGCAAAGGGCGGAATAAAAATGGCGCGAGGGACCCGACGAAAAAGAAGTAAGTGAAACAATGCACAAAAGCATGAAAGAAGCATGCAAGAGGCACAAGCAAGATACAGAAGAAAGGTTAGTGCAAGTGTGCACGGAAAAGGCAAAGGAACATAGGAAAATGGTGCAGGAAGCACCTGAAGATAAAAAGTGCAAAAAGAAGTGAAAGTAATGAACCAAAAGAGGGGTAAGGGGTCAGAGTGGTCACGCTGAGTTAAAGTAAAGAGTCTAGTGTTTTCGAAAGCCTCTGATTCTACCCAACAAGAGGATGATGTGCAGGAAAGATTGTACATGAGAAAAGGCACATCCTGACCAGCTGGATTTTGTGTTTTGAAAGCTGGAAGAGGCCTGAGCTTGGGGAAGAGAACTCTGAGAGGTCTATTGAAGAAACTGACTTTGTGTTTTGTGTTTTGAAAGCTGGAAGAGGCCTGAGCCTGGGGAAGGGTACCCTGAGAGGCCTATTGAGAACAGTATACTTTGGGCCTCATTACGACCGCGGCGCTAGCCATGCCGCTATTGCCGGCATGGCTGCCGCCGAAATTGCCTCTGGGTCCGGGTTCTCATAATGAGGAATTACCGGGCCATTCCGAATTCGGAGGGCCCGGTAATTCCTCCCTCAAAGGACCCGGACCCGGACCTTCCCCATTCCCATTTCAGCCCCCATAGGGCTGAATAGGAATGGGAGAGGGATCAAACAATGGGCCGTTTACGAGTTGGCCCATTGTTTGCTCCCTCTTCCCCTCGTGGGACCCAGTAAGCACGCCTGGTTTTACCAGGCGTGTTTACCGTGTCCCGCGAGGGGACTTCGTAATGTGGCGGAATGGGTTTAACGGGTCTGCATCCTTTTGCGGCACCCGTTAACCCGTTCCGCCAGGGTCGCAAGGGTCTCATTACGACTTTGGAGGCAGCCATGCCCTTAATAAGGGCATGGCTGCCTCCAAAATCGTGTCCGGGTTCCCTGAAATACCGGGCCATTCCGAGTATGGAGGGTCTGGTATTTCCTCCTTCAGGGAACCCGGGCCCGGTCCTTCCCCATTCCCATTCGAGCCCTCATAGGGCTCAATGGGAATGGGGAGGGAGCTAACAACAGGCCCATTACAAACGGGTCCATTGTTAGCTCCCTGGTCCCCTCGCGGGACACGCTATGGACGTCTGGAAAAACCAGACGTCCAGAGCGGGTCCCGCAACGGGACCTCGTAATTGTGCGGAATGGGTTTAGCGGCGATGGCACCATTACTGGAGCTGTTCAACCCATTCCGCACAAGTTATAATGAGACCCTTGGTTTCAGCACAAATGGAGCAAGGGGTCGTAAAATGTTAGTAGGGCCTTCTGAGAAAGACCAGGGAGACAGAACCACAATATACCTTGTGCGTGTAGATGTTCTTGGTGCTCGAGAGTGTAGAGTCGGTTTCAGGGCGCTTTGCCGCTCCTGCGACAGAGTTCAAGATGGGAGACAGCTGCAGGTATCAGGCGACAGGCAGTTCGGCGTACAAGGCTGGACGAACGGCTGCAGGCTGGCTTTCATGGGGGCTCGTATCAGGAATCGTTGTCTCACTGATGGTTGGCAGGTTTGACGTACTGGTCGAGGCATCTCAGAGGATGTTAGCAACTGTGGTGTGACAACAGGCAGCAGTGCAGTTGGTTGCAGCTCGAGGGTCTCGACTGACTCGATATTGTCCTTTAAGGTAGGCACTGGTTGATGTTTGTTGATGCACTCCTCCTAGCTTCTTCACAGGGCTTGTGTCGTCCTCTAAGGCGGATAGCCCAAAGCAGAGGAGACTGTTGCAGGCAACTACCTTGTCCTTGGTTTGGTTCAGAGATTCTTTGGCACTTTCCATCTAGGAAGCTTGTTGAGGAGAGTCGCAGGGCACGCTGTGTGCTGGCTGGCTACCAGTTCTGGAGCTGCTGGAGGGTCCTCTGGATACAGTATCTGCCTCTGTTCCTTGGAAGATGTTTAGGGGAGGGATATTGCTTCCCTCTTTGGAAACCTTCCTTCACTGGTGGAAGCTATAAGGCAGAATGTACCTTCAGCCATGGTCCAAATTCATTCTTCTTGTTACTCCTTGCAAAGTCTTTGGATGATCTGCCCAAAAGAGGGGCTCATCCATCTTTTAAAGCCAAATTGGCCACAGTGATTGGTGTAGCCCGAGCCTTCCTTAATGAACCAATCCTGGGCCCCCACCAACAATCTCCTGTATGCATGAGGTCGTAACCAGAGTGCTTTTCAACAGAAAAGGTAAAGGAGTGAAAACATGTAATACTAAGTCCCACCTATCTTCCTGTCTGTTGTGGTTTAAAGGGTCTCTTTAGTTAATTAAGTTCTCTGTGGTTCCTGATTAAAGCTGCAGGTCGCCCTTGAAGCTACGGTGGGACCAGACTTTTGGCTTTGGCCTCCACCAAACCACATACTCTTACCTTCTGAATGGGGTCCGTCTGTGGGGATGACTACTCTAAATACATAGTTCCAGACATGACAGGCCACTGCCCTTGATACTGAGAGGCGGGGGCTGGCTTCAGGTTGACACAGTGAATATTAAAGGTTATTGGGGGTTCTCCTGTCGTTTGTTAGTCCTGCGACCAGGCCTCCTGTGGGCCTGCTTGAATTAACTCTGATTGGTATGCAAAGCTGTCACCAGCAACTTACCAAGGAAATGGCAGATCCATGGAGCCTTTGTTAGTTAATTAGGCTGGCCATGGCAGGAGGAAGGTTTTGCCTTCCCTGTTCTGAGGTGCCTTGATGTACTCTTGGCTCTCATTTCCAATTATATATGAAAGGGGGACGGCACCAGTAGGCTTTGTCCGCCCAAGTACACAGCTGTATGTGTATGTTGTGCGATGAGCATAGGAAAGTGTGTACGGATTAGCCCCACACATTTTCTGGAGGTGGATCTATAATCATTAAATTTCATTGGAAAATTTAAAAAAGCCCAGGCGAGCGCACACCCACCGTGCGGATGGTCTGATTCCCCACACCGAGATTGCCTGCCCATTCTTAAAAAGAGCAGAAAATCCTACTGTGGCTCTCAATAGTCAATGACCCCAAAGGGGTGAGAGATGGACTGCCTTCCCTAAATATGAGAACCAATCTCTTAGCCCGAAGAAGGAAGTGGTGCAACTTCCTTCTTTTCTTCCACCTCTGGAAGGGTGATCTTGCTTACGAACTTGGTAACACAAAAGAGCCAGGTATGTAGGAGGACCCTTTACTACAAACCTCAGCATTCACCTCTGCTTTTCAACCAAGATTTTTTTCCTTTCAAGCTTCCTTTCTCTTAGGCTTCTTTGCCTAGAGACAACCCTCCTTCTGCAACATACTTCCGCTAGACGGTTTACATTTGTCACGTTTGGAAATGGGAAAGGGCACCACTAAGCGCAATCATTTTCGAAATGTTCACTCAGAGTCAGCTAGGAGGGTATTTTTTCTGAGGCCGTACTCTTATACATTCAACAGCCGCTAGCACAGCGCCTGACTGCTGGGCTCAGTGCAAAATCCTCAACACCTGCATCTCGCTTTAGTGGTGGGCCCTTGTACTATAGCCCAGAGCTCCTTAATAGTGCACAGCCCAGTGTTTCCTAAGGTGGCAGATCATCACATCCACTGCTACGATTGTGTTGTTGCTCTTACCTCCTCCTCATAACTCTGAGGCAAGAACAACCGTTCCATTCTGCCAGCCAGCCTCCATATCCAACCAGCCGCCTCATCTCACCCCCAGGCAGGAGCTCAGTGAGCTGATAGGCTGAAAGACTATAGGACACCTCACGAGCGTATCTCTGTGGAGACTTCAACCATTTGTCACATCCCGCGGACAGTGGAAAAGTTCAAACAATGTTCATATCCGAGGTCGTGGAATCATGGGGAAAGACAAATCGCTATTCCACAAAGGCACAGATGGATTGCATTAGCCAGTCATGACACAGCTCTGTCCCCTGGCCTCAGAGAGGGTCTCCAATGTCAGCCATCAGCACTGTATGTTTCGTCCTTCAACATCCGGGAGCATGTAGTATTTGATATTCTTATTAAAATTTAGTCATGCTGAGCCTCAGGCCTTTTGAGTATATATTATTATCCCAAAACCATTGTTATGTCCTGGCAGATACTAAGCTTGAAGGGATCGTTAGCTCCACAGTACTCTGAGTTTCCTTGGCAGCCATGCATATGATTTCAAGTGAAAATTACTGGCATAGATAGGACAGCCTATCTATGCCAGTAATGGTCAATTCACTTTAAATCACATCCATGAAGCTGGTGCCACAACCTATCTATGCCATCCAAAGGTTATCAAGCACAATTGTAAAATAACGCAGAAATAAACAAAAATAGAATCTAAAAGAGTTAACATTTATTAACTAGGAATCACAATTTTTTTTTTGAGAAACTGGTGAAAATATGTTTAAAATAGGTCCTTTGCTGGGTTTAGCTGACCAGAGTCATGATGGACATGATGGCCTGGAGCTTCAACGCAAGCTCCACTTTTCGGGTCTCCACTGTCTAGCTTCAGCACTGAGAGGAGCATTGCAAGCAAAGCCAGACTTGCGCAACTCTGAGGAGAACTGGTGGCGCTGCCTCCTGTTGATGATGCGACTCCTTGTGTAACAGAGTATGGGTTCATCTTCTCCCTCCTCTCGCCACCTGAGGATCAGCAGAGCCGGAATGGCACAGCACCCATCTTGATCGAAGGAGCCTGACTAGATACACTGGAGTGCTGGGGGAACGTTGCACCGTCACCGTTATAGGAGCGCGGCAAAGTGGTTTGGAAGTACAACAGCGATGAAGGGGCTGCAGCTTATCAGTACCACAGACCAGCATCCAGAGTAGCGATGTAGTGGTCTAGGGGGGGTCAAGGGGACCGGCCGCCCCCCTTGGCTCCCCTCGTGCCCAGAACACCCCACCATGCGCCATCAGGGCTGGCGCTCACTCAGGGCTGGCACTGAGTGCTATCCCTGATAATGATATGATATAGAAATGGACACAAGTTGAGAATGAGACATGAAGAGCGAGACACACATGGAAAGTGAGAGAAATAGAGAACTAGGAAATTGGCGTTTGACAGTCACGCAGTGTGAGAGTAATTGAAATGTGTTACTGGGCCCCGGTCGCGCTCCAGCGCGAGTACGATTTTAAGACCCTCCCAGGCTGAGCCTCGGTCCACTTTGTCTAGATTGGTGAGTACCTGCCATTTTTATTTTCCATTTAAAGCACTGCCTAGGGTACTTGAAGAAGGATTTTTACCTGCTTCTCTTTGCCCCCTGCCAGATATATTGCTATGGGAACACAGTTAGAAGTGTGCTACTAAACCCTGAGGCAATCTTGTAAACTGCACTGTGACTGCGTGGGCCTGTCAATATGTCTCTCTCCAAACAGATTCTATGTTTTTAATGAAAAATCTCAATTTGCCTTGAGGATTTGTGACCGTGATATGAGATTTTTTTAAAACAATCTGCAACTCTTAGACTTTTCATCAGACTCATTAATTCACCTCAGTTCACTGGTGTGTCAAGTGAACAATAGAAGTGTGAACGTGTTTGTTGAAATGGGTACTGAAGCGCTGAACGAATTCTTCCATTCTGGTAATGTAAACGTAATTCTGGTACTTTTTTGTAATTAACACTCCTGATAGTAAGCAGATGGGGTATTTGCTAATGATATAAAATGTATGTTGTTATAAAGTGCTTGTTTTTTAAAATTCCAATTGGAAATTAACAAGGACATACTTGATATTCGGTGGGTATAGATTCATAGCAAACTTTTCAGGATCATGTTTTATTTTTGCTTTCAAAGCTCTTCTTTTAAGAAGCTGCCCTTGGCACTTCCACTGACGGCCTCCTAACATCTGATCATCAAAAGCTGTGATCCCCTTCATGGCCCTCGATGACTTTCACAAAACTCTAACAACTAAAACAAACATCAACTACAACCCCAAAAGCGTGCCTTTTTCTAGTGAAGCTCGTAAATTCCTTTTTTTCTTCCATTCCGAGGTTTACTCTATAATTATATTCTTCTAAAGTACTTATTGGTAGCCTGCATTACACTCATTCTAACTTCCCTGTCCTTGTTGTGACATATCTAGAGGTATGTCCACCTCATGAAACTGGCACTCTGCTGTCAAAACCTAAAAGGCCCAATTGTGGGCCTCCTTAAGAGTTGGGCGGTGCGCTGAAAATGCAGTAGTAATTCCGTTACCACTGCATTACCGCATCACCCAAATATGAGTTGGGCTGAAAGTTGGAGGATTCAGCTCCAGCTCTCAGCTGGCGGTAAATCCGCTGACTGTCCACCCATGTTCAGCAGAATTACTGTGGCGGTATTACTGCTGCAGTAATTCAGCCAAAAATGCCCCATTGAGTCCTATGGACGCCAAAAGAATTGGGATTTACACCGCCACTGCCACTTTTAATCCGGCGGTAATACTGCCAGACCAAGTGGCAGTAACGGAAATTGCATTGGGTGGTATATTGGCAGATTTACTGCCGGAATTCCGCCCAACTCGTAATGACCCCCAAAGAATTGTAGCTATGTGTACTCCCCAGTACCCTTCTCCTGGTGAGGGGACCATGTTTTCCTCTCTCACCCACAAGTCCTCCTGTGTACCTACCACCACAAGATGCTGTCAGTGTGAAAGAGAACAACAGGAATCGGATGAAGAAGGCAGAATCAGGATAACAAAGATGACTAGTAAGTTTTAAGAGCACCTCCTTCCTCGTGCCAGCCTGTAAGCATACGTCGTGATTGCTCGGATCCAAACAAAACCACACCACTCTCCAGGCTCCTTTTTTGTAATCGGAATTTAGAAGTAAACGCATACAGAGTCCTTAAGCATGGCGAATTGCCGACGTAATTCTAGAGCCTATGCTCCTGGCCTCCCATGCGCAGCCACTTGCAGGAAACAAAAATGCACGGTGTAGCCCTAATATAACTCCTACACATGTCTTGGAGGAAATTGCCCTTCTTGACAGACTATTGCAGTGTGTGTGGGAAAGTGGGTGCCCAAGATACGTATCCACTGATCTATCTGGAGGCAAAAAGAAAGATGGTTGGCCTCGGCTTTCGAGGTGGAGTCAGGAAGGAAAGAAGTCGGGCGACATCCTGTTTTACATAGAATGCAGTAACGACTATGGGAACAAAACCGTGATGCACCAGGTCCAGGAGGACACTTTTATCAAGTCAAATTCACAGATAAGGGAGTATGAACATCAGCCAGCCTAGATCTCTCGTCTGTTTGCTCCAAATTATCGCTGAAGATTACAATTTAAGGACAGTGACGTGCCTATGATTTCACGATTGATGGTCAAGCGCTGATAGCGCGAATGGAGCCAGTCTCCCCATTCCAATTTGTAGAGTACTGTGCGTGCACACCCCCACCGCCCTTCGTTTTCTCCTCCTTTCCCCAAACAGCCCTTCCATTTTCAGTGTGCCCGCTGGAGAGACTTCACCTGCCTGCATAACGATGCGCATGGACCCGTATCAGGACAGGTGGTCTTTTCTGACTTGCAATAAAGAAGCCTCCTCGAAACCTACTCATCTTTATTACATAGTCGTATTTAGCGCCCTCTTCACTCCGCCCCTTCCCCCACATCCCTATTCTATACACAAGCGGAAAGAGCCTGTGCTGCTGGGAACGGGCAGCATAGAAGGGTTCCGAGGCATATTCTGTTCCGCTTCGTCCAGTTATTGATTGACATCTTATCAAAATGCAAGTCAAAACATGGCCGGTGCACAGACTGCTCTGCAGAAGCAGAGGTGGGTGTGGGTATTAAGGGGTGGTTCGTGTTCTGTCTCTAGCGTCGTCCTCTCAAGGTGCCTTTGGTCTGGGCTTTTTCTCCCCCCTTGGGGCTACAGGGTTGTGCGTGAGACACACTAGCCGAATGGACGGACATATATGCGTGGTGTTCGTACAATAGCAGAGAATGCTCGAGCAGAGCTGGGTCTTTGGGTCTCTATAATTGAATAATAGAGACACCTGCCTGTTAGGTTAGAGGTGCATCTTCAGAGCTGTGGGCAAGTGGGCCTGGGTAGCACAGCAGAAGGGCATTGACAGCCTATTAGGTAAACTTCTTGATCAGTGCTCGTGCCAAATTCTCTGAGACTGCTGATTCTGTCATGCTGCCAACATCACCCACAAATAAAACCCACAACCGATTTTGTCTAAGGAAGCAAATGCCTAGCAGGCATTATGTGGGGGTGCGGCAAACACCCGCACAAGCATCAGTCTTCCTAAGGAAGTTTCCTTAGAAATATTGCCACCATGAAGTTACCATTAATTCTCTCACCCCTGAACGGGCTCAATTGGTCTCGGGTTACCGTTGGTCCTCGGTATTCCAAATAAGTTCTGTGCCTGAGGCCACCGCAGAATGTGATTATGTCTTATCTGTCTGCCACAAGGGTGTATATAATAGAGGAACAGTGGGAATCCTGCACTGACACTATGTGAATGACCCGCTCCCATTTTGAGAGTTGTCTTCCTGTGGTTCCTTTTAATGGCATGCTATCACAATGCCATGCCAACATTAAAGGATAGTTCCGGGACTTTTTTTTATTGTTCCTACGGTTCGGCCATGTGTTTTTAAGCATAAATCGGTAGATCGTAGAAAACTTTCCTATGGACCTTACCCGACTTTTCGTCCATTAACGCACTCAAAATCAGCCGCCGTTTTGTGATAATCCTATCATTTCCCCCCATCGACCTGGCTCACCTGCGTTTGCGGCACTAAATCAAATCCCCCGCCCCTGAGCCTGACATCAGCAGATGCGTACCGCCCATTTCCCAACGCCAAAGCACGTTTCGTGTCAACAATCGCTGCGCCTCAGCTAATGAAGTGTCGCCATGGAAATGGCAGGACGCCTCTTTCCTCAATAAGTATAAACACACCGTTTCACAACACACAGCAGCAGATTTTCGATTCCATTACTCTCTCTGTGTTACTTTGAGTATTCTGTGACTCGTTTCTGTGCTCTGGTCAGCTACCTTCGCCGCTTCTAGGCCTTGTGAACACCTGTACCATCTCTGTAAATTATTTTACTTTCTTTACCACACAATGGCTACAATAATGCCCTATATGTACGAGCCTGAGTACACCGAGGAGGAACTCCTGGAAAGGCAAGCACGCGAAAACGATGGGGATTCGGACGGCAGTTGGGAGGACCAGTCAACGGATGAAGAGCCTGGACCATGTCGCATGGACAGCATCTCCACCTGGTGCACGTGTAATCGGTGCGAGCTAATGCCAACTGAGGAGGAGAACTGCTGCTGCCGTGAAAATTCCGGGTGCTTGGCCTACATTTCGGAAGGCGAGCCAAGTCCGCAATGCATCACCGAGCTGCCAGAGTTCAGGGAAGCCTGCCTCTCACGGACGGTGTTGAGGATGATGATGGTGCTTATGCACGAACTTCGCGGCACTGTTCGTCCGCGTAATCCGAGTAACGAGTAAGTATACTCTGGTTGTGATGTCAGTGATGCCACTACTATTTCATGGTCGTCTCCCACATATAAAATTACATCTACATATCATTCGAACGCATGTAAATTGGTTCCATATTGTGCATTTTCTAGATAGAATTTTTTTCAAAGCAGAATGACATTTTTTACCTGAATCGACATTGATAAGAAATTTTTGTCATTTTAATACAGTTTGCATCTTTCTTTTTCACAGGTGGTACATGCTGGTGGCCTATCGTTGCTTCACTTGGTGGCTTCACGGGAGGCTCGGACACCGCGTTCGGAGAGTAATACCTGCCTGTGCGGTACTTGCCATTAGACAACATTTCCCCAGCGACAGTGGACAATACCGCGGATTTTCCCTGGATGTGCTGCAACCGGAACTTTACAATGTGTAATGTTTATTATTTATGTTCAATTGAAATTAAGATCTAAAATAAAACCCAACATATATTTTAACAATGGTTGTTTTGATTTTTTAAATGAATCTAGTGTGTCTCCATTGAATAGTCTTCCTGTGCCTTGTCTTGTCACACCACATGTCTCCGGCCAGCATCCTCCCTCACGCTGGCCGCCCACCTTCAATCCACATAACCGTTGAACTCATATGCAGCAGACATACATATGTTATTTTGCGGGTTGGCATCAAGCCTCTCGGCCTTGCCTCCTCCCCCAAAAATACTCACCACACCACTTTGTTCAAGCGTTGGCAATAAAAGGCCGTTGGATTTTATTGATACAAAACATGGTTATAGGTAAATAATCAATATGGTTGATCATAATAAATCATCCTTTTGGGCACCGGGTACAGAGATGACCCCCTCTGGCCCGTGCCGCCTTGCCACCACAGGCCAGCCTGCTGCTGACTAACTGCTAGGCATCCAGGGTCTCCAGGGTGAACTGCACCCATATATTCTCCTGGGAGGGTGAGGTATTTATAAACTCACCCCCCTGCCTTCCATGTACTAGATCCTGAGGCTTCCTCTTACATGCAGTTAGATGGCCTCTCCTTGGTGAGGCCCTGCGGCAAACGAGTCTTGTCTGCACGACCACCGCCCCAATCCACCCCCCGCCCTATCAAAGGCAGTTCGCACCGGGGTACTTGCGCTGGCAAGTGGAGCTGTCAGGGAGCGATAAAGGCCAAGAGGTGCCAAAGACCATGTACACTTCAAAGTGGTCTATAGAGCATGGGTTCTTGTTCCCATGTCTACCTCCAGACCCCGTGTCTCCTGCCAAGCATCCCCCCTCACGCTGGACGCCCCCCTGCAATCCACATAAGTGTGTCTCCATTCACGAGTCTTCCTGTGTCTTGTCTGCACGACCACCGCCCCAATCCACCCCCCCGCCCTATCAAAGGCAGTTCGCACCGGGTACTTGCGCTGGCAAGTGGAGCTGTCAGGGAGCGATAAAGGCCAAGAGGTGCCAAAGACCATGTACACTTCAAAGTGGTCTATAGAGCATGGGTTGTTGTTCCCATGTCTACCTCCAGACCCCGTGTCTCCTGTCAAGCATCCCCCCTCACGCTGGACGCCCCCCTGCAAACCGCATAATGCCACGACATATTCACGTCATTCATTCACAAACACACCCCTGTTTCGAATTCTTTATAACCCACTTCATATTTCTAATGAGAACTTCTTTGCGCTTTGCTAGTCAACCCGTGAAGGTGCTGGTTATCTGCTCTTCATCTCTGTGAACTTCCGTGACCACTTCGAGCAAACTCGTCAGTTTGCAACCTGTGAACTGCTCCCTGTTCTACGACAAGAAACTACTCTGATCCCTGCATCTAACTGTTTGTTCGTCAAGGTAAGGCCATGTACCATAATCATTTTGCGTCCAATTTTTTAATTTATATCTATTTGCTAGTAGTCATCAAATTGCATCCATGTTTTCTTTTCGTTCAAGACAGTACATGCAAGGAACTAGTCACATGTTCTGAGTTTAGTCAAATTATTTTTCTATTTTTTTAAAGTTATTCAAATACTTATCCGCATGTGAAAAACGTGTATAGTTCCAAGAACCAAAACGAACCTTGCATTGAACCTTTTATGTGTCATTTAATTTTTTAACACATTGGTATTCATAGAGAATTGTTGATCTTTACTTTTCAGAACTTTCCACAATGCCTGCCTGTTCCATTGGCGGTTGCCCTTCGAAGACCCATAAAAAATCTGAAGGTACTATAATGCATGTTTTCCCTAAGACAATAGATCAGATAAGAGAATGGGTCCGATATTGCGGATATCCACCGTCTGAGCTTGAAAGTAGAGTCCTAGAAGTCTTTGCGGACAAGAGGGGTGATCGATACCGCATCTGCAGCAGGCACTTTAGCTCAGACATGTACTCCACATCATTGCTAATAAAGAAGAACACACCGCCAGCGAAGCAAAAATTGCTCTCAACCGCTATTCCCACTCTATTCGTCCACATCCCTCCACTGGTGAGTCAAGTTTACGGATTTAGCTCTCGGCCTTGCGGTAGTGTGTAGCATTAGCTAACAATAATTTACCCATTTATGTATCCACTCAATATGAAGGCGGAAGATTCTCCATCCGTGTCGTTATTGCAGTCATCAGCCACTTCAAGCGCCTATCGGGTAATCTTACTTAGCTATTCTGCCACTGACTTGTTTTAGGCATGTAAATCAATAGTTTTAATTTATCGTGTAATTATTTTACCTAATGGTACACCCTAGTACTCGTCCTCTAGTCTTTGTTTTCAGTTATAATTATTGTTATCCAAAATAATGCAAGTACTGTCTTTCAGGGAGATGCTGAGGAGTCCAACGCATTGACGACAACCGTTGATGTCACTCAGATGCTCGAGGTACGTTTCCGGACAGTTCCATCGATGGAGATCATCAGATCTTGCATTCTTGTAGCGTGATTGTTACACACAATGTTTCTTTCGTTTTTAGCCATTTATATGTCCTTCTGTCGTCGCCCTCCTATGTGTCTTCTTTTTTCAATATTGTGTTCATTACTAATGAAAGTCCTATGTTTCAGGGAGTCGATGGAGCATTAGTCCAAGAAGAAGGGGGAGCATGCAGTTACGGGTCGGCGCAATGTTCTACAAGAACATCACCCCTAGTAGTTGATGCAGATCTCTGGGTGGTGACACTTCCAACGATCGAGCAAATCGAATCATATTTAGATATCCATTACTTATTTTAGACAACTGATCATTTGTGCAGGTCTATTTAGATGAGCCGTTGACGCCTGCACAAAGTTTATGTTCTTTTTAACAAAATAGAAAACCATACTAATGCAATTACTGTGTTTCAGGGAGTTGCTGAAGCGTCATCTTCAATAATATCATCAATGGAAGTCTATGCGGAGCCCGAGGTATGGATCTTGACAGTTCCATCTAACTAGATCAACAATGCGTGAATAATTGTCGTTTGAATGTTCTACACAATGCGTTCATTCGTGTTTTGCTATTGAGATGTACCTGGGTATTGGTCCCCAAGTACATTTTGTGTTTTCAATATTATTATACATACTAATGAAAGTTCTATGTTTCAGGGAGTCGATGGAGCGTCAGTGCGTGATGGATGTGCTTATCATGAAAATATAGTCGTTGCAGCACAAGAGGAAGTGGAGATATGCACGCACGAGTCGGAGCAACTTCGTCCTGATGTTGAAGTTCGAGGCAAGAAAGTTTCAAAGAAAAGAAAGCAAAAGAAGGTTAGTGTCCTGGTCACTATATTATGTTGTTTTTCACTGTTAATAGTTCAATACTGTAAGTTGTGTTTAAACTGAACATCCCTTTTCCAATCTGTCCTCTAGTTGCGAGTGGGTGTACGAACTAGATCTACACAGACAGTGAAGCGAACGAGAGATGTTGCTTGCCAAACCTTTTGGCAGGGACTTGAGACTGGAGATGCATCGTGCCAATGGGAAGAATATGAAGTGATTGACAACGGAGCTATACCACCACCAGCCATTGATAGTGAATGTCCTCCTGGTAGTTCGGATGCAGTCGGAGATCAATTCACAGAATCCACACCCGCAAAAACTAAGACCGCGAGAAAGTTGAAGAAATTGTTTTATTCACCCATCGCCGGAGAAGGAAAAGATGTTGCAATGGAAGAGAATGAAGTGGACGACAATGAAACACCATCAATATCACTGAACATAGCGGAAGACGATATCAGAGATTCTACCTTTCATGTGAGTGACATGTCCTCAACGTTACAGGTCGAACCAGCTGGGATGCAGAGTGACAGTATAAGGAAAGAGGCCAAATTCATTGTATTCGATAGTTGTTTGATTGATATTATTATTAGGATGAAATGTGGGCATTCGGTTGGTGGGGAAGTATGTGGGGAGCCATTGATTAATGTGACTCGTGCAATTTGAGGCACTAACCTTAAAATACATGCCACCTGTACAAAATATCATCCTTTCTCATGGTCTGCACAACCCATGCTGGGGCAACTGCCAGCAGGCAATCTACTTTGTGCAGCGGCCGCACTTTTTAGTGGTTCAAGTTTTAAAAAGTTAGAGTATTTCTTTCAGTTTGTGGGAATCCATTTCATTGCGAAAACTCAGTTCTACAAATACCAAATCGATTATCTATTTCCAGCCATTAGCGAAGCTTGGAGAATGGAAAAAATGTCTATTGATAGTACATTCGCGGGCAAACGGTTCAGGCTAGCCGGTGATGGACAGTGCGACAGCCCAGGATTTTCAGCCAAGTACTGCACCTACCACTTTCAGGACATGGAAAGTAAGAAAATTGTGAGTTTGGTGGTCGTGCAGGTGTCCCAAAGTACATCCTCAGTGGCCATGGAGAAAGTTGGCTTTGTAGCATCATTGCAAGAACTACAATTGCGGGGAATGGTGATCGACCTGATAGCCACGGACAGACACGTTTCAATTGCCAAGACAATGAGAGAAGAGTACAAAAATATAAATCACCAATTTGACGTATGGCATCTTGCAAAAACAATCAATAAAAAAATGTCGGATGCAGGTAAAAAAAAAGATATGCAAGGTATTTCACAGTGGTCCAAGTCAATCAGCAACCATCTTTGGTGGAGCTCAAAAACATGTGGAGGGTCGTTGGAAATTCTACTGGAAAAATGGCGGTCAGTAATGCTACACTGTAGCAACGTTCACCGCTGGACCACAAACCAACATTTCCACAATTGTGAACATGGCCATTTGTCCACAGAGGAGGCACGGAAGAAGAAGTGGTTGATTCCTTCATCACCCACTCACAAAGCCATTGAAAAGATTGTATTTGATAAAACTATAACAAGAGATTTGAGGGGACTCACGGAATTCTGCCACACAGGAGATTTGGAGGTGTTCCACAATATGTGCCTAAAGTACAGGCCAAAACGATTGCATTTTGGCATGGAGGGCATGATAAATCGGACTCTTCTAGCGGTCTTGGCACATAACCATAATGTTGGCCGTCAACAAAGTAGGACGACCGGAACTTTAGGGACGCTTCGCTACAATAAGGCCTTCACATAAAGAAGTAAACAATGGGTGATCAAACCAGTGTTTCAGGATATGCAATATGAGTTTATTGAGAGACTTATTGTTGATGTCCTAGATAGGCACATACATGGAGTTGTGAATGAACCTGTGCAGGGGACAACTGCATTGCCACCCAACATTGCCTCTGTTGCATGTCCACCTAAAGCAGAGCTCATTGAGAAATACACATCATGGTTTAAATGATTGTAATTTGATTGTCTGTTCTCTCGAGTCTCCTCATGTTGCAGGCCCATTGAATATGTGTATCTATGTATTGTGTAAATAAAAGTGATTGCTCAGTGTACATGCAATGTGTCTCTCCACCGTTGCCCCTCCCTTCACGTGCAGTTGTGCGAACCACCCGGGTGTCACCTGTGACTTTGCTCTGGAGTCTCCTCATGTCGCAGGCCCATTGAATATGTGTAGCTATGTATTGTGTAAATAAAAGTGATTGCTCAGTGTACATGCAATGTGTCTATCCAACCTTGTTCATTTGCGCATTAAATTAAACCAAACAGTAATATAAATCATTTTTCAAAAAATATAGAATGTCTCCGTATTTATGGTTCTCTGGGGCTGCAAATGCACGCAGACAAAATGCAAAGATGGAGTGTAAATTTCAAGTCCTGGGAGATGGCCTTACATTGAATGTAGCTAACTAGGAATGTGTGCTCGTTCAAAGTGAAGGTCAGCTGCTTTGATTTTTTGCTCGGGTGCCGGAATGGCCCACGCCTCAGTATAAGGTTCTATTGTTATTTGACCTTGACAGGCCGGGACCATCCCGAAAGACTTCTTTTTGGGGGTGTGGTGCAATAACGTAAACGATAATGAATATAATTTCAGAAACGAAAGCCATTTAATGTTCGTTCATTAGAAGAAATAACGTCGGCATAGAAGGAGTGGTATTTCGGGGCTGCCCTACGCACAGACACAATGGAAAATGCAAATACAATGTAAGTAACTCTTTAGATGAGTTTATACCGCAATTTAATTACTATACAGTAGCTTTAAAGACGGGTTAAGTTGTACTTGTTCGTTCTATGTGGCATATTGTTTTGCACCGCGCACTATCTTGAGGAGAACCATCTCCTTTTACGGAAGCACCTCAAAACCTTCCTCTTTGCTTCTGCTTTCTCTCTCCCTCTCCCCTGCTACAACTGGTCCACTGTCTGCGACCTCGGTCCTGGGCCCTTCCACTCTCCACCTGCACTTCCTCCCTGTCAACCCCTGCACTGGGGGACTGTCTCAGTATCCTACAGCCCCCCCTTCCCAGCACTTGTTCTGCACTTACCTTGCACCCGCCACCAGCTGGCCCTATGTATTTATTATTTTATGCTACTTACCTTGTACTCCACTTCCCCCCTCCCCTTCCCCTTGCACTTTTACCTTCCCCCTACCCCTGCACTTGCGCGATCTGAATGACACCTGGCCTAGTAGGATCATTGTCTGTCTTCTCCTTGTCCCCCCCCCCTCCCTGCCTCGCCACACCTTGAAACACTTGTGTATAGGCGCGTTGCAAATGCCATATTATATCATATCAGTGACGAAGTGGTCCACTGGCGCTCAGGCGGCTCTGAAAAAGGCGGAGGAGAGGGGGTGGGTTACTGGAAATGACGTATAATACCCAGTTGCACTGTCCTAGCTATGAAATAATTTCCCGACCTAATATATAAAATGAATAATTTTAATAAAGATCTGATGGTGAGACTAATTTCATTTTTTATGTTTTTAAAACAGGTACATCCTCCATTATTGTATGTGTCACGAGTACCAGACACCAGCGGATGGCTTTTACAACCGCCAGTTGCTTCTCCGCGTGAACAACGTTACCACCCTGACCATTTTATGGGACGATCGCCAAGTACAAGTATGCCCTTACGCGGTACTAATGGCTAGATGCAACATACATACCATTGTGGTGGCCTAGTGCCTCGTTTTTGGAACAGCCATGCGATTATCAGTGCGACCGAAGAGCTTATTTTATCGTAAACCAACACCCTGTGTACTGCACACGAACATCGCTTGCCTCAAGACGAACTATTTTGGATCGAGAGCAAATAAAAATGCAAATCGCTGAATATTCTCTAAACATTTGATGTCAAATAAATGTACTTTACCAAATTTACAATCTTGCGGTTTGATTTAAAAGTACAGTTTCATATTCCGAATTGTGGCGCGCTGTGTTGTGAGCTGCTCTGTGTTGGTTTCCGGGTTCTGTGTGGAGTCGCGTAGAAGACGCCTGGGCGCGTTTGCCTACGCAGCACAGTCACGTCACGGATAGAGGCGGGGAATATGAATGTTTTGATAAAGTCTGTTTCAGGGGCGGGGGATATGATTTAGTGCCGCAAACGCAGGTGAGCCAGGTCGATGGGGGGAAATGATAGGATTATCACAAAATGGCGGCTGATTTCGAGTGCGTTAATGGACGAAGAGTCGGGTAAGGTCCATAGGAAAGTTTTCTACGATCTACCGATTTATGCTTAAAAACACATGGCCGAACCGTAGGGACAATAAAAAAAAAGTCCCGTAACTATCCTTTAATGTTAGGGCTAAAAACGGAAATTAGGCAACTGTTTGATTTTCATTACTTTGCTGTTGTCCTTCTGCCTTCTGAACACTGTAGCATGCAGCCTTGGGCTCCATTAAACATTGATCACTCTTCTATAAACAATATATTTGATGATAGGATAAAGGTTATCTCCCCATTAATGTCACATTGACAAAAGAAGGAGCTGTGCTATGTTACATAGGATGTGTAAAGCAACCTCTGCCATTTACATGCCATCATAGCACTGACGACCATCTCAAGTGCTTGCTGAAGTACTGGATTTTGGTACAGCTGCATAGCAGAGGTTTGTGGGCTGGTAATGTTAAAGGTCATGGCAGGGAGTATAGGCCTTCCCACTCTCCTCGTTGTAGGAATTGTACTGATGTATATCTTGGTGGGATAAGCAATTAGGAAGCTACAAACCCCCCTAAACTCCCTATATATCCGGTTTTGTTGAGGTGATATGTGAGCGTTTCGGTTTAGTGTTGTCAGACGGGGGTTGGGTTCCAGTAGGCCCTACCTATCTCTTACCTGTAAGTATGTCGTAATCTAGATCTGAGGAGCCATTGATGGTTATCTTAGTAGGTGGGGTGGGTAACCGTAGGCTGTCCCGCTCTTTTGCCTACCTGGGTTTTGTTAAATTGGTATATCAAAGGCTGAGTGATGTTTTTTCGGTGCTGCCAATCAAGTCGGCTAGATACTGGTAACACCCACCATTTTTGTACCAGAAGGATGTTATGGGTGGGTCAGTTTGAGTAGGTAAGGTGTGTAGTATTGGGAGGGTGGTCATCACATCTGGCCTTTCCCATCACCTATGAGCCGGGTTTCAGGGTGACCTATGAGCGCCTGCATGATTCTTGTGTGATGTTGTCAGGCAGTATGGACATTAGGAATAGGCTCTCTCCAGCTCCTCCCTGTAGTAATATCATGATTTGTTGTGGTGGTGTATGTTAGAGGTCCTCAAACTGGGGGGATGCACCTCAAACCTAACAGGCAGGTGTCTCTATTATTCCATTATAGAGACCCACAGACCCAGCTCACGCATCTCAATCCCCAGCCGAGCATTCTCTGCTATTGCACGAACACCAAGCATATATCTCAGTCCAAGCGGGGTCCAAAGGGTGTATGTTTGTATCCAAATCGGGGCTTGGTTTGAAAAAAATTGAATAACACTGGTGTATGCTCATCCGTGCGATTCCTGTTCAGTGGTTTTGAGGTGGATTGGGGAGAGGTATTATGCCAAGGAGCCCCCTTCTTCAACCTCTAGGCAACCTCTAGGGGTGTAATGTTTTAGGATCATTGAAGTAAGTAGCCATGGTATCTGTAAGAACCACTGATTTGCTATGTGTAGAAATATCGTATAGGCTGTTTCATTGGCTTTTTCAACTTCAAAAACAAATAATGTAATACTCTGCACCAACCAATAGATGCCAGCTTTTGCAAAGCACGTGAATCTAAGCAGCTACATGCAACAGAAAGATGATTATTGATAGGTCATTTTTGTCTTCATTACTGAATGCTACGCATGAGTTGGGAAATCTGCTGATAGTAAATGTATATTTCTCAACAGATACCCATAACGTGGATGACATCCACGCTACACTTGAAGAGACATCACCAAAAGAAGTGTAATGACTCAGAAGAGGAGTAATAGTAAGGGTGTCCAGTAGGTGAATTTGTTTAAGAGCTTGAGGCATTATACTATTGAATGGCAGGACTAGGAGCGACAGCCCATTATACATGGGGCATGAATAATACAAGGGCCACATTGAATTATTTCTTTTGCAATAATGCATGCATTGCAAGACTTAAAGGTGGCACCAAACGATATTAGCGATCATGCATCTTGGCTCTGACTATACGTAGCCATAAGGTAACAGATAAACACCAAAGCTGCGCTGGTATCCAGTCGAACCAATCACATATGTTGGGCCACTGGTACCAGCGTTAACGTCCTAAGAGCTAATTTACTTCTTTCTCAACAAAGAGCCAGCAACATTAAGTCGCTGGAAAATCTGAAGAGCAATGAAATAGAAGCCTTGCTTAAACAATTCACGTTTATTTCGGTATCTAAATCCACGGGTCATTTGATAGTAGTTGATAATCATGCTAATGAATTTGACATGTCCATTCGAGAAGCACAAAGGGCAATGAGAATGAAGTTGTGAGCACTACGGAGGGCCGGTTACATGCAAAACGGGCAGCGTCGCTTGATAAAGGTGATTGAGGGCAAATACAGGCATTAGTTAAAGTGCTGGAAACTTTCGATCAAAAACAGGCAATGGCAAAACATGATTTGTGCGCTCAAAAGTGGTGAGACTAGAACAGGTAGGACTACCTAAGAAATAAAGACAGAGGCCTCATTCAAGAGACTAGTTTACAATATTGCCCCGGGTGGTGGGAGGTGTCCATTGATTATAACACGGGAAGACATTGAAAATACAATTTCAAAACTTAAGAACTCTAAAGCACCTGACCTTAACAGGTTAGCCAATGTAGTCTTAAAACAGGACCCCAGCGGGTGGGCTAAGATTTTAAAAATCTTATTTGATAAAGTATGCCAATCACAGGAGATTCCTGTCTCATGGCAGCAACCGATATTACCACCGGTTTACAAAAAAGAGGACTGATGGCTGACTGAAAATGAGGGGCTAATGTCGCTCTTAGACGTGACAAGGAAAATATTCTCGTCTTTGGTCCTGAGGGCCCTACATACTTTGGTTTTTGCCCGGGTAGTTCCACCACCCATAACCTTAGGACACTTGACATATTGTTTTGCAGGGCAGCAGTGTAGGGGGGGTCTCCACTATAGGCTATTTATGTAGACTTCCAGGCAGCTTTTGACAGAGTCAACCATGTAAAGCTGTGGAGTAAAATGGAGGGGAAGAGCTGTCCAAGTTGGTTGATAGCTATATTAAAGGGATTGCGTGATAATACGGGGGGACGAATTAGGCTAGACGATTCAGGTTTTATATCAGTGTGTACTTCGATCTGTTAGGGGGTCAAACAAGGATGTGTTCAGTATATATCTTGCTGGTCTTCACCGCAGCTTCTCTGCAGCAGTCAGGTGTGGTCCCAAAATCGGGGGATTGTCCATCCCTTGTATGCTCTACGTAGATGACTAAGTGATGTTTAATCACACTTACAGTGGAGCAAGGGGGATGTTCGAAGAACTGGTCAAATATGTGATGAAAATGACATTATCATCAACATGGAAAAAAACAAAAGTGATATTGATAACAGCTAAAAAGACCAATCGACCCGTATTCTCTACTAGCTTGGGCAAACTGGCCTACGTTGAGAAATACCCTTACTTGGAACTAGAAATGAGTGCCAGAAAGGACTATGCATACATAATAGAAGCCAAGAAGATAAAGACGGATCACCTGATATATAAGTTTGTCAGATTTGGCATTCATACGACTGGCTACTTGATGTAGGGGTTAATCATCCTCTACAAGCAATACTACTGTCCCATGGTCTTGTACGGCCGGGAAGCTCTGGCTATGAGTGATTTAGGCTGGCAAGATAAGATGGAGGGATATTTCTAGAGAAGAGTTTTAAAGCTCCATCATTTGACCCTGGTAGAATTCCTTAGGCTCTAATTGGGTTTAGTATCCTTGGAGGGCCTATTATTGTCAAGACAAGGTGTATTGTATTTAAAAGCCTATTCTTACTCCAAATCCCAACTACTGGCAGTAGGAGGGGGGGTTCAGAAAACAGCGGTGGTGAATTCAAACTCTTAAACGAGAAATTGTGCTAGAATATTCATTGGCACCCAAACTTTGAATGGGGGACTACGTTTGACATCTTAAAAGCCCTGTTTAGTAGAAGATTGGAGTTATGGGATTGGACTAATAACTACACTCATCTATCGACACTGCAAACCTATGAATACATCTCAAAAGTTACTCATATGTTCTTAAAATCCCAAAGTTATTTACGGCAGAGTCCAAGCCTGGCAGTGTTTGAATTTAATGCTTAGGCTGCGTACTAACCAACTCCCACTTTAAGTATTTAAGGGTGCCCAGTTTAAAATACCTCTAGCTCATAGGACATGCCGCATTTGCAATTCATCAGGGTCAATTGAGTCTCCCAAGCATGTTTTTACCAAATGCAAAGTCCCGGTGTTAGTATACTTGACCATACTTGGCAAGTATGTGCATAATTATGATTCAGTAAAGAGTGAGGCATTTTGGGATTATTGCCTCAATAGTGACTCAGAGAATGTGTACATTGCCTTACATTGTAAAATATCTAGCATTCAATAGAGATATCCTTGAATAGGCACCCAGACTTTGCTTGGCATGTAGTCTATTTTGTCTCAACCCACGTATAACAGAGTACTTAAGTGTTTTATGTGTTTTACCTAATTTGATGAAATATTCTTTTTTGAATTTTTAACATGCTGATAATGGGTTTGAACGTTTTACTGCTTTGAGGGAATTACAGTACGTTTATGATTGGATTAGTGTTATTGTAACAGTCACAGTCCATTTGTAACAAATAATGATGAATTGAATTCTGTACTGTGTATCTGTTAGGTTCTTAAATTGAAAGTTTGGATGTTTTTATTGGTAAAAGTTTGTGAAGGTTCTATAAAAATAATTTTAAAAATAATGATTATTGAAAAGAGAGGTGTTGGAATTCATTTATTCTAGAGAGGTTGGCTGTGTTAGACGGGAAGGGAATCTGTGCATGCCCAACGTTGCGTGTGTACATTAGCTAATTGAATTAAAGCTGACAGGTTTATCATAAAATCCTACAAGGGCAGAAAATACATTGTCATTGTGAAAGAATTTCTTTAGAAACGGCAAACCCTAAGTACACAGTCATGCATTTAGCACATTTAAAATGTGCTACCCACATAAAGAACATGGGCTATGTATCCTATTTGAAATGTAAATCGTAATGGAACATTTGAAATAGTGGTGTTCTGACATGCACACGCTCTGTTTTTTTATAAATTGTATCTTCATTTAAAATGTGCATGTATAGTTTTGTTTTTTTGCAGTCTCCCTTATTGCATGCAGACAAACTTCCCCAAACCTGGAGATGTCATCATGTGATTTGTTTTGGGCTAATAAAGAGCACTGTATCAGATGTAATTACTGAACATTTAGACACAATGTCAGGCCTTGCAAATTCTTAAAAATCGCACTAGACGTACAGGGCGAGTTCCACAGTTTACCCACTTGACCAAAGAGAAATGCACTTTCGGGTGACAAAATATGTACCGGTGCTTTCTGTGAAATGGCGCATGCCACCATAAGCATACTTCATATATTTTTTTTAAAACTTGATTTTATTAAAAAATGTTTTGAGAAACAGACAATTTCGAAAAAGAAAAAAATCTTTGCTGTGTTGAAACAACATTACCAATAACAGTCTACATCCCCTCCCCCCCTTCCCTCCCTACGTCCCCCCCTGCCTCCCATTTACCGCCAACACCTCTTAGAACCCCAAACGTTGTTCTATGGTGCACGATAAGTCTCCGAAAGTCTCAGGTACGAGGGACACCTCGGTTTATTCACCGAACCCGTGTCAGCTCCCCTCCATGGCCCCCACCTCTCCCCTCTCCTCATCACATACACCTCCCCCTTTGGAAGAGTCTACTCAGTTGTTCTCGTCCATGCCCCATTTTAACAACCAGGCCGACCACTCAGTATGATATTCCGCCACTCTGTCACTCACCACCGCCGTGAGCCTGTCCATTACCATCATGCTGTGTCCCTTCCATTCCCACACCTCTTTCTTAGGGAGCGTTTCCTTTTTTCACCATTGGGCTATCGACAACCTCCCCGCTCTTAATGTGGCATCCCACATCTTCGGGAGTCCCTGTTGCTCCCGGTCCTTTTGCAGGAGTCCTAGCAACAACTGAAGAGGGTCCAGATCTAACCCTATCCCCGTTACTTCTTCCACCCAGCTCAACACCTCCTTCCAATAGACTTGCACTTTGGGGCACCACCACCACATATGTGCCAGGGATCCCCGATTACCACACCCCCTCGGACACAGGGGGAATACTCCTCGAAACATTTTAGACAATTTTACGGGTCTCCATGCCAGCCAATTAGCATTTTGAAATTGTGTTCCACTGATGCAGTGAACAGACCTCCCTGGAAAACCATTCTATATATTTGCAACCAATCCTCCTCTGGGATCTCCTCCCCCCGCAGTTCCTCCCAATACCTCTGGAAAGTTTGCCTCTCCTGTAGGATAGTTCTGTTTATTGCCTTATGTAATTTGGACAGGATACCTTTCCGCGTTAGTGATTGGTCCAGGGCCTTTTCCAATAGCATCAAATCCCTTGACACCCCTGTGACCCATTTGAATCAGTCAGAATCCCCTTTATCCGGAGGTAATCAAATATCGTGATTGAGTCCCATCCTAGCATCTCACGCACCTGATCACATTCCGTAAAGGTCCCCCTCTCATAAAATTGTCCCACCCTTTCCAGGCTTGCGTCAGACCACCTCTTGGACCACCTCTTGGAGTGCTTGAAACTCTGACTCCCCAGATGAAACGGCGGCCCCCATAATGTGGACATCGGCGAGGGCCATGATGTGTACCCCCTTGTATCAACTGTTACCAGACTTTCCAGACCGACCAAAAGACTCCCAACATTGGGTGAGACTTCAGTCGCTCCGGAATTAATCTTGGCGGGGCCCATAAATTGTTGCAAACCTTCATTGGGTGCGCTACAAGGTCCTCCAGATAGGTCCAGTATGTCCTCAGTCCCTCCCTGATGTGTTCTACCATCACTTTTATTTGTGCCGCTTGGTAGTACCTGCGAATATCTGGGAACCCAAATCCCACGGTCCCCCTTGGCAGGGTGAGTGTTGCCAGTTTTACTCTTGACGCTGCAGGATAGCCGTGAACAGATATGAATGTGTTACCTTGGTAACACATTCATTTTTATCAATGTCATCCTCCCATACCACGTCAATATCAATGGGTCCCATTTTTTTAGATCCGCCTTTAGCTGCGTGCAGAGAGGATCGTAGATAGCCTTCCCCAATGCACCAAGTCCCTCGTCGCGATTATGCCCAGGTATCAAATGCTTTGTTGGTTGACCCTCTTGCCCAGGAAACTACTTTTTTTTTTTATCTAGGAGCGGGCTCCGCGGCAGTACTGGCAGGATGGCGGATTTCCCTACATTAATCTTTAGCCCTGAGAGCCGACTGTGCACCTCTATCTGAACCATTAATGCCGGGAGGGAAACCAGAACATTGGTGAGGTAAGCCAGCACATCATCTGCGAACAGTGAGACTTTGCATTCAAGATCTCCCCCCTCTATTCCCCATATGTGGTCATTCACCCATATTGCAATTGCTAACGGATAGGGGGCATCCCTGCCTAGTGCCTCTCATGGGTTTGAAGGCCTCCCTAAACCCCCCATTTATCTGCATCCTTGCCCTAGGCCTGTTGTATAGTTCTGTCACCCATTTCAAGAAATTCCCTCCCAACCCCATCTTCGCCAGCACCGTCATCATTAAGGGCCATTCAACGCTATCAAAAGCCTTTTCTGAGTCCAATGTGACTAGGCAAGCATCCACCCCTGTTGTTTGAGCCCCATGGATCAGGTTAATGGTCTTCCTTATATTATCTGACTCTTGCCTCCCCTTAATGAAACCCACCTGATCCCTGTGCATCAGCAACAGCATAATTCCTTCTAATCTTGTACCCAGGATCTTTACTAGAATTGTCACATCCCCATTGAGGAGGGAAATTGGCCTATAGGAGGAGCACTTGGTTTGATCCTTCCCTTCCCTCGGGATTTTGACAATAACTGCTGCCATCACCATTTGGGGGTGGGGTTCACCCTCTAGGCACGTATTAAATACCCTAGCAAGACATGGAGCCAACAGGGACCTATACAATTTATAGAATCTTAAGGTAAATCCATCGTCCCCCGGGCAGACCAGGGACGTCATTTCACCAAAATGCCAGGGATAGCGGAAGTGACATCACACGACCCTTGACCCCCTGATGACAACACAGGAAGTGATGTCATTTGACCCCACCCTGAAGTGATATCACGGCAAGCGATGGAACATGACCTTTCACCCATTGACAAAACAGGAAATGGCATCACATAGCATTGTACACTATGAAAAATATGGTTACGATAACACTGCAATGTGATGTACATTTCATACAAGAATAGATCGCCATATGTATCGTTAAGATCAGTGTGTATAGGCCCATATTACCGAATGACTGTGAATACAAGCAGACGTCCATGACCAAATGATAATGATGTGTTATTATATAGCGCTTATGCTTAAGCGCTTTATATAGAAAACATATACACCCAATATCACCCAACCTGTGTTGGTACTCATTTATCGACCTCAGAAGGATGAAAGGCTGGGTTGAGGCGTTTAAGAACAGATTAAATCAGTGACTCACCCCCTGAAGTGTGTCTGAAATAAACCTTTAATGAGTCTAGCAATTATTGCATAGAATTCCAGAAAAACACATTATTTGGTATTCCTATTCTTTCTTATTTAGGGTGAGTGCTGTAAATGTTAGATTTGTGGCACTCCTGTTCTTATTTTTCTTATTTTTTTTAAGGGGCCTGAACAAGAAAGCCAGCTACTCCAGAAGTAAAGAGCCACATGGTGCTGGCCACAGCCCAGGAGCTTGCATTACAAAAAAAACCCCAACATTTTTTTTAAGGTTTTTTAGAGGTCGCAAGAGAGACCTCAAAGGTTGCAGTTGTGACCTCTGGCGACCCATAAATGACATCCCTGGGGCAGACCCCACTTTCATTCCCGCTATAGCCTTGATCACTTCTTCTGCAGTTATGGGGTTGTCTAGGCCTTCAGCTAACTCCTTAGGGAGCCCTGGGACCGAGAGTTTCTTCAGAAACTCATCTATTTGAGTCCTCTCCCCCTCCCATTCTGATGAGTACAGGGTCCTGTAATATTCCACAAACTCGTCTCCAATACTCTGGGTATCCCTTAAGTCTCTATCATCCTCTGTTCTTATAACCCTGATTGACCTCCTCTTTTTCTCTTCCTTCAGACTCCATGCCAGTATCCTATCTGCCCTGTCTCCCTTCTCATGGTACTTCTGTTTCAGAAACGGGAGTTTTTTTCGCTGTGTCCTGCGCCAGTAAGGCTTTCAGTTGTGACTTATATTTGCCTAGCATTTTGACTTTGGCAGGGGAGATGTATTACCCCTGGTTGCCTCCCGGTTGTATCCCCTCTATCTTCCTCCGAAGCTTAACCACCTCCTCCCTTTCTCTCTTCTTCTCAGAGCCTATTCTCATCAATGTACCTCTTATGGTTGCCTTGAAGCCATCCCAAACTGATTGGATTCCCACCTCCCCTGTATTTATTAAATAAAAAGTATTCCTTGATACCCCTTAGTAATTTCTGTTGTACTCCTTTATCCTTCAGTAGGAAGGAAGTCATTACATCTCCAGCTTCCCCGGGTTGCCTTCTGAGATCCCATTTCGAGTGATATTGTGACCATGTCGTGGTCAGATCACGGGATCAGAGTTACTAGGGACTGATGCACCTTATCTTGCAGATTTCTATCCACGAGGATCAGGTCTATACGCGAGAACGAGTCGTGGGCTGCTGAGTAGTAGGTGAATGGCCTATCCCACATCGGGAGCGGACAGAGGGAGTCGTACAACCCCAGTACCTCATTGACACCTTGAAAGGCTGGTTTTACTCATTCGTTCTCCGCCCATTCTCTTGTGATCCCTCTCAGGGTCCAGCACCATATTGAAGTCCCCACCGACCACCAGTTAACCTTCAGTAAATTGGATTATTTTATCTCATACTTTCTCCCAGAGTACGCATTGCTGCACATTTGGAGCATATATTGATCCTATTGTGAACTTCACCCCCTATAGGAGTCCCTTCGCAAACACATATCTCCCGTTGGGGTTTGCCAATACTGTCTCCACCGTAAAGCACTGTCTGGTTGAACTCAATAATGCCACCCCCCCTCCTCGTTTTGAGATCTGAAGCCACCTCCCAAGAGCCTAGCCTAGTCTTGCCTTCCTTTTTCCAATGTGTTTCTTGTAGACACATCCAATCAAGCTTGGACCTCTTAAATTCACTTAAAACCATTGATCATTTGGAGGGGGAGTTGAGGCCCCGGGCATTAAGGGATCTGATCTGCACATCACCCTGACCGGCCATCCCCCATTTCCCCATCCTGCCTTCTACTCCTTTCGCCACTGAGACAAGACCACCTTCGCAACCTATTAAACCGGGTCCTCGCTCTGCACCCGTGCTTTAGAACAATAACTTCTTGAACCCCCATCCCAACTCCCTCCCTCCACTCCCCCTCGCGCTCCTCCTCTTACCTCCCTCCCTCCCCTCGGCATCCAACCCCGTATGTAACCATCATCCCAGCCGAGATTGAATCACCAGAGGTTTACCCCCACACATTCATGCGGCCCATCTCGCTCAATCTCCAAATTGGAGCACCTACTGTGTTTCTCATCGTCCTGCAGATTAACCTCCCCGTCCCCCCCTTGCAAGCACTTCACCATCATCTCCATCCCGAGCTTGAATCAAGGTGGGCCCGCCTGGGGCGAGCCGAGCTTTCTCCATTTTCAGGCCCTTTACACTCCACCGCCTGTCCCTGTGCGCCTTCTCCTCTTCAACTTGTTTTCCCCAAACAGTGTTTTCACCAGGTTGTGTATTGCTCTCCACAGATCCCCTTCCGTTTCACCCTCTTTTTCCGGGATTCCAAAAAACCTCAGATTGTTCCTTCTCTCCCTGTTTTCGAAATTGTCCACCTTTAGCGTCACCTCGCACTCCCACCTCTCCAGTTCCGCAATATGCATGTCCATCTGGGTTTCCAAGTTGTCGAGGGATGTCTGGTTATGTTCCACCGCCTGCAGTCTCTCATCAATGTTATCGATTCTTACATTTATTCTGTCCATTTTAATGCCAATGTCAGCCCTCATTCCCCTAATCTCCTCCAGGAGGGAAGCGATGCCTCTCTTGGTGGATATGATATTTATGATATATGATATTTTATTTATATAGCGCTCATACAAAGGTGTTTCAGAATGCGACCAGGCAAAGGGAGGGGAACAGGGGAGAGAACAAAAACAATGATCTTACTAGGCCCAGTGACATTGAGAAAAAATGGTGGACATGGCGTCGCTCCCTGCCTCCAACATGTTTAGTGCTGGGTTTGTGCCTCCCCACCGCTGGCTGCTGATATTCAAAGTGCTCTAGCTTCGCCCTCCAGTTCATGGGCCTACCAAACATCCTGGGAGATTGGGGAGGGGGCTCGCCACGCAATCAACTTCCCCTGGGGGTGACACCCCATTTGCTGTTGGGGCTGTATTCCTCTGCCCCGAGGGCTCGAGTTTCGCCATTTGCCTTCGATATTGTCCTTGCGCCTGCTCCATTCGAGGCTGCTTGCTGCTCATAGGACGAGGGGACGCTTGCTCGATGACACTCCCATCTTCCGTCCTCTTCTGCTGTTGGGGGCGGATGTTGCCTGCACCTCTGGTCTCCCTTTCAGGGTGGGATTCCCATCTGAGGGGCCCCTGATAGGGCGGGCAAACGCCCCAAGACGAGTCGTGCGGGCCCTCACCATGACCAGGTCAGCTCAGTCTTACCCCCACCCCTCCAGATGCATGGGGGGGAATGTCCACTCTCCACTCCAATTGTCTTTCTTCACGGTGGCCACTTCCTCCCGACCCCGTGGTGTAGCTCTTTCTCGGCTGGCTTGAGTCGAGCAGCGTATCCTCTTCGAGGCCGGCACACGCCCAAATGCATGACTGGGGGCCCTCACCTCTGCCGGCACCCCCTGGGTGGTGGGGTGGCTCTGACTAACCCCTTCATCTGATTCTAGTTGTAGTGCTTTTTCTGGGCTCGAGTGGGTACCCTTCACTCCTCATTGTCCCTTCCTCTGCCCCCTCAATGATTTTGTCTGGGGGTAGGGCTCCAGCCGATGGCACCTACTGTCACCCGCTCCGGCCCTCTTCTTCTCTCTGGGGGCTCGAGAGAGGCCACGCGTCCAGTCCAGGGACTGTGTCTTCTAGAGTTATTCCCTGCGCACTGCTCCTCCAATGCAGCTCGCCTGCATCCGCTGCAGCTCTCTGTCCTCCTGGCACCGCCTGTTCACTGCAGGCACCCTTTGGAGGGCTAGAGAGGGGGCGAAGGACCCCCTTATCAGTTATCATGTGCCTCAATACCCCCCAGAGTGTCCTCACTTGCCCTGCACTGTTCATTGACCGCCCGCTATTCTAGTGAGGCCTTGCGGTGGGGGCCCGCCAGGGCGGCATGGTCAGTGATCCTCTTGGAGCCTCCCGTCACCCTCTTCAATCTTCTTGCTGTGTGCCCGCTCCGTGTTGATTGGAGTGGGTCCCGCGTCAGTGTTATCGCACAGTGGGGCCTCCCCCTCCCTCAGGTGGCCCGGCACACCATACTATGCCGGCCGCCCAGATGACTATCTGGAGGGGGGCTCCTTACCTCTGCAGCATTCCACGGCCAAGTTCTCTCTAGGGTTGAGTGGCCCGAGCTCCTCCGCTTCCCCCAGAGGTGGCAGTCCGGGCTCGCTCACTCGCCGCCCCTCCGCCTTATGTAGGAGGACCATCCACAGGCCAGCAGCCCTCCCAACGGGGCTCTGGTTGATCTCGCCTCGGGGTCTGCCGTGCTGCTCGGTGTCACCAACGCTGTGTTCCCTCTGTCCTCAACCCGCCGACTGGAGCCTTATCGCGGCTTGCAGCATCCTTCTTAACCGCGACGGTGGATTTCGGTGTAACACAGAAACATGGGTGTGTTTTGGTCTGAGTTTTCGCCCCAGCTGCCCCTATACGTCATCCATCTGGGGGCGCAGTTTGGTGGAGGCGGGGGGGGCTCTAGGTGGGGGCCAATTCTACTTTAGACGGGCCTGAAGCAGGAGGGCTACGCAGCTGCTGATTGCATCAGCGCGCCCCTTGGTGGCCTCTCGCATACTTCATATTTAGTGCAATGCTGTCAAAGACCAGCCATGCAACACATTTTTGTTTGCAGTAAATGTGAAAAGTTTCAAACATCCCCATATTCTCCAGCAAGGCTGAGTACCATTAAAATAGTACTCACTCTTCATAGAATCACCTCGCAATCCGAATGGAGACTGCACTCATGAAGGGTAATACAATACAAAGTATTTCAAATCCTTAAATACTTCCAAAACAAATTCTGTGCAGGTGCGATGTTGAAAACAGGTACTCTCAAGTACCTAACTCCAAACACAAAACATATGTCTGGACTAGTGTCATTCAGAGCTCAACTGCACTCGTCCAAAAGCTAAACTCGTCACATTCCTGGTACCTAGACCAGAAAAAAAGTCAATTAAATAAAAGTTTATGAGCAAACTTTTACCATTACCTGGATCTCATGTAAGCACACAAAATGTTAACCGATAACAAGGGATGAAAAGCGTTTTGCCCATATTGGGCAAGTGGGACAATTGGAATTGCAACCTGAGCACAAACGTTACATTCATTATGCTATAATAAAAACATTCTCTATATTCATATACGAAATGGATGCCACAAATGGAACATGTCAAACTGCTCTGGTTCGAACATGGATCAGCCATGGTTCTATTTATTTTAGTTTGTTTTTTATGCTCATATTCTGGTAGTTATCCAGTTCCTAATTCTGGCATACAAGGGAACTTGGGTAGAGGAAGATAACGGGATTTGACTAGGATAATATAATCTGGTCAAGTGTCTGAGTCTTGATTCAAACAATGTAATTTGAGGCCTCATACATCAAAGTAGCCACTAGACGACAACTCCTCTCACTAAGTCGAGGCTTGCTGGCCTCTAGAGGAAAACAGCTATTGGATCTCTAGAGAAAACAGTATATCTCTATCTGCCACCTCATATAATTAAGTGAACACCACATGCAGAATATGAGCTAAATTCACTGGTGTGATGCAGCTCTCGTTCCACTAATTCCTTTTCATTGTATTTATTTGTAGCACTAAAGTATTGTGATATAGGCCATTTTCCAAGTTCTCCCAATTATGGCAGATCTGGGGTGTGTAGGAAAGCCCTTAGACGCTCACACCAGAATACATACACCAATTAGGGGAAAAGGCCCAATACACCTCTTGCAAGGATAACAAGTTTTAGTTCCATACAAAAGGAAAAAAGCGCCAACAAAGAACTCTGCTGCCGCAGAACGTTCTGCCAAAATCTGCATGAGCAGCACATTAAGAAGGTACATAGCGTCATCAGTGACATCATCACATACAGTAGAAACCCGTGCTGCTGGTTGGTGAGACCCTACACATAAGTCACCTGCTCCATAGGGGATGCCAGGTCATTGGTCCCAACCCTGTCCGTCCATCTTCCACGTGGGCGATGTTGCAGTCGTCATCGGTGAGCAGACGGCCAAGTAACAATTATATTACTAAGAAAAACATATCTATGTCTATGTAACAGTGCACCTGGTACGAACAGACAGGGGGGTGGGGGGAAAGCTGTGGTTATACTAACTCACAAACTTCACTCGCTCACAGACAGGTCAGCACTACTCCAAGGTCTCCCACCCTCGTTATGGGCTTTGATTGCATCCCTGCCTGCACCTCACAGCACAGATCACATGACCTAGAAGTGAAGGCAGGAAAGCCCTGCTTTCTGATCGATTGCGGGTCCAACAGATTATGCTCAGTGGTCTTTGGTTATCTGGTACATTGGAATTCAGGGGTCCCAAAGCCAGGGCATTTGGGTGCTAAAATTTAGAATTGAGACTGGTGGGGGTTGGAGGCCCATTCCCTCCTTCTCATGGGATCGCACTGTTCAGACACTCAGCCCTCCTCCCATGGCCTTGCATGGCACATTCTTCCCAGGGCACAGAGATTGGCAACCTTTTAGGTCATTGAAGGGTTTTATGGACCTAAGCAGCTCTGCTCTTTCTCATCAGTGTCTGGGATACAACCTATTCCTTTGCTCATGTTTGTGGCCCAGGCCTGGTGTGCTGACTGCCACGCTATGTTTAAGCTTTGTGCCACAATGTGGCTCCTAGTATCTAAGATGGCTGCTTTTCCCGCGTGTACACTCCACCTACAAAATGTACAATAATATGATCATGTAGATGCCTTTATTCTTACATTACCAGTGATAGCTTTTGCCTTATTCTAAAGTTCCTGGTGGCGTGGGAAGATCATATCCCCTTCCCAACATTCCCCCCATTCATTCATTCTACATCAAAAAAACTCCCCCATAAACCCACCTTTACTTGTCCCCCGATAGCGTTCCTCTTCCAACCTTTCAGCCTCCAAATAAGGCAGTGATTTCTCCTCTGGAACCCATGCTCGGCATACATGACGTAAACTCTTGCCAGACTGGGCATACCCCTCTGGGGGAGAGGGATTCATGTATATACAAAGTCCATATCCTGCTAAATCAACCCAATGATCTCTAAAATGCTTGGTCTCCGATAGGGGTGTAGTAATAGTACCGGGAAGGTGGAAACGCTGCTCTGTCACCACAACGCGTGGCTTGTGTCCTCTGTTTGGACAGCACTGTCTTTTGTACTGCCAGGTGCATTTGATACCCCAATTGAAACTATCATCATGGCACTGCTAGATACTGATTTGCCACAACATCGAAGTCCCAATTGGGAATGTGATGCAAGAATCTCCAATTTTCCAGCAAACACCTCCTTCCATCGCTGTGAGCAGGTCGAGTACATATCGGTTTTGAAGGGTCATCAACCTTATGGCACGCATCTTGACCTTGATTGCATTGAAGCCTTGTTCTGTATGATTCGCCAACCATACGACCTTCCACCTTTCATTCTGGAGACACTTGGCATTCGTGGCTGTTTGGACCCCAGTTAGAAGTAGAGATGCAATGTATGTTTCTTCTTTTCTAAACAGTCTATATTCATTGGGTATTTCTTTGACAGATAGTTTGATCTTCTTTTCCTGCGCAACTTGCTGTTCTTTACTTTATCAGGTAAGACACAGAAGATGGGGCGTTGTAACAGGTTTTTGGTGGGTCTCATTGTTGCTGGAGTTAGGGCTGGGGCAGGCAAGGTTTTTGATCCCACTGCAAGGTGTTCTTCAGGGATGACATGGATTGCCGAGTGCAATGTGGCCAGTGAGCAGTAGCCCTGCATGATGGTGGGAGGTGCAAGAATGCCTGCTGTCCACACACCCAGTAACAGTCCATTACTGCAGCGGAGCATTTTGTGACAAATGGGATAAACAATGTCTTATTGCATTTGATATTAGCCCCCCTGATATTAGCCCCCCTGAAAACAGTTCCTTCGTTATAATAGCATAGTTCATGAGTTTCTTGCTGCTGCACTATTAACGGATTTTCCATTGCTTCGAGCCACGTTAGTTTTTTGACATGTTCATTCCAGAATTGTGCACATACTTTATTCACTTGAGCCAATACGTCATCTCCGAATCCCAGTAACCATCCTGCTGCGTAACTCATTGATGCTTCTTGCCGCCTGCTATCTACATATTTCACTCCTTGTAAGTTCATGTATAGCCTCTGCAGACACTGGGTACTTTTGGGGCTTTGTTTTCATTGCAGCTGGTCAGGATCCATAGTTTCTAATTGCACATTTTGCACATCAAATGTGCCCGGCAGCCTACACAGTGCCGGATGAACCAGGCATTGAGCCTCTAAAATTGGTAGTTCTTGTGATAATAATACCTTGGGTGCCACTGACGCATGTGGCATCAATGAAGAGACATAACTTCCATTCACCCTTCTCTTTCCCCCAAACTCATGTCCGCATACCAACTATTTGAGAATTATGGATGATGCACATCTTCTATTGTATCTAGGCCTAGTCCATTATATTTATCATAGCTATATTTTCTAAGTTACCTTTTCTGATGTGTTAAACTTATGTTATATGCACTTTCAAGAGACCTGGTGAGATCAATATATATAGTGGAAGGGGCACTCGAATCAGTAGTATCACGTGTGGGGCTATCACTTCTCATTTGATCATCAACATTGGTGTCTGTTGTCACAGTGTTGTGTGCGTAAAGTATTTTGGTCATATTTACATCCTGAATTCCCCTTTTGGCCAAGTTAGCGTCCTGAATAGACACGTAAATGGTAGCATATGTTTGTGTATACCCCCTGTTTTATATGCCCTCCCTATATAAAAGTGCACCCCAAATATATTCCTAAACCACACATAAATATTTCAAATAGTCCAGCAATGTAATGCATTTCACATAACTATGAATAGGAAAAACTTGAAATAGTATTATACACATTTCTTTTCCTAATATGAATAGAACTGTTGGAGCTCACTGGATCCATTGCGCAGACCACCTAGAAAATGGAACTTCAATTATAAGAAGCAGATGACAGGAGAAGAGAAATGGAGAGAGAAAGAGAGGTAGTTAAAGAGCGAGAGAGAGAGAGAAAGAGGAATCGAAAGTGAGAGACAAAGAGAGAAAGAGGGAGAGCAACAAAGAGAGAAAAAAGAGAGAGCGTGTATGGGGAACTGCGAGAGTGCAATTCCTATGCAAATGAAATGCATAGCAGTATTGTGTGGGGGTATTGGGTAGCACTTCTTTAGTCTTTTAAAAGGGCTGCTTGATGTTATGGGCATAGGATAGTTCAATATGTGGCTGGGGCAGGGGTGCCGTGTGGACATCAGAGAGGTGCATCCAGTAATGTAGCTCCTTCACCTTAATGGCGAGAGGAGTGGCATAAACCACTTGAAAGGGACTGTTATATCTGGGTTGGTTCCATCGGTGAGCAAAATTCCTAACATATATTAGATCACCAGGGAAGAGCTGCAGAGGGGGTAACGTTGCAGGCATGTCTGTTGTGGCACCAGTTTCTTTGTCTGTCTGGGAAGGCGCAATCTGTTGGGAAACACATTTTATTGCCTTTGTTAGGAAGGACAAGTAGCTACTAAATTCTTTACCTAAAATTGCTGCTGCTCTATGAGCATCTGATGCTCGCCTGATTGGAGAAAGTGCGGTGTGCATGCAGTGCCTTGTGACCACTTCATGGGGCGATAAATGGTGGTCTTTACAGGGCTGTGTGCGTACAAACTGAATAATGCGAGTGGCAAACAGGGCACCCAGTTCTTTTTCAATGTGGTGCACAGATTCAAAAGCTTAATTTTTAGCAGGCCGTTGATCCTCTCCATGCTCCGGTCGGCTTGAGGGTTGTAAATGGCACACATCTGATGCCTGATGCATGATGCCCAGTAATGTTGACATTTCTCTGAAAAGGTCATTAAAGAAATGTGTGCCGTTATCTGACCTTAATACATTGCACACACCCCATCAAGGTTACATTGATTAGAAGAAATTGTGCTTGGTTTGATATAAATGCCAAAATAAGAAACGACTTTTAAGAAGTTTCACCATCTACCGAATCATGGGGTCATAAGGAAGGGGTAACCAGTTTTCCTACTTTCATTGCATTAAAACTATTAATACAAAATTGCTAAATACGTTTGTTTGCTATTCAAGAAAAACGTAATTAGCAAATGCTTGTACCATGTTGTTGTGCCTTGTAAGGCCTTTTTTCATGCCTTGCAGTGCCTTTGAACCATTTTTTTTTATGCAATGGAATGCCTTTTTCATGACTTGCTACGCCATGTGTTGCCTTGCCATAGGCAGCTTCTTAATTCTTTGGCTCAACTGTGCTAGCTTGCTTTAATGACTGTGTTTTTCTCAATAATAAAGATATTCCTTGTGCACTACAAGACTTGTTTTCTATCCTTATTTAGTAATACTCAGTGCAACTCTTTCAAAATTTAAAGACTGGGATAAGGGATGAAGGCCCTCATTATGAGTGACCCAGTCTGGAAAAAAGTGCCAGTAACAACGGTTACCAGCGCCTTTTCTGGACCGGGTCACTCTGGGTCTGCATGTAAGGACTGTGAACTACCGTCAGGCCTCACCTGCCGGTTGTTCAGACCCCTACCGGCAGAAAAATCACGAAAGCACCGGCACTATTACTAACATTGCTGGTCCTTCAGTGTTACGTTTCCCATTCACATGCACAGGATTGGGAACTTCTTTGCCGGTAATATCCTGGTATTACCAGGATATCAGGTGGCGGAAATGGTAAGCCGAGGTTGCCGACCTATCGGCAACCTTTTAATGAGGGCCAAAGGGGTATTACTTACCTGTAATGCCATTACACTGAGTCCTACGCTTCTCCAACCCAGCCCTTCCAAGGTGGCTAGTATATGGATATTATGCTGGAAGTGATGCACAGCTGTCCAAGTGTTATACTCCTCCCCCTAAAGTGTAGAGCTTTGGAACCAGTCGCTAGTTAAAGGTTGTTTTTCAGCTGCTTTCCAACCGAGTGCTGGATGCACTTACAGTGTATGACTAGAAGAAAGAGTAGGATTCTGTGAAATTGGATTACCGGCAAGTATTCTGGACATTACCTAAATCGTACTCTTTCTTGTCCCATTTGTCATGACCCTACCTTCATAACAGGTAAGTAGGGTATCGCAGAGTCTAGTACTTCTTAGTTTACAGAGCCTAGGACTTTGTAAAAGAAGGAAGGATGGGGGGCTGCCTACTTTAAGGGTAATTGTGTAAAAGGGGAGGAGCTTCAGATTAATAAATGGATCATTTAATCTATCCTGAAGTTGTTAATCATGACATATCCAAGTGAGGGATAAATAGAATAATGAAGTAGAAAGACACAGGATAAAAGGTTTCCTGTCAAAAGATTAAGACATCCTTCATTAAGTAATGAGCTGCACAAGGAAGATAAACACTTGGAGCAGTGGTGCAAAAGAGGACATTTTAAGAGTGCATTACCTAAAATGATAAGTAAGCTGTGTCATAGCAGGCATATTGAGTTTCCGCTTTTTTCATCCGGGTCCCTGAATGGGCATTGCAGACATTCAGCTTGGGATGCTTTAGTCCAAGCCCTTTGTGAGAGGGTCAAGGCGGGGGCAGGGACTCCTCCTGACCTGGGGTAGGCAACCTATCAAGGCATGTGCCAGAGCCGATCCTACCCCAGAGGAGGGGTGAAGAAGTTGGGAGGCCTCCAGTCCCTGAACCCCCTGACATGTGGCCAGATTGTTGATTCTGGTACCACTGTCGACCACCCAATCTCTTTCACCCTCAATTCTGAATTCTCTCTGCTTTATTTCAGAACTACAAGGACCATCATACCATTAAGTACCACAAAGTCCAGTGGACCACTCGAAAAACCCGACTACACCAATACAGAGTCTAATACTCCAGTGCCTGTCGAAAGAGAGAAGCCTTACTCACCACCGCTCAGCTCAAGTGGAAGCCAACAGCCAAGAAGTAAATCAGTGTTCGAAATGGAGTCCACCAAATGGCCTAGGGATGGGACTGAGAGGGGTTTATGTAGCATTGCACTATGATGACGTAACCATGTGGGAAAAGAAAGGCCGGTCCCAGTGGAGGGAGGGGAGAAGAGCAAGAAGTTACTGGTTTATAAGATCAGTCAAGATAAAAGCCAGAGAAAAAGGTGTTTGGTGAGGTCAGGAGGTTTAGAGAGACCACGTAAAGGACAGAAAGTGGAGCAAAGTACAGAAGAGTCTTTGGAGGAGTTGAATAAGTACATGTGAGGTATTGTGTGTGAGAGAGATTCATACCAGATGGAAAGCATGTAGAAGTGATTATGAGAATGTATGTGAGTGTGAGTGGTAGTAGAGAAGCATACAGGGGGGTAGGGTGTGAGTGCAGAGGAAGGAGAGAGTGTAATGTGAGAGTGTCGAAGGTGAAGGAGATTTTATAGAGTGAGAGTGTTGAGGAAGGAGATAGCGTTGAGTGAGTGTCGATGGTGAAGGAGATTTTAGAGTGAGAGTGTAGAGTGAGAGAGAGAAGGAGCCGTGAGAGAAAAGGAGTTGTGGAGGGGAAGGTTGGAGGTAAGAAGAAGTAGTCAATAGAGGAGGAAATAGGTAGAGACAGAAAGGAGAGCAGTGCGAGAAGACCGCAGTGACAGAAGAGGAGAGAGGTGGGGGTGGAGAAAGGGAGAGGTACGGAGGGACGACAGAAAATGAAGAGAGAAGGTAGGGAGTGAGACTACCGAGTAAGGGAGAAAGAGAATGAAGGGGAAATGAGAGTGGGAGGGAGTAGGAGAAGAAAGGGGAGAAATGAGTAGGGAGGCATAAGATCATGGAAAGGTGGGAAAGGAAGTGAGAGAATAATAGAGAGTGTTTGAGGAAATACAGTCACGGTTCAGAACAGAAAGGGGTCATTCTTGTGGTATTCTTAGAGCAAGACGTTAGGTAAGGCCTTGGCCTTTAGGCCCTTCGTTACAGTTATGATACTATAGGCAATAGGGATCACCTTTCTCTATAATTTACACAAATTCTTCGTTGCTAGGGAATGCTGGGTTAGGGCGGATGGAGACCACGGGAGTTTGAGGGACCAGTTAGAAACACCTGTCAAGTCTACCTGCAATTTGTGGAGCATTGTACAGCACATTTTTAAAGTGCTGTTAATAAAAACAGTTGAAACACCTTTCTTTGGAGTGCCACCCACATAGCAGGGATCTGACTATTGATTCTCTGTTTTCATGCCTTGAGGATTCTCATGTGGGTCGGCGCATAAAGAAGGCAACTGACTCTGAAATAGGTGGAGTGTTATTCGGAGAAACAAGAATGCCAAATCTACATGTGATTCGGCTTGAGGGGTTAGATGGGGCACAAGCCCAGGCTGTTGTCATCAGGCTCGAAATATGTGTCCGTGCGCTGTCTGAGCGCTACACAGGCTTGTGTTTTATGTTGCTTTTGCAACCACCCCATCCCCACAACCCTTAACTCAGATCAGATGACATCTTGGTTCAGAAGGCGACAGGGCTCCCGGCGCCAATTAGCTTGTAAAATTGTGTTGTCTAATTGTTAGAGCCCAGCTGTTTTGTTAAAGCAGCGGTGTCAAATGTAGCCTGTACACGTTCATCTGTTTGTGTCTATAATTGGTGTTTATGTTAACGGGTGCAATGAAAGGGACTTTAAAAAAAAGTTTTATCAAGAACAAGCATTTCTCCTTCCTGTGCTGTATAGTATGTTACTTCAGTCCTGTGTGCTAAGGCTGGCTTTTCTCCGCGCTACTTTTCAAAATACACCATTGATACTATTTTCCCTCTGTCTCTTTGACGTCCCTGCCCTCCTGAACATTTCACTTTTTCTTTTTCTCTGTCTTTCACCTCCCTCTCTCTCTTGCTTACTGTCATTCTCCTCATTATTTTTTTTTGTGTTTTCTCGCTTGCTCGTAATGCATTGATGCTTGAAATCTTCCTAGCGTTATTATTATTTACCGTGCCCCTGGAAAGATGGATCCGGGGCTGAAAGTACTTGAAGTGGCCATTAATATGCTTGCCCATCTGCGCTACACGTCAGAAAGGTCTTGCTCATATTCAAATCTGTATAACAGGATAACTTGACAAAATACTGGGGCTCTTTTTAAACAAATAAGTAATTTGGCAGCAGGGAGCTGTTACGTGTTGACATACAATTAGGCAGATATTTTTGACATTTGCGTAGTGGTGTGCGACAGCGCAGAGAAAAGGCGGTGTACAACGCCTTTTGCCCTGCACTTTTGCACTCAACATTTAGTTTTAATTTCAATTTAATTTTCATTATGAACACCGATTACCGTGCACACACGGTAAGTCGTGTTCACAATTACAAATAAACGCTGTCTGACATGCAAGTATGTCGGGTAGCATTTAATTGTAACTGTATACTCTGCCAAGCGCTCATGGCAGTCAGCATGTACAATGGGTGCCTATGGTCTTTGCCTGCTTTATGCTGATGCATAAAGTTGGTGCACCACATAAGGATCTCCAGCGTTTGCACCAGCATGAAAATCCATGCCGGCTCAAATGCTGGAGCATTTGTATGACGGAGAGAAAGGGAGGTGGGGGAAACGCAAGCTGCGTTCTGCCCCTCCTCTCCACCATAGAGATGCATGAAAATTTGGTGTTGTGTGATTGAAAGGCGTTAAAAAGCCTTACTCAAGTCTTTTACGCTGTTCAATCAGGTTACGCTTCTGACCAACAACAATGAGCCCCTCAGTAAGGAGGGAATCTGAGGTTGATATGGCTGCACCAAAATGAAGTCCACCCATTCTTCACTTTATGCACGGCACAAAAAGAGAATAAGGGGCATGGCAGAGAGCCTCATTACACGGTAGGCGGTAAGGGATTACCAGGACCGGTAAGGGCACCGGTGCCGGTAATCCCTTACCGCCCTACTACAAGGTCCCTTAGCGGGTCCCTCCCCTAACGCTTGGTTTTACCAGGCGTTATGGAAGGGACCCGCTAAGGGACTTCAGAGCTAATAACGGTACCGCAAATTGCAGTACCGTTATTAGCTCCTTCCCCATTCCCATTGAGCCCTATGGGAGCTCAAATGGGAATGGGGAATGGTTCCCGGAATGGGGACTTACCGGGTCCTCCAGGGTTGGAATGACCCGGTAAGTCCCTATTCCGGGAACACGGACCCGGAATGCGGTAAGGGGGTAGCCATGGCGCTTATAGCACCATGGCTACCGCCTACCGTGTAATCAGGCCCAGAGTGTTCTTTAATAGCCAGAGCTATAAGTGGATCAAGTCTAGCCAGGGCTGTGCCCCGGCAATACCCAAAAACTTCTCCTGAGCTGGGCCACTTCAAGGGATTCCTCAGTCCCCACTCATAAGCACATGACGCAGTTTCATCTGGGCGTGCGTATAGACCGTTAATTCAGAACTGCAGACACGTGATCGATTTACAAGCGTGAGAGGAATGCCTTTAGGGAACAGGGAAGGCTTGGTCTGCTAAAGCAGGACAATACTAATCCTCACAGTCAAGACCTAAGGTTGTCCAAATGCGTATACATGATTCATGCTTTTCTGACATTTTACTGTTACGCGAGTGTTGAGACAAATGAAACGAGCACCAAGCCCAATGTGCATGTGCCGTGACGGATTGCCTAGTTGAATCACTATTAGACATTTGGTAAATATACAAATTTGATGTCATTCTTACATTACCAAAATGCTCTGATTTTATGCAAAGCAACTAGCAACCCACCTTGGTGCTGTTTTTCCATCTCCCTTTTCTTATAGACGATTTATTTACTGAAGAAGTTTATATTGTGAGTGAGACTGTGATTTATTTATAGACAGCTATTTATTTAGATAGTCAGAGAGAGTTGTATTTACAAAAGGTAGACAGGGTGCCAACAAGATCTCCTGAGAAACAAAACATATTTTTGTTGGGTCTCGTGATGTTTTGTCTGTGGAAAGTGGCTCTTGCCATGTAGACTGCCCTCAGAACTCTTTAGACCACGGCCAGCAATTGGGCCGCACCCTCTTTTTTTTTAGCCCCCCCTCCCCCTCAATTTCTCATCCCACTTAAAGCACTGCCAATAGCCTTCCCTTCATGTTAACTCTTTAGGTGATATCCCCTCTTGTTCCCCTGTGTTTGACCCAACAACTTGACCTCCCACCTTCTTGTTTCTGGTGGAATATGTTTACGTGCTTTGGCTGATCCCAACATCATATCGTTGTTCAAACCTGTAAGAGAATAACACATGTAGTGGACTCCTTTACAAATGCAGGCTGACAAAATCTCGTCTTTTGATTCCCTTCACTTCTACACCTGGCACCTACTCCTTCAGTGAAAAAGGGTTCAGCCCCCTACGTCCTCTCCCGAATGCTGTCAATAGCCTATTTCAAAGCTTTCATCTGACTAAATCCAAAAAAGCCTCCAGGATGCAGCCATAAAATGAGCCTAGGCTTTGATCTCTGGAGAATAGGTCTGGCCGTCCTTGGCTTCGAGGGTGCCTCGACCTGTCCCTTTGCACCTTTGCACTTGCTATTTGGTGACATTTGTCCTAGATCTTTCAAAAGCAATGTCCAGTGGAGGACTGTGAACCACAAGTGTCCCTGGGAATGTTTTCAAAGTGGCTCAATGTACGGGCGAATGTAGCGAGCAAAAAACTCATGTGTTTGGGAAGGTGCTTCTGAACGCTTTATAGCTAATTATTTACTTCAAATGGATGTGGGGATGATGAGAGATGGAAGGGAGGGGAGAGTGTGGATGAAAGAGAGGTCAAGAAGAGCAGAAAACCAGGGTGCTCACACAAGTGTCCCGCAGTGCAGAGGTCCACCGGGAAATCGCCAGTCACCTTTAGGCCAGTCCACCACCGGCAACATCAACCTATGGAAATTGAGTGGTGTGCAAACAGATATCTGCAGGCACTGGGAGAAGAGGGAGATCACTGTTTGCCTGGGACCCCTGTCCTAGTCCTTTCTCATTGTGCTGTTCTAATGCATGGACAGATCCTCTTCATTTTCATGGCCGTAAAGGAGTCTACGTGCTATATTAGTAATCAACACCTTCACAGTTTGTAATTTGTTTGTTGCTTTATGTAATGCTGCCTAACCGCTCCTTCAAAGCGCTTTTAGACACTGCAGCATGTCATAAAGCAAAATAAAAGCATCATTTCACCACAGGAACTCTGTTGAGGCTCTGGGCTGTAGGCCCCTGACAGGGACCCTGAAACTCCCTTTGTCCCTGGATGCCCTTTTCTAAAACAGGTTTAATCGGTGGCACTGAGGACATTCAGCAGTAAGGGTGAGAGTCCATTTTTAATTTCCTATCTCACCTACCCTGTGCCTGTTCTACCAGCAACCATTGTAACACTGGCAGTTTCATTTTTGGAGTCCCACTGGAGTTGAAAAAACTGTGCCCGTCTTAATCCAGTGCTGAACTCTTATGGCAATCGTCTACATCATGGGTAGCCAACCCATGAAAAGCACTAGAACTGTAGTAGGTTTGAGAAGCTTCAATGGGAATAAAAGGCTGACGTGTTAGACTTCTCAGTTGTATCTTGAGGAAATGGGAATGACCCTGAAAAAGTGTTTTTGTCCCAAAGGCAGTAAGATCTGACTCATATTCCAAATATTCATGTTCTAATTAAGTAAGAATGCCCAAGGATGACAGGGGGCAGATGGTCCAGGCCAGTGTCTTTTATTGTAAGTCTCAGGAACACAAAAGTAGGCAGGCAATTGGAGGTAGGAGGAGTGCCTGGAGGGCAGAGATGCCACGCATCCTATACCTTGGGGAAGATAACTGACATTGACCAACTGACACTCACGGAATGGGGGTGGGGGGGCAGAACCCTCAGGGGACATTCCATACATCAGGGCATGCAGCAGCCAGACACCCAGGGTTCTATGCACACTGAGTTAGGCAGGCAAGACCGGATATAGCAACTCAAGTCAGGTGCCTGGTCGTTATTAACTCTGTTTCTTGTCTGCCCACTGTCTGAAATAGATGTGTAACTGCAGTTTCGAATACAGCGCTTAATACTGCCTTCAGGCTGTTTAAAGGTCTGTGCAGAAGAGGAAGAGTGTAGAGGCAGGTGGAATAATAGGAAGGTAAATTGGGGAAAACTAAGGATGAGCTCGGCAGATACATCGAGCGTGGGGCAGTGAAAGGAAACATGGGGGCCATTACAAGTTTGGCAGTGCCTCTGAACTAATCCTGCCAAACTACTGGCAAATGGAATTGCTCTTACCGCACCTTGGTCTGGCGGAATTTCCACCTGATTACAAATGGTGTGAGGCAATGTAAGTCCCCAATTTTTGGAGTCCACAGGACTTTATGGGGACTTTGGCAGAATTACTACCCAGGGTAATTAGGCCAATTTTGCTGATTTCTTTGGCAGAAAGGTGGCGGGTTTACCTCCAGCATTTTTCTGGAGGTTTCTCCTCCACCTTACCACCAGACCTGTAGTACAACGATGTGTTAACACAGAAGTAACAGATTTACTCATAATAACCGTAGTAGAAAGAAAGGGTGCGCAGTGTACTGTTGATGAGGATAGAGGACGCAGGCGTGCAGTTCTTCTTGTCTCCCCCCTCCCCCCTCGCAGTGTCCGGAGAAAGGCCCATCCCTTGGCTCCCCAGAATGGACACATTTGCCTGATGAACCCAAAGCTTTTGTGGAGGTAGTCGGGTGCACAACAGTTCATTTCTCTGTCCAGAGAGGCCTTCTGGTAGCACAAGGGCATCAGTGTTTGAATAAGGGCATATCCCCAAGGTGCTAAAGGACAGGCATGTACTGACAACCTCACATCACATTGCATCCATGCAGATTGTAATTTGGGCATTGTCATGCTTACAGATATCGGCAAAAAATAGTCTCTTATAGCCTCCTCTGTTCTGCCGATTTGTTTTGCTGTTATGCATGCACATTTGCAAGTTGAACTGTGCCAAATATGTACGATTCTGCAATGCCTTACTCAAGGCCGTCTGTCATGCGGAAACAAAGATCTGGGCTAACTAGCTTATCCAGACTGTTTAAAGCATCAGGAGACTATAACAGTGGCAGATGAGCGCTCTGCAAATGCCACGCAACAACATACACCTGGAGAGCCCCGAGCTAAAGTCAGTTATAGGGAGGGAGAGCTCGGGCCACTGCCTGGTGCACTAAGGTTACTAACTCATTGGGCCTCATTACCAGTTTGGCAGTGCGGGAAAAAAGTGGAGGTAATTCCGTTTACCTAATTTTTTCATGTCTTGCCAAACTACAAACTCCTCCACTATACCTCCAAAAATCCCCTGATGGAGTTGTATGGACTTCAAAAAATGGGGATTTACACTGGCAAACCGCCACTTGTAATCCTGCAGTAATACCGCCAGACCAATTGGTGGTAAGGTAAAACTGTTTGGTGGTATCTCAGTGATTACCACTGAGATACCACCAAACTCGTAATGAGGCCATTGTTCTTGAAAATGTACAATTGTATCTACATTTTCATAAATTATCTGTGAGTTAGAACCACAATGCCTCATGTAAAGTGCTGTAAAAGCTTGCGGTTTGACCAATGTCATGGACCCGGTGTCCTTGTTTAGACCACGAGTGCTAGATGCTTCTGTTTCATTTGATGTTTGCAAATTCTGCAGTTCTCAGGGAATTTCATTATACTGAGTGATGCGATTGATAGGTACGGTGCCAATAGGAATGTGCATCTCCTCTGTGTTATGAAGCCGTTAAGATGGGAGGATAGCTCTGTGGCAAAGCACGGGTCCGCTGAGCAAACATGGGTTCAAATCCCAGATCTGCACTAGAAGAAACCGAGCGCGTTATAAATGACTTGCACTTCCACAATTCAATGAAACTAGCGCCTTGATACCTACGTGTTATGTGCGCTGCAAATAAATGCAACTAAAAAAAATATAAAAAGACCTATGCATTAACATATCCTAGACATTAGGTGTGTCTCTCCCTCTCACTCACACACACACTCACAAACACACACTTTTCTTTAAACGCTGTGGCCCTCATTACGACCCTGGCGGAGGTCCATGGTGCAATTTGCACCATGGACCATGGCGCAGAGCTGCCAACTCCGCCATGGGGGTTGGCGGACTTACCGCCCCATTCCGACCTTGGCAGGGCGGTAAGTCCCCAATCCCCATTTACCCTTCCCCATTCCCATTTTTGCCCCATAGGGTATAATGGGAGTGGGGAAGGCGTTAATTACGCCACCGTAGAATACGGTGGCGTAATTAACGAGGGGACCCGTAGCGCCATGGATTTTTCCGCCCGGAAAATCCGGCCGTAAAAATCGCCATGGCGCTACGGAAAGTCCTAATCTGGCGGAGAGGTACGCCATGCATTACGCTGGCGTAAACCCCTCTCCGCCAGGGTCGTAATGAGGGCCTGTGTGTATCAGGTTGTGTGTGGCAAATTCAACATTTACAATGTACCACTGGATTATACATAGCAAATAGTGTGCCCAGTCTGCACTGTTTTTATTTTTTTTAATTGGGTATATGGGGTTGCAGTGCTGTTGTCACTAGGACAAATATGTTTACATATTCGAATTGAGTGTTCCTAATGCATTTTGCTGCTTGAAGGATAGTTACTTTATCGATATGATGTGGCGGTAAATACGAAGCAGAGCATCCTGCTTTCAAATTATGTTTTTCTTAATCCATCATTTTAATGTTTTTGTAGGATAGCGTACAATTCTTCACACTTACTGGGTCACACTTTGTGGTTGCTTGAGCTGAATTCTGTGAACATATTTGTGCAACCGTTTTTTATGAATAATGTATGCCTTCTTGAAGTGTGACCCTCTGCTAGAACTGTTAATGGGTTTCAGTGTGCATCATGCCCGGCTGTCAGATGTGTGCCTTCTGCAGTAACCTGGCTGCCCCAGGCCTGCATTCTATGCATACTCTTGCTCCACTCGAAGATGAAAATGCACCATTTTTTATACAAGGAAGAAGCGTTCAGTGTATATTTTTTTTGTTCACTCATTCACTCTGCGGTCATCTTCTGATGCAGATGTCTGTGGGACTTTGAAAGCTAAACCCTTCAACAATCTCAGCATAGATTTTAGACAATCCAATAAAAGGTATCTAAGCTTGCATTTCGGATGTTTTGGAGAAAAAAACACACATGTAAATTAATATTATTGAAGGTTTTTTTTTAGAAAAGGAAAGGTTTTAGGGGCAAGTATGAGGTAGGATGGTAACTATTTTACATCAAAATGTGTTTATATTTTTTATTCCAATTCTTAAGCTTTGTTTTATGTGTACGGAAACATACTAATGCAAGCACACAACGAGAGGCCTTTGTGACCAGGCCGACTAGAACCCTCCACTAGACCACTAGTTTGCTATTCCCTTCCCCGGTTTAACTGGATAAGCCGGGGTCTGAATGGACCAATGTGAGGTCACAGAACCCTGGCCCGAAATCAGTGAAAGCAAAGTCTTAACATTTGTTCATATTCTTTTGAGCGCAAGATGTAGTTTTACTCTGCACAATAATTGTTGTTAGGTGTTTTTGTCATACCCCTTCTCAGCCTTGTTTTGTTCTCCACTTGGCTCCTTCTCAATGTCATCTTGCTATTCTTTCCTGCTTCTCGCGGGGATGGGCCCATTCCAGGATTTATTTCACCAAGCGATCTCCTTCAAGTGTCGAAAAAAAAGGAACTTAAAAAAATTACTAAAATCCCCCTTTGTTTCACACACTTCTGCGACGAATCCACTGGAGCGCGAGCTGCAGTGCAGGCTGTAATCTGATTTAGAAAGTGTCTCAGAAGAGAAGTTATGCTCCTGGGCAGAATGGCGGAAGGTATTGAGCAATTGAAGAGACGAGGGATAAAGGCATTTGCCTGCTCCCCCATGCTGGCCTGCAGAAAGAGACACGGCATCAAGGAATACACTTTACAGAGCGGGACAAGTATGGGGGAGGTGTGCGCTGCTATAAGTAAGAATGACGGGTCGCATTGCTGCATTTTAAAACTCCACCCATTCGGTTTCTTTGTCCACACTACAAGTGTCCCAAAGGGGCCTTAACCGGTAAAATCAGAATTACCCTGTTGTCCGAATACTAAGCTTATAAACCCTGCGTAATCTATCACTGCTTGCTGAGGAGTGAGCCAGTGATATCTGCGGGCCCCGGGCATGGATGTGCCTTCCGAGGCTTGGACCTGCAAGAGTTATGTAGCAGGAGGCTGCGAACTGCTATTTGAAATCTGGCCTCGTGTGGCATATGTGTACACGAGTGTTAACTGCTGTATGTGCTGTAAGATCTATGTAAGGAATATTTTTGTTATGAATGTCTACACTGGAAATATCTGTGTAATCAGAGGGATCCGTTTGCTGGCTAAACCTGGGACACATTGGGCTAAAATTGAGAGACCCAAAAGGGATCGGGATGGGTATCTGGAGCTGGGCAAACTGGGTGACGACACACGCATTGGCCACTATCGGTGCTCAGGACGTATTTGGCTGTTAGCCCAACGTTATGGATTTCTGCATAAAGACGGGTCACCTACAGCAGGATTTCAGTTCATAGTGGTGCCTGGGATGACTCTCGCTTAAGGCAGACGTGACTGAGGAGAAGTGCACTTCATTCAAGACGGGTCACAAACGTCTGATGGAGGAGGGGTGGGGAATGAAAGAATAAAAGGAATATGAAGGGGCTCTGGCTATGTTCAAAAGTTATAGTATGGGAGCAAACAGGCTTCAAGTAATGGGGCACATGTGATTGTGCAAAACAGGATTTATTAGGGTGATAAACGTAAAAGACATAAGGTAGAAGCGGTTGTTGGGCAAAGACACTGCGATCACAGAAGTAGGGCCAGGCTGTGGAACGAACAGGAAGTGATGAAGGAAAAGGAAAAGCAATGGGGGGTAGTATAAGGGTGACTAAGAATGCTGTATAAAATGCAGGATAAAAGGTAATTTGTGGGTTCAGCAATGCCACTGCCCAGTTTAGGCGAAGCCTGGGGGAGTGGAGGGAGGATAGGCTCTCAAATTCCACAAGTTGTATTCTGTATGACAGGACATCCTGTCGTGTCGTGGACAGCAAAGGGTTCAAGAGAAGAGAAATGGAGTATGGATTTAGGCCTAAAAGAGAGAACAGTTAATTGGATCAGGAAAAGGGGAATGTTGTTCAAAGAGCCCATCTGAGGTGATGAGAAATGTAGAGAGGCATGGATGGCAGCCATCTTGGTAATACATTTGGTAGGAACAGCCACAGTGAAAGAGGGCAAGGGTTCATTATTCCAAGTAATGCAGCAAACATTCGTTTGGGCAGTGAACTGGGAACACAGAAATAGTTTAGTCTGAAATACTTCCTAGTCAGAGCTGTTGAGGAACTAGATCACACAAGAGGAGGGAAACAGGCAAACAAGAAGGCACCTGTATAGAGAAATTGGTACGTTTATGAAGGGAATGGATGTGGAGTGTATATGAACTAATACATCTCAGGACTCCTGGGTACCTTTTAACGTATACGGTTCATTTGTCAGACGTGTGCACGGCACACATGGTTGAGCATCAGGGATGCATTAGAAGGGTGCAGCTGTAAGTAGCAGACAATTGGGAAAAGGAAGAGGGGGAAACTCAGCAGCGGTGGTAGCTGCCATAGAGATATTGTGGAGTAGCACGGTGCATCCATTCTGGGAAGCATTCGTTCAAGCCTTCCAATGTCTGGCAACCGTAAGCATTGTAAGGCAACAGGGCTCCTTGCTAGAAGACTTTGTAGAAGTTGGGCAAGGTAGGTGGGAAGGAGGGCCTGGAAGCAGTCCAAATCTGCAACCTAATGCTCCAAAGCAGAGCTGACACTGGCAGTGGAAACCGATGCACCAGTAGGGGGTCAGGGTGGCCGAAGTAACACATTGCTCAAAAGGGGAGCCAGCGGAAGAGACGAAAACACTGTAAGTGCCTATGTACAGGAATAACAATTTCTTTTTCTTGGGTACAATCAATCAGAAAACCAGCCCAGCAAAGAACCTTATCCTTTGCAGTCCTTGACCGATCACCCGTAAGTTAACTCCTGCCAATAAAAGAGTTTCTACCCACAAACATTGTACACATCTGCTATGATGGGGCGGCTCAGGGAAGGGGGTGGCATTGGGGGTTGGGTGAAAGAAATGTAAATCTAGCTTGCATGTGCCGAAAAGTCAGTCAACAGAAGCAAGTAGGGACAAAGTGTGTTGCTGCTATGTCAGCGGCCAGGCCTACCACAGTGAGGCCTTGGTTAAATGATTGAGATGGGTATGCCCGAGCTTGCTGTTCGTAGAGAAACGAGAGTCACCTTACAAAGAGTAAATCATTTCTGGGTTTGTTTGTAGTGTCATGCAGAAGGGATGTGATGTTGCAGTTTGGGATAGACTACACCTTATGGAGCGGGTCCAAACCTACCTTTTATATTTTATTTCACCTTCTGAAATTGTAGAACGGGCTGAAAAACAATGGTTTGGGAGTTTGCAGAGAGCAGTAGGAGTGGTTATGATTCAGGCAAAACATTCAATCAATCACTCTTCCGTTTTGTTTTATTTATTCAATAATGATGGCACTTGAGAGTTAAAAATATGTGATTTTCATTTAAAGATCAGTCTTGTAAGGTAAACTTTAAAGAATACATTTTTCACTAAGGTTTAGTTCTTGTTTGCCATTTGAGGAGTTCAATGTTCTCCAGTCCATAGGCCATCGGTTAGGCTTAGAGCCAGGACCTGTTGTTGAAGTCCCCAGAAACTGGAACTTCAGCCATGGATAATCCAGCAGAAAAATGCTTTCAAATGGTGGATGAAGAGCACACATTGAGGAAGCTACCCCTCAGGACAAACAGGTCACAGAGTTTATGGTTACCACATGTACTTTTGTTGAGAGAAAATGTGTGCTCCTGGGACTGCATCCTATTGTCTGGAGCCCACATTGCCTTCTGGGTTATTCAGGGCGTTTTTTACGTGTTGTATAATTGAAAATTTGAGGTTTTGCCAACATTGTCAAAATAATTCTTATTATGGATCACTCATACTGGTCTTCGAAGGCACGTCCTGTCCTTGACTCTTGACACAGTACTGCCATTTCATTGCTCTCACTTGACAGCGCTAGATATGAATGGGTAGACACAAGTGGAGCTTAAACATAAGCCTCTTTTTTTGTTCCCTCAGATTGCCTTTGCTCTCGTGAGATATTTTGTCAGGACAGGAAGAGAACCAGTCTGAATCACTTTTGAAATGTACTCATGTATATTTTTGGAGCATATTTCATCATTGGGTACTATTTTGAAATATTTCTTGTCTTATCAAAATGTTCATAGTTGTGTTGCTAACTATGCTGCCCATAATTGCTGCAACACATTGTATATTTGTTCTCATTCACCTGACTCACCTTCGTTTATTATAATAGCATGGATTGCTTCCCGAAGTCTCCACCAGATAGCTGTTTTCATAATTCGCTGGTAACTATCTTCCTGTTTCATACAGCTTGTTTTTTCAACCATTTCTTCATATTTTACAACTTTTGTCACACTAGACTACCAATCCTCCACCAGTTGTTTTTTTTTGTGTCAATTCACCTTTTCATAATTTCCTTTTGTGCTATTATTACTAGATTAAACACCAAACCTTCTTCTAAAAGGCATATGTCACACTGTGTCACACGTAGCATCACACAATTCCAGATACATTTATTTAAAGAGGAACTGGTTTGGAAAAAGAAAGCATTCAAATATGAATGATGGACATCCCCTCTTTATATTTCTATTTGTATTGCCTAAAGTGCCTTCCCAAAGCTTATGTTGATACAGAGCATCTTTTGAATAATAAAGTTGAACAGTTCCTTACCTTAATCTACTTCTATACTGATCAGTTTTAGCTTCCAATTCTCATGAATTGCATTAAACTACTTAGAACTATAATTTTCCAGTATTGGATCTTTCACATACTGTTGAATTTTCTGTTTCTTCACACTGGGAATCCCCGGAATATAAAAATAGCAGTGTGCATTGCAAAACATTTAGATCCCTCAGACTCATTACCGCAGAGTTGGGAGTCCTTGATTGAGTTATTTCTTTCGACGATTAATCTAACATCTTTCCATATACAATTTTGTGTTGCATCTCCTTTTTGAGCCGCAGAGAAGCACTTTCATATTTCAGAGGTTTCGGGAGCTTTTGCTCTCAGAGAATGCTCCTCAGAGAGAGGTTTATTATCGTACTATTCCCTTCAGGGTTGAACCCTTTGAAATGTTTCTCCCTTTCCCATCCTGACTGATTTGAAGGCAAATAAATGTTTTTTCAGGATTCGGTCCATCTGCAACCTAAAGAATTTCTTATGTGGAGGATAAACATGAAGAATGCTTGTGCTGCATATTTCCTGACCATAACATGGACACCTGCCCTATTTGCTAGTTGTTTTTTAACAAGACTCTTAGAGATCATCATAAGAGACTGGTGACCTGGTTTGAAGAGGGAAAATTGCCTCAGACGCTGCCTGTATCAGGAGCTCTTCTTCGGCCTGCCAAAGCAAACCCTTGGAAAAAGCCACTTCATCAAAAGGGTGAGATCATTTGAGGAGCTTTTCACAGGGGAGGAGGAAATATCCTGCTGCGGTGTTGGAACTGTCACCTGCAGTTCTGCCTATGAGACTGCAGCCAAGAGACATACCATCCATGAGTCAGGCTACAACACACATACCTGTGGCAACGTCAACAAAGGCTTTGTCAACAACCTCTAAGTCCAAGTCTCTCAAGCCACTGTCAATGCCAAAATAACCTGTTAGACTATCAGCAACACTCTTGTCAGTGGCCAGGTCGATGAAGACTAACTCCATCTTATCCACAACTATCTTGTTGAAGGCAACCCCAAGGATGGCTACCAGTTCTTTAATGACAACCTCATTGACAACATAAGTTCCGACAAGGTCGACTCTGCAATTACCCTGTAGACGAAACACACAAAAAGTTCAAATTCAGCACTGCAATTACATCCACTGCACTTTTGGAAGCCTCTCCATCCTCTTGCCAAAAGCAGTTCAGCCATTTCAGTCTCAAGTTCCTCATTGCCACTTCAGTGCTCAGTGCAAACAGGCATGCCGACGCCACAGCCTTCATACCCTCTTCCAGAGGCATATTACCTGTCTGTGGACATTTTACATACTTTTAAATCTCTAACCATGGAGCTACATCCTAGGGTCTCAGACCTTCCTAAAGGACCAGAGACACTGCAAGATATGCCACCTCAAGGTCCAGCAGATCTGCTGCGGCTGGAGGGAACGCAAATAGCAGAACAAGCTGCCTCGACACTGTTTCCATCCGGGGAGGTTACAACCATTGATACACACTTAAATAGTGATTCTGAAGACAAGGTTTGTCCAGACATTCCCTCCTCTGCCAATGTGGGGATGGGCCTTTAATCACCTTAGCACAAAACAGGCTCACCACTTAAGAAGCGAGTACATGGTTGTACATAAAGCAAGTTTATTGTACAAAAGCTCTGGTGAGCGGTTAGATGGTGTTTCAGGGCCAAACTAACATGAGTCTCAACAATAAAACATCAGTTGGCAGTTTATATACCTTTTGCAACACTTTAAAACACTCTCAGATACTTTTATTACCATCCACACCCAAATATGATTGGACAAAACCTCTTAAAAGGAATCCCATCTTTTCCCAATTCTTCTATTTTCATTGGTCAGGCTTATTGTCATTATCATCTTCAGATTGCATTCAAAACACACCTCTTCTTGGGATTTGTCCATACTAGATCATGCCGTTGGTGCATGGTTAAACATTAGTATTGAAAACATAATGAATTGCTTGCAATAACAGGCCTAAGGCCTTTAACTTTAAGTATGATTGCACATGGTCTTGCTGATGTATTTTGGCAAATAGAGGAAGGGAAGCATTAACAGGATTTTCTTTGAACTACAGATTGCAATCTCCATTCCACACACTCCTGGCACCTTAAAAAAAGACCTTCTGATTTAGGCGGCCACATACAACCTCTGATGACCTGGAAAAACATGCAACCGTCAGACCCAGGCCTCGGGCCTTATGTTTATTACCACCAAACAAATGACTAACCCCCTCTAAAGATTTTAATACAAAGGGCTAGATAACATCTGTTCCCTTGCAAGGACTGTGAACCTTGACCTGTTCGTACAACCTTATTACTAGGTAACTAATTATCTTTTTCGTCAAGAATGTCCCTGCTGCATAGAATGCAGGTTTAACAACTAATTGTGGAGAAAAGCACCCCATTGTATGGATTTGTGTTTGTGTTGCATTTGCAGTTTTAATATTGTATCTTTCTACATGCGTGAAGATCTAATATGTAGAAATTCTAAATACTTATAATACTAGAAGTAACATAATTAACTCCATTCAATTCATATGGATTTGCAACACTATCCCAGTTTGCAGCCATCCGCATCATCAATATGGTGTGCGCAACATGAATCCCTTGTAATAAAGGGTACCCTCCTTGACCACCCCGACACTGAGGACTATGGTGATCTGGTGCCAGCTGATGAGAAACTGATATAATAACCAACAATAGATTCCCCACCTAATGAAATTGGGACATTCCACTCCATATTGTCTGAGGGAGCAAAGATGTTTCATTTACTTCTAACGGAACAGAGAAAGGAGGGATGGTTATACCAACATAGAGAGAAATCCCGTAAAATGAACCTGTCCATACCTGTCCTTGAAGACATCTGGGTGGACGTCTTGGTAGCCATCAGAAATTCCTATCTCAAACCGAGCCAGATGGGATGATTTGGCTAAAAAGTGTGTGGCATTTGACAATGTCCTTAAATGTCTGCGGACAGCCACTTCCAGATTCTGTATTATCTGCGGCAGCAAAGAAGCTGTCCTTCAACCCATCTTTCCTAGGTGCAGTTCCCTTTGTCAAGGTGGGGAAGCAGTTGGATGCATTTGGCAACCAAGTAATTACTACAGCAGCAACCACAATCAAGATAGCTGAATCTATGGCCGTTCTTGCACGCTACATTAGAGAACTGTGGTACAAGTTTGGTCCACTCTTATATTTTCCCTAAAGACCAGAAACAGGAGGCCTTATCTTTCTTCAAAGAGGGAGAAGTTGTTTCTGACCACACCATCTCAGTGGTGTAGACATCACTGACACAGGTTTCAGACAAATGAGTAATAGAGTAGGGATTGGCCGGCAAAGCTGACTCAAAGCCACTAATATGAGACCTGACATTCAAGCCAAAGTAGTGTATAAGTGCACCTCTTTGGAAAATGGTGGACTACACTCTCTTGGCAATGAAAACAGAGACAGAGATGGCGTGATCACTGTGTTCCCCTCAGTATCGCAAACCTTACCTGGCTTTTTATTCCAGGCAACTGTTCTCCAGATCGCAGATGTTCCCATCCATTGCACCTCTTCCATTCTTACATGGGAACCTCCTATGCCACATGAGAGCAGTACAAGGTGCGGTGACAGTCCTATTGTAGCAGTAGATGACACAATGCTTTCCACCCATGGGGCCAATGGGTTCTGTACTGCCATATGGCCACAGTGTGGAATTTGGTCACACGCCACCTCTTACCTCACCATCTCACAAACAAGAAAACCATAAAGACATTCTATTACAAGAGGTCAAAGCACTCCTGCGCAAGCACACCATAGAACCGGTACCCTGAGATCAGTGAAAGCAAGGTCTCTGCTCCTGTTATATTTTGGTCTGCAAGAAAATGGGATTGGAGACCATATTCCCGACTTGCGTTTTCCCAACAAATTCTTACTCTTGCAGTCTTTCTAAATGCTAACCCTGCAATGGATGTTAAGCCATATTCAAAAGGATGACCTCCTCTCGTCCCTTGACATGGAAGACAAATACTTCCACATCCAAATCCACCCAAGGTACCACAAGTTCCTGCGCTTCATGGTTTCAGGACAGCATTATCAGTTCAGGATGTTACCTTTGAGCCTCAACTCAGCGCCTAGAGTTTTCACCTATGCTTGGCCCTGGTTGTCGCCTGGAAGAAAGGCCTTCATGTCTATCCGTACATCGATGATTGGCTAATCTTTCTCTGCGGCGGTGTGAGCAACATTCCCAGCTGGTGGAGGACTGTCTCACATTGTTGGGCTTCTCCTTGAACTACAGCAAGTCATCCACGCTTACGTCGACGACCACAGTCTTTCTGGGAGCATCCATAGGCAATGCAACCTTGCTAGCCAGGTCCTCTCAGGAATGCCTTCACAGCTTGAGGTGTAAGGCACAAACATTAAAAACATAAAAGATCACTACAGTCAGAGTCCTGAAGTCTCTACTGGGCACCCTCTTGTCATGCATTCGGCTAATCCCCAACTGCAGACTATGTGCCTGCTGCAGGAGTTTCTGGACACCACATGGTACCGAGTGTCGAGAAATAGGTCCATGCACGTGTTGTCCGTCAGCTGATTCCCATAACAAGACAGTCTAGCAGAAGTGTTTGCCATCTCAGGGGCAATCCAGTTCCTTTATCAGCCCCCCACCCCATTCCTGCCCCCTTCCGGCTGCAAGAGTGCTCCACAATGCAAGGTGACAGCAGTGCAAACTTACCTTGATTGCTGCAGCATGGCCCAGGCAGTACTGGTTCTCACACCTGCTGTTACTGTTACAGGCACAGAAGATTGCCCTCCTCTAGACCTTCGACCAATTGTCGAGGGAAAGGGGCAGGGTGCTACACCATGACCCAGCATCCCTCAGCCTTAATGCTTGGTACCTGAACACATGTAGTTTGGTCGAATACCTGTGTGTCAGGAGTGCAGGCAGATTCTCTCTGTCAGCCAAATCTCCTTCCACGATCAGGTGCATGACAAAAAGCGGAAAAGATTTACCGGATGGTGTGCGAGTGACCACATAAATCTCATTGCGTGCCCTGTTGCTTCCTCACTTACTCCATCTGGCAAAACGTGGCCTAGCTCATTCATCTATTAAAACCAGTTTAGTGACTTTCTCATGGTACACCCGGATTCCAGGTACTGCATCCTTCATCTGTACAAGATTAGTAAAGGAGTTCATAAGGAGGCTATTCCGTATGCTGCTGTCAATTCACAAGATCGCACCTCTGTGTGAGCTCACCACTGTTCTCACATGGTCGATGAATAAACAGATTGAGCCCATGCCCATAGCAGACACCAAGCACATCACCTGGAAGACTACATTCTTGGTCCTTAGCACCTCACTTAGAAGAGTTAGCGAGCTGCAGGCACTGTCGGCTTAGGAACCTTTACTTGTGTTCCACAAGGACAAAGCTGTTCTAGGAACTATTGTCAATTTTCACAGCCCTAACTAAGGGGATATGCAAAGAATTTAAGGAGTGGATTTTAGCAAAGAAAGGTATGGAATAGAAGTGTGTTTGGTATTGACAGAAAACCGCTATGCTCGAACTCTCATGCTAAAATGTAGACTAGGAATGCTACCGTTAGCCAGTTTGACAGTTCGATGTAAGCAATAACTTTCATGTAAAGGACCCTTGTTTCCAGATTGTGTGGAAACTGTACAGCATGTCTTATTCTCCTTCCCTGCTTATATACATATTGGAATGAAAAATGTGTGGCCATCTCTGGAGAACTATAGAGTGACAAATAGAATACTTGCTGACGAACTGAGCATGAGCAATGCTTACCCAGATGTGATTTTTGTGCTGTGTATCTTTATCTATCATGAATGATGAAGGAGAGTTAGTTTAATTAAAATAAATACAAATGTAATAAGACAAAGTGATTACATTTACATGATTATTGAAAAATCTTAAAGTTCCCAAGTTAAGGATGTTGAAATATTATTGTTAATGTTCTTTTTAAGTACTTGTATAAATGTATAGGTTTGTTAGCAATGGTTCTCAATGATCATCTGCCATGAACAAAATGTATAGGTGTTATACCAATTTGACTTGGTTGGAGAGAAGACCAAAATATACTGTTACCCCCAAGAAAGAGGATCTATCCCTTTAAACAAAAATCTCTGTTTAGCTGGGACGAGCAGACTGAAAGAAGAGGATATGCAGAGAAGTGCAGAGGCAGAGAGATACGTATGCAAGCAGGGGAGGTCCCCTGGCAGCATAACACTCGAGAGTGGAGGAGTCATTGAGAGCCATGGAGCCCGCGACTTTGGAAATTGCTCTCTGAGCGAGATCAAAGCACGGGACGTGCAACGTCCACACAGTGGGAGAAACCAAGGAGCAGACGGTGGCGGCATGACCACAAAGACTTTGTGGTGGGCCGGGCGCCCAGAGAATAACGCTGAAACTATGATGCTGCGAAAGCAGCAAACCTTCCAGATACTTGAAGCATTACCAACTCATATGAAGAGAGAGCACGGAGAGCAGGACACTGGGTAAAATGGGGACATTGATCAAACAAGCAACTGAAGAAACCCCAAGCAAAGAGAGGCCCGGCAGATCTGTCCCCACAGAATCCAAGGTAACTGGGAGAATGGGAGTATCGAGAGGCCGACAGGGGTTTCATTATGGAATAGCAGGTACTCGTCTAAGTATAATTGATGAGACAGTAACATTGAAGTCGAGGAAGTGGAACTATAATAATGAGAAAGAGCGAATCATGATAAATGCTGGACATGATATCAGTAAGACTGAGGCACAAATACCCTGGGAAGAGGGGAGAGGACTACATATGTCAAGAGGCAGAGACTGTAAACCAGAAGGAGTCTCCTATGAAGGGCAGGCAAGAGTTGCCCACTGAGTAAAGATAAGCCAAACAAACCACCTCAGGAGAGGGGGAACTTAAACTATCAAGAAAGCATATCAAAGCTAAGGATAACAAAGTATATGCTACCAAAGTACAAAAGGCACTTCATTGTGGAGGAAAAGATAAGAGTGAGAGACAAAAGGGATTCTTAGAAAACAAACCCTAAAGAGAAAAGAAACCCCACAGAGCCTGTGAAAAAGTTCCAAGAACGTTTACAGAGGGTGACAAGCGACTACTTAAAACTAACCTACTAATAAAAAGCTTGAAGCCAAAGCGAAACTCTTCAGAGAAAAGACAATCAGGAGAAGGGAGACATTCTCCTGAACTTAGTTTTGTTAGAATAGTGGTAAGGTCAGCTAGCATTCGTGTTTTTTGACAGCTGACCTTTTTGGTGTTTTATGAATGCATGGCAACGGATGAGTACCTTAGTTATTTATATAGGCTGGGAACACCCACATAGCAGTATGGAAAGTTAGCCCCTTTCTTATCATTTAATAAACATACAAATAGAAATGTCAACACTGTGGGTCTCATCACGAGTTTGGCGGTAACCCTTAAATCTGGCAGTTGCGCTATTACCGCCGGATTTAAGGGTCTGACAAATCAGGGCTTTGGTGGATTTCGCCCCAGCTCTGAGCTGGGGGGAAATCCGCTGAAAATTCGTGCTATTACCGCCGGCGGTAAGAGCGTGAAAATTCCCCATTGAGCCCAATGGGGAATGGGGCATTCCCGAATGGGCTCAGTGGGGAATTCCATTACCGCCAAACCCATGATCCGCCGCTAATAGCACCGGGGGATTTGGTGGTAGGTCTAATACCGCTGGCGGTAATACCGCTGGCGTTACCGCCCAACTCGTGATGAGGCCCTGTGTCTGCATTCTTCTTCTGACCTCCACACCATGTATTTATATATGCATGCAGTGCTTTTATGGACTTTCGGACAAAATAAAGATGGAGAAATAAACCCCCCACTCTACTACCCCACTTACCTGCTAGGGCTTCTAGCTCTGGTGCTCCTTCCTGTCGAGCCACCATAGAAATAGAAAAGGCAGTCCCTTTTCTATTTACTATGGCTGTGGCCATCTGAATGTTTTTCACTGAAGATTGGACTCCCACAATATGCTTGGAACCCATCTCCCGAGGGGAACAAAACATTAAAACTATTTGCAACCTGCACGAAGCCCTGGGGGTGCGAATAACTATGCCTCCCCTTATCAGGGGGTGCACAGGGCTGTCATTGGTCCTGAGCCCTTGCCAAGGCCCTGTATGCCCCATATGCGGAGGTGATTGATATACTATTATCACATTCAATTCTTCTTATTTTTATCTCTTAGTCATGACATAATGTTTATTTGGAGATTTGAAGCTGCATGGGACCTAAATCATGGCAGCCAAAACCTATTGGCTTTGTCGATGCTTTTTTTTATATTGTAAAGGGGCCTTCTCTTTATCTCATTTCGCAAGATCTGTCTAAGCTGTTAAGAGGGCAAGGCATATTTTCATCTTTGGCAGGCACTATGAATACTTTTGGAGAGGAATGTTTTTTTTAGAAGGTAAGATTTCTTTTGCAGTGCAATACTCGAAATATAACAAAAGTGAGTTTAATAGGAGAAGACTTGTTTAAAAGGGCCCATGCTGCACCCTTAATGGGAGTTCTAGGTAGAACACTGCTGTAGTGCTTTATTGAGCTGTGTGTGCAGCACCAGCGATTACAGTGATACATTTTTGGGTGCACATTTAGAAAGCTCTTACAGGGGTTACTCACCAGAGAGCAAGAGTGAGAGAGAAAGAGAAGAACAGACGAAATGTGATGAAGGTCTGACAGCCAATGCTCAAAGATGTCATGTGCATATTCTCGACTTAGGGAACCGACATTCTGAGGAGAATTACTTAAAGGGAGGTCAGAAATGGCACCTTACAGAAGGTGGAGAAGAGTGATCCGCAGTTTATCATAACAGATGACATCGAAGTGGGCAAATAGTCTGAGAAGTCAGTGACGGGAGAAAGTGTGATGTTGCTCTGAATAAAGAGAGCCATATCCTGCAGAAAGTGTATGTGTGTAGTAACTAGTGAGACTTTACAGTGAAGTGTCTGTTCCTCAAGGCCCCATAAGGAGGATTGTGTCTAATGTTAGGGCACACATTTGATATATTGTGCCCCGTTAAAAAGGACTAACCTGGAATGCTGTCAAGTGTGGAGCATCACATCCAGATTCATGTGTCTAGTTTTTGATGCAGCCCTGTGTGGTCTTTTCAAAATGATTCAATTTTGCTGCTCCCATTGCACAAAGACGTGTGGAATGAGAGTGAAAAATGAATTCATGTTCTATGCCCCCCACCCTCTTTTTCCTTCCCTATACTGTTTCTGGAGGGACCAACCCAGGAACCCCTGACCAATTGTCCACAGTCCACCTCTGCTCCCCCCTCTCTCTATTCGCTTCTCCTGGGCTTCTCCGGGGGACCCCCATCCCACCTTCCCTCTACTCCTGACCCATGTCCTCCCCACTCACCTGATCTTCTCCTCCATTGGCCAGGCCCGTCCCCTTCCGCTCACCATTACGTATGGCATCCTTTTTCCGCAATGCATGGCGAGGTGCTGTTGATGCAACATTAGATGTTTTGTGTTTACATCTGAGACCCATCTCTAGTTTTCAGTCATGCTCTGTAAAGTCTTTTAGTGGAATTTTGTGTTCAGTTCTGCGTGCCTCAGTTTACATTTCTGTGTCCAGACCTGGTGGTTTCATCAGGGGTAGCGTGCCAGGCAGTAGCAGCAACATTGGCACAAGATGATCTAAATCACTCCTTCTTTGAAAGCAGGTTGCATAATCAAAACACAGTTATACTGGGGTCGAAGGGAGTACATACTAAAATCATACACTGACATTTATGCCATTTCCAAAAGAAGTCGGGTTAAAGTAGGTGAATAGATGGTGTTGGGATCCAGAGTAGCATTTGGGCACAGAAAGGACAATGAATTCAGGGATCTGCAATGCCCAGCAGAATTTGTGGAAATACAACATTTAACGAATCAAAAAATCCAGGGCTGGCGCTGGAGAAGGACAAGTGGAGGAAAAAGTGCAGAGAGGCAAGGGTGCAGCTGCAATAAAAGTAAACCATGGCTCAAAAAGACAAGAACTTGGCCTTGGACATTTATCTTCCTGCATGTTCAATGTTTCTATGTTTCGAGGTTGCACAAGTACCTTGACCTTGTTCCTGGAAATGGCTGTCACCCTTATACTGTCACCTTAATAAGAAGAGACGGCTATCCCTGCCTCTGGGGTTTTGGGGAGGCCAAGATCCAGCCCTCGCCATGCCACATTACATGCGGAGGGAAGTAAATAAAACGCTGACCGTGCTGGCACAAGGGGACGATGGCTGCCAGGAGGAGGGGGGAAGGGCACGACTGCGCAGAAAGCGAGTGGGAAACGAGGGAGACCGTAACAGCAATCAGCAAAGCTGCCAGGTCCAGTTAGTCTCTGGAGCAAGGAGCCCAGCCTAGCGGAGAAGACTTGTGGGCTGACTTCAGCACAGGGGGAGATGGCTGACGGGCTGATGTGCTCTGACTTCTGCGGCAGCTAAGTGCCTCTCTGAGGATTACACCGCGGGGGTACTGAATGCACGGCGAATGCAGAATGCCTATAACGCATTTTCCATCTTTCATTTTTGTAATACTTCCAGAAAAGGTCTGAAAAAACAAAAACGTTATTGGAAAGTAAATCATGTTTTGGGCTAGCACGTGTGCTTACTTTGCAATGAGCTAGACGCTGAAAGGATAACTCCTAATTGTTGGAAACTATGCTAGCTGCGGATCTGGAAATTAGTGATTATTTTTGTTTCCATTTTATTTTCGCCTTCTAAGGCACCAGAATAGATGGCAATTGAATCACGCGGACATAGACAGAACTAGAGAGTGGGACTGGGCGACATACAGATAGCATCCATGCTCTTCAGACCCTCCGCCGCGGCTCCACAACACATTAGACAGTAAGCTCCTGATCCACGGTTGGATGGTTGACAACTTCCCATGGCTTAATACGCTGAAGACAGAGATCATTTATTTTGGTGCTTCGGTACCTCCTTCTTTGCCTTTTTTCAGGCCCTCTTCCCTAGGCACTCCTCCTAGCCTCATCTTTTTCAAAGAACCTTTGAGTTGTCTTTGAAAGCCTGCACGCTTTTTCTTCTCAGGTTCAAGAAATCCAAAAGAAATCTCGCTTTCAACTCCAAGCCAAACACATCGTTTTTGACGCTAAGAATCAAGTTAGCCTCTGCGATTGTTCACATGCAACCCCCATGACCTCTCTGTGTCAGAGTCTTACTTCTGCACCCTTACAATACATACAATAATTATTGATAGTTATTACTTACTTGACTCTGTGTGGGATGAAACAAAATTGGGACAGCATTGGAAGTAACATACGAATCAGTCTGGGATGACCCTTTTTTGTGAACTTGGAAGATTCACACAGATCTGCTGTGAAGAGATGCTGCACACGTGGAATCGTTTACCCCATTTGTAATTGGTTATTTATAACACGCTTAATACCCAACGGTTTCTAAGCGCGGACCCGGGCCCATGTTGCTTTTCGCCGTCTTGCTTCCAAGGCGAGCGTGCTGCCCCTGAGCTATCCTCCCAGCCCATATGTCCTAACAGATATCATTTTCTCAGCTGTCAAGCTCGGAATCTGGGAAGCCACAGTTGAGCAACCATACTCCTATAGAAGATATATCCTTTAGGAAAATGTGCAGCACTATACCAGGAGTCTTGCATGGCTGAAATTCAGCCAACCAAAAACAATACAGGAAGGCATTACTTGCTGCTAAAGAAGTTCTAAAATGAAAATGTTTTAAAATTAATTATTAAAGTATGCAATTGATTTATAAAATGGTACATTTGATGGTTACAAAAGAACATATAATGTAATGTCGTTTTTTAAGATCTAAAAATACATTGCAATGTGGGAAATTGATAAATAATGGAGAGATATGAAAAGACAATACGCAGAAAAAACAGCTTAAGAAGTACTATAAAAGAACTTTATAGATAAACATAAGAGAACTAGATTAGACAAGAATTCAATTACTTCTGGTTTAAGAACATATGTGGCTATTCAGCGACGAAGACAAATAGCTGTTTGATATTATCTTTAGTAGAACGCTAAGGATTTGAAATTGTTTATAAATACTTGCAAAAGTGGGTGTATATGTTACGTTGTCATTTGGAAGGACGGCTCTTAAATTCAGTTTAAATGTTTTGAACAGTGACATACACATGTTGATTCAAGCAAAATGTATTCAAAGAGGGACACAGTCTTTAAAGGGGAAGTATGGAGACTCTGGGTCTAGAGCGGCCATGTGGGCAAGGGCCACTAGACGCAAGAACCCTTTGAGTTGTACATTGAGTTTGGCACCTGGGACGTCCAGGATAGTGGGGCCACCGACTGCAAGTGCATGGACAAGATGAGAACTGCCTCTGATAAGGGAAGGTGTGGATAAGGATGAAGTCAGTGGAAAAGCTCCAGGCCCCTGTCAACAGTGACATATATATCTTTATAGCAGGGAGAGGGTTGTCAAAAGGGAGTATGGAGCCATGTGGCCAAAGGTCGGTAGACGCAAGACCCCTACGAGTTGTACATTGAGTTCAGCACCTGGGACATGCGAACAGTGGGCCCACCCCTATTCAGAACGCATTGGCTGAAGTGAGAAGTGCCTTTGATGTGGGAAGAGGGTGTATCAAGATTAATTGAGCTGAATAAGTGCAGGCCTGCGTTTACGGTGACATACATATGTTGATTGCAGTGACATGTTCTTTAAACGGTAGTATGGAGATACCGGGTCTGGGCTGGCCATGTGAGCAAGGGTTGCTAGCTGCAAGAACATATTGCATTGTACATGGAGTTCTCTGGGTGGTGCCACTCAAATACCCACCCCTACTGTGAATACATGGACAAAGAGAAAACTGCCTTTACTAAGGGAGTGGTAGTGGGGTAGATTAGGATGAAGTCAGTGTAAATTAGGTAACACAGTCAAAGCAGTAACAATAAAATGCATAGAATGGGCTGATAGAACATACCATTTATATTTCTACACTCTTATGTATTGATGGCCTATGGTGTCGGTGACTATGAGAAAATGTTTTATTCATGTTTGATCTAATTAGATATTTACTTTTATTTGAAACACTATAAACAGTGTCAAGATTGTTAACATTCACTTATTCTAGCAAACCCTTGTGCATTCATAAATGTAACACCCTGAAGTACGTGCTCCTCCCCTTTCATACACTAAGCAGCCGTGGGATTTAGTGGGTATAGTGTTGTTATCCTTTCTCCCTGTCTCATACTGCTTCTCTTCTCCTCTACAGGTCCTCTTCTTTGTCTCTGTAAATGGGAATGCCTTATTTAAAGTAATAGTTACTGTTTCTGGTTGCCAATCGCACACATTGATACTTTCTTCAAGTAAACCTTCATAAGACACATTTGAGGAGGGATTGTTGTTCGGTCGTCTAGGGAGTCATTGTCCCAAAAGGGGGAGTCCCTCTTGGTGAGGCCCCTCTTACCTCTTCCCAGAGGGAGGATATTGCGGAGCAAGCTCACCTCCTTACCCTACTGGTTGGGGGCTCCCCTTTGGGGAGAAGGGACAAATTCCCTTGATTCATCTCAATATGAAAGCAAACAATATATAATATGAGATAAAGAGTTCAAAGGCAAATATTTAGAAAATATGATATGCACATTTATATCTACAAGGAAAGAAATAACTCGATTTGACTTTTTTTGTGGTAGACAATACTTATGAAAAAGACATTTGAGGACTAACAAAAATATAAGATTGATTTGTTTAGCATAACTTAAGTATAATACAATTGTGAATATAAATGTAGTGAACTCATGAGATGAAGATTATATTAGCATTTGTGATAAATCCCGAGATGTCATCACTTCTCCCCCGGATGGAGCCCCTTCCAATGAGGCCATGGTTTTGAGATCGCTACCCGATAGTTCGCCTGGGAGTGGTACTCAGTGGGAGGATCTCATGGGAAGAGACCTTACTTCTGGGGACAAGGGAGAACATCTCAGGAGAACGCTGTATGCCATCCTTCACCCAACACCCTACACACCGCCATATCGCTTATATCCTAACCTTTTACCCAGTACTCCCATGTACCTTTGTAAATCTATGAATCTCAGAGATACTGACATGGGGAAGATTAGGGATGACCAAAAGGCAGTATACCAGTATACCATATAGGTACTGGGACGAGGAGGAGGTGCAGAGCCATGAAGGAACGCTCCATGTTACCTGAGTGAGCATTATAGTTGTTCATGGAAAGATCTAATAAGCAGCCACAAAGAACTTACAATGTGGCTCAAGCCATCCCATGAGGAACTGAGGACCAGGAAGCTGCTTGGCTTGGGAAATTCAGGTGGCTACAGTCTTGAGACGCTGAAGAGCAGCATACACCATCCCCAGCAGGTCCGACGCTGAATGACCTTTGGTGAAGCAGTAACCCGACCTCACAGGGGAGGTGAACCAAGCGGTCTTTAAAGGGTATGTGTACAGCAGAAGGCCAGAAGCTGCTGAGCCACCCCGGTGCTCGAGAAGCCAGCAGAAGCCCGGAGAGACCTGAACAGAGTGAAGGCAAACCCTAAGGCAGACCGGAGCCCACAAGAGAAGTCCAGAAGGTACAGGAGTGAAGGGGCTGGCCGGTGGGGGTACCAGAGGGTCTGGGTCACCACACAACCACATAGGAAGGAGAGATGTAGAACTAAGGGGCTGGGATGCGAACCCTGTGCTATAGATAAGTGGGCACAGCAATGAGGTGGAGTGGTTTCCGAATAGGGATATACAACAGGCTCCCAACCCTAAAGGCACGTATCAAGAAGAGAGCACAAGTCATCTTCCTTGTGGCAGTACTTGGCAGAAGAGTAAACCAAGTCTACAGAAGCAAAGAAGCATAGAAGAACGGGTCTGGGACTCACACCCAAAACAGAAGGAAACTACAAGCCATCTTCTTTGTGGCAGTACTTGGCAGGATAGTGCACCAAGTGGGCCACATGGGAGGAACCTGGGGCGAGGACCATACCAATATATTAACTCTATTACTGAGAAGCCTGAAAGCAGAAGAGAAGCCAGGGGAAAGGATTAATTCCCCCAGGTGTTATTGAACTGTGTTACCAAAGTGAGAGAGAAGCCAGGGGAAGGGAGTCATTCCCCCTGCTGTTGTTGGACTGTGTTACAAAATTGAAAGTAAGGCCAGGGGAAGGGAGTCATTCTCACTGGTGTTGTTGAACTGTGCAACTAAGTGAGGGCAATGGGAAGGGAGTCATTTCACGGGTTGTATTGAACTATGAAGCCGACATACCAGGAGGAAGGAGTCATTCTACGGGTAGCCAAAATTATGCAGACTTGCTGAGACAGAGTGCAAGGGCATAGGCAGTCTAGCTGCCAAGAAGAAGTGTTTGAACTATACCCTTTTCTTGTGTTGGAAAACAGTTTGGAAATGGGGAATGTCGCCACTCCCCTAAGAAAAAACAAATATGAAAGTGAACTTTTATCGCCAGTCCAGAAACAGGGAGTCATCCTTCTGGACCTAAAACATTAACTTTATCTCCAGTTTGCGTTCAAGGATACGCGCGAGAAGTAAGGTTTTGACACAGGACGTGGACTATTGATTTATACAGACATTCTGATGGCTCCCTATCTCTCAGAGAAACTCCTCTGAGAGATAGGGAAAGTTAGGTTTTCTCTTTTCTTTCTCATCAAATCCAAGTTTATAGAAATCATCATGCCACCTGTGTGCTAGTCTCCTCCTTCTGCTTCCTTACACATTGAAAACTAATGTAGAAAGCAATAGTGCAAGGTTGGCGCTGTTAGAAGGGATAGACACAATACTAATGAATTAGCTAGGAACACAAGGGTGAATGGTTCCAGGCAGTTCGTGCATACGCACCGTCATAATTCTCAGCACAGAAATTGTAAGGTGTGCTGCCGTGAAGTCTCTTTGCTGGGTCACGCATAGTGGTGGAGGTTGATCTTCGGATATGTAGGCCCAGAATGCAGAGTAGTTTTCACAGCAGCATGTGTTTTCAACCAGTGTTGGCATCATTTGACATCTAAGGAAATCTAAATCAAGTGGAAACTTCTTCTATTCGACGCAGATCAGTATCTTGTGGATGATCTTGTGGATGATCGGCACATTTTGTTGCTGGCTTTCTTCATCGTATATTCCGGTTCATACATGAACCGCTGAATACCACCAATAATGCTTGAGGATTGTAATTGGTGGACAAGAACTCTGAGGGGAAAAATAGAATTTCGATTTTGAAATAAATATATAAATGGACGGTTCTTTTTTAAATGGGATTTAGAAAAACAAAGTTAGAAGAGACAACAAATCCAATTTAAGAAATAAAACATATAGTCAATTTTGCATTTAAGAAATAAATGTGTTCGCATTTATAAAACAACAATAGTGCAGACAGAAGAGCATTAGGCACTAAGATTAACAGTAATCATTTGCATATGAAACAATGTACTTATCATATATATATTGATTAAGCAAACACATTTCTCAATTATGTAAATATTGAAATGCTAAGCGCATGTAGAGAAGTCATTTGAAGTAGTGGAAACACCTTTTTGTGTTGTATGCCTTCTAGTTGGCAGATGAACAGAGGAAAAAAGAACAAGTCCTGAAGGCCAGAAATAAAATAGACAGACATGAAGGAAGTAGAAACTCTAATTTTGTCAAGGTTTGTTGATATTGATTGAGCAAAGAAGCGTCTTGTAATTTCCCTGGAGACACGCCAATACATTGTGTACATAGGACATTTGCCTAAGACGTGCTCTGAAGTCATGACAAGCGGTGTAATATAGTGGACTGGCATGCTCATGTCTCCAAGAGGGGCACCTATAATTATTTATTTCTGCCAGCGCATTTGAATTTAGGGCGATCCATCAACAGTTTAAATTATCACAAGATGGTGGTTTCGGTGCGGTTTGCATGTGTAAATGTTTTAAAATCCAAGGTAAGATTCATTGAAAGACATTTTTTTAATCAATATATGCTCAAAAATAAATGCCTTTGTCAATTGATCTAATAGAATTCCTTAGAGGCTCTCTCCTTTAATGGATTGCAGAGGATTCAGAACCATTTCCCTTTTTAAAACCGTTCTGAAATCTAAACATTTTAACATAAATCATAGCAAACAGAGTGCAGAAGCATGTTTGACATATTATACACCTGGATCAGGGGGATTTATTACTAATAGAACCTCTTTAGATCACATGTGTAGAGCAGTCCATATAATTGACCCATGACAATTATGTCCAGGTAAACATGCGTCAATTTCCATAGATGGTCAAAAGGCTTTAGGTAGAGTAGAATGGCCTTTTCTTATGCGCACATTTGACAAATTGGCTTCTGCCTCGCAGGAGTACAAAGGGGATCAAGGAAAAACTTGCTCAGCTCTCCAACTGCAAACTAAAACACAACCCAATCAGAAAGGTAAACCAGGGATAATTAAGAGATATAGCACCATCATCTTTTGTAGCAACGCAGGCCATGCACAGGCTATACTCCTAAGAGGGGTGTGAAGGCGAACCAGTAGTGACTCAAACAGCACAGTATCACAGTCCAAGTAGAATGAAAAGAGATTACTGTACAAAAACCCACCCCGGAGAACAGACAGAGAAGATGCGACAGACTGGAGAAAGTGGCAGTCTGGGCTTAGTTCCAGGGGTAGTAGTTAAGGTACTACCAAAAAGGATATAGTGGTGAAGACGGGGACCTAACCAGTCTCTAGGGCCCAAGTGGACCTGGGAAGGTGGGCGGGAGGCAGTTCAGTGTCATAGTACCTGAATTTGGTTGTTGGTGGGCTGATGCATCAGACCTGGTTCAACATTGATGCAAGCTGGTCAGGCTCATTCAGGCATGTAGAATCGCAGAGGCCCTGGCAGCAAGCAGGGGTGAATGTGTGTGCTTGGTGTGGTTGAACGGTGGTGGTTGCAGCTCAAAGAACTCAACAAATGTCCTTTAAGGCTGATGTTGGTAGATACTAGTCGAGGCACTTCTCCCAGCTTCTTCAATGGACTTCTTTCCTCCTTTAAGGCGGATGTCCCACAGCTGTGGAGTGCGTTACAGGCAGCTGCCTTGTCCTTGGTTTTCGGTTCGTAGACCTTCTGGCGCTTCCTACCTAGAAAGCTTGCTGCAGATCCTAGCAGGGCATGCTGTGTGCTGGCTGGGTACCGTGTCTGGAGTGGCTGGAGGGTCCTCTGGGTTCTTTATCTCCCTCTGTTCCCTGGGAATGTTTAGGGGAGGGATCTTGCTAAAGCCAAGTGGGCCACTGTGATGGGTGCAGGCTAAGCCTACCTTAATGAACCAATCCGGGGGTCCCTGCCAACAATCTCCTGTATATGTGAGGTCATAACTAGCGTGCATTGCAACAGGAAAGTCAATGGGGTGAAAACAGGAACAAGGTGTGCCCCATATCTAAAATGGCAAAACCCTTCTTTCAAAAGAAAGAGCTCTGGCCACACTCCCTTGTGATACTTAGTCCCACCCATCTTCCTGTCTGTTGTTGATCAAAGAGTCTCTCTGGTTAATGGTCCTCTCTGTGGTTTCTGATTAAAGTGGCAGGTTTCCATTGAAGCTGCTCGAGACCGGACTCTCTGGCGCCTGCAAACAACATTCTTGTACCTTAAGAATGGGGTCCCTCTAGCGCAGGGGGCAGGGGGTAAACGACTGACCAAGGCATGACAGTTCACTGTCATCGATACTGAGAGGTGGGAGCTGACTTCAGGTTGACACAGTTGCCTATGAAATGCTGTTGGGTTTCCTGCCTCCTTTGTTATCCGCTGCAGCCAAGCCCTGTTTGGGCCTGTTTGAAATACCCCCTGTTGTTATGATAATTGCTACTACCATCTGCAGGGCCTAAAGAAGCGCAGGGCAGATCCATGAAGCTTTTGTCAGTTAATTCAGACTGATCATGGCAGGTGGAAGGTGTGTCCTTCCCCTTCCTCGAGATGCCATTGTGCACTCCTCAGCTGTCACATTCCAACTAAATATGACAGGTGCTGACAGTGCCTGTAGGCGTTGTCCAGCCCGGTGTACACTAGTCTATGCTTTGTCGTGGTGTGAGCATAAGAAAATGTGTGCGAATTAGCCCCATACATTTTCCTGAGGTTGGTCTACCATCATTCCATTTATTTAAAAATGTCAAAAAAGCCCAGGCAAGCGCACACACACTGTGCATATGGTTGAATTCCTCAAAGTGTGCGTGTGTTTGTGCTGGGCTGTGGAGCTGATTTCACGGCGAGGGGGATTGCTGGAGCAGGTATGGCATTTTGTAATGGGTATCTGCGAGAGATGCCCAGTAAAAACTACCATGCCTTTCCCTTGGACCCCCATGAGCCTTGCATGCACACATAATCACATTGTGTGCTTAAAATGCACTGGGGGGTGGGGGGCTCAGGAGACAGCATAGCATTTTCTAATGACCATCTATGATAAAGCAAGCATGATAAATCTTAGTATGTAGATGTAGCTGAAATGGCATTTTAATGCAGCCAGTCTAGCCATTTCGTACTGTGGCATAATATTTTGTATTTGCCATCTTTGATGAAGCAAGCATGATAAGTGTTAGTTTGTAGCTGCAGCTAGACTGGTATTTTAATGCATCAATTCTATCAATTTCTTACTGTGGCATGACATGTTGTGCTGGGCATCTTTGATATTGTAAGCATGATAAGTGCCATTATTTGGCTAGACTGTCATTTTGTTGCATCCAGACTAGCCATTTCTTACTGTGGAATGATATTGTTTGTTTGGATTCTTTGATAAAGGAAGCATGCTAAGTGTTATTATGTAGCTAGATTGGCATTTTAATGCAGCCAGTCTAGCCATTTTGTTCTGTGGTGTGACATTTTGTATTGGGCTTCTTTGATAAAGCAAGCATGATAAGTGTTATTATGTAGCTAGACTGGCATTTTGGTGTAGCTAGTCTAGGCACTTCTTACTGTGGCATGACATTTTGTATTTAGGCATCTTTGATAAAGCAAGCATGATAAGCGTTATCACGTGGCTAGGCTAGACTGCATATTGATACAGCCAGTTTGGACAAATTTTCATACTTTGGCATGGCATTTTAATGGTAAAGCCAAATGGAGTGTGTTCTCACGTGGGGCTACTGCCATATATTGGCAGAACAAGCATGGATATGCTTTCTTATAATATCATTACTGGCAAACATGAGTATGTTCTTATATGGGAATACTGGCAGATATTGTATGGACACACCCAGCATGAACATAATTTTATACTGGCATCTATTGTGGGTGAAGGTATCATAAAAATGTTGGTGACTTGCATCTATTGGACTTTTTTCATGAGTTACCCTAGAAAACCAATTGCAAACTATTTGGCTTTTTTCCCACAGACTGTCCTTGACTATCATTTGAAACTGAGGTATGAGTGACATCTCTTCTGTTAAACTGACTCTTTTGACTTGGTATTAAAGCTGAGCTGAAAGCCATGTCTCGTCTGCTAAATACCACCTTTAACAACACATTTTTTGAAGCTGTGCTGGGAGTGATGTCTGCTTGAGTTAAACTAATGCAGTCTCTTGATGAGTGCATTGAGAATTTTTGCAGCTGTTAAACATGGATTCACTTTTTAGGATTTATATTAACTTGATCCAAAATGTGTATCGTCTTATATATTTATTGATATTGCATCGTAGCCCGCAGGTATCAGGGCGTGCACATTAAGCCGCAGACATACAAAATATGACGTGACATCGGATTGCTAGTCAGATCCTGTTTGCCTATTTGAAAATGCTTGTTTTCAGTATTTTCCTGAAAGTCCTGTAGTTTTCCTCTTGTCTTATTTTCCTCGATAATCCATTCCATGTCAGAGCTGCTTTTATGGGAAAACATCGCCCTAACCCATTTCCTCGTTTGGCAGGAGCACATACAATCTGTCCCGGTCTCAAGCCTACTCTGAACATGCCTAGTGACAATTTTCTTTAACTAGTTTGGTAAGAAATGGGTGTACTTAAAGCAGTTTGGCCCTTTGACCCTTATTGCCTTGCTGTATTTTTGCCCCCTAATACTGATTTCTAGTCACGCCACTGCTTGGCAGCAATATATGTTCACTACGAACGTTAAATGTGTGCCTAGGCGAGTTTACTGCTTCTGTCGACGTTCATCCGTTGACTGGGTGTTATTTTAATTCTGGGTATTATAATTCTGGGTATGCTGTGTTCTAAAGCACACTGCAAGACTGTTGCTCTACTTCAGCCCTATTTGAAAAAAAGACACCGGCTCCATTGCATACCAAGCACAGAGGCTGCCCTCTCTCCCTCAGCTACTGTGTATTCTCGCCCACTGATTTTAAGCCCCATCAATTTTCCACAAAACATACTTTATCCCCAACGGGCACCCTAATGCATGAAATGTGTTCTGGTTTATATTCCTTAGCACAGATTGTTTAGCAGGAAATGGTACGGAGGAGGTGATCATTTGTGCAGAGCTTGGTAGCCAAGTGTGCACGGGGACGCAGGGGCGTCCGCATGGGGGCTCAAGAGTGTGGTGGAAACAATGGGCTATCGGCAAGTGATGTTACTGTGCATTTTCATAACCTGGGCATTTGTCCATACCTGTACCAACACGCTTGCTCATTCTATTCGCCCCTTTCGATACCCCACCCAGGAAAAAGGTGCAGAATGAGACATGCTTTCTTTGTTGGCATAAAAAGGCGGCAGAATTATTTTCACAACATACCAAACTCAAAACACTGCAAACAAACTTTGTGAAAATAGTTCTTAAGGTGCGGCGACTCTCCGACTGCTCTGTGTCCAAACCTTGCCTCCTCCTTTCCCAACCAAGTCCATTGTAGGCCAAAGCTCCCCCTAACATTCTTGTCTGAGCCCCGCCTGCCCTTGCAGGTGTTCCTGGGCTGGGCGAGTGCTGTTTAGTCGGGGGAAGCTGAGCCCTCATTGATACCTCTAGCGCCCCTGCCGCTTAGACCCCCAAGGAGCGTTGGTCCTGAGAAGAGCGAAAACCGTTCCCGCTTTTCCATGGCTCATTTATCTTGCCACTGGTTGCCAAAACGCTGCCTCGCCGTTCTGCGACAGCAACGGCCAGGCCTTGCCATTCCGCCGTCCTATAAGTAGGGTGGGTGGGAGGAAAACAAAAAGAAACAGGTCCTCCTTGGGTGCGGGCCTGCTTCAGCTTGAGCTGGAATCTCCTGCAGATGAAGACACTGCGGCTTATAATCCGCCTGCCCTGCTCCTTCCTATTGTCCCCTTTCACTGGCATTTTGGCCGCTTTCACAGGCTTCCTGCCCCTCGGGCTTCCTGCACACCTCCCCTTTACCAAGGGGGGAGGGAGGAGAGGACGCTACCCCCGTTATTCAGGCGCCTCCTACATTCTTCTTTCGTCGTCACCTCCATTTTTTTGAATGTTAACAAATGCTGTGCTAAAATAAAGAAGGTACCCTACATAACTTGGAAACTACCTCCTGTCCAAAGATCTGCGTTGGAGTACCCATTTCTCTGTGTATGTGCCTTATGGGTCAGCACAGCACCAAAATCACCAGAGTCTAAAACTAAAAGCACCAGCTCCGTGGAACGCTTACGTTCAAAATCACACCATTGAAACTGAGCAAATCATACCATATAAAAGAATCCCTGCGAGGATAAAACAACCTGTTACAAATTCAGCCGCCATTTCCCAAAATGGTTGTTCATTCGTATATTCAGTTATCTCTTTATTATCTTCAATTTGTAGATTTCTTTAAAGAGTGACATTTAATCATAATGGTGGTAATTAGTATGTTTCTTCTAAGAATTTCCCACGAATCATTGAATTTTGGAAAAAAGTCGACTGAGAATATTTTGCTGTATATTGCTGATGCATTAATCCTGATTGACGGGAGGTAAATACAAGACGCAATACGCAGACACAGCACGCATGTCATGTTCTTTCACCTGGATTCTGAACAGACTCTACTCGATCTCCCAACTCAGGCTTTAATTTCAGACTCTCATAACCCCCGAGTGGGTGAGCTGGACCACTTTGAATTGTGGTGTTTGAGTTTCTTGGAAATCCTAGTGCTGCTCATAACACGATCAACTTCTGAACACTGCAGCTTCTGTCAGTGATCTCCTTCTCGACGGTGATTCTGCTGGACTCTTGTACCAAGATGGCTCTGTGCAGTAAATAACCACACTAGGTCGGTGTCCCTCCTCACATTCTATGCGTCGCCTATACATATTGAAATGGAATAGTTTGGGCTTATAGGTGATACCAAAGCAACACCTAATAGCCAAAACTAAACATAGACCTTAACTGACTATTACCTTTTGGATCCAACTTAATGGAAAAGGTCAATTTAATAAAGCAGGTTTCCACTGTCCAATACAGTCTTTTACAGTACCTTATAGCCCCTTTGTTTTTTGTATAAAATACTGGTCTCAGGTTTGGTTTCTCAGCTCATGAATATTTAGTAATGGTGTGCGGCTATATATCCGGTGCACAGTGTAACAAGGCACCAATACTCCATAGGTGCAACTAAAAGCACCACTTAGTATTCAAAACAGAAAAATAGGCACAGCGTGACTATCACCTTTTTGGTCCAATTCAATTGAAAGGGCCCATTGAACAAAGCACATTTCCACTGCCCCATTCCTCCCCGCCCCCACCTCTTTGTTGTTAGTATAGAATAGTGGATCCAGATTTCTCAGCTTGGGTATATTCAGTAAAGGCGTGGCGGATATCTAGCCAGTGCGCAGTGTAACAAGGCACCCTTCTCTTACCCGTCCCTTTTATTTAAGAAAAATAGCACCACAGTTCATCTTTACATTTTCTATCCATAAGAAAGACACCACGAGTCAATCTAAGAACAGTGTGCTAGAATGCTGCATCGTTAGCTTCATTTCTAAGAAATCAAGTTGCTGAAGTGTTAATAGCCGCAGTTAGCCCATTATATTTCAGACAGAAGCTTTTCTGGGCACATACTGCTTTTTTTATTTTTTACTTTAGGTTTTTATTAGCATTTCAATCAAACCAAGACAAGGACCATCGGTACACATCTCTTAAGTATTGAGTCTGTCCTTAATAAACATAACATAAGTATTGAGTCGGTCCTCCCGGAACCCTCCTCTTAACCCAAAAACAGTAACAGTGGTTTCTTGTGTAAAGGAAGACGAATCAATTTGGAGAACAGTTCACTGCAAGTCCTCTACCCCTTCCGGGGACGTCGTTTCCAGGCCTGGGATACTAATGTGGTGAACCATCACCCAGTGTCCGGTTACCTCTATATATTGAGCTTGTTATTATTGGTTCTCCACCCCCTAGCGACACCTCCCCCTTCCCCCTCCTTGTGATGGGTACTCTCCCCTCTTCTCGGCTCTGTACTGGTGTCTACAGCACCTTGTTATTTGGCATGTGCCCTTGTTCCTTCCCTCAATGCCCAGGCTGCTTGGAAAGTGCCCGATTCGTCATTCACCATGGCCGTAAGTTTGTCCATTAAGAGCATGTTTTTCACTTTTGACAGCCAATCTTCTTTGTTGGGGATCATTGGGCCTTTCCACTTCTGAGCCAGGGCTACCCTCCCCACCCGTAGCATAGTCTCCCACATTCTGGGATATCTGTATATCTCTGAGTCTCTCGGTGGTAAGCCCAGTAACATTGTCAGTGGGTCCAGTGGGAGAGTTTCCCCCTTAACGTCGGCCATCCAGCCTTGCAGATTTTCCTAATATACTTGCATCTGTGGACAGAACCACCACATATGGGCCCTCAAACCTATTGGGCCACACCCTTTCGGCATTCGTGGGTAGGCCCCCAGGAGCATTTTAGCTATTTTGAAAGGGTCCCTGTGCCAACCCTGGAGTAACTTAAAGTTATGCTCCATGTCAGCTGTGAAAAGATTCCAGTGGAATTCTATTCTGAAGCCCTTGCCCCAGGCCTCTTCCGTGAGTTCCTCCCCCGCTAGGTCGTTCCAGTACTGTCAGAACCCTTGTCTCTCTTTTAAGCGATTGGTGTTGTTTACTTTATACAATTTAGATACTATCCCCTTTTTCAAAAGGGGTTAGGGGTCTCTTAAGATTTTCTCCCCATTTCAGGTCTCGTAGGAGACCCTTCAGCCTCAGATACTCGAATACCATAATCATGACTGGACCCAGGGCTTCAACCACCTCCTCGAAAGTTAGGAAATCTACTTCCCGGAATAACTGGCCCGCCCTTTCCAAACCTTTCTCTGACCAGTTCTGTGCATTCCAGAATCCCCTGTCTCCCAACCTAAGTATGGGGCCCCATAGTGATACCGTTGGAGAGGGCCATGTTGAAAGATGTTCTGTTTGTGCGCCCTTCCCCCACAGGGACCACAGTACTCCTAGTGTGGGGTGATCAAGTAATCTACCCAGGATATCCTTATGTGGGGCCCATAGAAGATCCCTCAATTTGAGCAGATGTGTGTATCCATATCTTCTAGGTAGGTCCATTACGTACCCTTATCATCTTTTATGTGCTCCAGGAGGATCCGGGGTTCTGCCGGTTTGTGATAGTCATATTGCTTTTTAAAAAATCATGTTAATATGACAAAAAATGGATAACAAGCAGGTTAGTAGCAGCAAATAACCAATGCCATGTTTTTCAAGCAGAAATAGATTTTTGGCACAGATGTAGACAACAGGGAGAAAGCATCTTGTCATGCTACTGGAGTTTAGGTTTCCCTCCCTCCACAAATACCAGAAAAAAGTGCCCGCCCACTTTGTTTTTTTTTTATACAGATAGCTATAGGCTTATGTTGTAATTATACAAATATGAAGAAAGTTCACATTGAAAGATCAAACTTTAAGTTCGCCTTGTGGGTGATGCGCAATGTATAAAGCAAACAGCCGAATCTGGGATAGATGCCATGTTCTATATTGGAGAGTATTGAAAACCATTGTTATGTGTCTCTGCCGTCTTTGCAAAATTGGACTCCTACTATATAGTATGGAGACGTGAGCTGGGAGTTAATTCTCATAGCTAGCACAGAGGCCCATGTGCTTTTGGGTGCGTCTTTAGTAGAATCCACAGGGACATTTAAACACTCCATGTTAGCTCTCTCAATGTGTGTAAACCGTGAGCAGGCTCCCTGGCTGTTAGATGTAAAGCAAGCAGTCCCTGGTTGCATTCGATTTAGACTTGTTATGGTTCTTTTCTGAAACTATGGAAGAATATGATCTTGAGAACAATAACTATGCATGCAACGCCTGGTGTAATGCTTGCCTACTTTAAATGAAAGCTGAGCCCTTGTAAGCACATTTTAGACTGGGCATCTATACTCTGCCTGCAGCCATAGCTAAGTGGACACAGCACTGTCAGATCTTTAGATGTCTGATATTGGGAAATAAACTCTATCACTTCCTGTTTGACTGTTCTTGTCTCGCCCGAATCCCTTATAAAAACGTATTATATTTAGTCCGCCAGAGAGGGATTGTTTTTTTGTCACGGCACTGACATTGTATCGTTTTAATTTGTCTAGCAAATTACACCTTTTTTTGCTAATAAGATTAGACTAAGTATGATTAAAGGGTAGCATCATTTCCATAAGAAGTAAGATTCATTTTGGGAAGGAAGGATACGGTTGTGTGTATTGTTTCTTAGCTTACCATGAATTTTTATAATATTATCTAGTGAAACACTGCAGCCAAATGTAGCAGAGGGTTTACAATTTTGGATTCCCATTTCTCCGTGTTTATAAGTATCTCTGCATGTAACGTATTTTTATTTCCTCTTAGAGTTTTACATTTAATAATATTATGTTACATTTCCTTTTAAGGCTGTATAGCTAACTGTGTGCATTAATGTGATTAAATATATATTAGTTTGTTATGCATTGTTATGCGTGTTGTTTTAAACGTGTTACTGCTAAAATAAATTATACAAGTGACTAGCATCCCCCAATGAGCCAAAACTAATGAGGAGTTCCCAGGCAGCCCAAGGGAATCCTAAAACATGGCACTGCACTAAGAATGTTAAAATTCCGAAATGAAGACACTGCATTGAAAATTGAGACGCTGGTCTCAATCTGGCAAAAGGTTAGTCTCTGTCACAAGCAATGAGAGAGAGGATGCTGGTCAGCATGTTGTGCCACTGTCTTCCCTCTGTGTAGTTCGTAGTAGACAGAGCATGGGTTTCATTGGTCAGTATGAGAGGTCAGCCATCAACTACAGAATTAGTGTTTATACTTAACTTCCTGGTTGAGAGTGGACAGTTCAACTCCGTATTAAATATATTTATGTACCACTAGGAAAATGATATTCTGTTTTTCGGTAGAAAAAGCACATGAAAGAAAAAGAAATTCTCTGTAGATTTAAGCCTCGGCTGTGGCATCCTAAGACTTTTTGTTCCTTACAATCTTAGGTTTTTTTTAAACTGACATGTGTTCTGCCTTGGATCGGCAGAGATAGATGTGCAGGGGAAAGAGATAGAAATGTGCCTTCCTTACTGCGAGGAAATAACTAGTAAAATGGCTGGCAGTGGTTAACATTGGTGAACACTGATGGTTAGCGGCAGCTAAAATCATAATATACACATGGTATCCATGTACAGAAGACATGGCGTATTTACTCCTGTATGCAGTAGTTCATGTTAGAATATAAACGTTTATCATGTCACCCAAGTATCATTACGTTAGTTCTTGGTAGGTTTGCCAGGCAACAATCCTTTAAATGGTTTGTATATTGTCTGTATATTCTGGACTGATATAGGTGAAGAATGATTTGCACATCAGAACTACTTGGCTGAGTGGAGCTCTGGTGACAATGTCAATGACGCATGAAGAAATGTGGCCCGCCCTTGCTATATGATTGTGTAACTACCCACTTCAATGCCAGAAATTCCAACTTGTGGATTGGGTACTTCCTTTCCGCAGCGATCAGGCCCCAGCTGGCAAAAGCGATCGGTCTCACCTCACCCTTTGGTCTCCTGGTAATGGAAAGCTCCCAATTCATCCAGATTGGCGTCCGTCCATGTTCAAATGTAAACCTTTTGAGGATCTGTGTAGGCCAGGACTGTTGTTGTGGTCAAGGTCAGCTTGAGCTCCTCCAAGGCATGCTGCTATCAGTCATTCCATCTCTCACCAAAGTGCTCCTGTGGATGGCACAAATGATCCATAGAGCTGTCTGTAGTCCACCGCCTCCTCTCCAGAGGACCACTCTTCAAGTCCAGGACAGAAAAACACTTACTCCCTGTAAGGCAGTCCAATGCCTCGTCCACCTGGGGTGTAGTTTATTGGCCCAAAATAGTGTAGGTATTAAGCCGATGGTAGTCGATTCACCACCGGATATCTCCTTTCTTCTTCCCAGAGATGATGATAGGAGAAGCATAGGGACTCCTGGAAGATCCCTGCATGCAGAATATTGTCCAGGTGGCAGTGTACATCTTACACGTCTCATCTGACCAAGTGTTGCAATAGCTCCCTGAAGGTGCATTGTCGCTCACAAGAATCCAGTGTTTCACTCCCTAGGCCTTTCCAATGTCCCAGGGGCTTGTGCAGTAAGCCTCGGCGTGCATGAGTTCCCTCAGATGGCCCTTGTCCCTTTCCGAGATCAGTGAGTTTCCAAAGTCCAGGGTCTTCAGGTTCAGCTCCATCATGGATGGGCTGGCGGCAACAATAGCTGAGGCTACACAGGCGGTCACGTGGAACTATGATGATGGTGCATTCTGGTAAGCGGATGGTCCTATTGATCACATTTATGACTGGTACCTTTATAGGCTTCAGGTCCATGCCATCCGTTGCATCAGGGTCTGCTGTACCAGTAAATGCCATGGAACTGGGTGGTGCGAACATAACATCTCCAACAGGTCCATCATCTGTAGCTCTGGACCAGATCTCTCTTTCTCTGTAGATACGCCTGTTGGCACCTGGGTTGCAAGGACAACCTGCTAGCATAACATGGTCCAGCCTTTTCCTGACATAGTGCAGCTAGTGCGTCGAACATCGAAGAATTGGTTCCTATCACCACTGCTGTTGTATGTTCCTCACTCTGACTAGTGAAAACAAGTGCCAGGGCATTGATGGGGGTGCTGACTCCAGCGACATCCCATGGAATGGAAACTGTAGTCTGACACGGATGTAGCCCGAATATCTGCACAGGTTGTCTCCCATGCCAAGAAGGTTCAGCCCAGCCAATGGCTCCAATGGATTATGCCCCAGGTGTTATGATGTTTTCTGAATAACTGCTCACACATGATGGCCACCTATGACCCACTACCAAGTAGCGCCTGTGCCTGACGTCCAGTGATGGTAACTGTTATGGTGGCTTGTGGTTCTATGTGTCCTTCAGGTAGTCCCCAAGATGTGTGAGTGCTGTGCTTGCTGGTAGTGAGCCTACCTGTGAGCTTCCTCTCGGGTGGACCAGCCGCTCTGTGCTGATGATTTCTCCCAGATGACTTGTCCACTGGTGGTGTCCCTGCAGCCATAGGGCCCGTCTGTTGGCACAGACCTGCTGTTTTATGTCTTTACTCGGCCGCAGCGCAGTAATTGTGAGGATTCAGGTGCTCTGCTTCCTGGTCCTCGCTGGCGTTTCCCACCATTGCGCACACAGCAGTGTTCAAGGCCTGGAACATATCTGGTGTAATCTGGTGGCTTCTTGCACATACAGAAGATGTGGCACTCCTGCCCACACCTATGGCAGAGCTGCCAGGGCTGGAGCTGTGCTGTTCACCATTGGTACACTCAGAGGGGTGACCGCGGCTCACAAGAATGCCATAAGAGCTGGTGTTCCCTCTCTCAGGCATGGTCTGGCACCACTCTTGATTTCTCAGGTCATACTCTGGGGCTGTATATGGGGATGCAAGTTGACTGTGTAGGCTGTACTCTGTGTCCTCCATCACTTCTTCCATAGTATGCACCTCCAGGGGTGTTGCTAGGTTTGTAAAAGGTCTGGGGCTAGGCTAATGTTGGGACTTTCGAGACTTGGTGCTAGCTAGCCTTTTGGTTGTAGCCCCTGAGCCTATATCCGGGGCTCCAACCAAAATACACGGGGCTATAGCCCCCTAAACCCCCCCTAGTGACGCCTCTGTGCACCTTCAGGGCCAGTTCATCAAAAGAAGGTGATTTATGAGTCCGTTCTCTGAGTCACAGCTGCATAAGCATCATTGGCAGTGATCTTGCTCTGCGCATGACTCGTTGCAGCCTAAGCAGGTTCTGGCTGCATGGGTCAACTCCCTTCTGCTTGAAAGCCAGCTGAAGAATCAGTTCAGTCCTCGACAGATATTCTGAGAGCCCCTCACGCGGTTGGAAGCGGGTGGCAATGTACTTCACCATCAGCTCTGTGTCCGATTCTGTGGCTCCAAAGACTCTATGCAGTTTGTACATGATATCTTTTGCTGTGGGTCCGGATACTTGCCGAGCACTTGTATGACTCTCATTGCAACTCCTCGCAGACTCTCTGTCATGTGTCGCTGTTTCTCCCAGTCAGGTGCTCTCTAGTCATGGAATATCTGATTGGTCTGGTCCACCCAGATCTGGTATTCTTCTTCACCTCTCATGCTAGGTTCTCAGGCAGACATATGAGCCATTCTCTGATGGTGTGCCGATGGCGTCATGCAACATGCCCTTAAAAGCATCCGCCACGGAGGAAGCGATCAGTCTGCCGCCGTTTCTAAGTGATCCGACCGCGGCTGATTTTGCTGCGGCCGGAATGTTCGCATGAGAAAGGTGCGAACTACCAAAAGGTTGCACCTTTCTCATGCAAACACACTTACCTACTAAGGGGGCTGCAGGGGTGTCCCCCGTTTTTTTTTCTTTTTTGCGGGTGTGCTGCAGGGGTGTCCCCCGCAACACCCCGCTCACTATGCCACACAGCACACAGTCTTTTTTTTTTTTTACCTTACCTGCAATTGTACCACCAAAGGTTCGAACTTTTGGTGTTCGAACCTTTGGTGGTAGCATTTTTCGGTCGTTTTGTACGGTCGGACCTTTTTTTTCGGTCCGATCGTACAAAACCACTGGCGCCACTATCCTCAGGTGTATAACTGGCATGGGCGCTTGGCCCAGAGAAACGAGGGGTGCTTGCGGGTGCAGCTTGCCGGAGGCCTGGATAACCCTGGGTGCACCTTTGTGGGAAACGGATGTGGACAGAAAAGGCAATAGGCTAGGATTCCCCAAGCCCTCTAGAAAGAAACACAAGTTTATAATACATATGAACCACACACAAGGAAAGGCAAACAAAGAAATGATGGTGCAACGTTCTTATAGTTGTTTGTCATATATAGATACTTCACTTCTACCCCAGCACACCAGCAGATTTTAGCTTTTATTTTATAAAAAGGGGACATCACAATAAATACTATAGTCAAACACTTTAAATATCCCTAAGCAACTGCAGTAAACTAAAAGAAATGGGTTCCTTGAAAATAAAGAGATCTTCAAAAATATACAAAAAGAGTCCTTATAAGTGCACTTTAAAAAGTATATACAAAAAGCCTTACTTGAGAGACAGTCTGGCAAGGGCTGTCCCAAGGTCCTTCTTGTTGCAGGTGATGGTTCGTTTGTTCCTGAGTGGTCAGATAGGTAGGAAGCACAACAGCAGATTGTGAGGGGCCAAAGCTGCTTTTGCTGCTGGGCTGCATTTGCTAGGTGCAACCTGGCATGTTTGCCACAGTCTGGGGGCTCTCTTAATTAAGTTCTAACTGCGCTGTGTATGCCAGGTGCACACCAGCATTGATTGCAAATTGGGGCCCAAGGTACTGTCTCCACCTATGGCGCATCTTCCAGCAGCAGCCTAGTTAGTCTTTGGGGCCCTCTTGGGCAGGGGGCGAGCCCTACCCAATCACACAGTGCTCCCCTTCCTGCTTGGGGAGTGCCCCGTACTGAGGAGCATCCTGGGAGGCAGCAGTGAAGTTGGGCGCTCGCCATCTTCACAGGCAGTGCCAGTGAGTGAGCCTTTGCCCGCCGCAGTGATCACAGCATGGTGTCTCCAGGCAACGGGGCGTCACTGCTACAGGAAGCCCGGCCATGGTGGTTAAAGTGGCTGCTCTCCAAGAAACGGGGTGCCACAAACATGGCAGGATCAACCAGGTAATTATTTTGGTTTTGGTTGTGGCGCTGACCGTAGCACCGGCTCAACCCTCCGATGTGAGGGTTGTGCTCAAACTAACTTCAAAGGTGCGCTACTTGTGCTGCCTCAATGTTCTTTCTGTTTGAAGGCATCCGTCATTTTATAATATTTTCAGTTTCACCCCCGGTAGAGGGTATAGTTATCATACTGGTGGATGCTATGCTGCAAGTCCCCTTTCTGACTTGACCCTAGCTGCACTGGATTCAGATCTATATGTTGCGGGAGGAGATGGGGATGGGCTTTTAGGTAGAGGAGGCACGCCGGGAAGAAATACCATTGACCTGGGTTCTTAGTCTGGTGATGTCACTGTTTGGGCCACAGTGATGTGACAGAATTACAACATACACTATTTAGGAGCTGCCAGCGCTCTACCAGGTCTTTAAGTCTGTAGGGGTGATGCTTTTCCTATACATCTCCCTTAACACGAACCAGGCTCAGTTGTGTGTAACCATTGATGTAATAAGGTGTGGGTAGACTCTGCCCGTTTAGGCACCTGGATGCAACAATATCTCATATATAGGGTACGCTTTAGTTTGTTTGCCTACTATGGTTTGACCCTTCGGGGTAACAGGCAGTCCGAGGTACTGATGAAATATCCCATAGGCAAGTCCTAGGGGGATGACGAGAGACTCAATCACGGTCTGTGTCAGAGGGTTGGGGGTTGGGAGTTTATGTTTGCTTCCTACATATTCCTCAAACTGCACCCCCATATTGGTGGCTGAAGAAATAAGGTGGTCTTTTCATTGAGACTCTCTAATTTGATATAAAGGCGTGGTTGTGCCCTTTTTTGTGGCAGGCCAAGTTGTAATGTCCTTATTGTGTACGTGTGAAACTATTAATGTTCTAATTTCTGTGTTCAGATATGGAATATTATCTATTAATATACAACATGGGGCGGGACAAGCCGGAAGCTCTCCACTATCTCGTAATGGGCACTGGACTGGCTGACATCCTTCCTTATTGACCGCTCTTCCCAAGTCATCCTGGGCACCTTCTCCTCTCCTACTTCTCTCTCCACCTGTGGTGTCCCCCAGGGTTCTATCCTCTCTCCCTGGCTCTTCAACATCTACCTTGCTCTGCTTGCATGCCTCATCTCCTCCTTCTCTTCCAACTTCCTCTGTTACCCAGATGACACACAGCTCTTTTTCAAACTCTCTGCCGACCATCTTGCACCCTGCATCATCCCTGACTGCCTGTCTGCCATTCAGTCCTGGTGCACCGCCAACGATCTCTGCCCCAACAACTGTGAAACTAATATCCTTCCCATCGGGACCCCTGCTCCCTCCTTCTTTCCCTCACTCTGGCCTTCCTCGTTGGGCTCTCCCCCGCGCCCTCTTCTGAAACCAGAAACCTTGGAGTCATTTTCGACTCCTCTCTCTCCTTCCTCCCTCACACTTGGGACATTACCAAGAAGTCCCACTTTCCTCTCTTCCTTCTCAAAGGAATTCTCCCTTTTCTCACTTTCCCCCAGAGGCTCAATGTGACCCAAGCCCTAGTTCTCTCTAGGCTTGACTATTGAAATTGCCTCTTCTTGAATCTACCATCTTCCACTCTGAGACCCCTCCAGATAAACCAGAATAGGTCAGCAAGACTTATCCTTACCCTTGGCCTTAAGCCCAGGGACTGCATCTCTCCTGCACTAAAAAGTCTTCACCGGCTCCCGGTTTCTGCACAAATTAAATTCAAATCCCTATGCATAAGGCGGTCTGGGCCGGAGGACTACACTATCTTCAACTTTATCTTACTAAATACTCTCCCTCCAGACCACTACCTTCCAATGGCACCAACTCTCTTGTGTGTAAAGCGTTTTGCTTAACAGAGGGTAGGTGGTTCTTTGCTTTCCTCAGCTGGCTCCCTCCTATGGAACAGCCTCCCCCATCCTCTGCACCATGAGCAGGATCTTCTTAAATTCCGGAAGCTCCTTAAGGCTTTCATCTTTACATCCTCGTTCCCTTTTCCTCTCCTCTGCTAATTCCACAGTTGCTGCGATTGGTGTCCTGGGCCCGTATGCATCCTCTGGGCCCTGACCTCCCACGCCCAATCGGCCCAGCTCCTGTCTATCCAATGCACTTGCACTTTCACCCTCCACCCTGGAATCTCGCACTTACACCTCTCACGTCTCCAGGCCGTGTAGCACTCAACATTCCTAGCACTCCCATCTGTGGCTCACCCATGAGCTCATACTCCACAGCAGTTACCCCCTCTGCCCTCTTCCTTGCTGCACTTGCACGTGATGAATACTCACAAGGCATAGTAGTTTCCCCCTCTTTTCCTTTTCACCCCACTGCTATTAAATATAGTGTTTTTAATATATTTCCCATTCCTGCTCCCTCAGCTGCCCTGTGGGCGCTAAATATTGGACCAGCATGTTTTCACAAATCCTTCCTCTTGTCTGCCTTCTGAAGCCTGTATGTGCCACGGTCAGGGCAGAGTTGCTAAGTACAACCTAGCCGCTGCCATGCTAGGGGGCCGCAGGGTCCCATATCCAAACACTGCCATTCTGCACATAACCCATCATTGACCTGCCTCGACAGCCCACATCTAGCTGGTTTATGTGCGGCCGGTGCTGGAAAAAATGGAAACAGAGTTCTCTGCGGTGGTGGATGCGCAGCAAAGCAAGAGCTTGCGGACACCGCAGTAAAGGTGCAGCCGTCTCTACAGTGTTGGTTGAGTTTTGGCTTCCGGGTGGCCCTAGGTAGCCTCTACTGTCAGGCTTTCATTGCCCTGGCCTACTGTAAGCTAATAAATAGCAGGCAGGTTTCGGTCTGGCGGCTAGCAGCACTTCCCCCTCGCAACCTCTTTATGGTACATATAAATAACTTGTTAAAGTGCCAGGGACAAGTTTGTGTTGTATGTTGTGCTGGCAAAGTGACTGGATTTCGCTTGTCATATTGGTAGAGAAAGGGCTAAGTATGACAAGATTGTGCACTAACAATGTCAGTATTTGCACGGGTCGAAGCGTTGGCAAAATTATCATATATTTGCTGGTGTTATCATTGGTGCAAGCACTAGCACACTCTTTGTGACATATTTGACACCCAGACAATTCTAGTCTCAGTGCAAGTGCTAGGATAGCACAAATTGTATGTAATTTCTGTATTGTTACGACGCAAAGTTGAAATTTTGTTCATGGCACAGAGGCAAGTGTTATGCAGTATTTTGTTTCTTTATTTTTGCATGTTTTACTTGAATACCAGTCCCATTATCCTTAGCAATGTCCATAGGGTGTAGCGATATTGTCCCAAGAGCCCACTCTATCCACCTCAAGCCTTGTTAAATCTTCTATCCTTGATCCAGCAAGAGTTGTCCATCATTCTCACATTCAGCAGTCCTTGGAAACACATTTTGGAAGCTGCTTACATATGACGAAACAACATGAAGTACCTATCAGAGTTGGTTCCACGATAATATTCTAATGTAAGCAGTGGGACATACTCGCCTCTGTGCCTTTAATAAAATCTAGACTTTTCTCGTTATTCTAGCTAAATCAATATTTTATGGCAATGCACATGATCTTAGTACCATGCATGTTCAAAGATCGGAGAAAACCAGAGCTGATAAATTAAAAATGGTCTTGCAATAAAATGTACTGGATACTGACTCATTTGACCAATCTCAGGATAGCGTCTAAGCGAACACCTGTCCAGTATCCATCTAGTCAAGAAAGAGCTAGAGACTGGTCTGTGTGGCTAGGGCAAGGACACCAAAACCTGAATAGTGGAACCCCAGAGATTGTTTATCGTTTCGGTCATAAGATTTAAACCAGTGTACCACACACCAACCAAGTAGGCCAACACGAAAAATACAGAAACTCAACAAACCTCCTATTCTTCTTAGTTCTCTGAACAAATTGAAAAAAGGATTGCCTGAAACAATAAAGGAGTGACATTTTAGATCTAAAACCCTAATATCTAAAACAAAGCAAAAAAGAAATCCACATAGCAGTGTGCATGGAAGAACTTAAAGAGATAGATCATCATTTTCAAGCCTATCACTAAAACGTGAAAGTGCCATATTGAAATCCCAAGGAACAGAGTATCAGTAGAAGGACATTTCAAATGAATAAGCTTCAGTAACCTGAAAACCTGGGGATGTTGTTAAATTGGCAAACGTTTAACCTTGTAATGCTTGGCAGGAATTTCAGACCTGTATACAGTGACTGTAGCACAGGAATGGGAAAGGGCCAAGTTGCAAGGGAAGTTAACTTCCATTACTTCAGTGGAACAATATGGATACAGGTGCCTTGATAGACCCTAGCATACTAAGAAGCCCCACATATGACTATATAACTCATCTCCCGCTGAAAGTGAAACCATACCTGGGTCAGCCAAAGAACTGTTATCTCTGCTAATTCAGCTTTCTGGACTGCAGAAGAACCCTTGAATTAAAGGAAAATGGAGGGAAAGTGTAAAGTAAGGCTGAAGGCCAACGTTGGAGAAAGGCATTCTTTGCCTTTACTTCTGGTTCAACTGAGGAACCCTGGGGTTCTGGTATTCAACCTGTATGCAAACAGATCCAACCTCGTGGATCCCCAGTGAGAGAATAGAGCCTGAAAACGTTTCCAGCCACTTAAGTCTCTGTGCCTCCTGGAGTACGAGTCAGCTGCTGTATTGTAAGCACCTTGCAGAAATGCTGAGTGAGCAATCTTCTGTGTACGTAGCATCTATTTCCCACTTTCCCTATATATTCCTGCTTTCCCATCCCATCTTCATTTTGCCCCTTTTCTTTCTTCCAGCAGAATAATGCCTGGGTACCCTTAGTGTGGGCACAGTACGCCACTTCACTGGCAAGCATAGGCAGTGATGCTCCGATGGTGGCGATTTGTCGCTGTATAAAAGCATATTAACATAACACAATATGATACTACTCACCTACAAAACACCAGACCCCTACATGCAACTACTAACAAATCTATCCATAAACACAGGAATAGTACCAAAGTAATTCAAAGCAGTGCACGTCAAGCCTCTCCTAAAACATGAGAGGGGAAATATAGATGACCCTACTAACTACATAACCATATCAAACCTACAGTTCCTTGCACCAATACTGGAGAACCATATGTACAAAGAACTACTCAACCATGTAGAAAGCAACTGAATACTTGACCAATTCTAAGTTGGCTTCAGTACCCAGGAGAGGAACAGAATCAACACTCCTCTCCATATGTGACGACCTAAATGTTAACACGGACAACACCAGTCAGCCCTTATACTACAGCCATATCAGCTCGCTTTGATACGATCAAAAACACAATTGTAATCAAGGGACTGGAGGAATCCAGTATTCAAAGCTCTGCATTACTAGGGCTGAAATCTTTCCTCACTGACTGAACTGAAAGCCCATTCAAACCCGTGGACTGACCACCTTGAACTAAGCAGACAACACCCAACTCATATTCAAGATAATTCAGGACAATGACCCTTAGAACACTCTCAATAAATGCCTCACCAACATAAAAACCTGGATGGAAAGCAACAACATCAAACTAAACCCAACCTAAACAGAAATAATGATCTCCCCATGAGAAGACAGTCCAGTACAGACATCCCTCACCTGACCCGCGAGCACGAGAACCCAACCGGAGACATCAACAGTGATACAAATCGGGGAATCCTCATGGACTACAGTCTCACCTTGGAACCACAAGCCAGCGCAATAGCAGCAAAAGTTTATACCTCCTGCGATTAATAAAAGGGTCCTTCCCTACCTCTTCTCACACACAGAACCCTCACAATCATCTCCTTGGTATTACCTAGGATACACTATGCAAATGCTCTCTACCAATGAATGCTCCGACGCCTCACGAAAAACTACAAAGTATCCAAAATACTGCAGCAAGACTACTCCTGAGACTGAATAGAAGAGGCCACATCACACCGGCCCTAAGAGGTCTACACTGGCTAGCAGTAAAGAAATGTATCAGCTTCAAAGCCCTATGCATTGCCCATAAATCATTAAACCAACAAGGAGCCAAATTCTTATAAATAAAAATCACCCAATACCAACAAAAAGAGACTTAAGATCAAGCACCAAACTCCAAATAGAAACAAGACACTACGAGAAAAGAAAATTCAGAGGAACCTCCTTCTCCTATCTGATAGCCAAATTATGGAGTTCGATCCACAAGGAAATAAGACCATCTAACATTGAGGAAACTACCAAAAACATAGCTATTCAACTTGCTGAGATAAACCTAGGGCAACTATACAACAACCATTCTCATGAGTGGACTGCCCAACTTATACAATTCTTGCTGCTACAAACCATAAACCAGAAACAAGGGATAAATACAGAATGAAAAATAATAACATTGCTACAAATATCCAGAGATCACCCAATATCCACTAACAACTTATCTCTTCTACACAACCCACACTTCCCACCTAAAACACATGCCCAGAGGGCTAGTGAATCAACTCACCAGAATCATGCAAACTGCCATCACTCTCTAGCCAAGCAACAAAACCAGTAATCTCAGACAACAAACAACTCAAACACTGGACACAGCCCATCCAGACACAAGCCTAGTGCACAAAACAAAATACAACAGAAACCTCACACACACAGACACCAGTTCCTCCTGGTTTTACATGCATCACCAGATGAGCAAAACATCTATCCTATCCCAATCTCCCTCACTAACCAGCTCATCCCACTTTTTCTTACACAGCCGGGTGAGAGCCTGGAAACCATGAAAATGGCAGCTGTGCTTGGTATAAATCAAATTAACATAACAAATGAGAGACAAAATTCTCATAACTGTTTGGCAGTGTCTGAGAAATGCCTTGGCCGTGTAGCCCCTACCACGTTTAGTAGCTGACAGCTGTAATGTTGTAATTCGTAGCAAAATTGCACATCAAACCCTGTTTCTTTCAATGGTCTTAATTGCAAATTAACCTGCAAGCCGCTCTAAACAATGTATGTGAGCTCTCGAATCCCAAACTGACTATGTCCCTCTAAGTTGAGGTTCCTTCTCACCGGACTCCCCAATCTTCCTGGCTGGCATCGGATCCTAATAGTAGATTGGGGGAAGAACCAAAGATTGCTCTCCCATTCCATGTTTCCATCTGCATGATCCACAATCTGATCTCTGCTTTCACTTCTGGTGCCATATCCACCAGCAAGGAGCCACGAGAAGTAACTTCCCAGTTCCTTCAGGGTAACAGCCCAACTTAGTACATCTAAAAAGAGATACATCATAATCGATTATGACCATAATGATAAAATGCAATCCCACCATTTGGTACCATGCCTACATGCTTCCATTTTCGTATTTTTTAAAAAAAATAAATCAATCTTCCAGGAATGAGGAAATCATTATTTTCTGTTTTCATTCTTGTACAATGAAGTCATGTATATAGAGCTGGATTAATATGAAAACATTTATGTTCGGCCCTGATGAAGTTCAATGTCTTGGTGGTCAAATCAGTATAACCTAGAATCAATATGTGTAATTGTTTCAGTAATCATGATATTAAATACATTCTTTTTCTGAACCCATTTAAAAAAATGTATTCTCTGTGAAATACGTTAATCTAATGTGGCTTACATTTTAGGACAAAGTTAGTGGTGCACGTCACACGCAAACCTCTTTTTTCTATTTTGAGATTGAGTAAAATGGGGTATATACTGGCATTGTTCAATGTGGAAATTTACTAGGATTGTCAAAATTAGAGATTGATGGGATTATCAGTCATAGTAAACGCTCAGTTTTATGACCGCAGTATATTTCTGGTTTGCACAATCACAGTATATTCCCAGTTTGACAATCCCAGTTTATTCAGAGGTTTACCATCCCAGTATAATACCAGTTTGTAGACCCTCCCCCAAATACCACACACTATTCCCAGTTTGCACTACACAAATGTATTCCTAATTTTCTCATCCTTCCATTGTTCCAGTTTGCATCATCACGGCATATTACCAGTGTGACATCTCTTGCATTTGTTTTTTTGTACAGTGTCTGTGAGGAATACTATGGATCTCTTCTGGAAACCCTACCTAAAGTCTCCTCCCAGATGACCAGGGAAACGCAGACACTCCCTGATCCTGACCTTGCGGGTGGTGTACTGCGGGAGGATCACCTGGGAGGAGACAGGGCCCAGGGTGGTGAGGATATACTGTGGGATGAGAAGCGGTATTTGTCCTCTGAAAGGAAGTGCCTTTCTGGGTTACCAAAACAGGTAATGGCATATTTAGCAGTGTAAAGTAAGGCTGAAGGCCAATGTTGGGGAAAGGCAATATTTGCCTTTACTTCTGGATCTGCCCTCCAACTTGGGGTTCTGGTATTCAGCCTGGATGCAAACAGATCCAACCTCATGTATCCCCATTGAGAGAATAGAGCCTGAAAATGTTGCAAAAATGCTGAGTGAGCAATCTTTTGTGTACGTGGCATCTATTTCCCACTTTCCCAGTATATTACCGCTTTGTCGTCCTACCTGTGTTTGCCCATTTTCCTTCTTCCAGCAGAATAATGTCTGGGTACCCTTAGTGTGGGCACAGTACGCCACTCCACTGGCAAGCCAAGGCAGTGATACTCCGATGGTGGCGATTCACGTAGGAACTAACATGGAGAAACACGTAGGAGGAACACGTAGGATAAACACGTAGGAGGAATTACCATGTCAGTTGGAAGAGGAGACACTGCTGACAAATTAAGCGCACTGTTTCTGCAGACATGAAGGGAGTTGACAAGTATCTCAAAGACACCACACAAGTAACAAACAACATGTGGTACACGCACATGTCTAACGTTGGTAGGGACATCACCGGGGAGAGATCCCCTACGCCATGAGTGTCTCGAGAACATTCAATACAACTGAAATACCCGCAGCAAAAGCACAATGCTTGATGTACCTTGCAATGGTCCAAATGTGAGGCCGATTCCAAGGGGCGACATCCTATTTAAGATGGATGTCCAAAGGAACATTTCCATACAAAGATAGCTATATAAAGATGCACAACGTGATGTATAACTACTGGCAGTTCAACAAAGGGTTGCAGTACATAACAGCTGCACCATAGAAGGGGGAGACAAAGACAATTACACTGAAGGAATTGCTATGCCCCTGGGCAAGAGTAAATGAGATAGGGGAAAAACCTGGCTGCTGGGAAAGACCACAAATATTAATCTATGGGCGTGTGTACACCAACTATGGCTGGGAAGATGGAGTTGTCACACTCTACGAATCCCTCCTGTGCTTCCTCCTCACCTGATACCTCGACAGAACTGTCCAGGGATTCTGTGTCCTCTTCTTTCGAATCTTCCTAGGCTTCTTGGTCTTCTTTTCCTTTTTTAGATGTAAATAATAAGGGCGCGCTCACTCGGAATCCACCTTGGCGTAGGGAATTGCACAAGCCCAGTGGGACACCAAGGAGCAAGCTCCCAAAAAACAGGGGAAAAGCCACTATGGCATAAAAAACCCTGGTAGAGTGACTTGAAAGAGCGATGTGGTAGAATGTGCTTTCCCTTCTTCTTGTAACTGGCCTTGTTCCTTGCAGCAAGTTCCACACCTTCCAGAGAAGTACCTCTCTCTCTCTTTCTATCTCGCCATCTCTTTCTCCCTCTCTCTCTCTCTCTCTCTCTCTCTCTTTCTCTCTCCCTCCCTCTCTCTCTCTCTCTCTAGTGTTTTAGAAGTACAGGGGAACATCTGGTGTCAAGAGACCAAGTGAACAGCACACAATCAAAGGGAAGAATAGAAGACATACTACGGACAGCTGAGCACTCCGAAAGTGAAACTCAAGAGAACTAGAGAAAAGAGAAATTGCCACAGACCTACTCAGTGTTATGGAGACTTGTGATCAAAGGCACCGAAGGTGGAACAAGCCATGACATGTCAAACAGAGCAAGTGATAGAACACCGCGAGGCGCGGAGAGCAAAAGGAAAGAACACAAGCCGTAAGCCGGGAACGGAATGCTCAAGGTTGCGTTAGAACCGAGTGAGCGCTGTGAGACAGCAGAAAACAGAAAGACAGAATACCCAGATACAGAAGGTAACAAAGTCGGATAACAAAGAATAGCAGACACGTAGAAAAAGATAGAAACTGAAGATCAGTCGCCAAAACAAAAGAGAGGCAAAGGAAACCGAAAGAAAGGAGAAAGAACACCAACAAGCGGCAAGGCAATCAGGGAGTAACCAAGAAGGACAGAGACCAGGGGAGAAGGGATGAGACCCTGAAAGGCTGAGGATAAACTCCAGAAAGTAAGCAAGGGGTAAAGCTGGAACTCTAAATGAGGAATCCTGCAAGCGTCTTTCCAAAGGAATACAGATACAACGCGAGGAGCGGATGGCTCTGCCCATCCTTATAGAGGTGGCGGTCATCTTGGTGGAAGTCTAGACCGCAGTTGTAGGTTACATGTATCGCCATCAATGCTACAACCTCCAGGACCGGCCCATGACAGGAGTGGTGGGAAGCAAGGCACTGACCTTAGCCAACACACCAGTGAGCAAGGTACAAGAAGAAAACAACGCATGGTGGAAAACGTAGCTGGACCAACACCAATTATTCCCCTGAAGACACTGGCTCTGTGTTATCGGTGAAAACATAGGATGCTAGAGGATTGAGACTATCCCGGCAGTGGGAGCAGGAACAGCAGTGCTAATGTATCACTACTGGGCTTGCGGATCTAAAGCATAGGAGAAGCTGCCACCAGATTGGGGAGGAATATGCTCCCTAGTGCACATCAACATGCCCTCATTGGTGGTACCCAGGAAAGATGTGAAGCTTGATGACTTCCCGAAGATGGACACCAACAAAAGAAAGAAGAGATCAATAGAGGGAACACCACCTTCCAAAATAGAAATGACAAACGAACTAGGAGGACTGAGAAGAGTGAAGAGAGGGGGAATTACTTCTCAGGCAAATCAGAAGCAGCCTTGGACGAAGTACCAGCTCACCACAGACTGTTTAGCAGAACACAAATGTTCTTTACATCACTGATACCCGGAATACAGACTTACACTAATGCAAAATGGCTGCAGATCACTCGCTGGTAGTTGATGGTGACCATAAATCTGACAGTGAGTGGGTTCAACGTCATAAAAGAAGAACTCAGGGCAATAAGACAGGTGGTGCTCCAGAATAGGAACGTTCTGGATCTCCTCTGGACCTCCTCACAGGATCTCCTCACAGCCATGGAAGGAGGAGTTTGCGCAAAAATAGGGAGTTCATGTTGCACATTCATACCTGCCAACGATGAAGAGAACGGAACTCTCTCAGAAGCAGAAGCAGTTTGCCAGTTGGCTAAGATGCATGCGAAGAAGGAGGACGAAGCACGTGGCATGGGAAAGGACAAGAGCTGGCTAGTATATCTATGGTCGTTGATGCCATCATGGCTGGTAGATGGACTGAAGGAGATAGTTGGATCCCTGGCACTAGGAGCAGCATCCTGTGTGGGATCAAGATTTGCATTGGAAGGTGCAAGAAAACAGCAGAAGAAGCAATAGGAATGCAAATACTGATGTATGTGAGCGTAGGAGGAGCAATGGATGACATTGTGAAGGAAAGAGACAGACTAAGGGAGAGAATAACGACATGTGACCTATTTCGGACAGGAACAGAGGTAGACAATCCTCGTAACCCAAGAAAATACAAAGGGAAGTGGGTTTGGTGCAGCCCCAAAGGAGGATGTGCTTAAATGTACTGGTCCTTCGATGATCATGTGAACTATTATGGACACCTCGGAGGAGTGACCAAGATATGGTGATTAAAGGAAGATGAGTGGTTCTTTCGTGATGTGGTTGACAAGTTGACCAGAGGGGTGACAGAAGAGGGGAGTTCCAAAACTACCCGGCCTTCCACCCCGCCAGGTACTCGAACCGGAAAAAGAGATGAAGGAATCATGACCGCTCATACCACACAGGACCAACCCCCACTGCTCCCCTGCTTGATAAATATACTGAAAGATACCCACTCTGCCAATCCTACAGCCCAACACTGCCTAGAGTGGAGGAGGAGTCACCAGACGCCGTCAGAGACACTTCAATTGACAGCATTGACTAAAGCGCCAAAAACGTGCACAAAGTCGTTAGAGACACCACGACATAGCACTGTTAGACATGAAGCACACGTGCCAACAGCACAGCGGGACACGATCACACACACAAACACACAAAAAACACATGCATACAGTTCTATGAGTTAGAGGACAGACACATATACATGCTGTCTCCACGTTTATTATTTTTCCATTAGCTTGCTGCAGCGGTGCAGAAATAGCAAGAAGCAAGAGATCCCATGCACAGACTTGCGGATACCTAGATGCAACTAATGCTTTGGAACTGCAGGAGCATGCAAGGGACCTGCCAGAGCCATAAGCAACTAACCTATGGATATTATGGGAAAGCACAACCAGCAGAATCCATGCTATGGCTTAGAAAATGACAGTAGGCCACAACCGTCTCAGTAAAAGGCTGAGCTAAACTGAATTCAGAGCGAACAGGAGCAGCTACCGTGTGCAAATGACATTCCAACCCATGAACTGCAGTAACAACAGCACAGAGGAAAATGCGAACAATTCTCTTTAAATACAAACTAATTCAGAGCTGCAGAGCTCATAACCACAGTCGCTGAACATGTGGTCCAGCAGAGCTGAACGCGGGCCAAACTAGCAGCTGGGAAAGAAGGACAGTCTCACGAGCCAGACAATAGCTTGCAACAAATTTGTTACAGAAGAAGCCGAATGTTGCATGATGAGAACGAGCACTCTCATAGTCTGTGGTGGTTCACACATGTTATAATGCAGACACATAGTGGTTCTTGGTACCTTGAAAAGGTACACTCTGATCTGAGAACAGATTCTGTCTAAGGCCTGGAGGCACTAGTTCTAGCCAATCACAGTTCAGGACCCTAGGGGTGGGTAGCCATGGCCGCAAACCAATCATCAGACCCGCACACTGCAACATTGTAGAAGTAGCATTTTTCAGGCATGGTCCAGGCCTGACATCTGACTTAGGAGAGCCAGTTAACTAACAAATATAGGGACTGCTATAGGGGAACTACCACTGAACACCCAATCCGCTGACCTGATAGGTTTGCTGGAGATGGGGCCAGACTCTGATTTCACACTGATGCCATCGCATTACAAAAACTGGCCTAGGAACAAGAAATCTTTGAGACGACCAGGAGCCTGTTCTTTGTACTGATCCCTGTTGGTATTTGGCTGTAATAAACCACAGTTAGAACTTGCTGTCTGTCTGGAACTGCATTCCTTTTGGGAGGGGAAGGAGTTAGGGCTTCCATGAGTTCTGAATTTGCAAACTCCTAGCAACCCTCAACCTGCCTGGGAGTTCTACACTACCAAGGCCACTTAGAGGCGTTGCTGAGGCCTGGGACCTTCGAGATGCTGCACTAGTCTTTCCCCTCACTGACACTCTAGAGTTCCAAGAATCCATGCCGGATGGATGGTTGGAGAGAAACACTGCTCATGCGGTCTTCCTTGTCATTTTCCATTACCCCTCCCAGAAGGTCTTCTTCATTCGGGTACACAGGGCCTAGCCCGTACCCTGGGATCTTCTCCCCAGCCGCCCTTGTTCTACCCAGAGCTTAGAGGATGGTCAGCAACACAGGTTTATTAACCTTGGTGCTGTGGGTAAGTTCCCTCTCTTGACATAGGACTTACAGGACCTCTGTTGATGGGACCCCGTAACAGAGGATTTTGTGAGAGCACGTAGATGTAAGTGCACCTTTTGCTGAGAAATACAAGCTGGGTAAGTGAGGGGAGTGTGAGTGGTTGAGGGCGTGAGGAATGGTGCGAGTACATGAGGGAGGAACACGTGGAAAGTGTGGAGACCACGTGGCATTGTATATAGGTTGGTTTGATTATAATATAGAGGATTGTGGTGTAAAGGGACCCTTTCCTATTTTCTTAGGCAAGAAGACAGCACTGTGTAATAAAGGTAAATAAAAGTTACGGCTAGAGGCTCTGCATAATTAGTGGGCCTGGGATCTTTCTGCCCAGTATAAGAAGGGTGTAAGAACGAAATTTAGCTGTGGCAGGGGCCGCATGTGGACCTGGGATCTCCTGACCCATAACTTCTCACCTCTCTTTTCTCCTTCGCTCTCTCCCTCCCTTGCTAACCATCCCCTCTGTCGTAGCAATTGGCTGCCCAGTCCCTCAATAGTCCAATAGGGTCCTGGCCAATTGCCCCAGCAGTCCCCCCTGCACTGCTCTCTGGACCCACACCTGCCTGTCGGGTGATCTCCTCTGCCCTGCACTTACATTTTGGGCCAGTAGACCTTCCTCTCTGCCTGAGACGTCTCCGCCCATGCACTTACCTGTTGCCTCCCTAAAAGGGCACCTCTGGCACTTCCTCCCAAGGGGAACCTAATAGCACTTACGCCCACCTCACCTCCTTTTTTCACTGCACTTGCAGGCTCCGAATGTCACAAGACCTACTAGGACTGCTGTTGGTTTCTATTTATTCATTTTAATTTCCATTGCTTATTTTCTCCCTTGTTTCCTTCCCTTTTGCCTTGTGGCGCTTTGAAACACTGTCTTGTTGTATAAGCGCCTTATAAATATTCAATAAATAAAATAAATATAGGTGGTGTTGGAACAAAAATCTAGTCTTTATTTTGATGACATTGTTGTTTGCTTTGTTGTGATTAGGAGAGGCTGATTGTGATGAGGAGATGTTGAAGGAAGGCCTGATTTTGTTGTGTGAGGAGATTTTCGGTTGATGTGAGGACGTGCATGAGAGCGGTGCGGGAGGTTGTGAGTGAGGGCACGGGTTGGGCACTGGTAGCGGGTGATTAAGGGAGTTAACAGGTGAGAACAGCCCTGCTGGTTCTGGACGTGTTTAATAGAAGTATTGTACAGCAGTGATAGAGGGGTGGCTACGGTGGAGCCAGTTACCCTTCTGGAGGATATGTGTAAAGCTCTTCCCTTGTACCAAGAAGAAATTCTTGAATACCACAAAGAATGGCTAGCAGAGACTAAAGGAGGGATGTATAAGCAATGGCCGGAACAGGGAACAAATAATAAAGCTATTCTGAGCCATATGTATACTTTTTTGGCAGCTGTGTACATAGGGAAAAAGTTGAAAAACAGAAAGGAAGTGTTGGAATTGTGGAAAATGGTGGAAGACTTGGAAGATATCCCCATCGATCCCCCTAAAACGGTGAATGTGCCGCCCACAACCTGTGTCCCGATCACTACCATGCTTACCGCCCCAAGTGCTCCAGTACCCCTGCACCATAATGGAAGTATGCGTCGCCTGTGAGATAATGATACAGTATCAACACGTCCCATGTTATTGGTAGGGAGTGCCCCTTCATTTGCCCAATAGGATTTATCCCAGGCACTTGACAAATTGTGGACAAGTAACCCTCATGACATAGGGCTCCTGCTGAGTGTTGCACCAATACGTATCACATTGAAGCCAGGCACAGTGTTATCCAGAGTTAAACAGTATCCACTATCCAAAGCAGGTGAAGAGGGGATTTATGGCTCTATCATGGCCCTCCTACGTTAGGGCATCATATTACCATCCAATTCTCTGTGCAATATATCTATTTATCCTGTGAAAAAATCGAAGGGAGCATATTGGAGAATGATTCAGGATTGAGACCCCCTAAATGATGTGGTACAGCAGAGCTTCCTGTGGTTCCTAACCCTGCCACGATATTGTGTAACATACCCACTGGGGTCACACACTTCACTATTGTAGACCTTAAGAACATCTTTTCCTCATTTCCAATACATTCAGATTCACAATACCTCACCGCGTTGATGTTTGCCCGGGAGGCGGTTCCAAAATATTATGCTCCCACAGGGGTACTGTGAGTCCCCCAACATATTCTAGCAGCGTTCCGCATGAGGATTTGGGCAATATCCAGGTGTCAAGAAAGATTATCCAGTATGTACATGATTTGTTAGTGTGCAGCACTACTGAGCAACAGTGCAGGGAAGATTCCATTACATTACTACAGTTGACCGACAAGGGGTATAAGTTGGATAGAGCAAAGTTACAGTACTGTCAACAGGAGGTGTTGTATTTTGTCCAATTGATTTCAGGTAATTTTAAGAAAGTTACTGCAGAACGCACCGCATAGGTGCGCCGCACACAGCAGCCAGTAACTGTTAAGGACATGCAAATATTCCTGGGTTTATGCAATTATTTTATGGCATAGATCTTGGGCTATTCATCATATACTCAACCACTGCTGCAACCACTTAAAGAGGCCCAGCGGACGAAAAATACCATTATTTGGACTGATGAAATCCTCACTAGTTTCCAAGAGTTGAAAGATGTTATCTCTGTTGCCCCTGTCCTAACATCTCCTGGCTGTACTGAAGTGTTCTATCTGACACTCTGATGGCCAAATTATGGCAGCAGTTCTGACACAACACAGCTCTATGGGTCATAAAATCCTAGCATATTATATTGGTATGCTAGATTCTGTTATTCCAGGACAGGTTCACTGTGAACAAGCATTAGCTGCAGCTGCTTTTGCTATTGAGAAGTCAGCCACTGTTACCATGGGGTGCTCAGTGACTCTGTATGTAGAACATGCAGTATTTGTGATAATTGAGAGGTCCATGTCCACGTTGAACAACACATAGGGCCTCAGCATATGAAGTTATTCTCTCCAGCCCACCCATTTACATTGTTCGTTGTAAGACAGTAAATCCTGCTACCTTTTTGACAGAACCCATCACTGAAAATAATGATGTTCGTGACTGTGCCACATATGAAGGCCCAGGTGATGACATACCTAAAGCACGAGATTGCACCTTAGATGACTGAGAGGTATTCTTTGCTGATGGGTCATCAACTATTGATCAGGAGACAGGCCAGCTACATACTGGGGCAGCAGTGGTTCGGTTGGTTGAAGAAGAGTACAAAGCTTTCATTCAACAGAGGTTACTGGGGCATTATTCTGCCCAAGCAGCCAAACTGATTGCTCTCATTGAGGCACTCTAGAAGCAGCACAGGGATGTCAATTAACAATGTATTCAGACTCTGCATATGTGACGACAGCCATGCACTTGGGATTGTCGATGTGGATGAGGAGATGGTTTTCGGTGAGCCGATGGATCTTCAGTACAGCATGCAGCCCCCTTAGATTGATTTGTGGTCCTCTCTCAGCCAACACAATCATCAAGTGTACCGACCCATACAAATGGCAGGGACTCTCTTGATAACGAAGCAGCAGACACAGCCACAAAATTGGCTGCGTATTTACTGGTGCCAGACATCCCTGAACACCCAGCACTTTTTAGTATGCAATTGCAAATACAGGTTCCATATACTATGTTACCCATTATTGATGTTATAGAATTACTAGCCCAAACACCTCAGAATGCGAAATTACTGTGGCAGAGGAGGTGCCCAATCTCCTATAGATCTAGTTTTGAGACAGGTTGGTACAGGGAAAGTGGTGATGCCCCAGGAATTAGTTTTAGTAGCATTTGATCAGTTGTACTACCTCTTGCATGTGTCTAGGCAGCATATCGCTGCTGATTACAGGAGGATTGGTATGTGCTGAACATGCAGGAACTTTTAAATATGCTTAGTTCGAATTGTACGATCTGCCAGACATACAGTACTGGTCACACCCTGAGGATGCTGAGAGGGACACTGCCCTGCTCAATTATTTCGAGACCTCCACATCGATTTTGCAGACATAGGTGAATGGTGCAATACCTTTGGCTATCTTATAGAACTGGTTTGCCCCTGGTTTGCCCCTTCTCCCGTTGGATTGAGGCTGGTCCGTGTGCATATCCTGATGCCAGATCGGCAGCTAAGTATTTGGTGTGAGAGGTGTTTCCCTGATTGGGAGTGTGCAAGACCCTTAAAAATGACAACCACACACAATTCTTTAATGAGCTGTTTAGAGAAATTGTGTCTCTTTTATGGATTAAACATAAGATGTGCTCCACTTCCCATCTCCAGACCAACAGTGTTGTTGAAATGATGACTGACCTTTTGAAGGTTAAGTTATCAAAATGATGTGTTAGTGGGTTCATTGCTTGCCTTTGGCCATTTTCAGTTTGAGAGCCCAGCCCTGTAAGGACTGTCACCTCTCCCCTCACGTGATAGTGACAGGGAGACATATCAACGCACCACTATAACCTGTGCGAAGTGCTTCTAATGCTCACCAGGCTGCATCAATTCTAGGAGATTAATTTAAATCATAGTTGACTGAGTTAACAAAATGTATAAAATGCCTTTCTCGACAGATTGCACCACGACGAGCGGTAGAAGAGAACAGCGCAGCACCAGATTCTGCGAGCTCGCCACCACTGTAGCTAAATCCGAGAGACGCGGTCTATCTGAGAGACTTTGTCCGCAGGTGGAGTGAGCCGCGCTGTACGGTAGCGTATGCCACTCCACTTGCGGTCAAAGTTAAGGAACTGTGGTTTTGGGTACATCTTTCTGATGTAAAGAAGGCACCCCATCCATCACCTCCTTCTATGAGTATATTGTCTGATGGTTTTTTGTAAATAACTATATGAAGAAGCGAACACATTTTGAGGCTGTTTGTTCATTGTTACAATAGGTTTTTCACACCTGTATCATTGAGTTATTGGTCCAATATATGTGTGCATCTGTATGGTGTAATATTGGTACACTGCTATTTTGAGTTGTTATTTTTATTCTAACAAAAATGTTTCCCTTTTTCCAGTACACTCAAATTGTTCTGCAGGTCTCACTGTACAAGTGCTCTTTTTAACCTTGGTTGTGTAAATTTTTGTATTTGACAAGTGAGTGTATATGGTTAGGACATATAAAGGGGAGGTGGGGGTGTAATATAGGGGGCTGTGGAAATAGGGATTTTTTTGATGTTACAACACCCACTGATGATTTTATGACTACTGTAGTGAATTTCAAAAGAACAGGTATACAGGACACAGTGTTATGGCAATTAAAGCTGCGCTTAAGAGGGTATTAGATGAAGAAAATGGATATGCTCACTACAAAGGAGTTGTTTTTGACACAATGGGCCTCATTACACGGACGGCGGTAAGGGTTAACGGTCACCGTTAATGGCAGCGGTGACCGTTAACCCTTACCGCCGTACTACGAGGTCCCTTTGCGGGTTGGAGGAATTAACGCCTGCTTCTTGCAGGCGTTAAAAACCAACCCGCTAAGGGACCTCGGAGCTAATTATGGCACCGCAAAATTGCGGTGCCGTAATTAGCGCCTTCCCCATTCCCATAGAGCCCTATGGGGCAGAAATGGGAATGGGGAAGGGCAATGGCGGAAGGGGGATTTACCGCCCCTCCAACCTTGGAATGGGGCGGTAAATCCCCTTTCCGCCAAGGCGGTGCCGGTAATTTACCGGCATGGTCCAGGGTGCTAATAGCACCCTGGATTACCGCCTTCCGTGTAATGAGGCCCAATGTCTGATGTGCACCATCCAGAATTTAGTAACATGTGGTACAGCCACATGCGCTCAGTGGGGAAACAGAGGTATGATGGGAGTTGGCATGTCTGCTCCCTCATCCCCCACGTGTCAGGGGCGCCCAAAATGTTAGTACCCCAGGAATTGTCATCCGTGGAAACTCAGTATTTGGTTCATCTGTCACTGTCAGGTTTGTCGTCTGTTCCAGGGGCACAAGATACAAGTTGTACTAATGGACAAGGATGAAGAAAAATTTGACAAAGAAGATAGTACTCCTCAATGCAAGCCACAACCCATGCTAAAATTGGATAGTGCTGTTCATGCCAAACATATGGGAAAAGGCGGTAGTGAGCTACATGGCAGGGGGTTAGCAGGGTTCAGAGAAGAAGTGATATGGAACATTAATAAGAACTGTTTCACAACATGGGCCATGTATCTTTCGAAATTGACATGAATTGAGACACATGAAGTTCCAGTGAAGGTTCAAGCAGCTGAAGAATGAGTTTTGTTTTGGGGGGCATGGGACAGTTCCCCTTGGCACTAATATCAAATGCAATAAAACACTGTTCATCTCAAGGAACAGCAGCTCTTATTCATCTGTACTGGGTGTGCGGCCAACAAGCATACCTACATCTCCAACTATCCTAGTGAGGCACCTGTGCACTAACAACATTGCATTCAGCTATTCTTGTGGTGCCTGAAGCTCATCTAGTAATCGCATCCAAGCCTGGTATACAGGAACAAAACCAAGTTTCCACCGTTTCCAAGTTCTCACTGAAGATAGGATATCGAATTATTTGTCTGAAGATTCGTCCAAACTGCTCAAAGGAATTCCAGATGAATATCAACTGTACATCAAGATGGAGGTGTTCTTCGCCTCCCTTCTGACGTCAGAAGTTCAGGCCGCAGCAAATGCAAAATGGCTGCAGATTGTGAGATCGGAGATGATCCAGCTTGCAAATGATACTGAACAAGGCCTGAATGCTATAAGAGTGTATTGCGGGCGATCCGGCTGATGACACTCCAGAACCGGTACGTTCTGGATCTTCTGACGGCAAGGGAGGGGGGCGTTAGTAAAGAAATTGGATTGTCTTGCTGTACATACCCACCCCCAAATGATGCAGAAAACGGTTCCATGACATAAATCATAGGGGGCCTGCACAAGTTGAAGACAGACATGGAAAGTGAAACAGGGGTACAGACCGAAGATCGGCTCAACTTATTGTTCTCGTGCAAGCTAATATGGCTTGGAGCAGTGGTGATGATATTGGTCCCGATCGTGGGGCTCCTGTTGGTGTTGTTCTGCATATGTCAAATGATACTTTGATGCTGTGCCAAGACTATCCCCAACAGGGCAATGATGATGGTTGCTATTGGGGCAGGAATGGCTCTCCGGGATACAAAGAATAGGCAGGTACAGATGTAAGGCCCAAAAAGCCACGGATGATCAGAATTCAAAGACCTATATATCCCCCGAGGACCCTGACTTCGCCCACCCCCACCAGACCCAGAGAATTATACAGAGCACTGGGTTGATTTAGCCGGTGACGGAGGTTGTATTTACCTCAAGTGTACTCTGGAAAAATATGCCCTGGATGGGGAAAGCCTACATCATGTATGCAGGATGAGGGTCCCTAAGGATGAAGCAGATAGGAGAAGAGAGAAGGAGGGTCTAGTTAATGGAGGATTAACTAAAGGGGGGAATGTTGGGATGCACGTTCAGATCCCAGCCCTTCCCAAACGATTTAGATTACGCAAAATACACTAATACTACACTAATTCACTATGCGGGGAAATGCACATGAGCGGGTACAGGGGGAACGGGAAGTCTCGTGGGTATAGGTGAATGGCATAGGGCATACCCATTGTAGAACTTCACATAAGTCTATAATGTAAATTAACAACAAGCCTTATAGAGTGATAGGCGAATACAATACATGCACACAACATAAAAATCTCTGTTCAGTGACACTAAACATAGAAGTGACACCATATTTGAAGGTAGGCCTGAATCCTCACAGGCTGTGTTGGAAACATAGAACAACAAGGCCTCATGGTTAAATAATCCACCCCCACCCCAGGCGAGGTAGGGAACACACCCCCCCACACACACACAAATGTATCCTGTTAGAGCTCTACGAAAATAGAAAGGAAAATGAACGGCCCAACACAAGTAAGGTCTCGAGTTGCCAAAACACCAATTGAGATTGAGGACACCAGCGCCCCACAGAATAATGGCCATCCCTTTTGAACTACCAGATGCCCATGAGTAAAACACCTAAATCCTTCACAACTTAGACTGATTAGTGAGACCTGCAGGAAACTCAGGCCTTCCTCTCGGGAGGAGTAGCTGATAAGGGGGGGGCAGAGGACAACCAAGCCCATGATTTGTACCTGGGAGAGCAAAGCATGAGGCCAACTGTTCTAAGATTGCGATGGAAAGGCTTGTATGTCTGGGATGAGAACATAGTGGCTTTATTCGCAAGGACCAGACTGACCTCAAAGTTATCCACTAAGCTTATCTTGATGACCAGGTGGACATCACATGATTAGGCCTCATGGCAGGGCAGTGCTTGAAGGACAGTGTTCTCAGTAACTTAACCAATCACCCAACATCAACTTAAGGTGAAGAGATCGAAACCCACGTTTGAAGGAGTTGGAGTCGAAGATGATGCGGCCAATGAACTCGGCGTCTATATATCATTAGTAATAGGTAAATAGGCGGTGGCCAATGAGGGTGGGGGATGACCACTGTGGGCCCGATTACAAGTTTGGCGGTATACCAGCGGTAATACCCCAGGATACTGCCCAACGTTAATTGTGTTAGTGCCACCTGGCTATTAGCTCCGGATCACGGGTTGGGTGATAATGGGAAATCCCCATTCCCCATTGCACAGAAAACGGCGCTAAATGCGAGCTCTGCGACAATGGACATAAAATACCATGTGGTAAATTTCTTTTTGTATACAAAATAAAGTTCTTGTTCTTCTCACAAAAGGGTGCACCTAGCCGTTTTCAAAAGCGGGTTGTTTTTTCTTGGTCTGGTTGTTGCAAGGGTACCCTACACCAGGGGGACAGAACCACAATGTACCTTGTGCTTGTAGATGTTATTGGTGATCGACAGGGTCGAGTCGGTTTCAGGGCACTTTGCAGCTTCTGGGACAGAGTACAAGACGGGAGACAGCTGCGGGTATCAGGCAGAAAACAGTTCAGTGAGCGAAGCTGGACGTATGGCTGCAGGCTGGCCTACACAGCGGCTCAGGTCAGTGCTGGTCAGTGGTTCTGAAGTACTGCTTGAGATGTCTCGGATAGCTTTAAGAGGCTGTGGTGTAACAACAGCAGGGGAAAAAAGATGTTTAGAAATTGTGAGACAGATGAAAAGCAAGAGGCTCTTGCTTTGCATCTGTCCCTCAATTTCAAAAAATCGTTTTGGGTTGGGTATACTTCTCCATCTGTTCACCCCTGTTGGCAAGAGGAGTGCACAGATGTAGAGGTGCACCCAACTTTTGATGGGACAACATCAGCACCTCTCAGTTCAGCTGCTACACTCTTATTGACAAGGCCCCAGCACTTCTCAACAGATGTATTTCTTTTTATTTTAATTGGTTAATTATAATGCGTTTACTACCCAGAGGTTTCTAAGCGCGGACTGAGGGAGCGAACCTGTGTTGCGTGGTCCGAGGGAGCGAACCTGTGTTGCGTGGACCGAGGGAGTGAACCTGTGTTGCGCGGACCGAGGGAGCGAACCTGTGTTGCGCGGACCGAGGGAGTGAACCTGTGTTGCACGGACCGAGGGATCGAACCTTTGCTGCTCTGTTTCGTCTTGCTTCCAAGGCGAGCACGTTGCCCCTGAGCTATCCTTCCGATACACTAAAGATCTGAAGTACATTTAATGATACATAACCAGAACTATTGAGCAAGTCTGTCATCAGAATAACTCAACACAGTCGTGGTTATACAAGAGCTCCTATATTTAAAGGGATGAAATTATTCAGAATGTAGCAGCACTATTCAATAACCCAAAGTTCTTAAGCATAGTTAATGTGAAAATACTACACTTCTCACCGTTGGGACAGTACTGCCACTTCTCACAGAGGCTTCTACACCTCTTACGGGGCAGCACTGATCCAGCCTACTGCTCACATGCTCAGAATTGTCATTTCTCAGCAGGACTGCAACACTATACCATTATGTTCTGTATGTTGAGTGCTTCTTCACCACCAATGTGGATTCATGGGTCTCTCCCAGTGTCTAAATAGTAGATCTGTCTACATTCAATTGGCAACAGGCATGTCCGTAGCTGCCTGCTGTCCATAAACTGAATGAAAGAATGAGCTATCTCAGACACAAGTTATCACCCCTGCACCCACATTGAATGAATATGGTATGGATCTATAGATCGAGAAACTGGAGTGACAATTCAGAGTGTTTTAACAGAAATATAATTGTCTTCCGAGATGGGAGACTGACTTCACTAATATACATGGTACTGAGATGACCAAGAGTGAAACTGTACATTCAGTTGTGAGATTACCAGCAACGGTTGATACTATGCTCGAAGGAGTGAGGTGCTCACTCAATATATCACACTTTTTAAAGGTTTGAGACCCATCCTGAATGCTTGCCCAAAGAGCCTTGGCCAGAGTTTCACACTGAAGAAGTGAGCATGTAATCCAGGGATTTGCGGTCCTATAATTGCCAGTGATGTCACTTCCTGTATTTCAGCCCCCCGGGAAATTCATAAGTCGACTCCCCTCTGCCCTGGGCTCGTTGCTCCTTTCCCCAAATAGCCGCGTGTTTAATTCTTCTGTCCTTAAGAGGCAGGGGGGGCCATCACTGCTGAAAGCAGTCATTCCGCAATGCTGGGCACACTAAGACTGGGCTATAAATAACAATAAACGCTTAGTTGTCATTGGATTCCTTCAGTCAGTATGATAGCTCAGTGAGTTAAGCGCCTGTCTCTGGCATCGGTGTGCAGCTTTCCGTTTGGCTCGCTTAGTGAGATGAGCCCTTGCCTCTGATGGCTGTGTGAACATTTGATTTTCACTACAGGGGCAGAGATACCCCCCACCTCTGCCTGATTATAAGCAAGCGAGCAGCCCAACCCATGCCCTGGCCAAACATATTTTATAGCACTATTCATAGGGAATTGCAAAAAGTCATACAATTAACAGGAACTTAATCTTAGCAACAGTATGTAATCCTGCTGAGCTACCCTGATAGCCTTCTACTTTAGAGCCTTCTACCTGGGGCATAGTGTTTGCTTGAGGGGTGGGTGTCTCGGGGCATAGTGTTTGCTTGAGGGGTGGGTGCCTTGGGGCATAGTGTTTGCATGAGGGGTGGGTGTCATGGGGCATAGTGTTTGGTTGAGGGGTGGGTGCCATGGGGCATAGTGTTTGCTTAAGGAGTGGGTGTCCTGGGGCATAGTGTTTGCTTGAGGGTTGGGTGCCTTGGGGCATAGTGTTTGCATGAGGGGTGGGTGTCATGGGGCATAGTGTTTGGTTGAGGGGCGGGGGCCGTGGGGCATAGTGTTTGCTTGAGGGGTGGGTGTCTTGGGACATAGTGTTTGCTTGTGGGGTGGGTGCCTTGGGGCATAGTGTTTGCATGAGGGGTGGGTGTCATGGGGCATAGTGTTTGGTTGAGGGGTGGAGGCCATGGGGCATAGTGCTTGCTTGAGGGGTGGGTGTCTTGGGGCATAGTGTTTGCTTGAGGGGTGGGTGCCTTGGGGCATAGTGTTTTTATGAGGGGTGGGTGTCATGGGGCATAGTGTTTGGTGGAGGGGTGAGGGCCATGGGGCATAGTGTGTGCTTGAGGGGTGGGTTTTTGGGGCATAGTGTTTGCTTGAGGGGTGGGTGCCTTGGGGCATAGTGTTTGGTTGAGGGGTGGGTGTCTTGGGGCATAGTGTTTGCTTGAGGGGTGGGTGTCTTGGGGCATAGTGTTTGGTTGAGGGGTGGGAGCCATGAGGCATAGTGTTTGGTTGAGGGGTGGGGGCTATGGGGCATAGTGTCGCACTCCAAGAGTGAACCCAAAATAGAAGCTAAAACAGGCACAGTTAGGAGATGTACATCCTTTGCTTTTTGTGGAAACCTGACTCAACGAAGGCCATACTCCTCTTGGGCAATCCAAACAGCAAAGTATAGCAGTCCAAAATAATGGAATGTCGAATCAAGTGTCAATAAAATACATATCATTTAATTAAACAGATGATATGCAATAACTAAATAGAAATAAAATAACAATGGAAAATGTGTAGTACAAAATACAAATAAAAATCATTACACCTCAAAAACATTCTTTTTCTATCGGCCTCATTACGACCCAGGCGGTAAGTTACCGCCTGGGTCGTACCTTTACCACCATGGCGTAAACTACGTTTACGCCATGGTGGTTGGCGGACTTACCGCCCCATTCCGAGGTTGGCGGGGCGGTAAGTCCCCAATTCCCATTTACCCTTCCCCATTCCCATTTTTGCCCCATAGGGCATAATGGGAGTGGGGAAGGCGTTAATTACGCCACTGTAAATTACGGTGGCGTAATTAACAACAAGGTCCCTTAGCGCCATGGATTTTAACACCTGCTAAAAGCAGGTGTTAAATCCTCCATGGCGCTAAGGGACCTCGGAATCAGGCGGTAAGGGTCGGCGCTGTTTACGCCGCCGTAAACCCCCTACCACCTGGGTCGTAATGAGGCCCTATGTGTTTTAATAAGAATTTGGGGTTGAAAAAGCCTCCTGTGATGCCACGCCCCACCGTGCCTACCGCCCTACCCACATTTACTTTTCGGCCCACTATAGCCATCATGTAAGGTACTTTCGGCCCTCTGTCAAAATCAGTTGTGCACCCCTGCTTTAGATGATCTGCCTCAAGAGGGGCTCAACCCTCTTTTAAAGTCAAATGGGACACAGGGATTGGTGTAGGCTACGCCTACCTTAATTAACTAATTCTGGTGTCCCCACCAACAATCTCCTGTATGCATGAGGCCATAACCAGGGTGTTTTTCAACAAGAAAGGTAAAGGGGTGAAAACATGTGATATTAAGTTCCACCCATCTTCCTGTCTGTTGTGGATCAAAGAGTCTCTCTGGTTAATGGATCTCTGTGTGGTTCCTGATTAAAGTGGCAGGTTTCCCCTTGAAGCTGCGGTGAGACCAGACTCTCTAGCTCCTGCAAACCACCTTCTTGCACCTTATGAATGGGGTCCCCCTGCGGGGTGAGCTACTGTAAACACGCAGTCCCAGACATGACAGCTCACTGTCATAGATACTGAGGGTGGGAGCTGGCTTCTGGTTGACACAGTTGCATATGAAAGATTGTTGGGGTTTCCTGTCTCCTTTGTTAACCTCTGCAGCCAGGCCTACACGTGGGCCTGTTTGAATTACCCTCTAATTGGTCCTCTACCTTCTGGAGATGCATTGTGTACCCCTAGTTTTCATATCCCAACTAAATATAACAGGGGGACTTTGCTGTAGGCTGTGTTCACCCAGAGTACGCAGGCCTATGCCTTTGTTGTGCTGTGAGCATAGAAAAATGTGTGTGGATTAGCCCCACATATTTTTTTGAGGTTGGTCAACCATAATTCCATTTAATGAAACATGTCAAAAAGCCCAGGTAAGCGCACAGCCACCGTGGTCGAATTCCTAACACTCTACAACCTACCTAGATATTCTCCCACCTCTGCGTATCTCCACCATTCTGGGTGCTTCTCAATGCTAAATGTCTCCCTTTACAAGTTGCTACTCTTGGGGCCTCAATACGACCTGGCGGTCCCGTAATGACGGTATGGGACCGGAACCGTTCATTACGGGATGCCTGATTACGAGGTCCCCTAGCGGGACCCGGAACAGACGTCTGGTAAAACCAGACGCCCTTTCCGGGTCCCGTGAGGGGACCAAGGAGCTAATAACGGGCCCGTTATTAGCTCCGTCCCCAATCCCATTGAGCCCCACGGGGGCTCAAATGGGAATGGGGAATGGTTCTGTGCATGAGGAATTACCAGGTCCTCCAAGGTCGGAATTACCCGGTAATTCCTCATTCACAGACCCTGGTACTGGCCCTTATTAAGGGCATGGCTGCCTCCATTCTCGTAATGAGGCCCTCTGTCTTTAAATTGATCCGTGGCCTACCCCCACTCCGTACTGCCCTGCTCATTGCATCTTTCTCTGCTCTCCTACTCGGGGTCTCCACTCTGTAATTCATAACAACTCCACTGCACTCCACTGTACCTGCCGCATATGTGCCGTCTCCCGCTTACACTCCCTCTCTCTGTTGCATCCCACCTTGGAATGATCACCCCTGGCATTGAAGTCATTCAATTAGATCACTCTGGCCGCCCTATATTGATGCTAATGGTATATATATCCATGTTACTACATACTAGGGTGACCAGACGTCCCGGTTTCGCTGGGACGGACCCGGAATTGGGTGCTCTGTCCCCCTTTCTCAAGTCTAGGATTCCATTGGAAAATGCAGTGGTCCCGGGTTTTGGTAGGTCTTCATAGTTGGCATTCAGTAATGCACAATCTCACACAGAAAAAATGCTGCATTTTACGAATTAAGATAGTGGTAGTTTGTGATAAATTAATTATAAGTGGTGTTTTCCACCACTAACACTTAAACCTTCTACTCCAATGTTCCTGAAGTGTAGTGCCTTGACAGCCACTTTCAGGAGTTAGTCTTACATTTATGTTAGTTGCCCTGTCCCGGTTTTTTACTTTTTTAATCTGGTCACCCTACTACATACCCATTGCCTACAAAGTACATTATATTTGTGGATGTCTTCCTTTCACTGAACGTTCCCTTTTTATTGCCAAGCACATTATTCGTGCACTATTTAGCTTGTCCACATCAACAGAATCATTACCTCATTTTTGCTCTCTATACACGGCACTTCTGCTAGAAGTGCTTGACCAATCATCCAAATCCATAAACATAAAAATGTCATCTGGGCATTTGTAAAGCTCTAAACAGGTTATGGTCATTTCATCTCAAACCATTGCAGCTAATGCCATTCCATCGAAATGTTTCCATCTAGAAAATGTCCATCTAATAAATTCTTTGGGGGGAGTGTCCCCCCAAACCCCTGCTTTATACCCTTTAAAATACACTTGAACAAAAATTAACCCTTTACCCCCACAAATATGCATTAGATGGACATTTTTTAATGGAATGGTATTAGATGGAATGGGTTTAGATGAATTGACTAGAAACCCTCTAAACCATTGTGAGTGGGTGGGCTGGTTGTGCTGTAGGCCGCCTGGAAGTGCACTGCTTCTCACAGCTTTGCTTTCAATAGACATTTATCTGGCATAGCTCGTGTAAGGGTCTGTACAGCTACAGTAAAAATAGCAATTTCAAAGATGGCACTATCCCCAAGGCAGATGCTATGTGCGGCAAGAAATATGGGGGTTTCCATTCATTAGCAATTGTTGAGACTGTGAGGTACGTTGGGGTTGAGAATGTGCAAAAGTCTGGTGAGCATGGGTACACCTTTCAAATTGCAAGCCACTAGCCAACATAAGTCACTCACCCTGACAATTGATCCACATGCACACTTTCCAAAAGCCAATTATCAGATGCCAACAGATGGTGGTGGGTGCTAATTAAGAGGCATGCGGGAGAGGATTTAACCAAGTTGCCCAAAAAAGAGAGAGAGACTGAGAATGAGAATGTACAGTTGATTGAAGTGTGTTGGGGTCCCAAACAATTGGATGCCAATTGCAAGTGAGTGTCCCAGCGTTGGTGTGCCCGAGACAGCTGTGCAGCATTTTTGTTGTTGTTTGTTTTAACTGTGTTGTGCCTTATGGTCACTAGTAGACCACATTTAACTGTGCTGTGCCTTATGGTCACTAGTAGACCACATTTAACTGTGTCGTGCCTAATGGTGACTAGTAGACCACTTTTTAACTGTGTTGTGCCTTATGGTCACCAGTAGACCACATGTTGACTGTGTTGTGCCTTATGATCACCAGTAGACTACATTTTAACTGTGCTGTACCTTATGCTCACTAGCTAACATTAACGTGCTATGCTTCGCCTAATGCTGCTGACCATATCACGCTAGACACTCCCAGTTCTACCCACCTATCTGCTCCATTTAGCGGTAACGGAATCCCCCACCTCTGATACTATAGCATCCTGATACTGGAATTGGAAGGATGCTAAACTTAGCAATACTGCTCTGTACCATGGCTGTTGCCATACAGGTGGACTCTAGTAGCCAAGAATACATTGGTCAGTCACCGGTACCTACTTTAGACCTTAGCCTACTAACCCCTTCAAATACTGTGCAACCAAATCTCTCCATACACTACAAGGCCTGAGAGACAATATCCTACGCCTCTTTACCATGTGCTACGTCCAATAGAAATAACAGACTTCGCGCCAGACTAGCCAAATTATATGAACCACTGAGAAGAGCCCTTCCGGCCACCAACCTCAAAATTTATTACAAACCTAACCTACGACCGCCTAGCCACTCCGTTGCCTCCTCCAATGTCCATCTCGGACGCGAATACCCTTCGGCTCAATAACTACAAGACTAAAGCCTGAAATATCTCCAACAAACTGACCCGAGTCAACAAAACACCTGAGGCCCCCCTCTCAAAGGAGCGCTTCTCAACGCAAGATCACTAGTCGCACACGCCACCGATATTGCCGACTTAATCACTGAAGGGAACCTGGATTTCCTCGCAGTTACGGAAACTTGGCTCCATAATGCAGCAGGACCTGCCCTTCTGCTAGCTATCCCTGATGGCTACGCCATAGTCAGACAAGACCGAGATAATGCCCGAGGTGGCGGTATTGCTATTATCTTTAAAACTGCTCTCGGCCTCAGACTAGTCCCTACTCAGCTATCACAATCATGTGAAACCATCACTGCCAAAATTCAGATAGATAACTCGCAATCCCTTACTATACACCTTATATATAGGCCACCCGGCCCTCTTGGTACCTTTGAGGAAGACCTGCAGAATATAATTATGAATAACCTTAAACCCACCACGCAACTACTCCTATTAGGTGACTTTAACCTAGGCTTTAATGACCAAATGGATAAAAACGCGACTGAAATAGCCAATTCGATTAAAGCACTAGGCCTCAGCCAAAAAGTCAATAAACCCACCCACCTTAAAGGGAGAATATTGGACTGGATAGCGGACCTTAACTGCTCAGCCACTATCTCATCCATCCTGCCATTAGCATGGACAGACCATTCTCTGATCGCCTTTCACCTATCCACTTTAAGACGTACCCCACTGGCTAAACCACTAGTGCCACCATGCTTAACCAGAAGTAAAAAAAGTATCACGGTAGAGAAAGTTATCCCTGCCATTCTGCCCACACTTAACGGACTGCCTGAAAATCTTGACCCTAGTAGTCTAGTTCAGGAATTCAACAACATTATGCTCACCACACTGGATAAAATTGCCCCTATCAAACTTAGGCCTAGCAAACCAATAGCCCACTTAAACAAATGGTTCACTCCACAACTTAAAGACCTCTGCACATTAAAGAATAAAAGTGAAACTAATTGGAGACTTTGCCCCTCTAGCGAGAACAAAGCCAAATTAACCTCACTATCCTCACACTACAAGAAGGAAATCTGCCTGGCAAAACGCAATTCATACGACGAGCGTATTTCTAACTCAAATTCAAGTACGAAAGAACTCTTTTGCATACTCAAAGAATTAGAGTCCCCAATTGTTATTCCTGATGTCTGCACTAAGGACAAATCCTCGTGTACAGACATCCAACATGCCCTAGCGAATAAAATTGACACACTCCAGAATAAAATTCAACAAAAAAAGAAGCTCTGAACTTACAGCACCCGCCTAACACCCTCTCGCCTAACGAGTCACCATCGGCACACAATACTACCTTCCATTTTGCTAAAATGTCTACCCTAGAGGTAGAAAAAATTATCCTATCTTTGAAGCCCTCGAACTGTAAAGGCGATATTTGCCCAGCACAGCTAATAAAAGATGCGGGCAAAGAACTCTCCCCATTCATAACTAAACTGATAAATGCCTCATTTGCTACAGGTACCATACCTGCTAACCTCAAACAATCTTGGGTGTTACCCCTCCTCAAGAAACAGTCACTAGATCCGCTTATTCCCACTAACTACCGGCCCATTACCACGGTCCTATTTCTACTAAAGATATTGGATGAAGCCGCTTACATTCAAATTCAAAAACACTTGGAATTGCATAAACTTCTAGGCAACAGACAATCTGGTTTCCGTCCACTACACGGAACAGAGACAGCCCTAATCGACCTAAAGTCCCAAATAGACGATCTGAGAGACAAAGGAAGGACAGTACTCTTGCTCCTACTTGACCTCTCTGCCGCATTTGATCTGGTCAACCACAAGGTCTTATGCCGGCACCTTGACTCTGCAGCCCACTTCTCCACGGGCCCCATCAAATGGATTGAGTCCTTCCTGAGCAAGAGAACCATGAGAGTCTTCTCCCCTTCAGCTGCTGCCGACCCTACACCCATCCTATGCGGTGTTCCCCAAGGGTCCTGCGTCTCGCCCACCCTTTACAACATCTTCACTAAGCCACTGTTCGACGATCTGGACCAGCTGGGTATCACCTACACTAACTATGCAGATGATACTCAGATTCTCCTCCCACTTTCCAGGGATTACGGTACGGACATGGGTTTAGTGAACAAAGTTTACCTTATCATCCAAGCATGGATGGCCACTCATGGCCTGTGCTTGAACGAAAATAAGACTGAACTTATAATTCTGGGTTCGCAGGCTAATACCAAAAAACTAAGCCAAGAATTCTCATCATTCAATATTGACGGTAACACCATTAAAGTTTCCAAGGAAGTAAAAACCCTTGGATTCTACTTGGACTCCACACTGTCCTTTGATAAACAGGTCAAATCACTTACCTCTGCCACGGCTTACACCTGCAAATTACTCAGAGCTGGTAAACCGTTCCTCTCTGACAATAGTTGTCTGATCCTGGCTAGAGCTCTAATACTCTCCAGAATCGACTACTGCAATGCCCTCTACAGTGGTGCCAATAAATCTACCATTCAAAAGCTCCAAACACTACAGAATAATGCCCTAAGAGCAGCACTAAGCATAAATAAGAAAACTCACATCTCTTCCTTGAGATGTCAACATAAATGGTTATCTACATCTAACAAAATACTACTAAAAATGCTCTCCTTGACACATAAAGCCCTTAACAACGCAGCCCCCAGCTACCTCATAGATAAACTCCAGAGAATAACTTCTCTCAGACCTACCAGAACTGGGAATACTAATTGCCTGACTATTCCCAAATATAAGCTCACTACCATTGGGGGTAATAGCTTTACTGTTAAGGCAGCTAAAAGTTGGAACTCATTGCCTCAGGAGCTGAGAGCAGACCAACCCTACTTACATTTCAGGAAAAATCTAATAAAACATATCACTGCTACGGATCCTTAGTCTCCCATTACCCTCAGAGGACTTGCCCACTCCCACAGAGACTTGGTCATCCTGCAGTAACAGCGGACTACCGTATTACTTTTGAGTTTTGCATTAATCTCTAAAGACCTTGTGCGTTGTGATCCATTTGGGAGCCTAGTATCTTACAAAGGGCCCCACGTGGCACACTCATCCTTTGTACAGTGACTATTGTTCATTTATTTAATTTCATTGGCTATTTTTTCTTCGTCTTATTTTGTACATTGTATATATCCTGTATTCATGTAAAAAACTGTATACTTTGCTATCATGTAAATATTGTAACCTGTGCATACGAAACTATGTAAGTCTTGCATTTCCATTTTGCTGCACCCTTTTACTCACGAGTCTGGTGCGCTTAACAAATGAATAAACAAACAAACAAACAAACACCAATAGCAGAAGATGGTGTGCTGTATCAAATGGGGGCGATAGCAGTATAAGAATGTCCGTGCACTACAACATTACATATGCGACTGTTTCTGTCTAGATTCATATTCTCAGGTGGTTTGGTACTCCGGTGGCTTAGGTCTCCTCGTTTGTATGCACACACCTTCGTGTTTTGAATTCTGCACAAGCTTTGCAGTGATTAGATCACTACCCCCTATCATCCTGGTAATATGAAAAGTCAGGACCCAGAATCCCTCATTCCTTATCACTTATATTTGGGCCCACACGTTATCTGTTCTATTCCTGAGATTAGTGGCAGCAATACTGAAATCTTTCCTTTTGAAAGTCTGCTCGGGTTCCCAGTGTGTAGCAGGGATGGGAGCATGGGGCGGGGGCTTCGGGGAGAGGGGCAGCGAGGTGAAGGGTAGAGGGGTGAGAGGGAGGGGGAAATACTTATTGGAACGAGTTATCTATTTCTCAGAGGGATCTGTGCATTTGAAAGCGACTGCTTTTGGTGAAGCATGATCCCAGAATGACTGTGCCCCAGCTCTACTGCTCCTACCCGAGAAGGCATATATGTGTGTTTCTGCTTGTGGCTGGTCCATTTTTGTCACTGGGACCGGTAAGGGGTGTATTATTACTTTTTGGAGCTATTTAGACAACGCTGTTTGATGAAATGTAGTCATATTTAATTGTTATTTCTTCACTTGTTTTAAATAAGCTTTAGAAAGTTTGTCCCATTTGTGAAAATCGTACATGTTCTATTCTCTGTCCCAAGAACAATTACATGAAAACCCAGAGTCAGGTTTTTGTGTATATTGCATGTGCAAATAACTTACCTTTTGTCCAAGCCAGAATTCCTTGAAGATGCTTCTCCTGTTTCCGTGTCTTTTTGTTTGTTAAAACGTTGCAGCTGTTTCATTTAAAATGACTGACCCATAAGAATAAACAAGCAGTTTTCTAGTTAACGTTCTGTGATGTCTATGGCTTGCATTTATGCATAATTTGGCAATACATACTGCTCCTAGAGCATCATATTCGACTTGCTGCAGATATGAACACGAGAGACATCTATTAAAAGTTAAATTTGTCTATTTATTTCAAGAAAGGACAAGGTAAAGTTTGAACTCGTACATTTTTTATATGAATTAAAAAAAAGACAAAAGACTCAAACACATTCGTCTCAACATTGAAAATTTCAAGGCACCTACAAGAAGAAGGAGGCCAGAGGCGTTCGGCGATGCATTTTTTTAACCGTTTTTGTTTCAAAACAATTATGGAATATCTCCTTTTAGTGGAGAAGTAAGAAAGGGGCAGGAGGTGGGCTACCAAAGCCTGCTAGTGGGGGCAACCAACTTGGAGGAGGTGCAATTGTGAAAAAGAGTTTGGATAAGTGAGGACAGAACATTTTGGTGAAATACTCAGACAAGTTGGGGATTGGTAGTGCATTGAGTAAAGGGGATTGAAGTCAGAACTTTCCCTCACTGTCTAAATTCAACATACTTTTAAAGTGCCAAACAATGCTGGTGTCTTTCTCACATTTCCTTAATATTGGTAATGGTGTCTGTTAACAACGCTTCTGAAGTTTTCCAACTCAAGCTTCTATTTAAATCATGAGACCTCCTACTTGGAAACTGAATTTTCATAGCACTGCCATGTTACACGGACATTCCATTTTGACAGACACATTTTTGACCTATTTCTATTTTCATAGTCTGGCATGGGAGGTTTCCACACTTGAGACGCTGCTCCGGAACAAACCCCAGTAAACCGTGTTTTATAACATGGGTTTCACGTGTGTTTTTGTTTTGCTTGTTCCCTGGTTCAAAAGAAAGGAATGGGTTAATCTCGGCCTGGTTCCCATGCAAACCTTTCTGCTCAATTCCATTTTATTACAGCTAGATAGTCAAATGGGTATTTTTAATTGCTGTTAAGACAAAGGTCGTAGATTTCAAACATATTGAGTAGAGTATTACGCGTGTAGCATTATTCCGCAGGAACCTCTCGAACTAAAAGAAAAGCCAAGGATGATCATGTGGAAGAAAATATGTAAGCAAGTAAAGCTCTGGAATCTGGGCAACAGCACAGGCCGTGGATATCTTACTTGCCAAGCCTCTTTACTGCCATTGAAGGGAACATAGCCAATTCAGGGTTATACTACAGGAATTTTGCAATGGTGCGAGTGCAATTTTGCACAGTTTTAGCAGTTTTAGCACTATGGCAAAAATGTACCTTGTGCAACAAACATGTGCTTTCAATGGGGCTTTTCAGCAACAGCAACGTTGTTGTCCCATTCCGTATTAGCTTTAGGGCATCCTTCATCCTAGTGCAAAACAGCATTGGTCAGCCTCATTCTCAAAGCGTGTTTTTCGGTGGGGCTTACCCATTGAAAACACGATGTGAATCAGGGCCCATATTTATTTGCATTAGAGCAATGTTTGCTACAGTTCTAATACCGTGCAAAATTGCACTTGTACTGGTGCAAAATGTCTGTAATCTGGCCGCGATGGTGATGGCACAAACAAGGTATGCGGCCATGCGGTATGCGCCATGCTCATGTTGAGGGCCTCTGCCAAATGTCCACAATAGAGAGAAAGGTGTAACATGCTAGATGAGCTCTAGGTGTTGCAGGAGCAGCGCCCTAGTTGTTGCTTGTAGATGGCGATAAGCAGAGAAGTGTGTTGGTAGCACAGCGTTGTACAGCCCTGCTTCGACCAAATGCATTGCTTCGTTTTACCTTTACTTGTCAGAATTAGGAGACCTCCTAACAGGTTCCTGCCTCTAAAAGGCCGCTTGGGCTGGGGGCAGTGTCTGTCACTTTTCAGGCGGCTTTGTATGGCGCCAGGTATCGACTCTGCTCCCTCCCACAAGTCTGTGGCGACATCTTCCAATTTCCCATACACTCCAAACCCGCCTAAGGGTGCAGCCATTAGGTGCACAATATGATGATCTACCTGTTTTCAAAGTCTGCATTTTTGTCGTCCACTTTGGTCGTTATAAATTCGACAATTTCTTTTTTTAAAAAATGGGGGTTCCCCCACCACAGCACCCTTCCCCCTCTACTCTCCTACCCCCACGTAAACATATTACACACATACATACACGTGTATATGTATATGTAATTGCTCAATTTCGACCAAAAATGCACCATAAAATGCAGGCTTGAGCTTCAGTCTATGCAAACTCGTGTTACGGGCCATCATCTTGATTTCTACACGATGAAAGAACACCTGCTGGCTATGAAAGACCATTATTATCCGAAGTAAAAAAGGCACACAGTCAGTCACCACCTCCCACGTCTTAATAATCTCCTTGAGCAATGCCAATAGTAATTACTCTTTTCTTTTTCTTGCAACTATTTCGTGTTATAAAATATGTTTCTATCTTAACTCGGAAGTGTCTGTCTTTATGTAAAAATCACGCACCATAAAAGAAGTTTCTGCGAAAATGGACAGATCGGTGGTTTGCAGGCACGGAGAGTAGGAATTCCCAATTCCTCCTTTTTCGTCGGGAAATGTCAGTGTAGATGACTTAATACATACAAATATGTAATATTAAGTTCGCTCTAAATTAAACTTGAATGTGCACAGGGGATTTCTTTCTAGAGATGCACAACTGCTGGTACCTTTTCTGTGGTGCATTCGTGCCTTGCTTGCTGTGGTGCGCAACTGGTTATATAATTCTTGGTGTGTGGTACTATGATATGCATTCTCAATGACATAACTAGAATTACTGGTGACGTCATTTCTGTGCTGTTGTGGTGGTTTATGGCTGGCGTCAGGATTTCTGAGATGCACTACTTCTGACATTGCTTTTGAGGTGAACATTTGATGACAATTTCTGCGGTACATGACTAATGACATAATTCCTGTGGTGCATGGCTAGTGCCAGCGTTTCTGTGGTGAACAACGACCACTATTGTTTCACATATGAATAATTGGTGAACTGATTTCGCTGGCACTTAATTGCTGACAGTTCTGTGGTGCATATTAGAATTTGTTTTGTGTGTGGTGCTCAAATGGTGCTACCATATATAAAGAAACAGGGTCAAGAGGACTAACCAACAGCAAATCCTTCAGTCTCAAAGGTACTTACAAAACATATACATTTTATTCAATATTCATAAAATATGATAAAATCACATACATTTAAAAAGCAAAATGCTAGTGACAAAACCATGATTGATTATCAATAATCACAATTCCTGAGTGCCATTCAATGGATCAGTTAAGTTCCACCTTTGCTTATTCAATAAAGCACATAAAGGTGAACTCTATTCTTTACAGATCTTTTTCCAAGAGAACCATGTCTTTAAACAATCCTGGAATTTGGTCTTTGAGGCTTTTGTCACTAGCATTTTGCTTTTTAAATGTATGTGATTTTTATCATATTTTATGAATATTGAATAACATGTATATGTTTTGTAAGTACTTTTGATACTGAAGGATTTGCTGTTGGTTAGTGCTCTTGACCCTGTTTCTTTATATATGGTATATACTTCAACCCCAACTGACAGGGTTTATGAACACTCTTTTTTGTGGAGAGTGTTCACATGGAGTCTCCCTATTTATTTAGAGTTATGCTCAAATGGTGCTACAATTTATGTGACTGGTGGTGTGCCTTCCGTGGCCATGGCTGGTGACATCCTTTCTGTGGTATACAACTGGTGCTTTTGTATAAAAAGTGCATGACTAATGACATCATTTCTTTGGTGTACAAAGGATGACATCATTTGTGTGATAGTGACTTATGTTGTTTCTGATGTGCATGAATGGTTGCAATTTGAGTGGTGCATTTCTCGGACTGGTGACCCCATTTCTGAGTTGTATGTCTGGTGTTATAAATTCAGGCATAGACGAGCGATGCAGTCATTTCTGTAGTATGACTGGTGAATTGATTTCTGTGGTGCACAACCAGGGTAGCAATTTGATGTTTTCTCCCGTGGCACAGGAGGCCGGAGCTCTGAATTCAGAAGCAAACTGACCTGTTCGCCATCATTTGCTTCACTTATCTGAGTTTGATCCAGACAGTGCATCACGACAGTCCCTTCGTCACCTAAGGACACATTTTCCCGAAAGGGATGATGGTTTTAAGATCCTTTTAAGAAGCGTGCTTCCAAACGGCTCTATATTTGTGAGTGAACCCTGAAGGCAGGGTCGGACTGGGACATTACATTGTCTCTGGCACCAATGAAAAAGTGGCCCACCGTTGCAAATGGTAATTCATTCCTTTTCTGAGAGACTGTTCGAATAGTACCCAAGGAGGAGTTTCTTGCAAATTGTGTAATTTAAAGAATATGTATTCAGCAACAATGGTCAAAACTGATAGCTGCATAGTGAAGTAACTCATCAAACTGGCCCACATTGGCCAAAAAAGGGGCCCACTTTGACCCAAAAAACGGGCCCACGCTAGCATTTTGCGTTTTTGGTTCGGCCATAGCCCTATTGCCCTATAGGACAGTCTGGCCTTGCCTGAAGGGGCTCTGGGCCCAGTATACACTTCCTTGAGGAGCAGCTGGCATTTCAAGGGAAGCAGGAGCCACTATTTAGTTGTGTCCTCTGCTTCTCTGGGACTAGGTGGTGGAAACACAATTCTGCTTGGTGTCTCTGTTCTCCATGCTTCTTACTTTGCCTCTGTGGTGGGGAAGGTGGTTGTGAGGGAGGATGTTGGTTTATTTTAAATTAATTCAGTTGCATTACTGCATACGTCATAAAATTAATAACTTAGCTTGCAGTAAGGCTTCACCACATCAATACTGAAATATGGTGGTATTAGTGAGACCAGAAGCCTTACTTTGGGATTAGATTCCTGTAGTTGAAGTATTATTACACAGTGTCAGCACTGAAATGATGAGCAAAATTACCCTAAATTTAGCTGCAGTATTTGAAGTAACCACATGTTGGCCACTGGTGGGATCAAGGGCCTTGTTCAGTAATTACGCCACAACGGATGAAGGTTTCACTTGAGGGGACAGTGGTAAGCCTGTTCAACTCGCAGTGGGCACATGTACTGGTAGGAGTGGAAACAGGAAGCTTACTTTGTTGCTAACCTACAGCAGGTTAAGTATTTCTCATGGTCGCAATGTTGAATCAGGTACCTTAAATCTTGAGTTACATGCAGTGGTAGATTTGGGATTCGGGATCAAGAGTATTTCGCTAGAATCAGACTACAGCAACTGGAGTACTTGCACATGGTCAAAAGGGCTTCACCCATCACCTTTCTCTGTGATTAGACTGCATCTGTTGGACTAATGGCGTTTGTTGTATGTTTACAGGGGTGGGTTTGGTCGCCTAGTTACTGTTAGCCTGAATCTGCTAAGTACTCAGACATGGTGGTATCAATGGGATACAGAGCCTTAATCTGGTGCTAGATTGCAAAAGGGAAAATATTTGCAAATACCTATGAGACGAGATTAGGATGCTTTCTCAAGGGTTACACTTCCTCTGGTGAGATGATGGTGAGATTAGGATGCTTTCTCAAGGGTTACACTTCCTCTGGTGAGATGATGGTGAGATTAGGATGCTTTCTCAAGGGTTACACTTCCTCTGGTGAGACGATGGTGAGATTAGGATGCTTTCTCAAGGGTTACACTTCCTCTGGTGAGATGATGGTGAGATTAGGATGCTTTCTCAAGGGTTACACTTCCTCTGGTGAGACGATGGTGAGATTAGGATGCTTTCTCAAGGATTAGGCTTCCTCCGGTGGCATATCCATATGTGAGGGTCGGAGTGGAATTAATAAATGTACACAACTGTTAGGCTGTATCAGGTGAAGTACTCGCATATGGTTGTAGCAGAGTGATTAGTATCCTTTCCCTCACACAAGCAGCTGTGGCCTGCAATACCACAATCATGCAGATGCTGGCTAAACACCTACTTACTGTGGCAACTCCTGGTTCAGGAACAGGTAAAGGCTACCGACATAGAATCAGGAGATGCCACACAGTGCAATCATGGAACTTTCTGTTCAGTACAGGCGAGGGGGTTCTTTGTTTCTGTAGACACCACTTCCAGGACTTCCACTTCTTAAGTTCAGAAACAGATCTTTTGATTTGGAGCGGGAAGGAATTACATTGTTCTAGCTACCACGGCTGGAACCTCTACTTCCTCTGCTCAGCAGTAGGCCTTTCGATTGGACGCTAGAGGGTGCTACATTTCTCTGCAGTAGCTGCCACTGCTAAGACGTTTGTCTCTTCATCACAACTGTAACTTCTTAGGGATGGACGTCTTAGAATTCTCTGGCTGTTATTTCCAGGACATTTGCTCTTTCAGCTCAGCCAAGAAGCTGTCTGTGCAAAATGGGAGGGCTATAGGTATTTCAATATGGTATTACCGGGATTGTTGTTCTGTTAGTTCAGTGGGGGAGCATCCATTTTGGAGTGGGACGATTTTAGGGGTCTCTATAGTAGCACTGCCAGAACCTCCTCAACATAGCGGTAGCACGCTCTTAGGAGTCCATAGGCAGTGGTAATACCACCATTGCTCTTATTAGCTTAGTGCTACAATTAATGTAGAGTAGTGCCAAGTTTTTCTGTGGCTGGCAGAGCAGTGCGTCTGGCTCCTTTTCGGCGGGGCTATTCATCTTTTAATTCTCAACGGAATAAAATAATTTGCATTTCAAAAGGCTCCCCTCCTTCCCTCTCTTTCTTCGCGTCCATTAGCTCTACTATTTTAAATGAAAGTTTGCAAGCTGAGCAGGCAATTGCTTGTTAATGTAAAAATGTTTTTTAAAAAATATAATAATAGAAAATAGCCCGCTGCACAGAGAAGAAAATTAGCAAAACAGACACGTTTAATGAGCACCGTTTGCAAGGGAGGCATCTCAGGGCTACACGTGCCTGCAGCAATCCATGGCTCCAAATGGTGAAAGCACATTCAGTGGAATACTATTACTAAAGAGTGTAGGATGAGAATGTCCTCTGCCCCTTATTTTGCATTTCTTCTAAAGTATAATCCGCACAAGGGAAGAATGGAGGTGCTGGGTGACGAGGGCAGGTGGAGAAGCTGTGATGACACTATGGAACAAGAGGGGAGGCACGCATGAATAGGCAGACATTAGGAGGAAATATTTGGAGCCTGTAAACAACTAAGCTATACTGTGAAAAGGATAGGGTAGACAGAGTCTGAGGTAAAATACTGGATAGAGCTAAGGACAGACTGTAAAACTAGAGGACAAGGTTTAAAGGAGAGGAGAGACAGAATGTGAGCTTGGGGCAGAGAGAGAATGAGTGGGCAGATGGGGCATTATTCAAGAAGAGGAAAAGGACTGAGCGAATGATAAGTGCAGGGATAGGGTGAGGATGAGAAATTCAGCCTTTGGACGGTGAATTGGACAGGATGTGAGGAGGACAGGCAGAGAGCTTTTCGTGTCTGGAAGGACACGGTGAAGGAAACATGATTTATGATTGCTTGAGGGTGAGAGGAAAGTGAGGCGAAAGTGGGAATGAAATTATAAACAAGTAACTGGGAGAGGAAAGATACGAAGGACATCATGATTGGTGGGACAGGATGTGGAGCCTAGAGGTGTGGCCTGTGATGACTTGTGGAAAGGACGGAAAGAAAGTGGTAAGACAGAGACTCTGATTATATGAAGGAAAGAGTGAGACTAGAGACCAAGATGCATACATGCAGAGAGAGCCAAAAGCCCACCTGCCATAACTAGACTTCCCCTTGCACACCACAGAAGACCCTGCTTGCTCTCCAGGATTTTAGCATGGATTCCCTACAACTCATTGCTCTTTTTTAATTGTATGTGTTTATCAAATGTAGTGATTTTGGCCGTTTACGGCTTTAAGTAATTCCACATCTTTATACTGTTGCCATCTTCCTCTTCCTTGGGTCTCCAGGCCAATTTTAAACAGCATTCTTTGCCCAAGCTCATTTCACACCTCCATAAGCACCCGCAAACACATTTTCTGCCATGTGAGCCTTCACAAGATTTCTGTACCTGTCGGAGCTGCAGAAGATGAGCTTGTGCTGGGATGAGGAGTGAATACTCCTGTCAATGAAAAACTTGGGGCCTTCTCCTTCACCCCCTGCCCAAAATCTCTGCACTTCCAAAAACCATCACATCTCCCCTAAGCAAGGCACCATCGAGAACCCACTCACTCTTTCCCTCGGTTTTTCAGTTTCCTCTCTGGCAGCTTCATAATTATAGTTCAAGGAGAAAATAGCACCTGGACTGAGTATCTACCGGCATTGTCGTGGGAGTGGAACTCCACATGCTTCTGCTGTACTTGAGTGGATATCTTTGCAGAACAGAGATGCAAATCGTTTTTCCCCTTGTTAGCATGGATTCTTCCAAGAAGTTAGCTTGCTTTTGTGGTTAATGGAGGCAAAGTGGAGGAAGCAAGGTGAGATTGAGAGTTTGTGATGGATTCGTTAATTTCAGGATTTTGAACTAGCATGCTCCCTCTCTCCTGTGTGTAAAATCGGATCCCCTTAAACGTCATTGGCTGGTTGTAGCTGCTTTGTCCAACCATGCCCTCTCACCCACCATTATTGCAGAGTAGCCCTCATTTGAAATGTAGAGTGAATGCCTTTTTTTTACACAGCAAACTAAACCTAGCATTGAGTCGTTCTATTCGCTTTGATTTCCCCAACCTTCACAGGGGAATGTCTAAACATTTATACAGATTTCCACGTTCTTTCCCATGTGTTTGGTTTCTTTGTGAGTTGGTCTGGTTGCTAAACTTCTAGTACCGCGGCCTCACTGCCTCGCTTCTTCCAAGTATCTTTTGATGTGTTTTTAAGAAGAAAAAAAAGTATTATTGTTTTTGAGCAAATAAATTATAAGGTAATCACAGGTAAGTAACGTTTCCCCCTTTCCACGCAGTGGAGCTCCACAGCCCTGGGAGGAATGTCTTTGAAGGAGTAGAGGAGACGCGGGAACTCTGTGGCTACGAATTTTACTGTGGAGTAAAAAAAATTCCAGAAATATGATCTAGCAGTGGAAACCCTGATTCTGCAGATTACATAAAAAAGGTGTTGTTTCTGCTTTCAATCGTGGAAAAGTCCTTATCTTGGTTGTTGGATTTTGTCTTCAATCGACACCATGAAAGTAAAGTCTTTGTTGGTCATCTTGCTCCGGGGGAACAAGAGACAATGGGAAGCACACAGCCATCAACGGATCTCGCAGAAAGCTAGGAAATTAGCAGGGTCTTGTTGTAGCGGTGAAGCAACCAAGCCTCATTTGGAAGTATGCGAGGACCATTATACGAAATTATGCAAAACCTGCCACATATATGGATGAAAGTGCGACGGACTGAGCTATTTTAATTCATACCGACGTAATGTCCTGGGAGAGGCAGGGTGGGCTTGCTTCGTCAGTCTACTCTCCCCACTGCTAAGAGGAAGTAATGTCTGGTGACTGGCAACGCTACTTGTTTACATCTTTTTAAGTTTTGCCGTAAAGTCTTAATCCTTTTTTCTTCTTACTCTGTAAATTTGTTGACAATTTTTTCGCGAGTCTTTCCAGTGAAAAGCAGCAAAATGTTTGTGCGAAACTGATGTGTCCTCATTGAAAGTGCACCTGTTTATTAAATTATCAAATAACGTATTATTTTCTGTATGATTCGGGTACTTTCCATTGTCCATTGTGGACTCACAATACGTTCCAGGTTTATAGCACTATTTTTTTTAGTTTAAAAAAAAATGTATGCAACTCTTCATTTAGCACTTCGATGAATGTCTGAATGTCTTGGACTCTGCCCACTCCTGCCTTTCCCAGGCCAGCCACCTTTCTGGGGAAGAAAAATAATGGCAGAAATGATCAATTTAGAATAACATGAATTCTGAATAGGTTTCTTGAAATCCGTAGTGCTGACAGGAATTCCGCTTGATGACAACCCCCAAAACTCCCCTACCCTTTTACACATACTTCATTCCCAAAATCAAAATCTAAACCCGGGGCTCGCCTGCCCTATCCCTGAAACAAAATTCAAGATATGTAGTTCCAGGATTTTTCCCTGTCTTCTCCAGAATTGTCCTCATTCCGCCATTTACCATTTCATCAAACATTAAATATTTTAAATTACGTCTTCCATTGGATTTAACTACTTCATTTCCCCTTTAGTTTTTGTTTTTTAAAGGTTTTCTACAAAATATTTGTCTAATCCCCTCCACACTTCTGTTCTCTTTCTCTCTCCACAAACCATTGTTGCTCTAGGAAGCGGTTGGCTTTACAGTTTCACCTCCTTTAGTGCAGAATTCCAGGGTTCTACTGCACAGTTGGTGACTGAGGGAGGACGGGCGACGGAAGGAAGCTGCTAGCCAAGGTGGCGGGAACGGGATGTGTGAGCGAGGAAGGGCTGTGGGTCTTCCATCATGTGTAAGAGTAGTCAATATCTGGGATGCCTGCGTCTCTGTAGCCTCGGTTGGTGCCGTAGCCGATGGTATGTGCACTCTTGTAAAGGCTGGTCCCATTTGATGGGAAGATGGTATGGATGACATACTCCTCCTTAGCTCGGTGAGCATTGATGGGCAGCATTTGCAGGCCTGGCCCGCGTATTTCCAAGATGGAGTTGTCCTTCTTTGTGCCAGACTCAACATAGTCATCCTTCTTCCTGCTGCCCCGACTATATGCCCTCTCCCGGGCCAGCAGTTGGCTCGCCCGGTGGACATACCAACAGATGGAGGCAAGCACTAGAAAAAGGAAGACAAGGGCAACAGCACCACCGATGATGCCAGCTAATGGCAGGCCAGCGAGCGGGTCCACATTCTGCTCCCGGTTGAGAGTGGTGGTTGGTCCATAGGAATCTGAGGTCTCTGCCTTGGCGCAAACGGGTGTCTCATTGGCCACATACGTGTTACCTGTCTCCATGGTGACCATGCAAATGATATAGGTGGACCTGGGTTCCAGGGCAGTCAGGAGGTACTCCGTCTTATCGCCTTGCACCAGTGTCTCTGTTATAGAGCCCACGGATGGGCTGTGGCCCAGCCGCAGCCAACTCAGCCGGAAGGAAGAGACAGGGACAGTGGCCTTCCATGTTATGCGGATGCTGTCAGCTGTCAAGGGTTTTACGTTGAGGACTAGGGCTTTTGTGCCAGCGCCAGTAGCCATTGGGTAATCTACAGGCGAATCTGGCAGCCTGATGCCAGGCTTCTTGGACTTAAGGGTAAAAAGAGAGCCCTGTGGCGTGGTAACAGCATGGCTGCTGGCTGTTGTCTTAGCCACAACAACATTGCTCTGCAGACCGGCATCGAAGCACTCATCCATCTCATTGGTGATGTCTTTAATGGCCATGCCCCTCACCTTTTCTGGCCCCTGGCACATCAGGCCACGGACATTGACCACAGAGGCCCGGGCCTTTACCCAGTCCCGTAGCCACATGAGGTTGCATCCACAGAACCAAGGGTTGTTCCTGAGCAGCAGCTGGCTTAGGTTCTCAAGGTCATCAAAGAGGCCCTTGGGCAGGGTTGTAAGGTTGTTGTTTGACAGGTCCAGACGCTGTAGCTGCCGCATCTTGGATAGAGTGTTGTAGGGAATGTGACTGATGGAATTGTCCTGCAGGTAGAGCTTCTGCAGATGGCCTGTGGGCAGGTTTAAGGGTGGAGCAGCTAGTGAGTTGCGCACAAGTGAGAGCTCACTGAGGTTCAGCAGCCGACTGAAGGTGTCATCAGCAATTCTCTGGTTAGCTAGCAAATTGCCATCTAGTACCAGCCTGCGTAGGCTGTTTAGTCCCTTGAAAGCATGTAGTGGAATGGTTGAGATGCGGTTGTCATCTAACCGCAGCTCCTCAAGTGTCCTGGGCAGACCAGATGGAATAGAACTTAGGTGGTTTCTGGACAGGAAGAGCAGTCGCAGCTGCTTGCTGTCAACAAAGGCATCATCCTCAATGCTGACCGTAGACACTGAGTTGTCATCCAAGTGCAGCTTCTCCAGTAGCGGAATCCTGGCTAAAGCATCACGTGGAATGGTGCGCACGTTGTTGTCCTGCAGGTGCAGCTCCCGCAACGAGCGAGGCAGGTTAAGGGGGAATTCGTCCAGGTCATTCTCATACAGATAGATGACCTGCACATTGGTCTTGGTCTTAAGCTCTGGTGGGATGCCCACATTGTTGATTTGGTTGTTTTGCAGGTAAAGCGTTGTGGCGTCATCTGGGATGTCAGCTGGGATCGAGGTCAAGCCCCTGTCATTGCAGTAAATGAATCCGTTGTCACACCGGCAAACTGAGGGGCAGGTGGTACTGTCAATCACCTCTGTCAGAAAGGCAATCAGTCCATAGCAAAGGAAGAGCCAGTCACGTAGGTCCATGGTGGCCGAAGTCATGACCACCGTGGCAGCCATGGTGGTAGTGGTTGCCGCAGCCGTGGTGGTTGTCGTGGTGATCGCCATGGCGCCAAGTCAGAGGAATGCTGTGGTGAGTGAATTAGTGGCTCCCAACCTGCAGAAGAGAAAGAGGAGAGACATGTCAGAAAACGGAGCAAAATGTATTGGTGAGTCAAGCACTTTATCAAATCGTAGGACATTCCACCCATCTTCCCTTGGTACCCAAATCTCTTGGTTTATTTTTAAAATGCTAGGCCTTTTGGAACAAATTTCCCACAGTTATGCAGGGCCACTTTTATGGTCTGAACATTGACTTTGGCAATAGTTATATTTTTCACAGCAACATCTCATCTGTTGATGAGTCTGGCTTAAGTACAGGTTACCTGTAATGTATTTTATCAAGCAAAAGTGGCACTGAATATTCTCCCACTCTTATGTTATCATGTGGCAGAAAGGTGTATTGCACAAGACTTCAATGGAGCTGTGGTTCACTTTTTTGCATTGGAATTACCAGGTGAATGTGAGGGGTTGTGTAACTAACGGGGTGGTGGACATGTGTGTGCTTGTGGTTATGCATACCTCTCAACCTATTAAGACTCCCAAGTTGGGTGAAATACAATCTTTTTGTTTTTGACTGGTGTCAGTCAATTGAAGTCTATAGAGGGTACCTGACTTGCTGTGTGCTCAGCCCAGTGCAGATGGCCCCCGTCAAATGTCAGTTAAGTGGTATGGGTCATAGGTGTTGGGCTCACCTTGAATCCTTTGGGGACTTATTTTTCTGAGTCTGCATCATCTTTTTTTTAAAAAAAATGTTTTAATCTAAAATGACCTGTTTTTTTTTTTACAGCCACTGACAAATCAGGGAGCCCTTCCCCATTTTATATGTAGGGCCGAAGGGTAAGAAACAGAAGAATGATGCATGCCTTTAAGTAAAATGCCACCTCCCACAAACGTACTTTTTAGGGTATGGAATGGTGAGAATTGTAAGCCCTTTTCTAAGCTCACTCCTACAGAGAAGTGCAGAAACACCATTCGTAGATCACAGGAGAGACCTTGCTGTAAAATGTGTAATTTCACACAAATAAGGACCTCTATAGAGAAGGGAGAGAGATGCTGGGAAAGGAGAGATGGAGCAGAGCGAGGCATTTGCAGAATCTATGGTCCAATAAAGGTTAAGCCAAGACGTTCTGCACACTTTGCAGATTGGTTCAGTGATGAAGCACAGAGACTCACGTCTGCATAGATTCACAAAACCATATCCCATAGTTGAATGACAGTTAAGTGGTAAAGGTGTGCACAAGGAGGTCGAAGTTGGAGCAAACAGAATAGGAGGCATGTATCGCCAGCATTGTGAGCTGCCTGAAAGGTACAACCCGCTACTGCCGAAAGAAAATTAATGAATCACTCCATGGACCGGAATGAACAAACACGAAAATGAGCCGCTTCACATTTTTACGACTGCTCCGGACACCTGAATTAATGAGCAGCAATTTATGATACGAAAGTGCCTACATTTTTCATATGACCGTGAGTAGAAGCGGAATTTTAACGTTGACCCTACCTGCCATGACCGTGACATGCTATGTTAAGTTAATATGCTTTTATACTGTGTCAAATCACCATCGTGGAAGTATCAGAGTTCCTGGGCTTGTCGTGGTGTGGCTTGCTGCGCCCCTGCCAAGGGAATCCAGACACACCATGGTCTGCTGAATGAAAGGAAATTATTGTGGGGGAGACAAGAGGATGGGAAATCGGGAAATAAATGCTACAAGACACAGGGAGGGAGGCATGCAGTGGAGAATGAATGTTTTATGATAGCCTGGGTGCATGTCAGGCCTGTAAGGCAGACCATTGTTCTGAAAAAGGGACGAGGTGGATATGTCCTAAAGTATTCTGGTAATTGGGTTGTGTTTCCAAGGCAAATTTGGAGAATTGTAAGTTAGTACCCAATGTTAAGATGGCTGCTTATGGGAATCGGGAATGTGCTTGAACATTCCTAAAGGTTTGGTGGCTTGTTTGCATGGATGTCTTTATGCTTCAAAGCCCTTATTTCGAGCTCCAGAATATTAATTCTTTGACATTCGAAGCAGTCTTTACCTCAATGCATTTACGTCTTTATGTGTTTACATCAGCGCATTTGCATCTGTGCATTCATGCCGGTTTAGTTCATTTTTTATGAACAGGCAAAACAAGATGCAAAAAGGGGTGAGAGGGTATAGAAAAAATAAAAAGGCAGAGCAGTATTGCGGGCTTGCTCCCGATTTGGGGGTGTTTCAAATGGACAAGCATGAGGCGGTAAGCAGTTTCTCACTCCATAAATGCCATAACAGATTAAAGACAGGATGATGCAAGTCCTTTATATGTGGAAGCATAACCCCATGCAACAGCATCAAGGTAAGCCTCTTTAAACTAATGTTCAGTGTCAAGGTTAGGAATTCTTTAAGACTGCTACAAATTCAAGCTGACTCGGAAAACAAAACTCAACTACCCCTGCTAAAATTGGTTAAAACATGATAGCGAACTTCCCTTGAAAATGGAATAGGAAAATCGGGGTGGAACAATTGAAATGCATTAGCTTCTTCGAAACAATTGAAGTTTGTCGTTTATGCAGATTTTCTTTGTCTCTGCACCCCATAGTAAGAGCATGAACAGAGGGTAAAGATGTAGACAAGAACACACAACACAACACAGCAGACATTTTGTCTTTCTGAAGTACTTTCCATCTAAACCCTATGGCTTTCTGTTTTTAGATGCAACAAGGCAACCAGGTGGACGCTTCTAGCAAATTTATAAGACATTGGACCTCATTCCGAGTCTGGCGGTAACCCTGCTGGTGCTACCGGTGGGTTGCCGCCAGACTCGGAATAATTTACTGGCGCCTGACTTCCCGGTGCCACCCCGGAGATTACAACCCCGGCGTCCAGTGAAGTCAGGAACTAGTAAATTAAAAGTCCCCATTCCCATAGAGTCCTACGCCTGTCCTGCTCCAGGTTTGGGAGGAAAGCTACTGCTCGTACACAGCGTATCTTCCATGTCAGCCACATAGAGGTTGTACAAAAGGGGGACCAGCACACATCAGCTTTAGGCCAGTGTTAGTGGGGTCGGATTTAGTAATAGCTCCATCTTGTGACATCCTACCCGATACAGAAGTATCCATATAAAATTGTTTCAGGAAGTATAATAGTGATGGATTAATTACCCACTTTTCCAGTTTGGCCCAAAGCCGCGGGCAGGATACACAATGAAAGACGGCTGTGTAGCCACTGAAACACAGATAAAGGCGCCAAACAAGCTGGCAAAAAGTATCGGCTATCAGTAGTGACAAGGCCCATATACTGTGTATCATAGTACATCCTATTCTGTACCCAGTTTGCTGACAATTAAGCAGGTTATTCAATTAAACCCAGCTGTTCAAATCTTTCAGTAGGAGTGATGAAAAGACCTTGCTGATTGTGTCGAGCGCCGCTAACAATTGAAAATTGCCAGGCTCAAAATGTGGACCTTTTTGTTGAACAGGGATTAATATGGACTCTCTTCAGCTATTATTGATCTGATCCCTTCACAGCATGTAGGAATAAATAGTACAAAAGCCTTGCCAATAGGAAGAATTATTTTTCAAGACTATATTGACAAGGCCATCAGGCCTGGTGCTTTAGATGGTTTGAGCCTATTATGATGGCTAAGATGCCATCTATTCTAAATACCAAACCTGCCTGTAAACAAGGACAGAAAAGGCAAGAATATCCTAAAATTACCAAGTTCCTGGTCCCATTACAATTGCTTTACATAATTGCCACAGGAAGCATCAGTGATACATGAAATCTCCTTGGGTGTGAGATCTGCCATAGGAGAGCGATAAAGGTTCTAGAACTTCCTAGTATCATGAGATTTGAGCATGGCAAATATCATCTTTCAATTGAAGCTATTTAAATTATATTTATATCCTCTCAACCAGTTTTTATAGCGAGCCTGTAGCTCAGCAATACGTTTAGCTTTTGCACCCAAGGAAATAGTCTTAGATCTCTTGTTCTTACGCATTGAGGTGCTCAATTGCCTTTTCTTCCTGCCTATCCAATGATCATATAGAGGTGGGTGAGCTCTAGTTTTAAGTGTGGTAGTTATTACACAAGAAAGAGTACCCTGTATATCTTGTATAATGAGGGCCAGGTCCCACTGATACATACAAAGCAGTTCTTCTGGTAGTAGAGCACAGCTGGTCAAGCGAGCCTTAATACTCCCAATATTTGCCTCTCACCATACTAATGTATTACCCTGGATATTAGCCGTCACATTCCCAGCAAGGCCACTCTTGATTAACGTTTTATTGGACTGAAAAGACACCCTCAAAGTTGCATGATCATTCAGAGTATTAAATGTGGCTCTAGTAGCAAAAACACTTTCCAGACATGACAAGCTTGAGCCATTGCTCTGAGTAGTAGTTGCAAAAGAAGAGCTATCCCTGCTTGAAATAAGAGAGATCAGGTCAAAGTCAAGAAGTATATTAGACCATAATTGCCCTTTACTGAGTAATTTATGTTTGTGCCCAGTTCCATTCTCAGCTATAGACAAATTAGGTTCATCTAAGGCATCAGAACAGCAATCTTATTCCATAATGCCCAAACAATGAGCGTTAAGATCTCCCGCGAAAAGTACAAGGCTTTTGGGAGACAAACTCTGCCAATCTAATTGGACATGTCTTTAGAATCCAAAGCAGCGCTATTGGTCAGAATGGCATCGACTACCCTTGCTAGCGTCATTTTTAGTGCCAGCTGATCTTGCACCAAGGTAGAGTATAACCCAAAAAGCGCATCCACGGTAACAGATAATGGCATTGAGACTTGTGGTGAATGTTTCCTCCCCACGAGCTGACTGTGATGAATTAAAAGAGGAATTAGTGACATCAAGGGAATCCTCCCGCTCATTTACAATATTCGCCACAATACCCTCCAAATCTGGTGAGACAGACAGGTTAGTAGCAGGGATGCTTTCCAGGGCAGTTTTCCCTTTCATACCATAGATGGGCATGCCCCGCCAAGCGACTCTCGTTGCAAGTTCAGACAAAGGATCAAAAGTGAGTTATTGTTGTCTATGCCCAGTGATATTGTAAGAGAACTCTGAGCAGGTAAGACACGGTCAAGTTTAAGTGAGAGAGTGCGTGAGGCAGTGGTTGAAGTGGACGGATTCAGTGCTACACTACTTGAAACATTTTTGTTTTCTGTTCCTATATTTTTATTTTAACAAGAAACCGTCCCGATATGGTTTCATTTTGAAATAAATGTGTGGAAGAAGTTGAAACTTGCAATTCAGTGCACTGCACTGAACATTCCCTTAAATAGCAGGTGTGTTTGTTTGAGGTTTTGCATTGCTCATGGGATGGGGTGTGGCGATGGGATTTGTGGGGAGCGGGGGTAGGCCAGCAGGGAACATAGTTCCACTACTTCTTTTCGTACACTTCGACCACTGGGTGAGGCCACATCAGCTTAAAAAAGCTCTGAGTTTGGGTGTTCAGCAAGAGCCAAGATGTTTTAATATCATTACAGAGTTTCCACTAACTTGTGAAGCCTGAGTCTGTTTCAGTACAGCTCGATGATTTCCTCTGCTGCGTAATGCATTGAGCAGTCGCTTAGGTCCGAGCAAGTGATTACCTTAGCTAGGGTCAAGCTGGTTTGAAATGCAAGCAATAGTTTGGATTGGTAAAGGAGAGCAAAAGTCAGCTCTGATGCCTTCCCACTCGAGGGGCAGTGAACACGGAGCGACCGGTTTGGTGTGGTAGAACATGGAGCTTTGACTGGTCTGGCCCTCCGGTTGCTGTGAGGCCCACTCAGTGGGACTCGAGGACAGGATGGTTCCATTTAGGGTCTGCTCTTCCCATCTTTAGTAGATTCCGGTGCAGACTTGTAGGTCCCGGTACGCAGCAGAAGCCACTCCGGATGTGCCCTCGCAGAGGGCAGGGGGCATATATTTATTCCGCCTTTGACAGCTCATTCTTCACCTCAGGCTGAGAGCTTTGGAACGTACAACTTTCCCAAATGATGTCCAGTGAGTTCTTCCAAAACAAATCTGTGGTCTTGAGAGGATCTGAGAGAATCTGAAAAAGGTGTAGGAGACCCCTTCTTTTAAAGGAACAAGTCCCCAAGTGATTGGACTGAAGTTAGCCTGCCTTAGTGGTCCAATCCCTGCTCTGAAATGGAGTGGACTTTGTCCTTCTGATGTCACACCCAAACTGCTTTGCTCCAGAGGAAGTGGAGGGGACAGGAAAGAGAAAAAGACAGAGAGAATCAAGATGGTGGAAGTTTCCTTCCATTGACCAGAGCCTTCCTACCTGCTCTAATCTGCCCCTTCCCTTCTCACTAAGAACAAAGGCCTTTAGAGATGCAACACCCCGGTCTGAGGCTACTCCTTTTGAATGAGTGTGCTCCTTTGATTACCGGGCCCGGACAGCAGAATGATGTGCAGCTGTACCTGGCAGAGGGTGTTACCTGCCCTCACAAAGAGATCAAAGAGGAAACCCGGTCCTCCAAGTTCCTGCCCTGCCATTTGGCAGTCTCCACCCGGCTGACCAGAACACACATCACCTTAGCTGACTCATAGGAGCTGACACATGTGCAATATCAATTGGGATGTGGCGACTATGTTCATAAGTAGTACCATGCAATATGCCTAAACTCAGGCATAGCTTTATGTAGAGTTTACCCTGTCACCAGCATGGGCTACTTATAATCAGCATAGTTTTGATACAGGGGGCATAGTTTAAATGCCCTGTATGTGGTCTAGAGGCTTGGCTGTCGCTGCATCTGTCGTGTGGGCATCTTGTGACCTTTGAACTTACTCTGCGTCATGAGTAGAGCAGGAGCTGTGGATCAGCCTACTGATGCAGCAGGGCACAGGTACACTTCTATTTTGGCATTGACATGACAAAAATGGGAATCTGTGAAGCAGATTACCCTTTTAGAGATGAAATGACCTGCATCATTGTATGCAATAATATAAATCCAAAAATCCTGACCACCTTTGCCAGATCGAAATTCCTCACAGGAGATACTAAACAGAGAGTCCAACCCTAAACACTGAGACACTATTGGCCCCAACAAATCCCAAGGGCCAACACAATTAATGAAGAGAGGCTATACAAAAGTGCTGGGTGAACCCAGTGCAGGGAGTATGCAGAGTAAAATCCAAAGCAGACCGGGAATCGGAGGACATGTTCCCCGCCACATGCTACCAGAGCAGGGACGCCACCACTTGGTACAAGGTGGTAACGTTGCTGGTGGAGTTGCTTACTACCCGGATGCTGATACGAAGGGGGTTGAAGCCTGCAAGAAGTATAGCAAGGACATAAACTCAGAATGCTGAGAGACCCGACTGAGGTTTCCTCAAACCAGGTGAAGCCCGTCCAAGTAAAAGTTGAAGACCAGGTTGTGGTGCGACCTTTAGAAGTGAATGCTGAAAAGCAGGCTGTGGTGTGACCTACGCAAGTAAACGTTGAGACCCGGGTGCCGGTTGAGAACTGTCTAGGTGAATGCTGAAAACAGGTTATAGTGAGACCTACAAATGTTGTATTTAAGCATACCTTACTAGTGGTTAATGTTTGTTTCCATGATTATGTATTTCTGGTTTTGTTAATCATTGGTAATGCGCTTTGATTAGAGATGCTATATAAGAAATGTAAACAAACAAATAAATAAATAAATACAGAAGTGAATGCTTAGAAATCAGGTCATGGTGAGACCTCCCCAAGAGAATGTGGAAAGCCAAGGTTGTGGCAAGATCTGAACCTGCACATCCTGAAACCTTGAGGTCTGGCGGGACCTAACTTGAACCATAAGGTCATATCTCTAACCTTTGGTATCTCACCGGTCAAGTGCGATATCAAAGGCTGGAGATAAATCCAGAAGTGCAGCTAGTACAGCTAACAAGCATGCCAGTTCAAGCTTGAAGCCATGATGTTTTGAGAACCCTGTGATTGTTGCCAATGTATGAAGCTCTGAGACCTCTGAAGAGAGTGGCCTAAACATTTGAGAACCATTGGAAGAGTGGTGAACCCTAAAGTAATGAGAATCATGTGAAGGGTTGCGAAACCTTACGAAGATATAAACCTGTGAAATGTGGTGAAATCTGAAAGGTGCCATGAACCAGGAACTACACTGTGAACTATGAAAGCACTGCAAACCTAAACAACGTGAACTCCGGCCAATGCTGAGGCCTTTGAAAGGGGCTGTGAGCTGTGAACATTGCAGTAAATGAAACCTTGGCTGACAGACATGCAAGTACACAGGAAAAATAGAAGGATTACACTTTTGACAAACAAATTGTGAATAAGGATTTAGAAGTGAAAGTACTGATATCTTTTTCATACTTGTGAAGACCCAATCACAAAGACAAAAAAGTATTTGGCAGTTAATTAATGGGGTTGATTCCCCGGCTGCCAATAAACAGATGAATACAGTTCAGGAAGCTACTTAGTTAACACATTTTGCCGCGGTTTTCTCTAATCCTAAATCGTTTATGCAAAATTGTATTCTGTATGATGGGGAGGAGGTCAACTAGCTGCCCAGCTTTAGTATTGAAGAAGTATGAGAGGTGATTATGAGAATTAGTACCTCTCGTGCTCCTGGATCAAAGGGCCTATCGAACTATGTCTTCAAAAATGACCTGGGAAACTGGGCAAAAAAGCTATCACACCTCTTTAATAATAATATTGTGACTAATACATATCCTAGCACACGGACAACAGCATACATTGTCCCAATTTTCAAAAAAGAGGATAGAACAGAACCATGTAACTAGAAACCAATATCGATCCATGATGCGGATAGTTAAGTTTTGCATCATTGTTGTTATCTCACTTGGAAAAATGGACTAGAGAAACTCAGAGGCTAAAGAAGTGGTAAATTGGCTTTTGACACAACATGGATTAATTGTAAACTTTATACAGGAACTAGCATGGGTAGGCAAATACAAATCTGTATGTTGTGTCTATTGACCTCTCACTGGCCTTTAATGCTGTTGACCGCAATCTATTGTGGGGTAAATTACATAGGTGGGGTATACCGGGAGGACTTTTAAGATTAATTATGGGAGATTATGCGAATTCTAATCTGCAAATTAATTTAAACAATTCTGCTTTACTGTCCTATACAATTGAAACCCATTGTGGAGTCAGGCAAGGATGCATATTGGCTCCCTACCTGTTCAATTTGTACATGTCAGATATCGGGGAGTTTTTGAAATCAGCTGCCTTTTTATCCCTGAAGCTGCATAATTTGAAACCATTTTGTTTGTCTCATGCAGCTGACTTCTTGGTTTTTGATTGCACACCTATTGGTTTACAGCGCTTAATGATTGCCTTTAGGGATTTTGCTTAATGTTACTATTTAGTTGAATAGCTCAAAAACAAAGGTCATGAGGTTCACTAAAGGTGGAAGCGTAGAGAAGTTTTCCCTGGAGAGTGCATTGTTAATCCTTGGTTGAAACCCGTTCCTTAATCTATCTGGGTTTCCTGATTACTTCAACCCCTGTAATGTCTCGAATATATTTGTGGATGAGGGATAGGGCGTTGAAATTAAAAAATCAATTGGTTTGGTTTGACGCACGATTTGGTAAATTCTCGAAATGGCCTGAGATTGTGGATTATTTCGGAGTACTTGAAGCTACAACCTGGTGTAGAACTTTGCAGCTCTCGATTTCGATTCCAATACCCATGATTAGATACGAACTGGGATTGGTTTCTCTAAAGGCCAGAGCACAATGGCAAATGTTATCACTGTTCAGAAATGTTTTATGTCAAACGGAAGATTCTTTATTTGTTGACCTTAACATCATTATGCGAGAGAATGGTAGTGGTAACATTAAGGAGCTGTGTGATTTCTCCCAAAGATTGCTTGTGGAATGATTTTTTACAGCACCTGAACCGATGTCAAATTCAACAAAAGTTTTTTTTTTTAAACTGCTGTTTTAGTATGATTGGGCACTTACGATGGAAACCTTGCATGAATACTCCTCTTTTACTCATCTATGTGATGATAACAAGAAACTAGGGACTGTGGCTCCGTGTATGGCAATTTACCGAGATAAATGCCCCAGATTGCTTTGCTTGAGATTCCGGCTTAACATAATTCACACTAAGCACATTTTAGTGAGATATGGACTGTTATCAGTGGAAACATGAGTCTGGAAAAAAGGCACTGGGCAACCAGTATAAGCTCTATGGTTTTTATGAAAACCTTTTTTTAATTTGACCAATTGGGAATCAATGGGCCTCATTACAAATATGCTGGTCCGGAAACAACAGTGCAGGTAAGGTAAGCTTACCGGCACCGTTGTTTCCGTACCGGCATACTTCAGGTCTGCCTGCCGGAGCCGCCATGCCCGACAGATCTGAATCTGCCAGGCACAGCGGCCACGGTAGGCAGACCATCACGGAAGCACCGGCACCGTTAGCAAACGGTGCTGGTGCTTCCGTGGTCCCCACTCCCATAGAGTCCTGTATGTCTCGTGCTTAAATGGGCAAGTGCACTGTGGCAGCATTGCTGAATATTCACTTCAGCAGACACAATCAACCAACCAAACACCATCGCTCCCCATCATGGGCAATAAGGCCTGCATAAGTTACAGCAAACCCCTGGTTCTCCTAAATGGGCAGAGCCCCTTCTTTGAGCACCAACACACCTATCAAGCATGGATATGCTCATCCCATTATGCCTACAACCCCTTTCACTATTCAAATGCATTTCCCGCCAACCAGTTAAGCACTGTCGCGCACATCAAGTGGTATCCCCTATCAGATATGGTCAACTCACCAGGTGCGCACATGTACAAAGGCGAGACGAGAAAAAGAGACCAAAAAAAATAAAGCGAGACAAATGAAGGCAGAAAAAAAAAATTGAGTTTGAAACAAAGAAATGGAGAACCAAGCAGCACAAAGTAAGGGAAACAACGTGAAAATTAAGAAGGGGAAACAAAGTAGGTTTAAGAGAGAAGTGAAAAATCAAAAAATCAAACGGGAGACGCAGATGAAAGCACAGTATTCTGCACAGGACTATGGAAGCTGACCACACAGCGTCCAGCAGCACCTCCAGCGGTTCCAGCCCAAACTGGTGCTTCTTCTAGAATCCCTCCACATTTTTACATTTTATGAGTACAGCTACTGTGATATGACAACGAGCTGTTTCGGTTCTAAAAACCACTAAATTAGCTGGCACTGGGAGCCAGGCATTACAGGACATTTTAAAGCACTGTAGTGAGGGTGTTTACACGCTTGCCTCTTTGAGTAGAAACTCCCACTGCTGCTGCCAATATTCTTTATATTCTTAAACCTTAAGAATAGAAAAACACCCTGTTTTTAGCCCTTACTAGTATAAATGTAGCACCCAATAATGCCACATACGTGTACCTATCTACTAAGGCAATGATTGAGACAGAAATGCGCCAAACTACAGGAACAGGAGCCTATTCCAGCGTGCCATTCTGCCAACCCTCGAAATCATCTTTTTGTGACATTGAAACCCCAGCTCTTGGTGACATCAGTTGTTTCGAGGAGCCCACCGAAGCCACCCATTCCTGTGCCGTTCTAAGAGATAAGTGGATGCACGCCTGGGAAGTAATGGTGAGTGAAAGGGGGTACATTGATGCTGGAGAGCTAATGCACACTGTGGAGTCACACCGAAAAAGCATGCAAAAGCAAACAATACTTGTATTTACCAGCAAGCACTATTCAGCGAGTCTGAGGTGGGGCAGTGGCCCCCTGGAGTTATATCCATCACGGTTTCCATGTCTTCAGGGGGTACATG